>NC_140593.1:1064337127-1064937127 GCF_964204655.1 Triturus cristatus | reverse complement strand
GGGACGGCAGGCATTTGGAGCGAAGCGGCCATCTTAGCATGATGCAGTTTTGTGCTACAGCAAGAGGTGCCTTGCAGGAAAGTTGAGGAATATTACATGTTGCATGGAATTTCAAAAAATAAATTACAGATCATGAACTTTTCTGTGGCAAGTGCAATAAAATAATCGCATTGCTCGTGTCGCTTTCGATATACAAGAACGAATATTTAATTTTCCTGATAATCATTATAAACATTATTAAGGTATGCTACGTTAGTAGTTCTTTTTATGCTTTCTTATTTTAATTGCTGATGGTGTTTTCTTAAGACTGTTGTCAATGATTGGCGCTTGTTTCGCACAATGGGTCTAGTTTTACTAGTTTTAGCTTGTGGCCAATGGTAGTTTTCGTTAGCCAGTTTCGGGATAGCTGTTAATGCAGGACACTAGAAGCGGTTGTGTGTATGTCCAAGTTGGGGAAGGTTTTCTTGTGACACAGGCAAGCTTGCATTGTGGTGCACCAGTGCCAATGGCCTTCGGTATCGGGCATAGGCACGCATTTAATAGGAATAAAAAATCCACATTTCTTATGTCCTTATGCAGTTGGCTTCTATACAACTTCAAGTCAGGATGATGATACGTTTTAGAGACTTTTATGGGCAACCCTTTTTATGCAACGCGCAGCAACCAGTATAATACCTACATGTGACTCATGCGCCGCTGGCAATACGTCAAGCTTTCCTTATGTACACAGGTAGGGCTTCACCTTTGTGTTGTCAGAACAGGATAAGTGAGGGTATATGTATATATATATATATATATATATATATATATATATGCTATCTTGGTAGCAGGAGTACAAATATGTCAAAGGTTCAGCCTAACACCAGTCTCAACCATAATGCAAGGGTCAGCTTGTGGAAAGGTGTAGCACAGAAATTGATATACCAATGTTAATATTGTGAGTTCCACGCTTGAGTCAAGAGATGCTGCTGTCTTTCATCTTTGCCTGGCCATTCGAAAACAGCTGGTGTAAGGTTTCTTTCAAATCACAATCATAGGGGCAGCTTAGTCTATACAGAAAAGTCAGCAGCCTGAGCGGTTTTGAGACAAGCTGTAGGCCTGGGTTTGCGCGTCATACATAACATCGTGAAGGTAGTTATTATTGTGAGTTCCACGCTCAAGTCAAGAGACACTGCTGCCTTTCATCTTTGGCCTTGCTATTCGGAAACAGCTGGTGGGATGTTTTCTGCAACACAGTCGCACTGGCAGCTTAGTCTATACAGGAAAGTCAGCAGCCTGAGCTGTTTGAGACATGCGGCAGGCCTGGGTTTGTGTGTCATACATAACATCTTTAAGGTTATTCTCCCTGTTTCACAGGGAGGCAAGGGAAAGCCCAGAGTGACATGGTTTACCGAGACTTAGCCTGGCTTGCCTTTTTTCTGCGACTTTGTGAGGTCTGTTTATGTATTGTATGAAGGTGACAGAGGTTGTCACTGTTGTTTGATAGGCAACAGGGCCAGATGACGTCTAAGTGCATTGTGTGCTGGAAACTAAGGAACGGGTCCATTATAGTAAGCACATGGAGCACGGGGGCGTTTTTAGCGCTAAAAGAAAGTTGAGACAACCCAGTTAAGTTTCAGTGCTCGGCCACATTTGGTGGGGCAATTCCATGTGTAAAGCATTACACCAGTCAGCCCTGGGAATTAGGCAGACGTACGATTAGCTGAGATGTTGCCCAAACTGAGGGAGAGCATATCGACCGTAATTCACAGTGGAGCCAGGGTAAACGTTACAAAGCAATGCTGTAGATTTCCTGTAGAATGCCGTATGGCTAAGCTTCAAGGATAAGGCCCTGACCTTTCACAAATAATCACAAGGGGTATAGACCATTCGGCATTCCCGATATCCTGCCAGGAGATATGGTTCAACGCCGGTTCCAACAGACTTGTCTGCCCCCACGGGCTATCCTTCCAGGGCTTAAAACCAGTGAATGGAAGGGGCATCTTTTTCGACCTGTGTTGAACTGGGAAAGGAAGCAAGGCGGGCTTGATAACTCTTACTTCTACCTGCAATGGCACATCTTGTCAGGAGTGATTGTCATAGGTATCGCACTTCAGCCAGGCTAGGTTAACACCCATCCACCCCAAGCTGAGTGTCCAAGGTGATAGTGGGCCGCATATACACAACCGAGTATCAGGCCCCTGGGGGTCGTCAGCGTAGTGAATTACTAAATTCAACTGAAATGGAGGTGTGACCACGTTCTACACTAGCAGAAGTTAGGGAGTGCAAGCCTCCGCCTAGGGGGGCGGCTGGCTGAATTTGATGAACTAGTTCAAACGTTTCACAGCACTACACGGGGGAGAGTGTCCATTACCTGTGCATTCTTCTACCAGACACCCCAGAATGGCATGCCCTCATCTACATGGTCATAACTGAGAGAGCAGAGAGCGACCATACCTCTTAGACTTTGCACTTAAACTTTCTAATAATGGAAAGGGCTTAACACCTTTTGAAATTAGCATGACCAGAGATGTGTTGCCTTTCAACGACATTTGACAGGTTAAATGGGCAAAGCCAGCAGAAAAGCCAGATGTATTGTCATCAATTAAGGCAGACGTGACCCAAGTATTGGCAAGATAGAGACACTGCCAACTATGAAGATGTACATGAAATCATAACTGGGGCTCACAACAAATTATTTGATAAAATAAGAGGTTTCTTTTTCAAGCCACTATGTCGGTGCCACGAATTACCATAACGCAGCAGCGCTGGTATAACAAGGTCTGCAGGCAAACCATTAACTCCTTGCAGCAGCAATAATGTTTAGAATCTAGCTAATATTCAACCAGCAACGAAACTGTATATGCTGTCCCAGTGGAGAGCAAGAAAAGATTGGGATGAACAGCGGGACTAGTTTAAGACCCTATCATCCAATTTAATGCAACTTAATTTGCAAGTAGAAAGGCTAAAACAAGGAGATGTTGCTAAGATACGGGTCGGTTTGCAATAAAAAATAGGATAATACAATGTACAAAGAAGCAAAAGTAGGGGGTAATGGCCGAAAAGGTAAACGTGGCAGAGTTAGCAGTTTTATCGAATTTTCAGTTCTTTGTACTGGCATGCTGTAGGAAGGTGAGATTGTCTCTACGACACAGTTGCCAACGATGCTGTCACCAGCTAAGGTTGTGGCATTAACCATCCAGAGACAGTGACATGATGCAGCCAGGGACAGTGAGCATATGTTACATGGTGCTGGGTGTGAGTACAAAGACGGAGGCTGTTGCAGCAGGAGCCGTAGCTCAGTGGCACTATTGTCGGCCTTTGGTGTTGCAGGTCCCTAAAAAGCAGGGGTTCAATCCCCAGCAGTGGAGGCAAGGTCATCTCTGACTGGCAAAATCTAGAGCAATTGTTTTTCCATACTGTCCAATGCTCACGGCCAGATTGCAGGTCCATAAGCGCCCATTTCACCATGCCTTGGTAGCCATGCCATATTTTCAAGCCTGAGAAACATGTAGGTGTTGCCCTTCCCGCTCAGCCTTTCCTTGGAGCCAGGGAGTTGGGAAACGTTCACAAAGTTTGGTCCTCGAGCTGAGAGATGCGTATTTTTCAGCAGCTCAGTCAGTCATAGTAGCTTCATCCGGAGCCATGATAAACGCCGTCCATACAGCAGTTATGTTAAATGCTTTGCCCTGTCGAGACATCATGCAAACCTCGAAGCAGCAGCAATTTGGGAACCATGACACTCTCAATACATCACTTGGGGCATGGGTTTTCATCAGACATGCATTGCTCCAAGATGAGGTGGGGGGTTCTATGAGCCTTATGGGGTACACCTGTCCAGGGTAGGGATGGACATGTGCTTGCTGGACGTGCAAGAGGCGCTCGCAGGGGCAGGGCATCAGTAGCAGCAATAGAGGGAAGGGGGGGCTCTGGCATCGACGGGTGCCTCCCCAGAGCTGTGGCGGAGTTACAGGGCGATCTGGAGGCAGAAGGGTACAGTAAGGGTACCTCTGCGACAGGCGGTACAGTAAGGGTACCCCTGTCCGGCACAGTAAGGGTGACCGAGCCAAGGTCCGGGAGCCGAAGGAGGTTCTGGGAAGACCGCGACGGCGCCCCGTTAGTCCTTCGGGCGGTTGGGGGGCCTGACCAACCGGGGGTGTGCCACAACACGCTCCGCCCCCGTTAAAAGGGGCGGGAGTATTAGACAGATCACGTGATCCAAAGGAGGATCTGAAAAAATGTGCCGCACTGCAGGGCATCGACCCACCGTGCGTGCTGGCTCGCAAGGCGGGCGGAGCAGCGAGGGGCTGCTCGCCCTGGATCGCCCGTAAGATAACCCACTTATCGTCATACTTATGTTGTATGAAATAAACCTGCGACAGTTCTTCACACATAATGAAAGTGTCAGTGTAATCTTTGGGTGACGTCTGTGCATGCGTGTTGTGTGGAGCGGATGACGGTGTGGTCACTATGCCGCTGCCCGCGTCCCACGCAGGGGGACATCAGCAGGGCAGCCCTCTAGTGGCCGCCCGTCGGAGCCCCCCCCCCTGCTCCGCCTCTCCAGCGAGGCCGCGCCTCGGGGAGGGGAGGCCCCAATGGGTTGGTCTTGGGGAGGCGTGCCGCGAGGCTGGGCGAGGCTAGCCCCCTCTCTTAAGCGCCTCACCCCCTCTGATCTTCCTCTGCTTCCTGCGCCCCTGGCCGCGCGAATTCCCACCCTTTCCGCTTACCCTGCGCGGCAGAGGCAGCGCGCTATCGGAATGTTGTAATGTTTTTTCTTGCGTTGCAGGCGGAGTTACAGGGCGATCTGGAGGCAGAAGGGTACAGTAAGGGTACCTCTGCGACAGGCGGTACAGTAAGGGTACCCCTGTCCGGCACAGTAAGGGTGCCCGAGCCAAGGTCCGGGAGCCGAAGGAGGTTCTGGGAAGACCGCGACGGCGCCCCGTTAGTCCTTCGGGCGGTTGGGGGGCCTGACCAACCGGGGGTGTGCCACAACACGCTCCGCCCCCGTTAAAAGGGGCGGGAGTATTAGACAGATCACGTGATCCAAAGGAGGATCTGAAAAAATGTGCTGCACTGCAGGGCATCGACCCACCGTGCGTGCTGGCTCGCAAGGCGGGCGGAGCAGCGAGGGGCTGCTCGCCCTGGATCGCCCGTAAGATAACCCACTTATCGTCATACTTATATTGTATGAAATAAACCTGCGACAGTTCTTCACCCATAATGAAAGTGTCAGTGTAATCTTTGGGTGACGTCTGTGCATGCGTGTTGTGTGGAGCGGATGACGGTGTGGTCACTATGGTGTCGTCATCCCGGGAAATGCCCAGGCAGACACCTCCCATATAGAGTGGCTCCACGTGAGGCTGAGTGTACTGGAAGCACTGCTGCCAGAACGAAATGCAGCTTCGCAGGGGTGAGTTTTAACGAAGCCACCACCCCCGTCAAAACTTGCCACAGAGTCCTCCTACAACGTGGCTCTCCTGGCATGACGTCATGCCTTGACCTCCACTACTCAGTAGTGAGCAAAATGAGCATGCACACATCTATGTGCATGCTCTCACTGCAGTCCAAGAAAAAAAAAGATAACAGACTACCTCTGCGAGGCCCAAAAAGAGAGCCCGATAGAGACCCGTTTCGAAGCCCCCTGAAAATAACTGCCGGTGATCAGACTCGGACAGAGCCTAAAGCCCCCTAAAGCCACTTAAAGCCCTGAGTAGTGCCATCTACTACCATGTTACTCCGAACTCCTTATGTAATTTACTTCACTCTATTTTATAGCACTCTGACACCTCTGGGTAAAGGACGCACTTTATAAAAACACAAAAATAAGAGGCGTCAACCTAGCAGTCGCGAATAGGATTGACTTGTTCGTGAGATCGGGGGTGGTTCGGAGCGCGGCCATTCACAGCCCTGCCGAGTGCACACATATCTGTTAAATAATAATATATGTTACTAATTTCCTCTGATCCCCCACAAGCATTGCAAATTGCCATGCACATGTTGGTTGCCGTTAAGCAAAAAAAGCTGATAGCGATGCCACTGCCATCTCTTCTTTGGTTGATAGCAGGTGAGTGGCTCTGGGCTGGGTTATGGCTGGATTGATTAATGTCAGGCAGAGGTTCAAGTAAGGGCGAAGTGGGGGCTAATTCTAGCACAGGAAATTGGCTCCTCTGTGAAACGTCACTTGGTAAATGTATTCCAAGCGATGCTGTAAAAATGAACTTGCTTATAAAAGTAATAAACGCACCAGCAGCCAGGCGCGCAACACCCATTGGGCGTAAATCCCCCCCCCCGTCGTGTGTGTCAGCACGGGATGAGACACAGCTTCCCGGGCACACACATAGCCGCACCCGAGTACCTCACGGGTCTTTAAAAGACCATTTATTTCTAACCAGGAATTGTTATTTTTCACCCCTTCTTACAGCCCCTGCATCTCCACTCTGACTATTGCTGGAAGAATTAGCACCCGCACCCCCCTGAAATGTGGCTCTAGTTGCGCCTCTGCCAGCAGCCCGAGCAGGCTCCCAACTTCAACTGCTGAGGAGGGGAACATTTTCGTTCATACATTCGGATTCTCTATTCTAGAATAGTGACGTAAAATGCAACACATCTGTCTTTAAGAACAATAATACAAAATGAGACTGTATACTGAATGATACCCATAGGAAATAAAACAATGAATGCAAATATATTCATTTTAAGCGTGAAAAAAATGCAACTAAAGCTTCCTATTACTTAATGCCCATTGGAAACAACACAGGACCACATACATACCCTCACGCCTAATCGCTCAACCTTGATGGTATCTTCCTTTGATGTGCACTCCTTCGCAGATCCACTCGTTCTGTCATTCAGACCTGCTTACCAGCCAAAGGTGCCTGCTGTTCTAAATCAGCATATTGTACATCACCAGAAGATTCTTTCCGTACTAAGCTCGAGTCCAGATGCACTCCCCACTTTTTCTCAACTTCACCACATTACTCACGTTCCATCGCTTCCTATTTTCCAACACATCTGTAAACCTTCCAGTTCTACTCACTGCAGTCCAAGAAAAAAAAAGACAACGGACTACCTCCGCGAGGGCCGAAAATAGAGCCCGATAGCGACCCATTTCGAGACCCCTAAAAATAACTGCCAGTGCTCAGACCCGGACAGACCCGCCCCACTTAAAGCACTGGTGGCATGGTTAGTTTCTTCCACTGCCATGGTGGTGAAGGCCAAGCCATGCACGTGAGCACAGGTCCCATCTGCCTTCCCCTCAAACCCCAAGGGAAGCAAGTGGCTAGAGCTTAACTTGTGCTGGTGGATGAAGGTGGTGGGCAGCGGCAATCATCTTTAGAGGACTGGCACTTCATCATCACTCTGACCCAGAGCAAGATAGAGAAAGAGAGGGAGAAGAGAAACATTGGAAAATACAGGCAAAGTGATGAAGAAGACACCAGAGAATGAGAGAAAACAAGCATTGGCATAGCCAATTGGTTACACCTTTGGGACCTTATACGTGTTTAGCCAGAGCTATTGGCTTTTCCAGGGTCTTTCTTTTGATAGACAAAGTTTTTTGAATTTTTGCATAGAAAGTACAAGACACACACATTGGTTCAGCCGAAAGTGATACAGCATTTAACCACGGTCCGGGCATGAAGTTGCATGATATCTTAGCACAAAGGCAACACCAACAGACTTATCGATGGGCGTGGCCCTAAGTTAATTGTCCCAGCCACTTTTCTCATACTCAACTATGCTTCAAGGTACAAACCCAGGCCTCGGTAGATCAGTCTTTCTTGCTCGGCACAGCAGTCCACCCCCGTCGCCATTGTGAGAGGGTGGGAAGGGGGGGCAGGGTTTTTGCCAATGTCTTTAAGCTATGTTGTAGAACAGTGTGGCTGCTTTGCAGCATGTTGAAAAGTTATAATAAAAAAGTTTAATAAGCATTTTTGTTACCTTATTTATAACCAGGAAGACATTATGTACAACTGAACGACCCAATTAAAAGAATAATTAACATAAAAAATGACTTCTAGTTTTTTTGTCCTTGCAATGCTGCCAACTTCTTCCTGCCTGTTCTAAGGCTTGTTTGTTATAGCTTTTTTTTATTACGGGGGGGCATAAACAACGGGAGGGTGGAGGTTGGGAAATAGTACCTGAATTACAACGCAAGCAGTGAATGCACACTAGGCGAGAATCAAATGATGCAAGACTCCGAGGGCAGACTGAGGTGGTGCTGAGTGATACTGAGGTGTTGCTGAGGTGGTGGTGTGCTGGTGCAGAGGTGATGCTCACGTGACACTGAATGATACTCAGGTTGTGCTGAGTAATGGTGTGGTGGTGTTGATGTGGTGGTGTGCTGGTGCAGAGGTGATGCCTAAGTGATGCTGAGTGGTACTGAGGTGGTGCTGAGTGATTCTGAGGTGGTACTGAGTGATGCTGTGGTGCTGCACTGGTGCTCAGGTGGTGCTGCGCTGGTACTCAGGGGGTTCTGAGCTGGTGCTCAGGAGGCACTGAGTGATGCTGAGTTGGTGCTGTGCTGAGGTGATGCTGCAATGATGCCGAGGTGGTGCTGCTCTGAAGCTGAAGTAGTGCTGCGTTGGTGCTGAATTGCTGCTGAGGTGGGGCTGTGCTGGTGCTGAGGTTGGGCTGCAATGGTGGTGGTGCACTGGTGCAGAGGAGGTGCTGTGCTGATGCTGAGATGGTGCTGCACTGATGCTGAAGTGGTGCTGAATTGGTGGTGGTTCACTGATGAGGAGGTGGTGCTGTGCTGATGCTGAGGTGGTGCTGTGGTGGTGCTCAGGTGATGCTGAGTAATGCTGAGGTGGTGCTGAGTGATGCTGATGTGGCTCTGAGTCATGCTGAGATGATGGTGCTGCACGGTGCTCAGGTGGTGCTGAGCTGGTGCGGTGCTGAGGTGATGATGCGCTGATGCTGAGGTGGTGCTTTGTTGATGTTGAAGTGGTGCTGCATTGGTCCTGAATTGTTGCTGAGGTGGGGTTGCCATGGTGCTGAGGTTGGGCTGTGCTGGTGCTGAGGTGGGTCTGTGCTAGTGGTGGTGGTGCACTGATGCTGAGGTGGTGCTGTACTGATGCTGGGGTGTTGCTGTGCTGAGTTGGTGCTGTATTGGTGGTTGTGCACTGATAAGGAGGTGTTGCTGTGCACTGATGATCAGGTGGTGCTTCGCTGATGCTGTGCCCATTCTGAGGTGGTGCTGCACTGGTGCTGTTGTGGCGCTGAGTGATACTGAGGGGGTGGTGTGCTTGTGCGGAGGTGGTGATCAGGTGGTTCTGAGTGATACTGAGGTGGTGCTCAGGTGGTGAAGTGCTTGAGCAGAGGTGGTGCTCAGGTGGTGCTGAGTAATGCTAAGGTGATGCTGAGTGATATTTTGGAGGTGCTGTGCTATACTGGTGCTCAGGTGGTGCTGAGTTATGCTGAGTTGGTGCTGTGCTGGTGCTGAGGTGATGCTGCACAGGTGCTGAGGTGGTTCTGTGCTAATACTGAAGAGGTACTGTGCTGGTGCTGAGTTGCTGTGCGGTGGTGCTGAGGTGGTGCTGCACTGATGCTGTGGTGGGGCTGTGCTGGTGCTGAGGTGTGGCTGTTTTGCTGCTGGTGCACTGATGTGGAGGGGGTGCTGTGCTGATGCTGAGATGGTGCTGTGCTGATGTTGGGGTGGTGCTGCGCGGATGCTGAGGTGGTGCTGCACTGGTGGAGGTGCACTGATAAGGAGGTGGAGCTGTGCTGATGTTGATATGGTGCTTTGCTGATGCTGAGGTGGTGCTGTGGTGGTGCTCAGGTGGTGCTGAGCTGATGCTGAGGTGGTGCTGCACTGATGCTCAGGTGGTGCTGCACTGATGCTCAGGTGGTGCTGCGCTGATGCTGTGCTGGTGCTGCGGTGGTGCTGCACGGGTGTTGAGGTGGCTCTGAATGATACTGAGGTGGTGGTGTGCTTGTCCGGAGGTGGTGCTCAGGTGGTGCTGATTGATACTGAGGTGGCGCTGAGGTGGAGGTGTGCTTGTGAGAGGTGGTGCTCAGGTGGTGCTGAGTGATACTAAGGTGGTGCTGAGTGATGCTGAAGTGATACTGAATGATGCTTTGGTGGTGCTCAAATGGTGCTGTGCTCGTCCTCAAGTGGTGCTGAGAGATGCTGTGTAGTTGTTGCACTGGTACTGAGGTGATGCTGCACTGGTGCTGAGGTGGTTCTGCATTAATGCTGAAGAGGTGCTGCATTAGTTGTGAGTTGCTACTGATGTGGTGCTGCGCTGGTTCTGAGGTGGTACTGTGCTGATGCAGTGGTGGGGCTACGCTGGTACTGAGTTGGTGCTGTGCTGGTGCACTGATGAGGAGGTGGTGCTGTGTTGATGATGAGGTGGTGCTGTGGTAGAGTTGAATGATGCTGTCGAGATGCAGTGCTGGCGCTGGTGCTGAGCGGGTGCTGAGTGATTCTGTGGTGGTGCTGAGGGATGCTGTGCTGGGGCTGAGTGATGCTGTGGTGGGGCTGAGTTATGCTAAGGTGGTGCTGCTGCGCTGGTGCTCAGGTGGTGTCGTACTTTAAAATTTTGGACCGCGTAGGAGGCAGGGCCCTACCCCTGTCTATCCCGGTATTAGCGAACCGCGAATGGTCAATGCGGTATGTACAAGTGCTTTGTGTAACGTTTTAGCTATGAATGCACTATGTATACGTTATTATACATTAACTTCGTGGGTTCCATCATGGAGCGGTGGCCATCTTATGGTTGCCCTCACATAGGCTACATATTACGAGCAAAAACGGGCCTTTAGAACACATGTGCCTTCCTTTGACTTCTCTGTGACCTGGGCAGCTTGGCTCCGCTGCCCCAGGTCAGTCCGGTCTCACGAGCTCCCTGTCCTACGGCCACCTGTGATTAGCATCAGGGTTTGACACACCATAAAGCCTTTTCATCCTACACGAGCCTCCAGCTAATCTCTTTTACACCTGACTGTTCCTGCTTTATGGCTTGTTTTCCAAACAGGAGATGCTCGTGTTTATTGGGGCCTATCGATATCTGATGTGGGATCTGAGCCTTGCTGGGTAAATAATTGTGGGCTGGCTTAACTGGAATGTGGGATGGTCATCATGACTCTGCCTTTTCGTTTGAAATGTATACATGTATATGGCCATATCATAAAACAAGGAATGTGTGCCTTAAGCATGATATTTTGTATTTAAGGAAAAGCCCGTTTCTGTAATTTTTAGCAGTCTCCTGAGAACATACACGCTGTTGTACTTCTAGGATACCTGTAATTGGTCTGCAGCCAATAAACTGATCTTTGACTTCACCCAGAAGACTCTGTGTTTCTGTAGGTCTGAAACAGGAACAACCCGAAGTCATAGGGTGTGTTCCCCTGCACCGCTGGGCTTAAAATTCCCAGTACTTCAGTTGGCGCCCAATTCGGGACGATTTCAGCGGTACCGGTCCAAGCCAGAGGTTCGTGAGGAGCTTCGTGTGGAAATTCTGGAGGAAGGCCGCCACTTCATCGACCCCTGCATGTCGACGTGGTCCGAAAGTCTTTTCTGCGAGGTTCTCCGCGTCCCGACGGCTACGAAGGACTGCTGCCCTGATTAATCGCCCTGTTTTGGACCCTTGACGATTTTGGTAGAGCGAAACAATCGAGAGAGTCTTCTGGTGACGCCATTGATCATCGATATTCAGTATAAGTGGAGCGTCTCCCAGTTTGTTTGGTATCCTTTGGGATTTTTGGTATCCTTCAGGATTATTTTGATTTGGCGTTTGCAAACGCCAAAGCCAGAGGACTCGTGTATTCACGAGACTATCGTAATCGATAATCCTTTGAAGTTTGGAACTAGACTAGTGAGCGAAGATGCCTGGTGCTAGTGTATTTGGAAGATTATTTTGTTTGGGTTGTGGAAGGGATTTCCAGTTAGAGGATTCATGTCCGGTTCCTCCAATTGGAACTCCAACTTATGAGCTTTATGTAAAACATGGCGTGGGCCCCATTGCATATAATGAAGTATGGATCCGATACACCAGAAAGGACGGTGTTTTAAAATGGCCCCAAAATGGTAGTTTCGATACAGATATCTTAGTTAATTTGGAAGTGAAATTGTTTAAAAAGAAAGCCCGGCCGGCGATGTTTGATTCTTTCCGCCTATGGCGAAAGGAAGCCAAACAGAAGGAAATTAAGCTAGCGAAAAGAAATAAGAGAGAAAGAGGTATGTCAGTGATGCAAGCAGCTGTGCAATTTAAAGATAATGAGGAGGAACAAATTAATGAGCAATTGCACAGACAGCGCAAACTAGGGATTGATAAATGTTACCCTGTTTTGTCACCCCTTGTGCAAGATGAGACAAAAGAGAAAGAGAAAGATTCACTAATGTCCCATTTGCTAAGTTCGCCACCCCCATATGCGCAAAACGCCACAGCACCTCCACAGCTTGTAAATGTGCAGCCTCCAGTAAATATGCCGCAAGCCTTCCCGCAGCCGCCAGCTCCTCTTCAGCTGGCTCCTATCCCTGCAGTGCAGCCCTCTCAAGGGCCGCCAGTTTTGTTACCTGTTAACCCCGCGCTTCCTGCGACTTTGCCTAGCACGCCAGCGGCTTCCCCTGGCGCTCCTTCTTACACTACCCAGGTACCTGTATCTGACTCCGCTTTTCTTCCCTCTGTTTATCCCCCCGTTCTCGCCTCAACTTCTCCTTCAGCACGACAACGACTAGCTAATGTAGTTACTAGTTTAATGTCGCCTCTCTTTGGGTCATCTAATGCGACTCCTGGCTTACAGCGTAAGCAATTGCGCAGTCAGCTGCCTGGTCCCGACGAGAAAGAGGTGTTAGATCATCTGGCGCGTAGGTGGATTGGTTTCCCTTCACTCTATGATGTGGAATCAGTTGTTAACGTTTTTCACCAATGGGATGCCCCAAAACAGAGGTATGTCTTTGACAAGATGTGTGAATTCCTCTGTGAGGAATTGGAGGATAATGGTGCAAACCCAAACCCACAGGAATTGTGTTGAGTGCGATTTGATTTTGAAACAGGTATAATTGTGGGCCCCAATGTAGATAAAGCAGTTGCGACTTTACTGTCCCTCAGAAATGGGGATTGTCAGCAATCATTGTTCGAACAGGAACTCCCTGTGGGGAAAAAGGTAAAAGCGCGCCAATATCCGATGCGTGAGGTTCCCCCAGTTTGGAGACCTGCTGATCCAAATGCTAATCCACCTGTCCTAGCACATTTTCAGCGTGTTTGGGTGCATGTCCCATGGAAGCGATCTGAGGTGTTAGCACTTAAGCAGACATTGCCTGACCCCCGTAAAAACCCTACAGGATATTATAAGGAGTTATCCCAAACTGCAGAATCGTGTGTCATGAATCTGGCTGACATAGATATGTTATTCGGGAATGTTGTTCCACAGCCTTTATGGGGATCCATCCGTAATACGGATCATGCTGCAGAGCTAGGGGGTACATGGGCTAATATCGTTGCTGCAGACGCTAGACAAGTTGGTGGCGCAAAGCCTGACCCTTTGGTAGCAGAACTCCCTGGTAGAATTATCACATACATGAAAACTATAATGCCCGCAATGCGCGTAAATTGGGATAAACTATCCGCATGTAAGCAGAAGAGAAATGAGACAGTGTCCGATTTCTTTACCAGGTTTGAAGAAACGTTTATCGACCACAGTGGTCAAGACATGAGCACTGAAGGTGGCCAACAGTTATTTGTTGATAAATTTGTGCAGAATCTACTTCCCGAGTTGTGTAAAAAATTAAAAGACTCAGAAAGTTCCTGGGCTGTTTCCTCTTCAGCGCAAATACTGGCTACTGCACAGTATTATGAAAATAGAGATAAAGATGAGAAAGATAGAACAGATAAGAAAACGAAAGAACTGAAAACAAAGGTCCTCTTGCAGCAGGCTTATCCACCACGTGGAGGACAGAATAATTATAGGCAAACACAAGGTATCTATCAGCAACCCCAACAGTTTCAGAATAATCAACAAATGAATGGGTATTATCAACCACGAATCCCTGTAGGTCCCAACCAATGTTCATATTGCAAAGAGGAAGGTCATTTTAAATATAGTTGCCCTAAATTAATGCAGCGTAACAGTAATGCGTATGGCGCAAGAGGTAGAGGTAGTCAGCAAGCTCCTAGAGGCAGAGGGCGTGGAAATGCTCCCCAGAACGCGCGTCCTCTTCCGCCTCAAAATACCATAAATAGCTTTGATCAGCAAGCCAACGCGACTGGTAATACAGCTCAGTACTACAATAATGATTATTATGCAGAAGATGACAATGTAGAAGATAATGATTACTAGGACAGCTGTAGACAGAGAGAGGGAGTTGTTTCAGTGCCAGTGGATCAGAGCGGACCTTATGTTAAAGTAACTACAGCAAATGTAACGGAGCCCTTTCTGCTGGATACTGGTGCTGCAAAGTGTTCAATTAGGCATTCAAAACTCCCTGGCGCGCCTTTGTCTGGCGAAATGAATGTTTCAGTAGGTTTTTCTGGCGCCCCAGTTAGGAATCCGATTTCTAGTCCTATGTCACTTTCTGTTGGACCTTGTGAGCTAAAAGCACCCCTCATTCTAACGACAGGTTGTGGTGAAAATTTGCTAGGCTTAGATTTGCTAAAAAGATTGCATGCAACGCTATATTGTTCTCCCTCAGGAGTACAACTCACATTAGGTAAGAAAGTGATTTCCCCAATGTATTTGTCTAAAAATGCAATGCCACCTGAATTGTCATCCCTTCCGGATGTCCTTTGGGCTACTGGTCCCAATGATGTGGGTCTTCTGGAAATACCGCCATACGTGGTCACTTTAAAAGCCAATGTCAGATTGCCACGTATTCCCCAGTATAAGATCTCCAATGAAGGTCATAAAGCGTTGTTAGCAATTGTTAGCGATTTGATTAAAAAGGGTGTAATTGAAGAGACAAGAGGCAACGTTTGCAATAGTCCTGTTTTACCTGTCTTAAAACGAACGGACCCTTCACAGCCACCTGTTTACAGATTTGTGATTGATCTTAGAGAGGTTAATAAGATTGTTGTGCCACAGTTTCCAGTTGTCCCTGATATAACTGCTTTGTTAACTATGATTCCAGCCTCCGCTGCATGGTTCTCAGTGATCGATCTAAAGAATGCCTTCTTTAGCATCCCAATTGCAGAGGAGAGCAGAGACATTTTTGGCTTCAGTTTAGGAGGTCGCAGCTTCCGCTTTAAACGCGCTCCCCAGGGCTACTGTGAGAGTCCATCAATATACAGTCAGGCTTTAAAAGCGCAGCTTGATGCACTGGTTTTACCCAGTGGCGCTATCCTCATCCAGTATGTTGACGATTTACTAATCGCCGCGGATACTGAAAAGATTTGCAAAGAAGCTATATTGTCATTGTTGTGTCATTTGTCTGCCTTCCATCACAAAGTGTCTCTCTCAAAGCTGCAATATTGTCGACAAGAAGTGACCTACTTAGGTCATCTCTTATCGAAGGAGGGAAGGAAACTGACCCCAGAAAGAATTCAAGCCATTGCACAGTTGAGTGTGCCAAGAACACAGAGAGAAGTGCGTGCTTTCTTGGGCATTACTTCATACTGTAGGCATTGGATTCCCAATTTTTCCTTGTTGGCAAAACCTTTGTTAGCATTAACATGCAAAGACACACCGAATCCTATTCCATGGTCTGAAGAGTGTCAGAAAAGTTTTTTGGAATTGCGTAATGCATTATGTTCAGCTCCTGTGTTGGGTACCCCTGACTACAGCAAGCCTTTTACATTGTATGTTCATGAGAAAGATGGTTGCGCATTATCAGTGTTAACACAGCCTTTTGGCGATAGACCGCGTCCATGCGCATATTTTTCGTCAACCTTGGACCCGGTAGCGAGGGCATTGCCAAGTTGTTTGAGAGCTACAGCCGCCGCAGCTATGTCTATTCGACAGTCTGCTGGCCTAGTAATGGATAATACATTGATTGTTATGGTTCCACATGCTGTGGACACTAGGCCTGGGCGGCAAATTCCGTTCCGCTCGCGGAATTTGCGGAATTTGGGTAATTTTGCGTTCCGCGGAGAACGCGAAATTGCCCAAAATTCTGCTTTCCGCGACTTCGCAAATGTTTTTGCTTGTTCGCGGTCTCAAAATGCGTGTTCGCGAGAGATTTCTCCCCGAGCACGTAAACAGCGATTGTGAACAGGAAAAAAGCATCGCGATCAAGCAATTCCGCGTGTTCGCGGAATTTCTGCGTGTTCGCGGAGATTTTTTACCGTTTCGCGGAGATTTGCGTAACGCGATTACGCAAATTCCGCCCACCCCTAGTGGACACATTGTTAAACAGGACCAAGACACAACACTTAACTAGTGCGCGATTATCTGGATATGAGCTGACACTGTTAGCAAACCATATACACATAAAGAGATGCAACACGTTGAATCCAGCTACACTATTACCAATTCCAGCAGACCTAGATGAGATTGAGCAACATGATTGTCTGTTCAGAACAGAAGAAGAGACGAAAGGGAGAGTAGATATCTTAAAGATACTCCCCTGACTGAGTGTGATGGTACTTTATGGGTGGATGGTTCGTGTTTTAAACTTCCAAATGGTGATACAACTGCTGCATATGCTATCACGACTTTGCACACGATTGTTGAAACTGCACGTGCGCCACAAAATTCGGCTCAAGCAGCAGAACTGATTGCCCTTACAAGAGCATGCGTGTTGTCTGAAGGAATGAAAGTGAACATATATACGGATAGCCAGTACGCCTTTGGCGTGGCGCACAGTTTTGGGTGATTGTGGAAAGAACGTGGGTTCCTGACTTCACATGGAGCTAAGATTCAGAATGGCAAGTTGGTGAATGATCTCCTTGAGTCGCTGACCCTACCGTTACAAGTTGCGATTATGAAATGCAGTGCGCACAAGAAAGTCACTGATGATGTTGGTCGTGGTAATGCGTTTGCTGATGAAGTCGCGAAAGAAACAGCAAAAGATGTGAAGACTCGAATGTATGTTGCAGGCCCTGCAAGATGGGTTGGTGATGTTGGAATGTGTGAAAACACAATAGAAAGTGTGAAGTCCCTTCAAGCTGAAGCCACAGAGAAAGAGTTGAGCAAGTGGAGAGAAAGTACGGGTAAGTTGGATGAGAATGGTTGTTGGATTGATCTGTCAGAACATAGGCGATGGTTGTTACCTGATGCATATGTGCTTCCAGTGGTTACCATGGCACATGGAATGGCACATATCAGTACGAAAGGAATCTGTAAGTTGTTGGCTCCAGTATGGCAGAATGCTGGAATTCCCAAGTGTGCAGAGAATGTGGTCAAGAATTGTATGGTATGCTTGAAATACAACCCTGGTAGGGGAACCCCAACGCCAGCTGGTCATTTTCTGTGATTAGCATCAGGGTTTGACACACCATAAAGCCTTTTCATCCTACACGAGCCTCCAGCTAATCTCTTTTACACCTGACTGTTCCTGCTTTATGGCTTGTTTTCCAAACAGGAGATGCTCGTGTTTATTGGGGCCTATCGATATCTGATGTGGGATCTGAGCCTTGCTGGGTAAATAATTGTGGGCTGGCTTAACTGGAATGTGGGATGGTCATCATGACTCTGCCTTTTCGTTTGAAATGTATACATGTATATGGCCATATCATAAAACAAGGAATGTGTGCCTGAAGCATGATATTTTGTATTTAAGGAGAAGCCCGTTTCTGTATTTTTAGCATTCTCCTGAGAACATACACGCTGTTGTACTTCTAAGATACCTGTAATTGGTCTGCAGCCAATAAACTGATCTTTGACTTCACCCAGAAGACTCTGTGTTTCTGTAGGTCTGAAACAGGAAGAACCCGAAGTCATAGGGTGTGTTCCCCTGCACCGCTGGGCTTAAAATTCCCAGTACTTCAGTGGTGCTGAGTTAGTGCTCAGATGGTGCTGAGGTGGTGCTGGGATGGTGCTATGTTGAGGTGATGCCGAGCTGATGCTGAGGTAGTGCTGCATTGGTGCTGAGTTGCTGCTGAGGTGGGGCTGCACTGGTGGTGGTGCACTGATGAGGAGGTGGTGCTGTGCCAATTCTGAGATGGTGCTGTGCTGACATTGAGGTGGTGTTGGGATGATGCTGAGGTGGTGCTGTGCTGGTGCTGAGGGATGCTGAGGTGGTGCTGAGATGTGCTGAGGTGGTGGTGCTGTGCTGGTGCTCAGGTGGGATGAGTTTGTGCTCAAGTGGTGCTGAGTGATACTGAGGGGGTGCTGAGTGATACTGAGGTGGTTCTCTGGTGGTGCTGCACTGGTGCTGAGGTGGTGCTGCGCTAATGCTGAAATGGTGTTGCATTGGTGCGACGCTGATGGTGGTGCACTGTTGCAGAGGAGGTGCTGTGCTGATGCTGAGGTGGTGCTGTGGTAGTAATGAGTGATGCTGAGGTGGTGCTGAGTGATTCTGTGTTGGTACTGAGTGATGCTGTGGTGGTGTTGAGTTATGCTGAGAGAGTGGTGCCGCACTGGTGCTCAGGTTAAGCTGAGCTGGTGCTCAGGTAGCGCTCAGTGATGCTGAGTTGGTGCTGTGCTGAGGTGATGCTGTGCTGATGCGGAGGTGGTGCTGTGGTAGTACTGAGTAATGCTGTGGTGGTGCTGAGTGATGCTGTGGTTGTACTGAGTGATGCTGTAGTGATGTTGAGGTATGCTGAGGTGGTGGTGCTGTGCTGGTGCTTAGGTGACGCTGAGCTGGTGCTCAGGTGGTGCTAAGCAATGCTGAGTTGGTCCTGTGCTGAGGTGATGGTGCGCTGATGCTGAGTTGGTGCTCTGTTGCTGTTGAATTGCTGCTGAGGTGGGTTTGTGCAGGTGCTGAGGTGGGGCTGCACTGATGCAGAGATGGTGCCTTGCTGATGTTGAGATGGTGCTGTGCTGATGTTGAGGTAGCGCTGCACTGGTGCTCAGGTAGTGCTGCATTGGTGCTCAGGTGGTGCTGAGTGATCCTGAGTTGGTACTGTGCTGAGGTGATGCTGCGCTGATGCTGAGGTGGTGCTGCATTGATGTTGAAGTTGTGCTGCATCCGTGCTGAGGTGGGGCTGCACTGGTGCTGAGGTAGTCCTGTGCTGATGCTGAGGTGCTGCAGCACTGATGCTGTGCTAGTACTGAAGTGGTGCTGCCCAGGGCTGGGTAGATGTTGAGTGATACTGAGGTGGTGGTGTGCTTTTGTGGAAGTGATGCTCAAGTGATGCTGTGCTGTTGCTCAGGTGGTGTTGAGTGATGCTGAGTTGGTGTTGTGATGGTACTGAGGTGATGCTGCACTAGTGCTAAGGTGGTTCTGCACTAATGCTGAAGTGATGCTATGTTGGTGCTGAGTTGCTGCTCAGTTGGTGCTGCACTGGTGCTGAGGTGGTGCACTGATGTAGTGGTAGGGCTGCGCTGGTGCTGATTTGGTGCTGGGCTGGTGGGGGTGTACTGATGCTGAGGTGTTGCTGCGGTGTTGTAGTGATGCTCACTCAGGAGGTGCTGCACTGGTGCTGATTGGTGCTGATTGATGCTGTGATGGTGCTGAGTGATGCTGTGCTGGTGCTACACTGATGCTGAGGTGGTGGTGATGCACTGAGTCTGAGGTAGTGTTGCGCTGGTAGTGAGGTGGTGCTGCACTGGTGCAGAGGAGGTGCGTGCTGGTGCTGAGGTGGTGTGCTAATGCCGAGGTGGTGCTGCACTGGTGTTGAGGTGGTGCTGTGCTGGGGTTGAGTGATGCTGAGGTGATGCTGTGCTATTGTTGTGGTGGTGCTCAGGTGCTGCTCAGTCATGCTCTGGTGGTGCTGCTGAAGTGATACTGAGTGACGTTGACCAGTACTGAAGTGGTGCTGCATTGATGCTGAGGTGGTGCTGCGGTGGTGCTGAGGTGGTATGGCACTGGCAGGACATATTGTTAAGTAACCTGACATTACATGCAGGAGAGCATGAGGAGGCATCCCTTGATATTGGTTTTATTTCTACAATGATTGAAACCTAAAAGAAAGCATCAAAAGTTGAAAGCGCAGAACTTAAAGCTGATTCCATTTTCATAAAATGGAGCCAAAACAGCATGCGTACCTCTTTAATCGTATCCAAATAATCACGCTGTAATAGGTTGATCCTACTGTCAGCCATCTTCTTAAGTTACACTTCCATTAAATAAGTACATTATATAAGGTTTGGAAATCTGAGCTAACGAAACCAAAAATGTTATAGGATGAAAAACAACATAGCCTCCTGCTGAAAAAGCGCTTGTGAAACCCCAAAAAGTGGAAAACAAGATAAGGACATGATTTGCAACCCTTGGCTGAGCATGTTTGGAAAGCCAAACAAGCCCAAGCCAAAGTAGTGCACCAAAACTAACATATATGGCCAATAGTGTAAGGATCAATGTAACTAGGCCAGTCTCCAGGGCATGACCAAAACAGCAAAAGGATCGACAAATGTAAACTATTCACCAATGAAAGGAATTTCAAAAAGCACATGAAACAACAAATGAAAACGGATCGGTATGCTGAAAGCCCATACAGTAGATACAGCATGCCTCGAGAGACAGCGCATGTGCTGCCTTGGTGAGACCTAAAAAGATTGAAAGTGTAGGACATTGAAAGAAGGAACTCACACTGAAATTAAGACTAGACAGCCTGTGTACTCGATGAAGTGCCAGTGGTGGACTTCTAAAAAACAATTCCCCAGCACATATATGTTTTTTTAAACAAATTAAGCACTACACATAGGGCGTATGAAGGTAAAAATAATATATTCCATTGCTTTCTTCTGTTGCTAATACGAAGCGCCAGTCTTCCACTCAGTGGCACATGGCACATGCAACATTCCACCGTGCATCACACATTCTAGGCTAAGGAGAAGAGACAGTGAAGACAAACAAGAAGACAAGGTAAAATATATCAACCTCTTGTGGGAAAACAAGAAATACATGGCATGACAAGGAACACAAAGGAAGACAAGTTACAACACCTCTCACTTTAAACTTTATTAACAAAGCAGCAGATGCATCATGGTAATCTTGGATATTTGTAACATAAGCGTATCTTCCAACAGAATGTTCCATATTGTGAAAAATTGGATTGTTGGTTCAATGGTGGAGGGGTGACCCCTGGTCAAGCAACAGCCACAATCCCTGTCAGGGTGAACCACAAAATTTCACTAAATTAACCAGTGCTTAACCCTCTGGTAGCTTCACACAAAAATAGTCGGGTTTAACTTAGAGGCATTGTATAAAGTATTTATGCAGCACACAAACAGTAATAAAGTGAAAACACAAGACAACTCAACACAAGAAAAATCCCACACCAATTTAGAAAAATAGAGTAAAATTGTATACATTATTTGAAACCAAAACACCTAAAATCCAATTAGTAGAACCTGAGTTATGAAATGTTAAGGTTTTTAGCAAACTTTTGTGCTAAAAGATCAAACCGCCAACCGTGAACATCTAGTCATGCGAGACCGGGTCAAAGTAAAAAAATATGGGTGACCGCGATGGAGCGTGGGTCAGATACAAGAAGTGGATTGGGCCTGGTCAGTGCTTAACTCCAGACTTAAAATAAGTTTTGAAGAAACATTTCTGAGAAGGTAAGGTTCAGAAGGGCAAAGCTGCAGGTGGTGTCTGCGGAGGAGGTGTTATCATCAGGGAGTCGCCGGCCAAAGATGCAGAGAACATTTCTGCATTTGGACTTAGTTGCTTTTTTGGAAGTCGAAAATCTCCAGCAAGGCAAGAGGCTGGAGCCAACGAGAGTTCCAGGAGGCTGGATACGCCTTTGGCGAAGGACTGCTTAACAGTATTTGTTGCTGCGGAGAAGAACCTAGCAGAAGCTGCCTCGAAGTCAGGCTGACCGGGATTGCACCGTGGGCAGATAGACGAGCAAGTTGGCCCCAGTCTTCCCTCAGTTCTCAGATCAGTTTTTACCCGAAAAGTGTTTAGTCCCAAGCAATGTTCCCTCTAATTATTTTCCTCTGTTTGCAGCAGTGTAAGGTTTCTGTGCAGTGCAGCCAAGCTTGTGTGCGCCAGGAAACCAAAAATGCATGTGGTAGGTACATGGGGTTCTAGTTTAGGCCTAAGAGGTATGTGCTCACATGTTTCCTTATTAGCATTTATTAAATGGGTTTATAAACCTGCAAAGCTCGCTTGTCTCTCCAGTGCTTAATAAACAGTGTGAAAAATTATGCACAAAGAGTTCAAAACAAAGCATTAACATTTGAGGATAAAGGGAGAGAATAAAAGATACTCACTCAGTGGCTGATTTATTGAAAGTGAGACCTAAAAAGCTGAGAATAATACCAGCTTCCTCACTAACCCATCAGTGTGACATTAGGCAAATATTGCATTTCAGCAATCCTCCATTTTCTTCATTATTGCGTATAAAAGCATTTTCAAATAGGTTAGTTCAGAATACAATTTTGTTTGATTTAATAGACTATAATGTGGGAGCGGCTGTTCCATTTGAGCGGAGGAGCGTCGCCCCACTAGCCAAAATGCCCAAAAATGCTGCAGAGATGAAAAATAAAATTGTAATAAAGTACATTATTTACCATTTTATTCTTCATCCTCCCCGTCCCTAACCGAGTGTCAGGATGGGGCGGGGATTGCTTCGTGGTAGCAGCAGGGAGGAGGTTGTGCTGCCTGGGCACATTTCAAAGTGTGCATGTTGCTTTCGATGGCCAACAAGACATGCACACTTTGAAAGCTCTAACACAGCTGTCTTAAGACAGCTGGGTTTCAGCAAATGCAGGGCTCCTGTGTCCTCGGGAGCAGCACGAGAGGCCGCTCCTGCCAACCCTGGTGCTGCTCTCATGCAGGATTGGTTTCGGGAGTTGTTAAGGGTCCAGCGCTGGAGGAGAAGATGAAGACCGGACCAGAGAGCGGGGACGTTCGTGCAGGAAAGTGTTTTTTTTCTCCTTTCTTTATTTAATGTGTCCTTCACCCACCACCCATTTGCCCGCCCACCGCTCTCTAGCGGTGCCAGCCGCGACTGCTATAATGCTGCTCTATTTATAAGAATGTGGGCCACATACAGGGTGCGCATGACAGATTACTTTCCTCTCAGTTCACAAACAAACATGTTGCCAGGGTGAGGGAAAGGCAAGAAGGCTTCTAGGTTCATGTTTAAAAAGTCACTTTTGCAGTGAAATGCTTTAATGTAACAAATTAATGTCAAACTTCTCCATGCAAAAGAAAGGTACATTTTTTATATTTTGAAACGACTGCATCATATGTTTGGTGATGTTTGCTGCATGATTTAAATGGCAAACCTTTCAGGGCTCAGTTTGTACAAGGGCTAAAATTGCCGAGACAGAGGGGCATGTGCACTGATGCAAGAAGAGTAGGCTAGCTGGCTCATCTTTATCTTTTTAATTATCACCCCAGGAGTGGAATGAGTGGGCCAAGAACAGCAGACGCCATCTCTGCAGCATCATCTCTCCGCTGTTAAACATAAACAATGTCTAGAGCAGACTTGAAAGGAAAGATTAGTACAAGTTATCCTCAGTCAAACAATTGAATGCAGCAAACTGCGCGTCATGCCCTTGGACGCCAAGTAATACTAATTAGAGCAAGGACCAAAAGAAATACATTCATCAGAGACACCGCTGCTGTACACACCACTCCTGCTACCTCAAAAGCTAATGGAGCAAGTCGCCTGTGTGAGAGCCACTTGCTACATAACTTGTGACTCTCTGCAGCCCCCAGGCAGGGCTGTGGAAGAAGAATACAAAAATGCTTCTCCCGTCTTCCAGGGTGGTCTGCTCCTTCACATGAGGTCACAGAAGCAGCTCTTTTTTTCACGCAGCTCAATTTTTTCGGAATAAAATGAGCAGCTGCAAACAGTCGCACGTGTGATAAGTAAGGTGTGCACACTTCACAATCATGATTGCGCACTCTGAAAGTTACGGTGCGCACATGCGCACCCTGCAGGGACGACTTGTCCCAAGTTTTTGAATTTGCCTATCTGGGCACTTTTAGCACTACCACCAAGAGTCTAGGACTGTAGGGGTACCACTTGAGGGTTTAGGACTCACTGAGGCTGGGTCCAGGTGTGGGTTCATGATGATGGGTACTGTTATGTCCCTGTGGCTCTGAACAGGAGGCCAGCAAACTAGCCCTTGGAGTCACTTTTGTAGTCCAGGTTTTGAGTGCTGAAACAGGGCTCAAGCAGCAGGGCTGGCACCTGAGGGTTCAAGACAGGCTCCAGGGAGCAAAGCAGTCCTTCCAGGTGCAGCAAAGCAGTCTGGTTGAGTACACAGTAGGCTGCAGCAACAGGATGTCAGCTGAGAGTCCTTCCACAGGTACAGAAAGTGAACTGAAGAGTGGGTCTGCAGGTCCACTCTTTATACATGGTGCCTTTTTTGAGGTAGGAGAAGTTTCTGGAGGATTCCCTTTGAAGTCGTTGACGTTTCCTGACTTCCCTGCCCTGGCTCCAAGCTGGCTGCATGAACAAAGCAGTAGTGACAAGTCATTTGTGTGAAGGCAGAACACAACCTATTTATTTGCAAGTGGGGCTATGCTCAGCTTTGCCCCCCCCCTTCCTACCAGTTGATGGCCATTCAGGCATACCTAATCCCTCTATTGTGTGACTGTCTGGGAGGAATAAACAAAGTCCAACTGTCAACTACGCCCAGTCATGTGACCTAGGATAGCACCAAATAGCAAGGAGCAAGAAAATGGCAATTTTTTTAAAGTGGCAGTATCAAAATTGTAATTTAAAATCCAACTTTACCATTAAAGAGGATTTTTAACTACAATTTCATAGATAACAAACGTGAAATGCCTACCTGTCCCTAATCAAAAGTTAACAAATGGAATAAGGTGACCCAATGTTATCCTATGGGACAGGTAGGCCTCACAGTAGTAAAAACTATTTTTCAGGAGTGTTTCACAACCAGGGCATATAAAACTTCAAAGTACATCACCAACCTTTTAATTCCAATGCACCCTGCCCTATTGGCTACCTACGGCCTATATGTAAAAAAGGGGAGTTTATGGCTTGGCATGGGAGTTATTTTGCCAAGTCAAATTGCCATTGTAAAACTGCCTTCAGGCTATAATGGCAGTCATAGAACATGTTTTAAGGGGCAACTTAAGCGAGTGGCACAATAAGTGCAGCAGGACCACTAGAAGCATTTAATTTACAGGCCATGGGTATATAGTATACCACTCTACAAGGGACTCATAAGTAAATTAAATATGGGAATTAGATGTATGCCAATTTTACAATGTTTAGGAGAGTGAGCACAAGCATGTTATCACTGGTTAGCAGTAGTAAAGTGCACAGATTTCTAAGGCCGACAAAACAACAAAAACAAATTAATCAAAAATGGAGGAAAATGGCAAAACATTTGGGGTGACCCTACAGACAGGTCCAGGTCTAACAAGCATTTATTCTTTGCAGTTTAGTGCTGAATTCGCCTTCCAGGTTGGACATCTTCAACATTTGCTTCTTCCCCTGTATGGCGTGATGGGGTGTGGGGCAGCAAGGCTACAGGACTCCGAATTATGTCACTTCCAGGGTGAGGGTCTTTCTATAAATATCTGGTGGGTCTAAGTTGTATCCTCTTTGAGAGAACCTCTCCAGTTAAACTCACCCTACCACTTACCCTTATTAAAATAAGTGTGATTCCGGATGTAATGCAAGTATTGTACTGTTGTATTTTCTTTTATTTTGTGTTGCATGTGGATTTACAGGGCGATTTAAAAGACGTTGATGCGAAAAGCACCCACAGGAAAGAGCCCATAGGAGCTTCATGCCAATTCCCCAGAAGACATTATGGCAGGGCCCCAGGATGAAAATGACGGTGCCCCATTATTCCCAAGGGCAGGTGTAAGACTGAGCAACTGGGGTCTTGACTGGCAATGCTCCACCTATGCGCATGAGTTCTGTTCCTGGACTATGAGACCCAGATATGCATAAACCCCCTATAGTTCAGGAATAGATGTAGTTACCAACAAGCTCACATATTTGTGACAATATCTTAATATATGTTATCTGTGCTTTATTTAAGAGTGCCACTCTTGAGAAGCCAAAGTAAAGACTTGAGGTTTAGAGTTGAATATGAACTGATATAAGACCAGACTGGTGGAACCAACTCCAGTGTTTTTCTCTCTCACTCGCTCTCCTTCTTAACCACATTTCCCCTGGGGTGAGTACAAACGTGGAAGTTACCAGTCTGTATGCACGCCTTTTCTTCAGTCAGGTGGGTGGTGGATTAGCATCAGAGATCAGTGCCACAATCTTGCCCCACAACAGTAGGCTCCTGACATTGTTCCTCAATAAAACTTTTTCATTAAAATTACTCTTTTTTTGTTAGAATAAATATTTTTAAATCTTTGTAAATATAAGCATTAGAGCTCAGTTGGTGGACACTCCTGATGTGATTATCTGGGTTTACTTATACTTTAAAAAAAATATTGTAACGCAAAAAATCATCAAAGTTTCTCATGAGTGTGAAGAATATTTAATAGGAAAAGTGTTATACAGAAAATATGAAATTCCTCTGAAATAATTTACCAGATCTCAATGCTGGCAATAGACTTTGAGGCCCATTTAGTGCTTGCCAAGTAGCATGTCAGCCTGCAAGGTGAGTGTTGGCTATGACCTAGACTCCACTGGGACCCAGGCAGAGGACATCCTGCCGTTATCTCACTGCCTTCAAGCAACCACAATTGTGGAAGTTGCTCGGAAGACAGAAGAGTTTGCCAACTTAGAGTCTGTTTTTGAAAAATGAACAGCCCTAAAGAACAGTGAAATATCTCCCTGTGTATCGCGAGTCATTGTTAGATTTCCCTGCCTGGGGCTCTGGGACAGCCATGCCGTATCGCGAGTCATTGTTAGATTTCCCTGCCTGGGGCTCTGGGACAGCCATGCCTTATCGCGAGTCATTGTTAGATTTCCCTGCCTGGGGCTCTGGGACAGCCATGCCTTGCTTGGAAGTTCCGAATAGAGAGATCTAATAAAGGTTGCCTCAGCCTAAAGTCTGTTTAACAACCATCACCATGATCTGGCGTGATGGTAGTGGATGGAATGCCAAGTCAAGGGTCTCCACTAGTGAAGGTCCCGCCAATGGAAATCTTGCAGCTCTCCACACCTGTAAATAAGGTACGGGAACTACGAGTTTTCTGGGGCAGGTGAAATGGCAATTAATGGCAATTCTCCAACTTAATCAAAATCTAAATGACCCTATAAGTGTTATTATTTACGGTCATAGATTCTCCATGTATAGCGAGGCAGAGGACCTGACAACGTTTATATGAAATGAACCAAAGAAACCTTTAGTCAAGTTATGGAATATCAATTGGAGGCGGTGCCATTGGCAGAGGTGTAATGGCAAAGGCTGTTCTTTAGTGATTTGCATATCACATGAAATGTTACATGGTGACTCCAGTGGGTGAGCTCTCTGGTGTTGCAACATCAGAATTGACTCTTCTGTGCAATGAATGGTCAAAATGTGGAATGAAAAAAGATGGATGTGACATTCATCATCTAAGGGAGTTTGTCAAATCTCATGGCAGCCCAGTAAATGTCTAAATGTCATAACATCCTCACAACTTGTGGTACCTCTCATGAGTTATCCTTGTATATACTAAATGTCAAAGACATTGGTAAAGTCAAATACCATCAGTTCTTGAAGAAATGCTTGCAGAGCCCATGTTAGGTTATGGAAAGTACATTTCTTAACTGCACAATTACCAAGGATGGTGCCAAAGAAGTATCTGCTTCAACACACTTTGACACAAGTGAATTGTATCCTTCACAGTTTTAGTAGTATCTTTCAGATAAGCGGAGTCTTCAGTAGTTTCCTAAAAATAATTTTATCTTAGGTCGCATTCAATGACATCGCTGAGGATTCCCCCAGGATGAACCATCTTTGTTTTGGGAATTTTTAGTAACAAATCGTTGGAGGATCCAATAACTCTACTAAGATCCATTTCCCCTCCATCTGCCACCGAAGTCTCCAAGAATATAAAAAATTGCCTGTGATAAATAAAAATAGAGGGGCATATTAACAAGCGGCAGCGATATTTGTCGCTGTCCGCTCTTAGCGAGAAAAATGTTATCGCTGGCTATCGCAGAAAATTATCGCCATGCTAGCATTGTATTAACAACTCATAGCGCAATGGCGATAATTTCGCAGCGATAGCGATGTTTTCCATGGAACATCACTGGTTTTGCAGCGATGTTCCATGGAAAACGGCGATAACCTTGCTGATACGACCCTGAGGTCGTATCAGCATAATCCACCCCCAATGGTAATTATAGGTAAATCTGCATTTTATCAGACGTTAGTTTTTGGAGAAAACAGCTGTTTTCTCCAAAATCTAATGTCTGCTAAAATGCGTGGGCAGCCTTGTAAATATTGCGATGTGTACATCAGCGATATTTACAAGGTTGTACTGCCCAGTGACGCCCACTTTGCATCTCATTAGAGATGCAAAGGGAGGCTTTTTTGGCTTTGAAAGCCAAAAAAGCGGAGATATGGCCCTTGTAAATATGCCCCTGATTTCTTAGGTTGATCCATCTAGCATGTAATAGATGATGTCCAATACTTCATTGCCCTTCTTTTACTGCATGTACAAATTGACCCTTAAAGCAATCTACAAAATCATACCTTCTGAAAGAACTGGGAACAGAATTACTGCTTGCATTATAGGGGTGTACAATGTTTCTACTTCAGGGCAGGGCGTTGTGTTTTTTAATCAAACCTCACAAGCTTTGCCAGTTTTGCAAAGGATGTAAAATGTACATTTCAAGAAAAAAAAAGTCTGAAAGTATGTTTTATGTGAAAAACCTCAGTAAAATCCACATTCAATCTGAGAAATCTGTCGCACAAAGGTTTTTGTGGAACAATTCCTTAGCAGAAACTCTTTTGTGTGAGTTTTGACAAAAGGAAAAGTCCCGAGTGCGGACATGGAGTTAATACTCGTAAATGCTCTTTGTGTATTCCCAAGGTCATAAACGTAGACTTTCGGTCTAAGTTTAGACCAAGCCTCTAAGTTTACCTTTGTTAATCGTGCCTATTGTCTCATATCCTACTTGCTGATGCATGCATGGTTTCAGATATCCATCATGCTGTTTTCTTTATGTATGCATGTATAAGGGCATTTATATAGCGCACACCCAGCCAAAAGGCAGCATTCAGAGTTCCATAGCTAGAATTTGGACACCAAACATCAATGCCATCGCTTTGGGGTTGCATCCTTTTTTTAAGTAATGGGTGTGCAAGACTGTTGGTTTCATATTTATTCTATAAAGTTTTAACATGATCTACCTCTTGATAGTTTGTATCCCAGATCAGGAAAGACCGTCTGTCGAATCCTCTCAGCATTTCACATCCTGGCATGTGTGACAGAACAAGCAAGTAGGAGACCTATAAAGATGCTCTTAAAAGGGTCCTATGAACGAGTGATGATTCACAGCATATTTCAATTGGTCCAGAGAGCATTAGCTCAGCACAGAAGATCAATGAAAGTGAAAGGCTCACCGTCAGCCTCATCTGCCCCAGCGGTAAGTGCTCTTCTTTGGATGAAATGTGGTTTACTTGACTTGACCGGTGCATTGTCAAAGAGATCAGGCAGTAAGGCTTCCCTGCAGTATTTCAAGGCGGCTCTGGCATGAACACCCTCTTGCATCCAAGGGCACCCGCATGCCTGCAGCACCATGGACACGGTCTCAATGACGTGACAGAATGAATGTCGATTCCCTGAGGTCTACCTCACCTGCTCGATGTTTGCAAGGCCAAACCATGTGAAGTAAATCCATGTTTTTCACCACAAACCGAGTCAAATGTGGTACTTTTTGCACCTATATAACTAATTATTGAGAACATGGACTGTGTAAGGCATATACCGACTATGTTTTTTTTCCGGAGCTTTATATAGCGCGAACGTGACCCGAAGGTATCAGAGCGCTTTACATGAGCACTAGTTGCATTACACAAGGACGTATTTATCTTTCTGTTATACGTGGGAATATTATGTGATTTGCCCAGAATCACAGGATATTGAGGGTTGTTGTCAAGACTCAAACTTGGTTCCCCAGATCTGAGGTCGACCGCCCTAGCCATTAGGCCACATCCTCTCCCCTTACTTATGTATAATACATATGGGGGCATATCAGCAAGGCGAGGCGATAGAATTATCGCCGCATTTGCGGCCGTTTTCGGCCAAAAAGAGGCGATAATTTTATCGCCTAATTAGCAAGCTCACGCTGACGCGTGAAACCTTGCATTAGCGCACAAATTCTTAACGCTCAGCCTTGTATCTCTAATGAGATGCAAAGTGGGCATTCCTGACCTGACATGACTGTCACTATCATCAAGCCCCACACTATGAAGCATAGCGGCAAGAAAAGTAGCAATAACCCCTGTTATCGCTACTTTCCTTACGCCTGCTTCAGGACTGACTTAGCCATGATATCCTATGGAAGGTGGATATCATGGCTAAGTTTGTGAGTCCCTATCAACAAGCTAACGCCACATTGTGTGAGATTATCGCTGGGTTTCCAGCGATAATCTCACGTTAGGCAGTTAGTGTGAGGATTTTTATCGCTTTTGAGATAAGCGTTGCTAATAGCACGTTATCTCAGCGATAAAAATCCACGCTAGCTGGCGATAATTATCCTAGTGCTAAGTGCGCTAAGCGATAATTATCGCCGGTTGTTGCTGATATGCCCCATAGTGTGCTATTGTAAGTAACAAAGGGACATGCGAAGGAGCAGTAAAGGATGGCGCCTGGAATGTACTGCAATATATGACATATGGCATAGCCGCCAATGCATGGAGCTTGACACGGATCATAGTACACCACATGGTCAGCAATGCATGGTGCATGGCATGGATCACTGTACATGAAATATGGCCTGGTTAATAATGTAGGCAGCATTTCATGGGCCAGTCATTCCTGAAGCATTCGATGGTCAGAGATATGAATCATGCTAATGCCAGAAACATCTGAGTGATGGCAGCTTCTCCCAACTTCTGCACCTTAGCTGCTGGAAAATGAAACAGTCACAGAGGATGAACAGAACATTTCAAAGCTCTTCTTAAATGTGGCTTCAGCTGCTGGAAGCAAAGGGGCTTGGGAATAAAAAGAAAATACATATCACACTGAGATATTGAAAGCAGCATCCTTAAAAATAAAATCCAGATTAAAGACCAATCGCCTTAAAGACTCAGCAACGAGCAAGGATATATTTAAAAAGCCTGGAAGTATTAATATAGATATGTCATTTGGTGTACATGGCATGCTAAAGAGAATGAAGGGGCTTTACTTGGAGTGGAATGTTTTAGGATTACATTGTCAGAATGTGACCCTAAATGGCTTGTGCAACTTTCAAACAGGCTCTGTACATAAGACCTATACACCCATTCCCTGAACGAGCTCAAACGGGCAACACAAAAATGCTACTGTATAAATACTGCAGTGGGCGCTTTTACTGCGCGAAATGCAGTGGTATAAACATTCCATATTTCACAGAGAAAAGAGAAATATGAGTTTTTTAAAGTTACCCTTTATCACGAGGAACCAAAAGTCCCCCAAACCTCTCTTGCACTCTTTAGAGGCCAAGAAAATGGAGGAGTCCCAAAATTGCCATTATTCCTTCTGATTGCAATAGGATCGATTGCTCTTTGATACAGAAAAAAAACAGTTGAACAGAATCACACCGACTTTAGGGGAGAAGATCAAGCAATGTGGTCTTCTTTAGTTGGTCTAAATCTGTTCAAACGAGTGTGCGGGTTAGGCATGAAGAGGTTAACATTTAGTGATATCTGGACTTTTAAATCACAGAGGATTTGTGGTAGTGGAACAATTTTATTGGCTGGTGACAGTATTGGAGAAAAATATTGGGGCTGCAGTGGCATAACACAGGCCCCTGCAGGCCCCGTGGTGCGGGGGGCCGCCGAGCTGCAGGGGGCCCCCTCAGCACAGTACTCAGGCCAGAGAGCTCTGGATTAAATCCGGAGCAGGGGCCCCTCCATGTACCTTGCAGGGGGGCCCCCTCAACTTTCATTGCGCCAGTGTGGGGCTTCCATTACAGGACATGGAAAAACAGTGAGAAGGGGGAGTACGGGGGCCCAGTGGGCACATCAAGACCCCAAGGCACTTGTGGAGGGGATCCCAAAGAAACCTCTTCATGGTAGATTTTTTTTTTAAAGCAGGCTTTGTTGTGGGATTTGCAGATCCGCTGTCGGTTCTAGAACGACACCCACCAGTACCGCCAATCCAGCTGTGAGTCCATGACACCTACAAGCTTCACCGGTCTTGTGCTGCGAAATTAGGGCAAGCCTCACTGGCGCATGAGAGCCTGTAATAGGAATCTGTGGCTTTGGTCCCAGGGCCATGGATTTTGCAGAGGTCGTTCAAAACTTGCCCAAGACCTGATCCCTCGGTGTCTGCGACGGTAAGGAGCACTGGGTATCGAGCACCCTTGGAAGGTGGTGTGCAAACCCACACTAGCCATGCACAGTCCAGGTCAGATGTCCACAGAGAGTGGTGGGCAGGGCCTGGCTCCACCCTCATTTCACATGCCCAAAGGGCTAACTCTTGCTGCTTGTGGGATTGGTAAAAGACTACATTTTTTGGGTGTTTCTATGATCTATGGATGCTTTGTGAACCCATATGTAAGTGACGTGAAACCCATGCAGTAAAATGGTGGTTTGAATCTGTACCACAGAGGATCACAATGAAAAAAAAAAGCTTGGAAAAAAACAAAGTGCATTTGTGACTCTGAAAATAACCTTTATATTTTCTCCAGACTTATAGAAAGAATTGCATAGATTCTCTCAAGTTGCTGAGGAAGATCCAACTTCCTTTTGCTAGCAAATGTACTATGAAATGTGCAAATGTGTTGTGTGCAGCCAATCCAGTTGCGCAGAACTAATGGCCGTACAAATCCCAGGCCCTGCTGCTCATCTTTACTGCGCACAGCTGAAGGTCAGACGCCTGTCAATGGTGAGGCACGGCCCACCACTGTTACATATACGGGCAAACGCTGTGCGCTGTTGGGGGTCGGATGCCCACCAAGAGTGGGTCGCTGGGCCAGGCTGGAGGCCAGCTGTGCAATGTACAAGGCAGTGTGTGGATGAGGTTGGATGCTAAGACCCTGCCCCACCTTCACTGCACATGGCGTGGGGGCAGGTAGGACACTTATGGAGGGTGGGTGGCAAGGTTTGTCCAAAGGACATGCACAGTGGAGTTTGGCTGCAATGGCGGTTTAGGAACAGGGTCTGGCTAGACAACCACCAGTACAGGTACTTACTATAGGTCATGATCTGCAGCCAGTTCCAGCTTCACATGGCTAAATTCAATGTGCAGTAGGAGTAGGCTGCCTTCTACAGATTATGCACAGGTAGCCATTCCCTACAATGCATAGTCAAAAAGTCTAACTTAAGTGGTGATTAGCTGTGAACAGAATTTGAGCTCTAAAAAACAGGTTCATGTGGAATATGGTTGGAAAAACAAAAGATTCACTGGAAAAAAACAAAAGTTAAAGTAAAATCATGGTTATGTTTGCCTACAGCACCATAATTTAGGCTTAAATAATCTCTAAAATGTCCTGAAATAAACAAAGTTAAAGTGCAATTAAGGTCACAGAACAAAACCGAAAAAACACTGAAATTCTTCAGTCATGGGGGCATATGTATCAAACGTTTTTTTAATCGCAAACGCTGCGATTCGCAAAATAACAACGTTTGCGATTAAAAAATCGGTAATCAGGATGTATGAGCCAAATCCCATTGCAAAAAGGAATTGCTAATTTAGCGATTTCTTAATGTTGCGTAAGCATTTAAGAAATCGCAAATTGCGATTTCTTAAATGATATGTAAAAAGCACCCAAGATGTGCAAATTATCCTTAAGAAATCGCAAATTACCACCAACTTCCAGTTGGTGGTAATTTGCGATTTCCGTTCAAAATGCACTTTTTTGAATTTTACAAAGTGCCACGTGGCGCTCATACATGCCCTTAGGGCATGTATGTACGCCATATGCACACACATGCTCATTTCAGTGGTGCATCAGGGTGTCATCATGACACCCTTGCACCTTTGAAATTATTCTCAAATTGCGATTAGCAAATTGCGAATCGCTATTTGAGAATGACTTCCCATTCATTCCTATGGGTCTCCTGGCCCATAGAAATGAATGGGCAGGTATTCCTTAATTGCGATTTCGCAATTTGCTAATCGCAATCAAGGAATTTTAAGAAATCGCAAAAGTTTTGCAATTTTTTAAATACATCACGTTTTGCAATTCTCAAATAGAGATTCTTTAAAAATCGCTATTTGAGAATCGCAAATGGTGATGTTGATACATATGCCCCATGGTTCAGTAAACTAACCATAATTTGCACCCCAGTCATTCACTACTTATGGTCTCACATATTACATCACACATGACATGTTAAATGACATTATTGATGACAAATGATGTGGCTGATGGCATCATCCATGATACTGCTCTTAAAATTCTTTTGATTTTTTTTTTAATGATGTGAACAACAAATGCATCTTCAGGTCAAAATGGAAAAACAAATGATGTGGAATGGGTATCTAAATTATGCAGCAAGGCAAATTATGCAGTACATTCTGCTGCTGGACTATTTTTTGTTTTGAAAATAGAAATCTACGCAGGGAAGTGTCTTTGCTTGATTAGTTGTGAATTATTCAGGGTATTCTAGAAAATATTGTTAGAAAGTGTTTTTTATGGACCCTAAATTTAGACAACCAATCAATTAAACTGTTGAAGATAGAGATACCAGTGGTCGTATTACGGATGCAGCGCACTTTCATTGTTTGAGCCAGGACGCAACTTTCAAAAGGTGCGCCCTGTGCAAACAAGTAAAGTGTGCCACATTAGAATGAATGCGCTGACCCCAGGGCAGCCACGGGTCTGCACTGTCCTGGGTGCAGCGAATTCGAGTGAAATATAGAACAACTGTTTAAAAGTTGTTCCATGATTCACTGTGCAGGCAGAAACCCACCTGCACTTTTAAGGAAGATTAGAGATCTCCTTGCTGGCGCGTGCAATGAGTAACTGCCTTTAGGATGTGCACTGAAAGTGTGCCACCTTTTTGTGGTGCAGTTTCAGTGCACCATTAAAGGTATGCTTGCCTCCACAGAAAACACAAGATGATGGACGGAGTGCTTAAACTTTTCAACCTCTCACCCCAGTCGTAGATCTGGGTTTAATCTATTGTTCTTTTGTTCACTATGCCACCCCAGTTTGGACCCAGCCACAGTCTTGACCCTGTTCCTCATGGGAACAGTCCAGCCCAAACTGCCCGGCCGGGTCCTCACTGGACCGGAAACAAGAATCCTGGGACTAGTTTCAGGGTTTCACCCCTCACCAGCCAGGCTAGCTTGAATCCAGTGGCACAGCGATCAAGGGACCCACGTCTGGGCATACACGGCACACTTAGGGCGAACCACAGCAAACACAACAAGATGATGGACGGAGCGCTGAAACTATTCATGGCGCACATGCCCATTGCACCCCAGGGCACAATGTATAAGACGGGCCCTGGATTTTAGTTCACTAATGATTGTGGGCAATCCGCAAACCCCCAAATAGAAAAAATATTTGAATTTTAAAATGAGAAGAGCGAGTATTTTCTCCCATCGACCATTTCAAGCCTGCGAACCTAGACCAGGTTTTCAGGTATGAAGTTTTCTGAGTTGCTCATCAAAACTGAACAAAAATGTGACTTCATTACAGTATGTGGATTTGATTCCTGAATTTAGAAAAAAAAATGAAGTAGCCAGAAGAGGTAGGGGGAGTATCCGTGACCCAATGGCTCTGGTGAGGGAGCCCCCCAATGTTAAAATTTGCAACACAAAAAAGGCAAATTTACTGCAGGATTCCATGACCGAGATGCTGGCTTTGTGGTTGACAGAGCGGCCCCTCAAGGCATGGGAACCTCGGTGAAGTGTCTGCAAATGCCTATCAACAGATTTTGGACTCTTTTTCAACCTGCCGCTGGTTTACGCTGGTTTACGGATCTGCTCTAGTGTCCAAGGAACTGTAAAAACACAAGATCTGGCCATAGGTCAGGTCTGGTGGCTCAACCCCAGCTCTGCAAGTGCAAGAAGCATTTGGCGGCCCACAGCAAAAGCATCAGGTGGCGGGGGCTAGCTGCCCACTGTGGTGAGGCGCAAAGCATGTCCGAAGGCCAAGCCTGCGGCCAACTCCGTTGAGTCTCCCGAGACGGGTTGGGCACAGGGAACTGTAGCATGTTGTGCATGATTTTTAAAAAAAAGATATACTAGAAAAAACACAAAGGTTAAAGTGAAATTATAGCTAGCTAAAAATCCACAGTTCATATTCAGTCGGGGTTGTGAATTAAAACCATAGAACCACTGAAATTCGCAAGTTAAGTTTAGTTATGTAATCCATAACTCGCACAATCACCTTGCAAACCATTTATCGCACATCAAGCACTATCTATCTATCTATCTATTTGTCTATCTATCTTTTTTTTTTTTTTATTTATCTGTCTATCTGTCTATCTACATAGTGGCGAGCCGGTGCTATTGGCAGCACCAGCAGTCTGTTGTGTTCTGACATTGATGGCAAATAAATGAATAGGTAATCATTGCCCCAAGTGCTTGCCATCATTTAAGTTTACTTTGGTAAGGTAATTGTGCAAAAAGTATTATCTCTGGCTCTCTCTCACTCACACACGCTTGCACGCAGGCACACACACTCACACAAACACCCACACACACGCACACACACACACACAAACACCCCCACCCCCATATAATTCTGCCGAACTTTACCCTTGTTAGGAACAGAATGATAATGTGGCGATGGAGAAGCAAGAAATGTGGCACAGTTATCTACATTATGTGGCAAAAAAGGCAAATTCTGGTGCACAATATTAGGCGTGATTATTTTAATACATCGGAGCAAAAAACAGCATTATTGTTAAAATCTCTAAATTTACACAGCAATTTTTTTCTAGTGCTGTAAATCTACAATTATTTGGTAAATACCCTAGCCACTGAATTGCACAATTGCCCTAGACCTGACCATATTCCAGCGTTCTTACTTCCAGTCAAGGCACATTGTTAGCTGTACTCTGAAGACAATAGCTGCTACAGTCTCTCTTTTGTTTGCAGACATTAAAGCTACATTGGCGCATACCCTGGAGACCATCAAGATAGGACCGCTGTATTTCACGTTTCTTTCACCAACAAACCAACAAGTGGTTTAGGAAGAGCACTTGTTCAGGGCATTGATTGTATTATTACTTACTTTTTTCAATAGCCATACTCTGTATAACCATTTCTTGCAGCAAGAATTCTTCGAAGATACTGAGATGCATTACTCTATCATTCCTATAGAGGGAGACACTACGATTTAAGTCTCCCTTTGTGTATATGACAGTGGTCTGGTCTTCCCAGAGTTTCATTGATCTTTTGTTGTTTTTAGAACGCGTTAATCGTTTACTGTATGAATGTGGTATGTGTGGAAGTTGGTGATTAGAGATTTTGATCTTTTGTCTTGGTGTCTTTGATATTCCATACTTATAATAAAAATGATAATATATATTCCGCTTTTTTTCATTGTTTAATATATGTGTAATGCATTACATGATCAGTTTTCAAACATAGGTGTATTTACCTTATCTGTTTCTTCAATTATTTCTATGTTCTTCGCTCATTTTTCATTCATTTTCTGACTCCTATTGAGCGCTGTTATGATGGCGAGAGATTCCGCCCATTAAAGTACCGTACAGGCAGGATAGTTCTCATATACCTCATTAAAACAATATTGTGCAGTATTCTACTTTTTTAAGTCAAGTATCCCAAAATATGCAATGAACATAAATATAAAAATTATACATGTAACATAAATCTAAAATCAAAAAAATATAGTTTACATGTGGACGGCCTCGCGGCTAACATTGTCATCAGAGCCCCTCAATGGCAATATTCAACCTCACTGCATTGTTAGCTGTTATGTTCCCTCCATCACTCTATACATACCTGTGCAAAACAGTTAGGAATGAAAACATTTTAAATGATAGCTGTGGTTTCTAACCTAAGTCCAAATGCATCCCCAACTTTCCAACCAATACAATTGATGTGTTTCAAAAAGCGGTGACTGAGACCTGAAAACTCTGAGAAGCAAGGTAATCAAATGCATTAATAACCTCACTTGTGACCAGAGTTTAGTAATTCAAAATCTTTGAGAAGATTCCCATATTATTGTAAAAAAAAACTCAGACAATGGAGGAAATATATTATTATAGTGAAATGTTGATATAAACAAATGAAAACCAATGAGAAGGTCTCGCTTTTGGGAGTTTATAAGTATTTAGTTATGCAGCACAATAGCCTTGGTGCAACAATAACTGTTGCATGGCTAAACACTTATAAGGCCCCAAAGGCGAGACCTATTGGCTAGGCCAATGCTTGTTTAGGACTTGTGCCCTGGCTAAATGGCTCTATTGTTTGTTGTGTATCATGGTACAGCGCTATATTTAGTGATATGCTCCTACCTCCCCACCCCCTTCCCCCCACACAACCGAGGCTCATCTTTGACTCTCCTCCTTATCCTTTTATGCTATTAGGTCTTATTTCTCGAAAGCGCACTGGGTCGGCACATTAGTAATGTTTGTCATGTTATTCACAAAACATTGAAATGAAGTGTGAGAAAAAAGAAACGTGCTTGTGTAACCTGTGAGCCGGTTATCTAACTGGGAGAGCTGGTTTGCACGCAACAAACAGAGAAAGAAGGAAGGAGAGAGAAGAAAGTAAGCAGGGTGAGAATGCAGGACAAAGACGAGGGAAGGCACAGAAAAAAGGAGAAAAGGAAGAGCGAAGCGGAGGGACATGGGGTAGCTAGCAGAGTAATGCAGGAGATGGGAAGGGGAAAAGAAGACAAAAGGAGGAAGCGGTAGCAGAACCGGTTTATATTTGTTGCATCACACGTACAACAGCAGACGCTCACTCTTTGCTCTGGGCACAATGTTGAATGTATGTCTGTCTAATTTTACCATCTGAGTGAGTGATACAAAATGATAGAGTGCCCTGGCACCCCCAGGCTTCCCCCATACCTACGGATACCCTCCAAAATGACGGACAGACACGGGTACCGAAGCAAGGTTTTGTTTTTTACTGATGTGATGCACAGCAAAGAAAATACAGGGCGTCGAATCTCAATCATGAAGAACGGTTCCCTATGAAAGTCAAAGAGAACACTTCAAGAGCAGCTGGGAGTCATGCTGTCACTTAATACACGCTGCAGGGGCAGGAGCGGGGGGCATGAGCAAGTCGTAACCCAAGTCTCTCGGGACACAAGGGAGGGACGGGTGTTCAGACACTACTTTCATCACTTATGTTAAATAGCTCAGGTACAGAAAGGCATTCTGCAGAAGAGAAAACGGGTACAAAGCCTGACACAGTCACATTAAAAGTGAAGTAGATTTCGAAGAGCAAAACAATGAAGACAGGGCAAACCCGGACCATAAACCCACACTGGTATACTAAAGATTAAAATGTAAATATATTACCAAAACATTAGAAAACAAAAATAGCTCGCCTCGCACTAAAAGTGGGAGAGGTGGGGGGAGTGCGACAGCACACAAAGCGTTTCCCTTGCGGGAGCGAGCCAGGGACACCATGTGTTTGTAAGTTAATTACAAACATATGGTGTCAAGCTCGCTCCCGCAAGGCAATCGCCACACGTGCACGCGTTGCCATTGAAGGCAATGGAACGCGTGCACGTTTTCGGCTGAAAAGCCGAAGCGATTGCAAAAGGTCTTTTTTGCCTATGCAGCGCATGCGTGCTGCATAGGCGAGACCTAATAAAGGGGTGTGTCTTGGGGCTCTGGAAGACCATGGTCGTTGGCTAACAAAGGTGTTTTGGCCACCCATGGTGGTGTTTGGTGGAGGGCATGGAGGAAGGCCAGGCCCTGCAGCCAACCTCTTGCTGTGCATGACCAATGGCCAAGCGCAGCAGAGGGTGGCCGCCCACGACTCAGAAATTTACTGAAAACAACAACGGCTAAAGTGACGTTATAGTTGGGTATGTTATTATATCCAATTTTTCATTTAAAAAATCTGAGAAATTAACTGAATAAATTAAAGGTTATGACCTTACATATTACATCACTCATGACATGTTCAATAACATCATTAATAACATTAATGCGACATCAGGAATGACATAATTGATTCAAACACGTGCATGGCAGGGGCTTGAGTTATAGATACTTGACTATAACTGGTAAATTTCAGTGTTTTTTAGGTTCATAAATGTTTCAACTGACATTTTCTCCTAACTATGTCACTTTAACCTTTGTTTTTTTCCAGTGAAAAAGAAAAAAAAAATATATATATATATATATATATCATCACAAGGTTGCCCTCATTAAAGACGCACTCTCAAGACAGATGAACTCGGCAGAGTCCTTTATTTGAGGGAAACAGCATTTTGCATTTCAGAAAGATTTCATTCGCCTTACGCGTTTCGAATCTCACGATTCTTGTTCACAGGCATTTCTGAATAGATCTGGAAACACTGCAGGACTTCACTCTCCTCTGCATGCTGCTTGAATAATTGCCCTCCGGTGGGCCTCTCCAGTGTGTTTGTTCTCACAAGGCATGTTGGAATTCGTTGTCCCTATTTATTAATTTTAACCCTCCAGTGGGTGTGCGCCAGAGCCATTCCAATCATGATTATTTTTAAGTCCTCCAGTGGGCCCCTCCATGAAAAATGCTGTTAAATGTCCATTTATCTGGCGTACCTTAGCGAAGCTCTGAAAAGTTCAAGGCCTCCTAACTAACGGAATTAAAAGCCGTGCATGAGTGCACAGGATGCTTGAAAATCAATTAGACCAAAGACGGAATTGTGGAAGAAAGAGTGTGTGGCCTCACATCGCCTTTGAAAAAGGAGATTGTTATCTCTGAAACGCGTCAGGCAGATGAAAAGGGAGAATTCCGGACTGAAATGCTCGCTTTATCCAGAAATAAAGTTGTTGTGCAACTCACCTGCATTGGAGTGCGGACTTGTTTGCAGGGCAAAGTTTGGGGATATTTCGCACGGCAGGTCCAGCCGTGAAGTCGACGCACCGCCCAACAATGAGGGACCCGGGTTTGGAACTATTCCGGATAGACGTTGGCAATGCAGGTACCTGAATATGATGAAAGCGGGACTTTCAGTCCCAAAGCCCACTGGAGGGCTGCTCCGTTCTTTAAAGCATTGAAGTCTACACATAAACCCACTGGAGGGGAATACATATTTTAAAGACCACAAATACCGGAATGCCTTGCATGAACACACCAGGGCTTAATTAACTAACGGAAGTAAAAGCCGTGCATGAGCGCACAGGATGCTTGAAAATCAATTAGACCAAAGACGGAATTGTGGAAGAAAGAGTGTGTGGCCTCACATCGCCTTTGAAAAAGAAGATTGTTATCTCTGAAACGCGTCAGGCAGATGGAAAGGGAGAATTCCGGACTGAAATGCTCGCTTTATCCAGAAATAAAGTTGTGGTGCAACTCACCTGTATTGGAGTGCGGACTTGTTTGCAGGGCAAAGTTTGGGGATATATATATATATATATATATATATATATATATATATATATATATATATATATATATATATATACACACACACACACACACTTAAAATACAGAAATTAAAGTGAACTGATGCTTACAAAACAAACTATAAAGATCAAGAAATTGTCTACGTATGAAAAGCTCCCCAACCTATAACTAACATAACAGCCATGCAATTTGAGGCAATTTCAAATGTCATAAATAATGTTACAAATAAGGTGAGAGGAAAGCAGTTTATATATGTTGTGGTTGTGCGACCTCGCTGTGTAATAAACTCACTATTTCGTCTTGGATCCAGTCAGGCTCATTTGTAGAACCTTAGCTCAACCCTGGGTAGCTGTGGTTTCAAGCAGCCAGGCTTTAACAAAGGAACAAATGTCAAGCATTTAGAAGTAAGAAAATAATTGAATACGAAAGAAACACAACACAAAGGAACTCCAACACCAATTTATAAAAACAAAATCTTATTTTTTATAAATTTGTACACACCAAATGAACAAAATCCATCAGAAGGCTCCAAAGATATAAATTATTAAGCAAATTCTAAATCAATGCTTTTCACTCAGAATGCAAACAAGCATTAGTAGCTATCGCAGTTAGCAGTTACTTTGGAAACGTTTGAAAACGTTTTACAAAGTTGTGGTCAGGTACTCCCGTCCACCTTGGGCAGCCAAATCAGGCAGGGAGCAAGCTAAAGGAGCCAGTAAGGCTTATCAGGAAGGTTACCTTCCAGTCCAAGCAGTCTCCAGTCCAGTTTCAAACTCTATGGGCAAACCGCCATACACATCATTGAAGTGGTCCTGATGCAAGGGATACAAGATGCTGAAAATACTAAGGATGCTATTGATGCTGATTCAGTCGATGGGGGCCATTCTGGGGCCACCATCCGGTCCATTACCACAGTGGGGTGACTTTGGCCACAGAGGTCTATGTCCCATGAACTCCAGGTACAGTCTAGCCACAAACCAGTTGCCAGTGACTCCTGTCACAGTGAAACCAGCGGTTCCCTTTAGCCGAGGCTAGTGTCGGTCTTGGGCAACCAAACTGCACTTTGATGACTCTACCGGATCCAACAGACTTGGATGCAACTTTTGAGTGTCAGGACTTGGACTCCAAGGCTGTGTTTCAGAGGTCAGTGGTAATCGAGCAATTGTTGCTACCAACTCGCCAAGGCAGCTTCTTCAGCTTTTGTGGCCCTGGAGCTATAACAGGAGTCAGTCAACTGACTGTTGGAGTTCACCTCTTCTGTCTGGGGCTTGGAAATGACAGCACCATGGGCACATTCCTTTCTTTGCTACTCAAGGATCAGCAGGTACAGCCAAGTCTTTGGTACAGCCGTACTTTGCGGGGTCCAGGGAATAGAACAGCAGTTCTTCAGTCCTCTCTCTAGTGCAGATGTGATCCGAGGTCTGGCTGTGAGGGGTTCCACTTTTATGCCCACAACTTGCTATCTAGGATGAGGTGACTAATAGACAATGAGTTACCAGGTTCCTTCTCGCCTGATGATGACTTCTAGGAAAGTGGGGCATCTAGCTATCCCAGAGTGCAATATTTTGCCCACACCCAAGAAGGCAGAACCCTGGCTCAATGGGAGGAGCTTGATAGCCAACCGTAGATGTTTGGCTATCTGACAGCTAGGCGCCCATGGGAAAACTGGTTTGGCAATTGTTTACCCCTCTCTTTTCCCTATGCCAACCTGTGTAGTAGAAAAAAAGAGCAGCCCCTCTCGTGTTGTCCACCATTTGCCCATCAAAGCCAGCTTCCCTTTTGAAGCTCACCTTTTGGGCTCTCACCCTATTTGGCTTCCTGCCAGGGCGAGGTAAAGCCTCTTTCAACCTCAGGCCTCTATTGTGTCCTTTCAGTGAGTCATTCACACATCTGCCAAGAGGGGCAGAAGACTGACTCATGGCCAGCAATCGCAAATGGCCACTTGAAAACATGGGAAACAGAGTAGCCAGCAATCACAAATGCTCACTAGAAAACTTTGGCAACAGAGTGGCAACTTTCTAAAGTTGCCTTTTACTTAAAAGTTACACAAATTCGACTTGGGAATCAAGTTGGGTTTAATGGAACAATTCTTTTGATACATTGAAGTACCAACTTTAGTAGCCCTGTTCAGAAGTTAGCAGAGCTGAGATGTCAGCATGTAACCTTGTACTTGCCAATGGGGCTACCTGCCTTTATTCAGCAAAAACTACAATTTGGAGTTTTTACTGTTAGGACATATAAAAACACATGTCCTACATTTTAATATACAGCACCCTGCCTTAGCGCTCGACAGGCCTACCTTAGGGGTGACTTACATATGTTAAAAAGGAAGATCTGGACTTTATCATTAGTTTAAATGGCAAAGTCAAATTAGCCATTTAAAACTGCTCTACCAGTCAGCAGTGGCAGGCTGGGAGACATGTTTTACTCTGTCGCTCTCATGGTGGCACAATAAGTGCTGCAGACCTTGAGGGACACTTTAACTTACAGGCCATGGGTACTCCTTCTACCAAATACTGGGACTTCTAAGTAAGTTAAACTTAAGCTAAATGGGTATAAGCCAATTAAACATACTCCATGAAGGGTCAGAGCACTGGCACTGAGGTCTGGTTAACAGGCCTCGGTGCACTCGATGAGTCAAAAAACCAGTAGCATTAGTCCAAAACATTGGGGTTGATCATGTAAAAAAGTTATTCCCCTACATAAGATTACATAAGAACTTGCCATTAATACTATGAAAGAGACAAATATAAATCCAGATTTATTTATTGGTTTGAGTAAGTGTTGCTGTTTAATGATCTGCTTTTAGGTGTTCTTGCTTATTGGTAGATATATTGCAAGGTCACAAGCATTGCATTTGATGTGCCTGATTCATTACAAAAAACATTTTAGTGGTTTGTAGGCCCTACTGTTGGGTTTGCAAACCCTTGCAGCGCTGTGGACCCTTGATGGGACCAAGACACCTTGTGAAATTTTCTCAGGCTCTTGACCTGGGTTTGCAAACGTCAGGTGCCACCCTATAGGCCATAATTCCAGCATCATTGTCTGTAAACCCTGTGCTAAAACCTGATTTTTGTTCTTCTTATGTTGCAACTGGGGAGAGAGTGGTCCCTTTGCAGATGGTCCACTCCCTTGTCCAAACGAAGTTGTCTATTTTTTAAATGTGCGTCCTTGAACCCAGGTTTATCGACCATTTGCAGTTCTCTCTAACTTGATTTATAGGTCACACGAATGTGAAGCCTTCGCAAAACACTTTTCTAATACTAATTTCTCGAAAGATTACGGATTTGCACCAATACAGACAAATGTATTTCCTTTGAGTGCAAATCTGTTCTGCCATTTTTTGATGAAGTAATTGAATATGTCATGAGTTACGTCATATGTGAGATCATAAGCAGTGTATGACAAGGGCCCAATTATGGTTAGTGACCTTTCTGTCTGTGCACTTGTTTATATCTAGAGGTGATTGCCAGATATGCTCTGCTATCATCCTCGCTGTCCTTTGTAGCAATGATTAGGGTACTCTTCTGTAGTTTTATTTTGATTTAATTTGAATAATATTGTAATTATTTCCTCTGTGTGCAAAATATGACACCATTTTATTATGAATCTGCATTTATAAGATAACTTCAATTTCATAGTAAAGACAAGCATCATGAGGACTGAACCACATGTGCAAGTCTCTGTTCAATTGCAAAAAAGATTCAAAATCTCCAAAACCATGTGTCAACCTTGATGTAAATGGTCCTGTGGAAAGATACTCCATTGTAATTGTCTTCTTGTATTTTGTGTGATATGAGTGGATCCAGTATTCCTGCCACATCCCAGGGAGAACCAATGACAGCCACAAGGCGAGCTTTAAAGAAGTGGATAGGTTGATAGTAGTTGGGTTGCCCATCTCTTACATTGAGATTCTGTAATAACAGTAAAAACCTGTAGATATTTTCCTTAGGCCATAGACTGTTTCTGCTCTTAATTATGACTATATTCAATCCAGTGACTAATGAAAATCAGATTTCTGCAGACAATGTTCACCACTGCTGACTCCCCAATCAGTGGGCTGCTTTGAATCTGTATTGTAGAGCCTGTGCGGGTGTTTAACCTGTTCCTGTGGAAATGTAATGCACATTTGAGTGTAAGAAGTAGGATCCCAGGCGAGCAGCTATTAGGTTGATGTAGAATATAATACACAGTTAAAGGTTTGACTTCCTCCCTTAGACTGAACAAAAGCACCTGTGCAACTGGGACATTCTCATCAGGGAGTTTAGAGCTGAGTGGTTAAAACAACTTCAGTGAATACATTAAACAGAATCTATTATTTTAACACAAAGATTTTTTTTCACTTGTACCTAAAGTGCTCAGTGTTCATGCAATCCCACAGTGTGTAGAAATGAAACCATTCAAAAGCTAGAGCGATTACCAGAAATGCAACACACCTTGGCCCAGATTTACAAAGCTTCCCGTTTGCATTTATTAAATATCGACACCGTAGGAATCACTATTTTAGAAACGCAAAAGGATATGTTCTAAATTTGCGATTCCCTATTAGCAATTCCTACAATGTAGGAAGCACCATTGCGGAATCTCAAATAGGAAATGCCGTTGCATTCCCGCCTATGAGCAAAATAGGAAATGGTGTGCATTTCTTAAATTGCAATTTCTTAATAGGAAATCGCGATTTAAGAAATGTGATTTCCGAAATCACACTTTAAGAAATGCAAAGCCCAGGGTGCCTCGGGGCTTAAGCCCCCCCTGGAGGAACCTGAATTTGTTAACAGGCCGAAAAAGTGATTTGGCCTGTTAAGAAATTCTAAATGGCTTCGTATCTGGGCCCTTGTGTGTAGAGATTGTAAAATCTTTCACAATTCTAAAATGTAGGTGAACATAACATCATGAAAGAACATAATGGTTCAATAAAAGGCACCTCAAAACCATTCTTTCAGACAAAATGCTTAAGATAAGATTTGATTGAGTGACTGATTGGGCACATCACCGTTATATGCCCTCTATGAAAATGAAGAAACTATGAGGAAGAAACAAGAGTAACAAGATATTATTCAAAAAATGTGACAAAAGGGGGGGGCGTGGGCAGCAGCGGGGGAAGATGGCGTGGCTCCGGCCTCCTCCGCCATTTACCCCTAATATCCGACACCTATCCGTCGTCACTGGACGCTCACTAGAGTGCCTGGTTACCAGGGAGCAGTAGATCGACGATCCAAACGGCCATCAGCAGCGGGCTGGGCTGTTGGAAGCCTGTGCAAGTGGAGGCCTGGGAGCTCCGGAAAGCCTTGGTGTGCCCCGCGCATGCGCCCGGCTCGACGACGTAGGCCCAGTGGTGCGGTTACACCAAGCACAGTGATACTGTGCTGAAGGAGAGCCGCTGCACTGTAGATCTAATTAAGATCTGGGCCCGGCGGCGTCCTGAAGGGGGGCCGGGAGCAGCGCTGGGGGCTGCCTGAGAACCACAAGCAGCAATCAGAAGGAAAGGGCAGGAGCCCATCCTGACTCGGATGGCCTGTAGAGACTGGTGAGGAGTGTGCAGGGCCTCCAGGGCGGGTGGTACTATTCTGCACCTATAGCCAAGGGCGGTAAACCTGATACCAGAATAGGCTAAGAGAGCGTGGGGTGTGCTGCGGTGAATTTGAGTGGCCGGCCCCTTGTGATGCAGGTTAGGCCACGATATACATGCTACTTTGCTGCAGCGACATAACTGGCACCACAAACGCGCCATATTGGTTGAAAGCCGTGGTGCCAACGTGATAGAAGATAACTCCTGGTGAAAGAACACACTGGTTGGACCGGCGAATAAAGCGCAGTGATCCCTGGGCAGGTGGCGACAAGCTACGCCGCCATTAGAAGGTGCTGCAGGCCCTGTGCAGGACAGCTGTGTGCAGGAGACAAAGCAACAGGAGCGGACTGTGGGCTCCGCCTGCGGCAGAGGCACGCAGTAACCCCTAATCGCCGCCAAGCAACAATCAAACGGCATATTTGCACCTCATTGTTGCAAGCTGCATAGGCAAGTATTATAAGGACATATTAGCTCGTAAGGGGGAAGCCGACAGGCCACGTGGGATAACCCTGGCTGGCGGCGGCGAGTACCCTGTGAACACTCGCACTAATTCATCAAAGGTGCCATTCCCAACGCAATAATGTTGGTTAATAGAGGTGGGCATGGCTCGCATCAACCCAAACTTGAAAAATTCTCATGGAAAAAAGTGCAAGATGGTGCGATGGGGCAGATAGACCCAGAGCAAGAGACACAACAGACGCAAGCTGAAAAGGAATCCCCTATGCTGCAGGACATAATGGCAGCCATTACCAGTGTACACACATCCCTTGAGGGGTGCTTGGGTTCAGTATCCACAGACATCTGCCTGGTGCGGGCGGACTTGCGAAAAATGGACACACGGGTCAAAGAAGTGGAGGGTGTGACCCACGGTCTGGTCTCTGATACGACGGTCTTGAAGAAACAAGTCTTGGACTTGCAAGCCTCCAGCAACGCATTCGCAGCCCAGCTGGATGATTACGAGGGCAGATCAAGGAAAAATATTATCAGGATTTTGGGGGTGCCAAAGCAAGCAGAGGGACCAACAACGGACCTCTTTGTGGAGGAACTAATCACGAAGCATCTGTAGCCTCTACAACAATTTTTCTATGGAGCATGTGCATCGTGTACAGGGGGACAAACCCAGGCCAAAAGCGCCCCCCGGGGCCATCCTGGCTTGAGTGTTTAATTTCAGAGACTGAAACGTTATTCTCCAAACTGCCCGCAACGCACCACTTCTCAAGTATGAAAACAGTACAATAACTTTCATCCCCGACTTCACTGTGAAGGTACAGAAACAGTGGTGTAATTTTCAGGAGGTCAAAAAAGCTCTCAGAGAGAAGGAGTTAAAATATGCAATGCTGTTTCCAGCAAAGCTCAGGGTCGAGCAGCGGGCAAAAGCTGGTTCTTCACCGACCTGGGAGAGGTCTGGGACTGGCTGGAGGGATGGCGAAGAGTGGGTGATTGGGACAACCCAGATTGGTGAGAGCAGCAACAGGGGAAAACTCAAAGACAGCAGAACCCAAATCAGGCGTCGGGAAATCTCGCCAATGGAAAAAACAATAAATAAACCAACACAACAGGAACCGCGACTGAGGGTTCGACCTCTCTGGTACTACCGGAGCAGCCTGACTGACAGTAGTGGAACTACACTGGTGGCTGGCGGTCTGCTACGGCAGCAAGGACTGAGACAGCCTTCGAGACAGTATAGAAGAAGAGATGGCTAGGTATACTAATAACTGCATCTATGTATCTACTGTAGCAAATTGTCCAGATAGAGCAGAGGGGTGGGCAGGGGGCTGGCAAATGGCTCCTCCAACTCAGGGATGGGTGGGCGACAGGCACTCTGCTACGTTAGGGAGGTGAGCATTGTTGATACCGTCATGCAGGGAGACAGGGAGGGGGGTAGGGACTGTTTCTAGGGGGTGTTGTTGTAAATTTTGTTATATCACTGTTTTTTTGCCACAGTATTATAATTTGCTCACGGCACGTCAGAGACCAAGCCTCTTATTAAAGTTTAGAGAATTGCATATGCAGCACAATTGTTAGAAGGTGGTTCTGACACTCTGAGCCGCCCAGTTTTTTCGTTTTTTGAGCACCTATTTGTTGAGCTTTTACTGTGGGAGAGCCTCATAAGTTGAGACTCACCCACAGTGAACTCAGGATGAAAGAGACTGCGTGTAGATTTTACTGGTGTCCCCCTAGCTTGACTAGGCTGCTGCGCAGCAGCTGGAGTATGGGGCAACAGGCTGGTTACATGCAGAGACATGTGTACATACGTGTGCACACGTGTATGGGCTGCGCAGAGGAGATTCCTGGTGTGCGCAGTCCAGGAGCAGCTACAAAGTGAATGGTGTGGCAGGACTTATGCAGAATTGGGTGGTGACATGGAATAGGCTCTATACAGTGGGAAGAAACATGCCAGGGAAAGTCAGTGTGCTTTACAGTGTTTATTCCATTATTCTCTTATGAGGATAGGGAGCACATGGGTTAGTTTCCCTTTCCTAGGGCCTATAAATTCCAGACACGCACCAATGTGCACTGTAACCTATGTGAGAAGAAGTATTCTGCAGAGTCCAGAGTCATATCTGTACTGCTTTTGGGTCATCCAGAAATGTTATGTTTCTCTGAGGTAGCTCATAACCAGGGCCTGGCTGGGGGCTGACCCCAGCAGCCTGGATTATTTACCTTTCTTCCCAGAGCAAAGACCTTCCCTCCAAGGAGAGAAGAGGGGTGGAACTACAGGCGAATCCATCAGCAGCTGTCACTGGGTGCCAGGCACCAAACTGCACCAGGGAGAAGGCAGCCCTGGGGGGAAGGGGCTCTCAGAGACCATGTGGCAGGAGACACAGGACGATGCCATTTTGAACTAACCCAGAGGCCTGGGCAGGAAGGCGGGAGCTGGGGCAGTGAAGTGATGTGTGACTGTTTGATAGGGCAAACAGAGACTTCCTGCCAGCCCCCTCGCCAAACTTTAAAAAGTGTTTGCACAGGAAGAGAAGCTCTCTCTGGGGTGTGGTCTGCTGAGGCAGAGGGTGCTGGAGCCTGGCGCAATGGGCAGTTGGAAGGAGGAACCCCCTGACTGTCCCAGAATCCTGAACAGCTCCAGGAGAAGAGACCAGGACCAGTGTGCAGAAGCAGGGGCCTTTGTGCAGGGAGAAGAGAGGCCCAGGAGAGCCAGGTGAAAGGCTAGTGCAGGGAGCCAGTGAAGACAGCTCCCTGCTGAATGCACCCTCCTTGAGACCAGGAGGGCGAAGGAGTGCTCCCAGTGGCTGGGGAGCGCCGCCAGGAGCAAGAGGAGTCAACAATGGTGCACATAGGTACCCTGGGGGCTGAGATATGCCCCCCAGAAGGTAGGTGACCTTTGACATTCAAGAAGACCGACGACGAAGTGCGTGGGGCGCAGCCGCCGGTCTTGAATGTGCCCCCGGGGGGTGCCCCCAAGTGAAGCAAAGCCGGGGAGCACCATTGTGCTCCCCGTGAAGTGTCCCCTGAAGGGGTGCCAGGAGCCCTCCCTGGTCCCCGAGGAAGATGAAGACTGGGGAGCGCCATTGCGCCCCCCAGGAAATGGTGGGAGGGGCTTGGGATCCCAACTCCAAGCGCTGTCGTGCTCCCTGTGAAAATGCCCCACAGGGCGCCAGGAGCCCACCCTGGCCTCCAACGAAAACAATGATGGGCATGGGAAAAGGGGCCCGGGCTCCCAACTCCGGGCCCCGTTGAAGTTAAGCCGAGGAGCGCGGTCACGCTCCCCGTGAAGAGGCCAAGTCGGGAAGTGCCATCACGCTCCCCGTGAAGATCCCGAGGGGCCGGGATCCCAACTCCGGGTCCCGACGTGTGGCCAGAAGAAGGTGGGGGAGTGCTGTCGCACTCCCCTGAGGTCTCATCGGACCGGCAGCAGCCTTGCGTCTGGCTCCAGCGGCAGCACGTGAGGGTGCTGGCCAGATGGGGAGCCGGCGGGGGCAGCCGGGGGTGGGCTCCCCGTGCTGCCCTCCATCACTGTGGCCATGGGGGGGTCTGGGTGGGACCGCCCCCCCCAAGAAGAAGAAGGAAGGTGGGGGCCCGGGTGGGACCGGGCCCCTGAAAAGAAAAGGAAGAGCGGCCCGGGGTGGGCTCCCCGGGTCGTGAAAACACTCACCGCAGACGGCACGGGCCTGGGTGTGACCGGGCCCCAAACAAAGAGCAGACGCAGTGGGGGGCAGTCGGCACGGCCAGCGCGGCTCTCCCCGGAGCAGCGGGAGGGCCACTGTTCTGATGTGCACGGGCTGTGCATGAAGCGCCCCATAATTCCTTGCAAGGCATGGGGACAGCTCTTTGTTTTGGTGCCGGGTGGCCCCCAGAGGAGGGGGGTCACGCTCCATGGTGGGAGGGAGTGAAGGGGAGCTGCAGGAGCAAGGCAGCCTCCCCCAGCATGAAGAATCCAGTCCCTCCCTAAGTCTCATGGGGACCTAAAAGAAACAACCTCTCAAGGGCTCAGCCATTATTGTATCACCTTCTGGGCTTGAACCTTTGTTCTACAGCTGGGGGTGTATGGAGAAGTGCATCAAGAAGCAAAGGGCTGAGTGGGGGATGTCTGGAGTAGAGCATCCCCTGGAGGTGAAGCGGTGTAATTGCACCCATAGTGCATTTACTAATGTTATTTCTTTCAGAGGGACTAAAGGACACATGTGTAATGTAAAGTACCCGTGTAAAGTGACATCATAAGCCAAGTGGGGTTAGGTTGCCAGACACTCCTGCTAGGGTGTCTGGCTGTATATGCTTAATCCTGTGATTTCTTCTGTGATACCTTTAGGGCTGTAATTGCAATACATTCTAATGCCCAACAAATGTAATGGGTACTGTCATTCTAAAGTGATGCTTAAACATGTATTCTTGCTGCTGCACTTAGGTGAAGAACCCAGACTGCTAGCCCTTAAGATGTAGAGGTGTATACTTCATGGTCAGTAGGAAATGCTCAGTCAGGGTTATGTGTCACCAAGTCAGGGTTACCCATTTTTAATGCTGGATGAGGAAATAGGGGGGGGGTCGCCACTGGGATGGTGCCAGTGCTCACGGCCCTCGCTCCAGGTTATGTTCAACTAACTGCATTAGGGGGCAAGATGATGTGCATACATGGGAGTGGTGGTACTAGACCCCACCCCCCTGCGGGAGGGGTGGAGAGGTTATGCAATGTCGCAAAGTAATTCCAACAGCTTATGTATATTTGTAAATTGGTGCATAGTATTGAGTAGTGTGTGTGTTGAATAAGTGTACTCTTAATTTAATAAAGCAAAGTACAGACTGGACAATCAATTATTGAGTGTTATTGCTGCGCACCGGTAATGGCAATTACTAGCCCACACCACCTCCCTTGAGTAAGCCTCAGACTGCTCTGCAACGCTAACCTCTGAGAGTCAGGCGCTACAATTGGGTGTTTGGTTCCCAGTGAAGGACAAATGTAGTCATGCTATTAGTGCAGGCCTCACAGATACTGTCTCGTTTTCCAACAACAAGACACTAGTCGGCCGACCCTTTACACCAGGCAGGTCCACCTGTCATTTCTCATGCAATGACTACACAGATGGCCTCTAATGAAGCGCAGGGAACTCACAAGCCTGCGATGGAGAGGAGGGCATAAACATCATTCCAAATACACTCCTGGAACGTTAATGGTCTAGGGGACAAACTTAAGAGTGATAGTGCTTCAATATATTAACAGACAGGCTCCGGATGTGGGACTGCTCCAGGAGACCCATCTGGTGGGTAATACCTGTGGAGCGATTAACAGATGGGACTATAAACTCATTGTACATTCAGGGTTAACCTCAGGCTCCAGTGGGCAGGGATCTTGTTATGGAAATCATTACCCTACACAGTGGCAAATGCACACGCGGACAAGCAAGGTAGAGTGACAGGTTTCTGGCAGGGCAAAAGGATCAACTTATTATCAGCATACATACCCCCTGCACTAAAATGTGGCACTATCTGACTTAAATAAAATGACCCTGGATTTTCCTGAAGGGGCACTAGTGATAGGTGGTGACCCAAACATGACCCTTGACGACCGGCTAGATAGACTCCCGCCGAGAACGATTTCACGCACTTGCAACACAATGGCGGAATTCCTAAACACACTCGACCTTGTAGACGTGTGGCGAGAAGCCTACCCCGAAACACAGCAGTTCACAATCCACTCTGGGGCACACAACAGTTTGTCCCGAATAGACTACATCTTAACTGTTGAAGAAGACAAACTATACTTCACAGACGTCAAACACTTGCTGGGGGAATCTCGGATCATGCACCACTGTGGGCAAAATTTAGTTTGGGTGATCGGATCTACACGTAGATCCATATCGATCAGTCCCTGGTTCCTCACAATGCCATATGTTAAGGCCGACATTATCAAAGCTACAGAACGCTACTTTAAAGAAAATGTGGGGTGAGTCCAGCCTTCTCAGACCATTTGGGAGGAATACCAGGTGGTTTTGAAGGGGCAAGCGCTCTCCCTTATGGTCGGACATGGGAAAGAGAAGAGGGCTAAGCTAGAGACACTGGAGCGAGATCTACTGGCTTTGCAACAGTCCCTCACGCCCTTAGATGAGGACACCAAGCATGCCCTAGAGGTAAAGTAACAAGAACATAGGAACTTAGTGACGGAAATGGCCAGAGGTAGACTTCGTGCGACACAGCACATAGTCTTTGAGCTCGGAGATAGAGCAGGCAAGTCATTAGCCTGGCTGGATAAAAGAGAAAAGGCAAACAGATGGGCTGTGGCACTTCAGGGAGCGGAAGTAGACTGGCTACACGACCCACAAGAAATTGCGGAGGCTTTTGTGGCTCATTATATACACCTTTATTCCCCGGAAGCACCAGGCACGATTGAGGAATCCAGGGAACTATTAGCAGATATCCCAATTTGGGCCCTCTCAGTAGATGATAGGGAATCGCTCGAGGAAGATCTCACGGCAGAGGAAATAGCTGCAGCCATTAACAGTATAGAGTCCGGTAAAGCCATGAGACCGAACCGTATCCCAATCGAGCTACTCAAATTAACTGCTACTAAGGTGGCGCCCCACATCCTCAGCATGTATGAAGAAAGTAGACAGGCAGGTCTATTACCAAGTGATCATCAGAGACTAGCATCGGTTGCAGTAATACATAAAAAGGGCAAGCCAGTGGGGGAATACTCCTCCTATAGACAGATCTCCCTCCTCAATGAAGAGGTCAAAATCCTGGCTCGGCAATTGATCCCGGTGGTGGCCAAGCTTGTGCATCCGGACCCGTCCGGATTCATGCCAGGACGCAACACGGCTCTCAACCTGAGGGGACTAAATGCAATTTTGGGCCGAAGAGAAACTATCCAGGAAGACGTGGCAATACTATCACTCGACGCAAGTATGGCCTTCGATACGATCTAGTGGCCGTACATGTTCGCAGTCTTAGAGCGTATGGGATTGGGCGGAAAGTTTATCGAATGGCTCCGGCTGTTATATACCTCACCTCTGGCCCAAGTCGTGGTAAACGGGCGAACATCAAATACCTTTACGTTAAATCGGGGAACGAGGCAGGGTTGCCCGCTGTCTCTGCTATTGTTTGCCATGGTTCTGGAACCCTTGGTGTATTCGATACGGGGGGACCCAATCAACTGTGGGCTACAATGGACAGAGGGGAACGAAGATAGAATTTTGCTCTATGCGGATGACGTGCTCCGGTACCCGGCGTTGCCACGATCCTCAATTGACAGGATTATCCAGATCTGCTCCACTTTTGGGCAATCCTCGGGATACACCATCAACTGATTGGTGGTGTTCCCCCTGCAGGGGCCTGCCCCAATCCTGCCTGCAGGCTTTGAGGCACAAATTGTGGAGGAAGAATTAGACATCTATGTCACCAACAGGAAGGAGCTTTTCTATGAGCGTAATCTCCTTGCCCCACTTATCTGATTTAGGGGAGAAGTGCGGCACTGGTGTGCTCTGCCGCTGTCCCTATTGGTAAGAGCGGCGTTATTCAAAATTATGGCGTTGCCGCGGTTCCTCTATGTTCTGCAGAATACACCTTATGAGATCCTTGAAGCGTACTTCATAATTGTCACTGTAATGTAGAATGCTTCTAAAAAAAGCCTATAGACAGATTTAGCTGTCTGGAAGAACTCATGTCATCAGAGAGTGGGTTTTGGGTCCACCCCTTTCGGCCATTTGTTTTTATGTGTGTTTCATGGTTAGCCATTGCTTGAATGGGCTGCCCATCAAGGCCATGGCTACATTGTGGATAGCTACATTGTCCTATTAGTGTTTCCGTTAGGTTGAGTTTTGGCACTCAAGTAGTCTTTATGTTAGACTAGAGCCACTTATAATGTAAACAGTATCACCAGACTCCTTTTCGTGACACTCTTCTTTGAGTGAGGTGCTTACCTCTGCTAATGCAGACTGTTCAGAACAAAGGCCTTACCCCTACATTGCAAATTGTTGTTGTCAAAGATGTTGTTTGATCATGGGATTTACTTTCTAAGACAGAAGGAGGCATCACACACAGTTGTCCCAACTATTGCCAAATGCTTCTAACATACAGCCAGGTGTATGGGCTTTGCCAATGCTTAGCTATTCAACGATAGGTCTTCATGGTCGCTTATTACATGCATTGCCTTGGTCTTGCATTCTGTATTATCATATCGATCCCATGTAACACACTGCATCTCCAGGGAAGGAAATGACAAGGGCAATGGTTTTGGCACACACACATGAACATGCACAGGGATGCATATGTGCCTGAAAATAAAGACATGCACACACAGTTAAACACCTGAAGACAAACACATACACACAGAGACACAAATGCACATATATGAACTCATAGAGGCACATGTAAGCAGAGACACACATTTAAATACACAAACATATGCACACACACCATCTCAGATATACATGCAGCCACACGTGTAGAAATATACAAACACAGGTACAAATGCACAAAAAAAGTCAGGCACACTAATGCACACACACAACATGTGTATTTGAAAGTGCACATTCACCCAAGGGTATTTTGGCGCTGAATAACAGATGTTTATTGTTACCCACCTCAATGGTACTCATTTTATCGACCTCAGAATGATGAAAAGCTGAGTCAACCTACCGGGATTTGAACCTATAACGATGAGGTCGAACACAGGTCCTTACAGTGGATGCATTAAGCCACCAGACCCGGCACACATAAATGGACACAAAACCACAGACACACACGAACACACAAACTTGTACATTGACACAGAGAGACAGATGCAGTCATGGAGGCACACATATACAGATGTTCCCATTGACAAATGACACAGGGCCACAAACGGAGAGACGCACAGCTACCCAGGATAGCGACTAAACACTCTTAGGTTATGAGCAAGTAGCACCAAGAAGTGCAACCTCCCAGCTTTCCTCTCTTGGTGCACAGTCGCATCTTCCCTTGCCAGGCCTGTTCACCAGCTCATAACAAAGAGCAGCCAGGCTTAACCATTGTGAGTTTGGAAAGAGGAATGGTAGCCCTCAGTATTGACCTTTTCATGATGCTACAGAGACTCTTCTGCAAGATGTGGGGCTCACCACGACCATCCTCCCTATTGTGAGCTCCTTGCCCGCCTGGCAGAGATCGAATTACCTTGTAGGCAACCACCGGCACAGTGGTTGCTCTGAAAGCCAAGCCAATTGCAAAGCAGGTGACATTTTTTTTCCGGCCCCAGTTGGCAAACATTTTTGTTTTTTGAAAAACAAACTGTCCTGGAGCAGTATTCCTCTCCAAAGTGCACAAAGACTCCTTGACAAAGCTTGTGTGTCCGGCTAGCAGAACTATTTATTCTCCTGTGACTAGCCCCTTATAGAAAGTGCCAGCAAAGATATCATTTCTTGCATGTCAGGTGTGGTAGCTCATCCTACCCTGTTTTCGTCTTTCTTTACTTTATGGAATTCTTGTAATCCTGCATGCGTTATTGGAGAAAGAACAGACCACATGCCAGATCTCAAAGGCAGGGAGCAGCAGCCGGGGACCCCAGCCATGGGCAACACGACGCACAAGACCCTGCCAGGTGAGGGGCAGGGTGTGGAGAGCGACACGCGTGGGTGCCTCTTGGTCACAGTGTGCCAGGTCCAGCGGGACAGGAGCACAAGTGGGGCCTCAGTGCCTGGGCAGGCCTGTGCTACCCGGGGTATGGACGTGCTACCGGTGGGCCCTTCAGCTCTGCCAGCTACTTGGGATGTGGAGAGTCCTGCCAGTGCCCTCTTGGGCAGGGCTCACTCGTGAGTTTTGGTTTTGCACGACTGCCTTATGTTCACTGTGCTCTAATGGTGTGCTGAGTGATGGTGAGAGGGTGCGGGCAGTGTTTGCAACACGCCTCTTTCTCTGCCTGAACTCACGAACGTAGTGTTACTTTTACTAATACTGTAGTGCAAAGGTGTGGGGCGTGTGGGTTGGGGATGCCTGAATTTTGTGCATGGGACGTTGGAGAGGAACAACTAGAGCCACATTTCGGGGGGTGGGGCTACAAAAAGTTTCGGAGGGGGAGGTGGGGAAGGGGGGCTTATTCTTCCAGCGATAGTCAGAGTGGAGATGCAGGGGCTCTAAGAAGGGGTGAAAAACAACAAAGCCTCGCTAGCAAGTAAATGGTCTTTTTAAGACCTGTGAAGTACTCGGGTGCGGCTGTGTGTGTGCCCGGCAAGCTGTCTCAGACCGGGCTGCCACACATGACATTCTGGGGGGGGGGGATGGGGGGTTGCTGAATCTCTTTCAGCCCAATGGGCTTTGCAGGCATGCTTTTCTTTTTGTTTGCTTTGAAAAGTAGGTGGGGGGCTCCAGGGTGGCCTCGTCTTTGTCTTGATCTGCAGAGCAGGGGAGGAGAGTGAACGGTGACATTGAGAGGCGTGTTTATGATAGGGCTGCCAGTGCTTGTGTAGCGCGTATCTCTCACGTGTATCTTAGCGCTTTCAAATGCTGATTCTGTTTTTGCACTATGTTGGGAGTTTCTATGTATGTATGTGTTGCTGTGAATAGCTCCGGTTCAGACCTTTTGCTTTCCGCTGTCTTCATCTTATCATCGTACAGTGTAATAACCCATGCTGCCAAGGCCCCTAGATCCCCTCAGGGATGATTTGTGCGCCTGATAAATAAAATAAATAAATAAATAAATAAATCATCTCACCCTATACCTCTCTCCATATGACCTCTACCTCCACTCTCTGACTCATCTCAAACCTCATTCTACTACTCTCTCCAGTGCACAAGCCTATTTCTAACCCTATACCTTTCTCAATATATCCTCTACCTCCACTCTCTGACTCACCCCAAAACACATTCTACTATTAGGATCCTCAAAAGAACCCTTCCTAGACTCTTCCCTCCTCTACCCCTGCTTGCATCATCTCAAACCTCCTTTACTATTCAGATCTCCCAAACAAGCCTTTGGAAACCCTTCCCTCTGACTTTTGCCCCCTCCTCCTCCCCTTTACGCATCCCAAACCTCCTCCTACTGCTATAATCTCCAAAACCCACCCCTCTTCTTTCCCTCCACTATCCTTTTCAATTCAACTAACAGACTCACATGTCCACCGCACAAATTAATTTCATATTTCCCTATACTAATGCCCCACTAATCCTGTTTGGGTTCTTGAGTAGCGTGCTACCTGCCGAAAAGCTCTTCACTGCCTCATCAGGGGTAGCTAGCTCTATTTAAATACAGACCCTTCCCTCTTCTATCCCTCCACTATCCTTTTCAAGACAAATAACAAACTCACATGTCCACCGCTCAAATTGATTTCATATCTCCGAATACTAATTCACCACTAATCCTCTTTGGGTTCCGGAGTAGCGTGCTACTCACCGAAAAGCAATTCTATGCCTCGTCAGGGTTAGTAAGCGCTATATAAATGCAATTACAATTACTTATCGCACATGGCAACTTGAGAAGTCTGTGGTGGAAAGCATTACACAAATAATCAAATACAATCGGAAGAAACTATCAGCCCAGGAGGTCCTTTTTAGTTTTTATGCTCTAGAACTACCCACCATTACACATACTGGGGTTATTCACAAACTGCATTTTGCAGCATGTTCAGTGGTAAAGTAATACAAAATGCTATCCACAAACCTTTGAGTGTAAAACTCCACCTCCACCTCTCCTATCTTTTCTATGGGGAGATCTTCAAACATGTAAATTTACTACTTAGGGCCCGATTTCGATGCGGTTAGGAAATCTTCCCGACCGAATGGGTTTGGGAATAGTTTACAACCCACTCAGATTGGGAGAGTCTGACTGACCGAGTACCATGCATCCGGATGCTTCCAGATACGATTGGGTCGGACTCCCATTGACTTCAATGGGAGCCTATGTTCCGACCGAATGCATAGGCTCCCACTGAAGAAAGGGGTGGCTGGGGAAAATGTGGCACCCTGTGGCGGACATTCCCTGGTGTCTGCCACACTGTGCATGGCTGGTAAGTGTGGACCCATGGGTACCCCCACAGGCCCAATTGGGAAGGCTCCGGGTGCATGGGGGCCCGCTGCAGGCTCCCAAAGTCTGATTCCGACTGCAGATTCGAGTCGGACGGCACAATTTGGAAAGGCTGTCCGAATCCAGCATCGCACTTGGTCATTTGTAAACGCGGCCCGTAGAGACGTACGATTCTGCTCTGTACAGCCTGGTCATTTCGAATGCTGGTGGGTTCGGATTGGGATATTCCTAATGCCTAGCTTGCATCGTTCTCGGTTGGTCGGAAACCTTTCTGAGTCGGTCGGAAAAACACATTCCTGATCCAATTCGGATGGAGCAAATGCCATTGGGAGGCCTTCCTAACCGCATCGGAATCGGGCCCTTAGTAGTAAATGTAGGAGGGACCACAAGGAGAGGCATACTATTGCTAAATGGGAGAGGTTTACGAAGGAATAAGGAGGGCTTAGAGAGGGTTAGCAGGGGTTTTTATGGAGGGATATGCACCCACAAAAGAGTAAGCCCATTGCTCTTTACAAACTGTATTTTTTCAATTATTACAGACATAACAAGGACCCGAAAACAGTAGTAAATCACTCCAACTCAGAACTGGAGTAAATCCAGAACCACACATGGCCACCACTGGTACTGTAACACTGTCCAATGGAAAATAATGGTGGAAGGGACTAAAAACAAAAGCCCATAGGGAATAATATTACATTATTTAAAACAGTTAAAAGTATTTTTTTTAACTGTAAATAAATCAAAAATGAATACAAATTTATTATTTAATTACGCAATATTTTAACAACCTTTTTGAGTTTATAAACTAATACCATATTACCTTTTAGCAAAATATAATTACATCACTTTTAATTGCTTTTATACATCAGTTTTAATAGTTATTAATGCATAACGCAAAAACTTTTTTTGTTTACTTTTGGTGGGAATTTATCATTGAATTTAAACTTAAAAAATATGTTTTATTTAATTTGATAATAATATTTTTAAATTAATTGAATATTCAATTTAAAATTAAGTTAATAGTGCTGAAGAATTTTTGTATTTTGTTCTACATTCAAAAAAAGCATTTATATTAAAAGTAAACATTAAAATATTTGTACTATTATATTTTTATTTAATTCAACCTTTTCATCACTTTTTTTCCTTTACCTTCCACAGGGAGATTCAACAGTCAGGGTAGAGTTCCCCCTATGGTGATGTATAGGAAAAAATTAAAAAGTTTATTAAACTTTATATTAAATTAGTATAAATTATATAATGTTAAATATTCATGAGAATTGAGTGTATATATTTATTTTAGATGTAGAACAAAATAAAGAAACATACAGCACTATTAACTTACTTTCAAATGAAATCTTTAATTAATTTAAATATAATAAATTAAATAAAAAATATGTTTTTAAAGTTTAAATTAAAAATCAATTTTCCATCTAAAGCAATATTTTTATTATGCAGTATTAGTTTTTGAAACTCATGTATATAATTAATTAAAAGTCATTTCATTGTAGTTTAATTAAAATTATTGTTGCATTCATTTATAAATTCAGAACACGTAAAAAAAGTTGATAATTAAATAATAAACATGTTTTCTTTCTAGATATTTTTACAACATTAAACTATAAATACTCATATTTTTAAATATTCAAATTATTAAATGGTGTCCTAGCGTGTTTCCATAACTCTGTTATTTTCTATGGAAGGGTGTTGCAGCATCAGCGGTTAGCCTAGTGTGGTGCTGGACTTAGTACTGTTTCTTTTTTAGGAGAAGTAACTTGCCCCACCCTTTTTTTAGGGGGCGAGTGGTGGGTAAATCTACACTTCTGTGTAACTTTACACTTGGATTTTGAAATTAACCAAAAGTAGTAATGTTACTCAAACCTGTAAGAGTAAATTACATGTGTACATTACTCAGAAGTGTAAGTTATCTTTGTGAATAGCCTGTCTCTGTTTACAGCACCGAGGATTGTTTCTTAAAGCACAGAAATCCTTCCTCTTTAATTAGTTGCTTTTCTTTATACACTTCCGCTGATGCTGATTAGCAAAGCGGTGCTTGAGTGTAGAGTGTGCTTTACGTGTTACTTACATTTGTCTCTCTCCTGTGTGACTGAAGATGCAGTTTTAGCACCCTTGTTATGCAAAAAAAAGGAAAAGCCTTTTCATTGCCTTTACTTTCCCATATCAGTGTAATATTCTACAGTGAAATAAATCAAGTTGTGCTTTGGCTAATGCTTGTTTGCTAATTTGTTTCCTAACCTTAACAGATCTCATTGTATCTCGAAGTAGCCTGTCCACATCACAGAGCAGCCTGCCTCACCTTCCTCTGAACATTATGAGAGCTTGTCATTCTGTTGCTTGTATTATGAAGCTGGCTGGCTCCAGAAGCACCATGATTGCAGCCATCGCCATTATGCTAAGCCGAGAAATCGACTTTTTAATAATTGTATAATTTCCTTTTACTCACATTTGGTTTAGATACATTTTATTTCTCAGTATGTATCAGAAGGGGCACCATCTAGAACTGGTCTACTGAGGTCCAATTCCTTCTTTTATTTAACCCACCTTGCTTTTTGCCGAAATATCGCTCCAGTGTTCCTCAGTCTCGCTGAGCCACACCCCTTCCTTCCTCACAAGGCGGGCTCCTTAAAGATACAGGCGGAGAGTCCATGCTGGGTACAGCCTTTTCACATCACAGAGATGTCATCCTGACCTTTGAGGCTTTACATCCTGCACCATGTATTTTGTGGTGGCCTGGCACCAGGAGGCACTGTGATTGCAGCGGACGCCATATTGCTATGACGTGGATGAGGATTTCTAATAATTTTTTGGTTTTATTTTACTCACATTTATTTTAGCACAGGAGGCATTGCTGTGCTCCAGTTCTTTCTTTTCTTTTGCCCACCTTGATTTTTTCTGAGATGGCACTCCAGCGTTCCAGGTCTTGCTTAGCCATGGCACACCTTCTATGCATGGCAGGCTCCTTAAACAATGAGGCAGTGAACCTGCACTAGATAGAGGCTGTTCAGGTCACACAGATGTCTGCCTGACCTTGCTCTTAACATTGTGAGATCTCCCCATGTTCCTTGTATTTTGGAGTTGCCTGGCTCCAGGATGTGCTGTGACTCTAGCGGTCGCCATTTTCTATGCAGTGAATGCAGCTATATATGGTTTTCTTTTACTCATATTTATTTTAATTAGCTTTTATGTCTCAGTACCTGTGTCAGAAGGGAAGCCTCTCAGCACAGGAAGGGTTTCTGGGCTGCATTCCCTACTTTGCTAATGTCCACCTTGCTTGTTTGCTGAGATCACACCCCAGCGTTCTGTGGCTTTGCCTACCCCCACCCCCCTCCCTGCAGGTTTGACTACTTAAACAATAAGGTAATGCGTCTGTGCAGTGGATGCACACTGGAGGTGCACCAAAGGCTAGACCATTATCCTTCATAGGGCTTTAGTTCAATTGAACCATCACAACAGTTGTGCGATGAGCTGTCACTGAGAACATTCCAAAATCTATGATGACTTGGTCACAATCCTTCCCCCACCAGACATAGCACTAAGCACCTGGTCTTCTGTTCAGGTCCCATCTTGGTTCATCTACCAAGCCAACATCACTTCTGAGTCCTTGCCCGATCTGTGCCCATCTTCTATCGTTAAGCTCATTACTGAGCAAGCTGCTGGTCAAAATTGGACTCTGTCAACTGGGAGCACACCCTCTTAAACACTAAAGGCTGAAGGGCGAAATATCAGAGGGGAGCTCAATTTGATTGTTTTTTTTTCAAAATACTTTATTGATTTTTTAAGAAGGGCAAACAGAAAGTCTGTATCAGACAACAAAACTTCCCTCACACTGGTACATCAAATGTTGGCAACTAGTCCATTGGATTAAATACACCCATAGACCAAAAGTGAGTTTATAAAATATTTTTTTGTTTCATTTATTTATCAAAAATATATTGTTTTCTTAATAATTGTATATCCATTTTTGTTCATTAAAACAGAAAGTCTGTAACAGGGTTAGCATAAGTTATCCAAGGCAAGGTTTATGCATATGAGTCCTAAAACAGTGTGTTGTAACGACTAGATTAAGTCCTCGTTAGATAGGCTTATAGCGCTCAGAATTCATAAAAGGGACCGGTCGTGTGGACATCCTCTCTGGTTCAATACCTATTTACCGGAACTTAAGAAAGAGTGCAAAAGGATGGAAATAAAGGCCGAGGAAAGCATATGATCCAAGCAGTAAATGAAACTAATAAAGCAGTGAAAAAATATCACTGTGGTATCAGAGGAGCGAGCTCTACCTATTATGCCACATCAATTTATAGGGCATCCAGTTCAGCTAAGGAGGTATTTAAGATAGTCAAATCTCTCATGAATCCTACAAGCATCCTAATTATGCCTCCTCCTGAGTTTTGTTGTAATGAACTGGCTAGGTTTGTTCTAAATAAAGTCACAGCCATATATGCTCCTTTCACAGATTAAGCAGAACAGTTTGAGATTTCTGCTTCACTCTGCCTGGTAACTCGACCAATAAACCATAACTGCCTTCCCTTCCATTAGGAAAGAAAATTTGTTAGGAAATAATGAGGATAGTTAAGTAGGGCTCCCCACTGGACCCCGCTCTATTCTTCGTACTCACTCGAGGGAAAATTGCAATCTACCCTGTTCTGATAGACGTGTTCAATTTATAACTCCACAGCGATATAGCGCCACTTTCTTGAAAACATGAAGTAATGACGTCTTTACTAAAGAAGCCATCATTTGACCCCGCACTAACTGAATGCTATAGGTCGATGTCCGTGGATTAGGACATGTGACAACCCACACATTTGCAATGTGTGCCATTACAACATATTTTTTACAAGGCAAAATCCATTACAACGAATGTCCTTACAACGCAAGCCATTATAATGCATTATCCATTACAACGCGAATTACTATTCTAACTCCGCCGGGGCGTTACTTCGGGGAATGCGTTGTAATGGCATGCGTTGTAATGACATGCGTTGTAATGGATTTTGTGTTGTAAAAACTACGTTGTAATGGCACGCGTTGTAATGTGTGCCTTGTAAACAATGTCTCCCATATCTGTGCTGCCTGGGGCAAGTAAGGTGCTTGAAAGGTTTGTCCACCAACTGCTATCGTCATTTTTGGAGAAACATATTAAGCTTCACTTTACTCAAACAGGCTTTGGCCCATGATGCGCCACGTAGATAGCACGCTTAGCTGGAATGGAAGACTTGTGAAAAATCCTTGATTAAGGTGCAGGTGGCGCCCGGTGAGACAATGGGGCATATTATCAAGCTCAATTTCACCACTTTAGCAGCCGTTTTCGGCCGAAAAGCGGCGATTTATATATCGCTCAATTATCAAGGACATGCTAACGCATGTTTCCTTGAGTTAGCACAAACCACGGGGGAGCCAACAAGGTCCCACCAAGCTGCACAGCCACAAGGCTTATATGAATCCAATGAGCTGAGTTCCAATAATTTTTATCCACTATTTTCCTTATTTGTCACCGCATGTTTTTCGACCTTCATACTTGACTATGTGTTCAATTCATTATATTCATATCCCTGCTTAACGTAGATGTTCACAAAGGCTCAGGAGCAGAAGTAGGTTCCATATGTCATGATTTTATAATGCATTTCGGGAAAAGATTCCCTTTGTCAGGGGCATCATGACATCCAGTTAATCCTGTGGTTAAAATAAAATTACCAAAGGTTCTGACTCTTTTTAAAAACTGCATACCAAGTTCTGTCACATCATTTTACGATTTCCTGGCGTGCGGTGAAAAATAAGGATAATAGTGGATAAAAATTATTGGAACTCAACTCATTGGATTCATATAAGCCTTGTGGCTGGGCAGCTTGGTGGGACCTTGTTGGCTCCCCCGTGGTTTGTGATAATTGCAGCGCAAAGGGACGAAGCGCGGAGCAAGTTTCACGCCAATAAAGTCTTGAATTGGAGTAAATATGGATGAAATTGGTAAAAGAGGTGTGCATCTCTCACCCCCACTTTAACTCCTTGAGTTAGCAGCCTTTTTTTCTCTACTTTGCATGTCAGTGATTATTATAGCTAATGACATGCAAAGTGGGCGTGCCTTAGCAAAACTAAATGGAAAACACTCGCTAACTCTGCACCGCCATATTAACAAGGCTGCCCCTGACCCGCAATGCGAGAGGAAAAGGCAGGCTAAGCCCCCTTTATCGCAGGATTTAACTCCTGCAAAAATTCTGACTTAGCCATCTCTTCCATGGGAGGTGGATTGATGGCCTATCAGCAAGGATTTCCCTATCACTGATGTTTTATCGCTGGATTTCCTGCGATATTCCTGCATTTCGCCGCTATTGCTGACTTTTATATTGCCAATGCGTAAAGCGTTGTTAATACAGCGCTATCATGGGGATAAAATCCAGCGCTAGAAAAAACGCGCTAAGCGCGTTTTGCGATAATTATCGCTCTGTGTTGTTAATATGCCCCATTGTTTGTTGGCGCCCACTAATGTCCACCTCCACCATGGATTCCCTCACCACCACCATTAAACAGTGCCCCTCAAGTCTCCTTAACCACTCTCTCTCTGAGATGCATTTAATTAGTTTTATAGCGCCACTCATACCAGGGTAGGGTGTCATAGCACTTTGCATCGCACACACATTACACAGAGACAATCAATCATACGTGTGTGAATCAGTGTACAGGAAATGTTACATAAGCTGGAAGACTACAAGGTGTAGAAGTGACATGTCATCCATACTGGCAAGCAGTACATTTTAAGAGTGCTTGGTTTGGAGAAGCACAAACTCAGAGTTTAAAGCGGAACACCATGGATGGAGGTTCTCTTTAATTATAGAAATCAATTTCTACCTAAATGAACACTTTTTGTAACACTAGGATAATGAAAGACTGGGGGAAAAATCAGAACACTTACCTTGCAGTTTGCATGCAGTTCTTAGACAACAGCGAATAGCTCACTGTTCTATATTAGGATTCTATCCTATAAACTGCATGTAACAAAGGGCTCTCTCTGATAAAAGCAGTAACCCACTGACCTATTTACATTATATGCACTTTATGATCTACATGATGCACGTTCTTTAGAGCAGGCATCGTAACCCTCTGGGCTATTTTATGAGTAGTCAAAACTTCCACTAGATAAAACTCTCTCTACAGCAGGTCCATTAATCACCAGAGTCCCCTTGACATTTTTATTGTTGCCTGGAAATAGCTGGCGGCAAGGAATGCATCAGCAGGTGCTTTTAAAACCATAATGAACTTGCATGTATGGCGTCCCCGAGAAGTAAGCACCCAGTGCGGTGGCACAGGTCGCACCGCCCTGTTCAAGTAGGTAGGTAATCTGCAGTGATACTGTTGGATCTTAGCGCAGCCTTTGATACCGTATCACATCCACCTTTATTACAGTTTTCGTAGCCGCAAGAGTTGTTTAGCCGAGCCATTAAATGGTTTGAATCATTTTATGATGGCAGTGACTTCCAGGCACTACAAGGAGCATTTTTTCACAGAATCCCACTCTTTAAAGTGGCTCTTCCCTGAGCCCCACATTATTTATTTTGTATGTGTGCCCTTTGCCCAACCTTGTACAATCATATGGCCTTTCGGTAGTGTCAGATGTGGATGACACTAATCTCCCTCACCTCTGAAACAGGCGGAGACCCCTCCCGGGTTAATTCTTGTTTGAATGATGTAGCAGAATAGATGTCAGATACGTAGTAAGAAGACTTCAAGTTGTACCAAATATTGCGGCACACATTTGATTAAATATTCCTATACAGGGGCGTAGTGAACCCTCCGCTTTAGCAGCTATGGAAGGGGTGGAGTTCTTGATGGGCCTGTCCTGTCTGCAAATCAGCAGACAAGGCTCATAAATAACGTGAAAGGGTGGGTGGATGTATGAGTGAGTGAAAGGATGGATCGGTGTGTGACTGAAAGGATGGATCAGTGTGTGACTGAAAGCTAGGATGAGTAGATAGATGGATGAATGAGTGAGTGAAAGGATGGATGAGAGAAAGAATGGGTGGATCAGTGAAAGAGGATGGATGAATGACTGACAGGATTACGGCTGAAAGGATGGATGGATAGATGGATGGTTGGATATGCTTGGAGATGTATGGATAGGTTGGATATGGATGGGCGGAAAGACAGAATGGTAACAACTGAATGAGGGATGGAAGAATAAATGATTGGCAGAATGAAATTAGGGATATCAGCAGGTGGATGGGAGGATGAAAAGATGAACGGATAGATGCTTCGATAAAGAAAACAAGAGAGCTCTTCTGGGAAGGGAGGTGATGACTTGCTTTGTTTGCTTGGTGTCATAAGAGCTTTGGTTCAAAGTGGGGGGTATTTTTTATTTTCTGGCTACTCCCTTGTCCCTAAACATAAATTCTGTGACAGGTGCACTGGCCTCTCTGCATTGGCTGCCTGTCGAACCAGAGAATACAGTTTCGGGCACTCTGTATGGCTCATTGAGCTCTTCATAATAAGGGCCCATGGCTACTACAACATCTGGTATGGCCCTATATCCCCAATAGGACCACACAATCTACTTCCTTAGGTTATTTGGCAATCCCCAAGATCCATAAGTCAAGAAGTGGTGGTCGGTCCATTGCTTATTTGGTTCTTAAATATAGAACTCACTGCTTATTAAGATTTGTAAGACCAAAGAAGAGCTGAGTTTCAGGAAGCTACTGAAAACTTTGCTATTTATCTAATAGCTGTTATGATATGGGGACTTGTATATTCACCAGGGCTGGGAGGCCCGTTGTGGGTTACCATACGCCTCTAGAAATGCCAAGAATAGAATAGAATAGCTTAGCACGTGTTAAATCTCTCACTCCCACAAACATTCATACCTAGCTCCTGTAAAACAGCCCAGGCTATCCCATTACTGAAAGATTCCACTGTGGATTTAACTTCTTAACAACTGCTTACCTTCCTTACCCCTCAGCAATTTTAGAAAAGGTAGTTCAATTATCCTACTATTTGAAAAAGAACATCCTAGATTTTACCCAATCTGGTTTCTTTTTTATGAATAGTACGTAATAAGTTCTTCTTACAATTTTCATCCTTTAGCTTTGCCCATAAGGAGTTTCTATTGTGAGGTCAACTCGTATGCAGATGACACGCAATATCTTTCTTCCCATCTCCTCCAGCATTCTTGACACCCAAAACAAATTTGAAGGCTGCATGGAAACAGTTGCTGATTGGCTGAGGGACAGTTGCTTAAAGCTAAATGGGGATAAGACAAAGGGTCTCTTCTTCGGCCATGTCCCTTTAGCCTGGCCACCAGCCTGGTGGCCTGCAGGACTAGGCTATTACTGGTTATCTCAGCCAGAAACCTAGGTGAACTCATGAATAACAACCGTTTGTCCCCAACCATGTCAACCATATAGCATCAACTGGTTTTCATTTCCTGCACGTGTTGCACAAGATGCTTGGTGTGATCTGTATTAAATCTTCAAAATTCTTGGTACAGGTTCTCAATTATTCCCGCCTTGACAACGCCAATCGCCTGTATTTGGGGCTCCCAAATAAATCATCCACTGCCCCCAAATAGTCCAAAATGCTGCAGCCAGATTGTTACCTGACATTCCTTCCTGTATCTCTGTCAAGACACATTCAAAACACCTTCACTGGCTCCCCATCCAAAAGGGTATATTATTCAAATCTCTATGCTTCAGCTACAAACAGTGAACAATCTTGGCCCCTTCTGCCCAGTAGAGAGGTTCAGTGTATTGTCCATCTCGCACACTCAGATCATCAGCTAACAAAAATCTTCTACTTCCCAAGGTGGGGGACAGGATGTAACCTAATGGGTAGGGCGGTTGACCTCAAATCTGGGGAACCAGGTTCGAGTCTCAGCAACGACGCTCAACATCCTGTGATTCTGGCAGCCGCAGTCGGTAGTAGGAGTAACTGCAGGGCGGTGACGTGGGGAGGGGGAGGGGCAGGGTGGGGGGTAGTAAACTATGGATTACGGAGGTTTACAGGTAATTTCACATATAAATTAGTAAAACGAATTTCGTTGCGTGCACTGCATCCCCAAATGCGATGCAGTGCACGAAACGAAATTCGTTTTATTAATTTATATGTTAATTTACCTGTAAACCTCCGTAATCCATAGTTTACTACCCCCACCCTGCCCCTCCCCTTCCCCACGTCACCGCCCTGCAGTTACTCCTACTACCGACCGCGGCTGGATTCTGGGCAAATCACTTAATCTCCCTGTGCCTAACAAAAATGAATGTGTCCTTATGTAATGCGACTGGTGCTAATGTGAAGCGCTCTGATACCTGATATATTTAGGTCAAGTTTGCGCTACATAAAACTCCGAAACAAAAGGTCCGTAGAAGCAGATCAGAAGGATGAGTATTCTGTTTTTTAGCAGCTAAGTGTTGGAACTCTGTTCCTGTAGAGTGGACATTGGCCCCCACAACCGAACTTCTCCAGAAAAGGTTGAAAACATGGCTTGTCTACATTATACTTCTGATCGCATTCTTAGCTCCAGGAATCTATGGTATCAGGGCGCTTAACAAATATAACTCGGTCAATCAATCAAAGCACGTCGATCCTTTTAGAACCCCGTCTGGTTGGGGAAGGGATGTGAAAAGCTCAACAAGCCACATCCTGGATTATCTCCAGCAGGGGTCTCCAACCTTGTCTGTAATAAAAGCTTCCTATGTTTAATGAAACTCATTGAAAGCTACTAACATCATTAGTGTTGTAATATTGACAACATCAGATCAGAATACATTATAAGTAGGGCTCCCGGTTTTATGGTATTTATTTTTTTGACATTTCCGTCTGTGTTTATCCATACTTATACGTTGTCAAATTTATCTGTATTTATCCATATTTATTATGGGTTTATAAAAAAATAAATCTGAAGCTGTTATATTTCCACATTTATTTAACCAATAACTATGCAGTCACGCTTCAGTGCCTGCCAGGTTTCAGTGATATGAACAGAAGATAAATCAATGCACTTATATTAAAATGGGCACATTTCAGTATCAGCTTGTGCATATCCACTGCTGTTTAAGCCTCTTTACTAACTGTACTTTTTTTTAACCCCCTTACCTATCAATCCACGAAGTTATTGGCCTGGCTGTCATGGCAAAGTGTACTTAGAATCATTCAAAAAGCACCCAATTTCTGTTTTTATCAACATTTAAAAATAAATACAGACAAGAAAATAAATGGTTTCCTGTCTATTTATCTGTGAAAATCAGTAAAAACGGAAAACAGGGAGCCTTAATTATAGGGCACTATATAAGATTATCGCTAGCGATCACCTCAGTCAGGGTTTGCAGCAGTAATGTATAAAAGGCTTTGACCATAAGAAAAGCCTCTACACGGATAATAATTAACAGCCGTAGCTGCAACGACTCTGGTGCCACGGGAGTAACATTTGTAAAAGGTCTTCCCAAAGCCACATCATTTATCACTCAAATATCAGCTTTAATAAATATATTTTGGAAATTCAGCAATTTTTCTACAAATATCGGCTTATGAGTTTTGAAAACAAGCTCATTTTCGTCTCTACTATACACTCTAGGTTTTGGTGTACGTATATTAATTCAACCAAATAAAAGCCTCTGATTTAGCAAGCTGGGTGCACAAAGGAGAGCTACTCACAGGTTGCTATAGAGCTACCAGTGGCCCTCGAGCTACTCGTTGGAGAAGTCTGCTCTACAGGGTTTTCCGAGTGTGTCTGACTGTGGCCAGCTGGGAGCTCTGTTACATCTGCTTTCTGCTCTTAGAAGGGTCGCTTTTACTGGAAAGACACATGTTGCAAGGTTTATCGTGTCAGCGGTGGGCTCCAGGACTGTTCCATCAGGGGTGTAGCTACCATTGGTGCAGCAAGTGCAGTGACACCGGAACCTATTAGCCCTACAAATTGCTGCATTTTACTTACTAAACAGCAGTGAAAGGCTTGAACCAGAGCCCTTGGCATCCTCGCTACCCTATTGGTTGCCAGGTAATTGCTGTTCATTGACTGGCAACTGTTGAAGCTGTGCCTGGAGGCCCCCGAGACGCCATCGTGCCACATTGTCTCCCCCCCCCCTTCACACCGGATAGCTTCTTAAATGTTTATTAAAGCGAGGCGCAAGGCCAGGGGATAACGCTTGCTTGTCGCGGCGGAGGGATTTTTTTGCGCAACCCTTCTCACAGGCTTCTCATAAAACTCCTCAGGAGCGCCCGGTATTGCTCCTGCCACTCCAGCGCGGCCCCGCGTCAGAGGCCTGACAGCCCCACCGAACTGTGTCACGACGACTGATGGATTGAGACCACCGAACTAATTTCTCATGGGGATTGCGGCAGGACAGGGCTTGAAATAGAGGCGCATTAAGCCGCAGCACCAATCTTTTTCAAACATTTACCCTGCGACCGCCGCTTGTCAGTGAGGTCAAAGGGGAGCCGCGAGAAAGGCGGAAAAGATTAAAAGAAAGATGGGGGCACGGCTACCACTTTAAAGACGAACGCGTGAACATTTAAAAAGCTCGAACGAATGTGAAAACCGTCGTTAAAGGGGACCACAGAGGTTAAAGAGCCCGCGGCCTCATTTTAGACTAGTGATAGCGGGTCACTGTGTGTTAAAAGTATTCATTGCATGACATTTTCCTCTAGTTGTTACTGTGGGGCTGAGAGGTCTAATGCATGCTTCAGAACACATTTAGCGCACTGTGGTCCACTCAGGAGCCATATTAATAAGAATGCTAGACAATGAGGAATTTGAGTCACTGATGTAGTGGAATTTATTTAAATGATACAGAGGCACCAGCTGGTCCCTCGTCAGGGGGCTGACTCTTAGCCAGACCTGCTGAATATTCATAGGCTTCCAGTGCTTTAAATGGGCCGGTACTGTCTGGTACGGAGTACGGAACTTTTTTATTTTGAGAGGGAGAGTACTGGCACTTCTCAAGACAGACGTAATACTTTTAATTGGAGAGTACCAGCAGTTCTCAGAAACAAGAAGGTACTCTGTTATGGAGTACCGGCACTTTTTTATTTTGAGAGTGAGTACCGGCACTTCTCAAGACAGACTTAATACTTTTAATTGTAGATTCTCAGAAACAAGCAGGTACTCTGACACAGAGTACCTGCACTTCTACTTTCAAAATTCAAGCACTGAGCTTGACAGCACTTGTAGGTCCATAGTTGAATGGGAGAAAAGTCCCAACATGTGGAGCACTATTCCATGGAAAACCAGGAAAGGCTGGAAGACATTAAAATGACAGTGGGCAACGTCGTAGCTATGGCAACTAATCTCGCATCAGTGGCATCAACAGCTGCCATCTAGCCACAGGTCATGGCCAAGCCTAGCATTTAGCGCACGGTTCATTCATTGATAGATGGTTAATGCTGTACTTATAAGGGGACACACAATCCTACAAGCCTTAGGCCCAAATTTACTATGTTTGCGCAGGCGTCAATTATGCAATAGGGGGATACAGGACACAAAGGGGTGGAGATAGCTGCGATAATTAACTTTTCCTTGCAAAATGCATATTGAGTCGAGTAGTGGATGAGCGTGCAGTGGCAAAAGACCTTGCATCGCGTAGCACCAAACCTATGACTAAGAACTGCACAGCTCCTTTAAGGTAACAAGACTTGACGTTGCATGGCAAATGGCAGTCAAATGAAACCAGGCACAAAAATGGGCATTGGCACAAGCTTATAGTCTTTCAGGCCAAAAATCCAGGTGACATAGCAGGCCCACTCTACAGCATGATCCCCAAAGATCAAATACAAAAACAATACAAACTAGAAAGGTATTTGGTTTCTGACCTCTGCTGGAAGAAGGGGGAGCACTTCAGAAGGCTCCATTCTTTATGGGAATCAGAAAAAGTACGATTTGATCATGGCGGGTGACACTGTCATAACCTGTCCCAGAAGAAGGGAAGTGGTCCCTTTTGAAATGTTTTTAGGAGGTAACAAAAGGAGGGCTGTGCCATATGGTAGGTCCTGCTCAGATGGGACGTCACCCTACAAGTTTATGGCTAGGACAAGAAAGAGGAACGACGTGATAATTCATCTGTAATAGGGTGTCAAAGTGCCCAATTGTCACTGGAGAGAAGAGGGTGTTGACGGAGGTTCAATGAATGGTGTTCAACCTTTACATTGCAGGTAAGTACATCACAATTGTTATATTCGTAGGCATGTACACTGAAGATCGATTTTAGTAACTTTACATGGTGATACTTTACTAAGCAGGTAAGTAATTACTAAATCGTGCGCCCCATCATGCACTGCTTATCACATCCTTCATGGCATATTAAACAACATCATTGATGAAATTACTGATCATATTTAAATAACATTGTCAAATTTACTAATGAGATCAACCAATGACGAATATGCTATGTTTGCAGCAAGTGGTCACAGAATATTCCATTATAACGTGATTGGAGGTAGAAAATTGGCCACAGGTGTAGCATGTTGCAGTGGCGGTTGGTGAACTTTCAAAGTGGTGGGGCATATGACTATATCATGAATTTGGAGGTGTGAGTGTAATTAGCAAGCATAACTGTCCCAAGGGGGCACAAAGGGTTCTGCTACGGGGAATTGTGTTTAAAAAAATGCTCAAAAGATGGATCTGTATCACACCGTATCTCAGATGTTATTTTAAAGTACTGCAGCAGATCTCTTAAGTCTTCCTAAAATACAATTCTGTGACCTCAGCCTCAGTGAAACGATTTAAAAAGCCTCTCACCCCCAAAATCTAGGATATTGATGGAAAACAATGTTTTTCAATTCGATTACACGCCAGCACATGCATTTTTGGGGTGGTGGGCTAAATTAATTTTGGCTTAGAGAAGTGAAAGAGGTAACTGGTGAAGGGGGATTGTTCAGTAAGTTTTACTGTTATGTCATAATCAGACAAAAGTTTGTGTGATGTAATATTGTTTGTCACCATCATGAAAATCAGTGGCTTAAAACTTGCACATTTTTGATCATAGAAAGCAAAACTGGCAAGTAGGCTGAGGAAGTACGTAACTCATATGATACCATACATCCCATGGCATTAATATTAAACTTACTTGTGCAGACACATTGCATCCTGTTACAGCTGTGCAACTTCCACTGAAGCAGTCAGGCAGTTAAAAGCACAGTGAAGCACCCATTGACTTATTCTCCAAAACGGGTTCTCTCTTGCACTGGGCAGGGCTCTCCAGCAGTGACGGCCCGTGTAGGGCGTTTTACCGGGGCGGTGACGTGGCGCAGAGGAGGGGCAGGGTGGGGGGTTGCAAAATGCGGCAAACGGCCGAGTTCAGGTAAGTTACGGAAACAATTAATAAAACGAATTTCGTTGTGCGCGCTGCATCGCATTTGCCGTATGCCGCATTTTGCAACCCCCCACCCTGCCCCTCCTCTGCGCCACGTCACCACCCCGGTAAAACACCCTACACGGGCCATCACTGCTCTCCAGTGTTTCTTGCCCATGTTGGCTATTTCCAAAGTGACAATGCTTTCATCTCAACTATATGTTTTACAAAATGTTTATAAAACATGTAACTCTCTTAACTATGTTTACAAGAGTTAGGCATTTCATATATAATTCATAAAGCTGAAAATTAAGGTGAAGCAATCAGCCTTTCACATTATGCTCACATTCGAGCGCCCCTTTCATATTTCTGCATAAATGGCTCAGTTCCCAACACTGCGAAATGTGAGTGACATGCGCACTTTATGCCAACAAGGGCAGTGATAATTCGGCAAACACAACAGACGTACCCCTCAAAAAACCTCAGCAAATCACAAGAGGCATCTCCAAGTCTCCACCTCACTTACACAGTGGCGGCTCCTCCGCTAATGCGGAGGAGCGTCACCCCACTGCTTTTAGTGCAGTGAGAAGGGGTAAAATATAACGATAATAACAAGGTTATTATTGTTTTATTTTTGGTTTCTTCGGCTGGGTTAGAGTGGACGGGGCTGCGGGCGTAGGGTGGGAGGAGGAGGGGACTATTCAAACTTAGGAGCTGATTACGAAGTCGTTCGGAAAGGCTCCGAATCGGATTCAGGTCTGCCTAATCCATTTCGGAACCCGTATTTTCGACCGATTTGGAAAGCTTTCTGAGTGACTGATTACGATGTTCAGAAAGCGTTCTTACTTTCTGAGTCGGCTCCGACTCAGTTCCAGATGGCATTCGGAGGAACCAAGTAATTCGGAGCCGACTCGTACAGGTCTACGGACCGCGTTTCTGACTGAGCGATTACAATGTCAGATTCGGACAGCCTTTCCAAATCGGTTGTTCCGACACAGATCGGCTGTCAGAATCTGACTTTGGAGGCCTGTAGCAGGCCCCCCTTCACCCAGAGCCTTCCGAATGGGCCCGTGGGGGTACCGCAGGGACCCCCCTTTCAGAACATGCACAGTGTGGCAGGCACCATGGGGTGCCTGCAATAGGGTGCACGATTTTCCCCAGCCACCCCTTTCTTCAATGCGAGCCTGTGTATTCGGGCGGAACAAAGACTCCCATTGAAGTCAATGGGAGTCCGACCGAATGGTATCTGGAACCATCGTAATCGGTCGGTCGGACTCCCCAAATCCGATACAGTCGGAAACCATTCCGAGACCAATTCAGTTGGAATGCTTTCCGACCGACATCGTAATCGAGCCCTAAGTGCTCATGACTGCTTGGCCGGCCGTTTTGGCCAGCCAAGCAGTCATGCACACTTTGCTTATTCCCTACCAGGCTGTAATGGACAGCCTGGTAGGGAACATGCACAGGCTCCCTTTCCTGATCTGAGTGCCAATCCACAGCGCTCAGACCAATCTCAATGCTGCATTGCAGTGTTGAGATTGGCTCAGGGGAGCCTCTGCGCTCATAGCTTCTGCAGCTTCTTCCAGACTGGAGTCAGGAAGAGCGGAGGAGCAATGCAGCCGGCAGAGAAATGGTTAGCGCGGTTTAAAAAGAAAATGTTTTCAACACCCCCGTTGTCATCTCCCCTCTTCCCCCACCCTCATTCCCACTAGCCACCACTGCACCTACACACAAAGAGAGCCTCTGTCTTGCCTTACATTTTACCTCCCGTTAGCTGATTTGATGCAGAGAGGCCAATGCCAGCACTCCCCCGCAACCTCCTGCACATTCATTCAGTGGCAGGTAGGTGTCCCGCTGGTTGGTTTTGAATTGAAGTGGCCACATTTAGAAACCTTTCCAAAAATGAATAAGAACTGTTCAGTTGTATTTACATTCAATTGTGGTACATTATTATTTAATTATACGTTAGACTCCAAATACCTGAATGCAATGGAAAATCCGCATAAGACAAACTACTTAAACCAAACATGGTACAACTCAGGGTAAATCCACCACTGAAATATATGGCATATTATATCACACACACTGACATTTACACATTGCTTAATCAATAGCTCATATGGGGAGCACCATACCTTCCATTGGCATTGAGATAGAAGCTATGTCTGAGGAAGGGTCATAAAATAGGTTAGTATTGTTGCTGGCAGAGGGCAGGGCCGGCCTGCAGCAACATACTATTTAAGCCTTGGTGCTGATTCTTTTTTTAAATACAAACTAAATAGTGGTCTGTGGTTTAAAACAGGAGTTTCCGATCATCCATCTCAAGAAGATACCTTTGAAGCTCAGTTACCTACATTGCAATGTCTTAATGAATGTGCAAGTAAGGCCTTCAGTGGTTTGCACACAACCTAACCTCAACATTCCCACCCCGAAACAAGAAATCAAGACCCTTGGAGTCTGGCTGGAACCCGAGCTTTCAATGAAAACGCAAGCGTCCAAAACAGCAGGTACCTGCTTCGGGCTTATGCGCACCACCCGCAAGATTCTCCCCTTACTCCCGCCCACATCTAGAAAACTCCTAGTCCAAGGTTTAATACTGGCACGGTTGGACTACAGCAACATGGTTTATCTGGGAGCCCCAGAGGCCACCATGGCTAAACTTCAACGCACACAGAATGCAGCAGCCCGACTACTTATGAACCTTCCCTCCAGAGTATCAGCCAGACCAGCAATCAGGGCCCTGCACTGGCTGCCAGTGCGCCAAAGGGTGGAATTTAAGGCCATGTGCACTGCACACAAACTGATGAATGGAGTTGGCCCTATGATCCTCAGCGACCTGGTGACTCCTTATAAGGCCCCCAGATCCCTTCGGTCTGAGTATGAGCGACTGGCCAACATCCCCAAATACAGAAAGACACGGACTGGAGGCCGACGCTTCTCCGTGAAGGCATCTGCCGGGTGGAACTCCCTCCCCCGCACCCTTAGACTGGAGCCCAGTTATCTGATCTTCAGAAAAAAACTGAAAACGCTTTTATTTCCCAAAATAAAGTCCCTTCTCTTTCTTCCCCTCTCCTCTGGATAATACAATCAATATAGCGCGGGGATGCCTTCGGGTCACCAGGCGCTCTACAAATCGTTAAATAAATAAATAAATAAAACATCCTGATGCGTGCACGTATTGTTTGGCACTTTTCCTGTTTGGGTCAGCGCTCTACACATAATGTTGATTGATGTTGGCTGTGGTGTCACTTCAGGTGTAAGTAGTCTAACCCCAAATAAAAAAGGCATTTTACCCTACGTTTTTTTTATATACCATTGGTGGATATGAACTGGAATTCTCTCAAGCCAACTCCTTGCTGTTTAGTTCAGCCGGGAAACATCGTTTACATCGCATTCAGTACAACGCGATGCTGTTACAACGCGGTCGTAACAACGAACGCATGTAACCACGCGATGCCATTACAACGCAAGTCTTTACATCGACTTGCGCTAGATGGCGTGCTAACATTACAAATAGTGTAGTTTACTATCCCAACACCTTCCCTACTGTTAAGTGGACTGGAGTTGGAATAGTAAATTACACTTTTCTAATGTTAGCTCGCCATCTAGCGCAAGTCGATGTAAAGACTTGCGTTGTAATAGCATAGCGTAGTAACATCGCAGTCGTTGTAACGACCGCGATGTAACTGCACGCGTTGTAATGACTCGCGTTGTTACGTCATACATCCGTTCAGCCTGCCCTCACCCTCCCATCAGCACACCCTCCTCTTTCTATTCCCCAGTGGTCAGCAGGCCAGGCATCCCTGGAGCCTGCCTCATGCTGTACCTGCCCTATTGACACCCAGCACGAAATTTAAAATTGAACAAATAAGCACCAAGCATCCTGTTTCTGCTGTCAGAAAGGAGTTTCTGGGATTTAGGCACAACATTCTTTTTTTAAATACAAACTAAATAGTGGTCTGTGGTTTAAAACAGGAGTTTCCGATCATCCATCTCAAGAAGATACCTTTGAAGCTCAGTTACCTACATTGCAATGTCTTAATGAATGTGCAAGTAAGGCCTTCAGTGGTTTGCACACAACCTAACCTCAACATTCCCACCCCGAAACAAGAAATCAAGACCCTTGGAGTCTGGCTGGAACCCGAGCTTTCAATGAAAACGCAAGCGTCCAAAACAGCAGGTACCTGCTTCGGGCTTATGCGCACCACCCGCAAGATTCTCCCCTTACTCCCGCCCACATCTAGAAAACTCCTAGTCCAAGGTTTAATACTGGCACGGTTGGACTACAGCAACATGGTTTATCTGGGAGCCCCAGAGGCCACCATGGCTAAACTTCAACGCACACAGAATGCAGCAGCCCGACTACTTATGAACCTTCCCTCCAGAGTATCAGCCAGACCAGCAATCAGGGCCCTGCACTGGCTGCCAGTGCGCCAAAGGGTGGAATTTAAGGCCATGTGCACTGCACACAAACTGATGAATGGAGTTGGCCCTATGATCCTCAGCGACCTGGTGACTCCTTATAAGGCCCCCAGATCCCTTCGGTCTGAGTATGAGCGACTGGCCAACATCCCCAAATACAGAAAGACACGGACTGGAGGCCGACGCTTCTCCGTGAAGGCATCTGCCGGGTGGAACTCCCTCCCCCGCACCCTTAGACTGGAGCCCAGTTATCTGATCTTCAGACAAAAACTGAAAACGCTTTTATTCCCAAAATAAAGTCCCTTCTCTTTCTTCCCCTCTCCTCTGGATAATACAATCAATATAGCGCGGGGATGCCTTCGGGTCACCAGGCGCTCTACAAATCGTTAAATAAATAAATAAATAAAACATCCTGATGCGTGCACGTATTGTTTGGCACTTTTCCTGTTTGGGTCAGCGCTCTACACATAATGTTGATTGATGTTGGCTGTGGTGTCACTTCAGGTGTAAGTAGTCTAACCCCAAATAAAAAAGGCATTTTACCCTACGTTTTTTTTATATACCATTGGTGGATATGAACTGGAATTCTCTCAAGCCAACTCCTTGCTGTTTAGTTCAGCCGGGAAACATCGTTTACATCGCATTCAGTACAACGCGATGCTGTTACAACGCGGTCGTAACAACGACGCATGTAACCACGCGATGCCATTACAACGCAAGTCTTTACATCGACTTGCGCTAGATGGCGTGCTAACATTACAAATAGTGTAGTTTACTATCCCAACACCTTCCCTACTGTTAAGTGGACTGGAGTTGGAATAGTAAATTACACTTTTCTAATGTTAGCTCGCCATCTAGCGCAAGTCGATGTAAAGACTTGCGTTGTAATGGCATAGCGTAGTAACATCGCAGTCGTTGTAACGACCGCGATGTAACTGCACGCGTTGTAATGACTCGCGTTGTTACGTCATACATCCGTTCAGCCTGCCCTCACCCTCCCATCAGCACACCCTCCTCTTTCTATTCCCCAGTGGTCAGCAGGCCAGGCATCCCTGGAGCCTGCCTCATGCTGTACCTGCCCTATTGACACCCAGCACGAAATTTAAAATTGAACAAATAAGCACCAAGCATCCTGTTTCTGCTGTCAGAAAGGAGTTTCTGGGATTTAGGTACAACATTACCCATACAATAAGGGTAACATTTGCAGCCAAGCAGATGCAGCATTCTGTCGCCACATGAAGCCACAGTTGTACACTAGTCATTCCTTGTGTGAAAGTGAGTGCTGAAAAGCACATAGAAGTGCATCTGCTGTGACTCATTGTTTTTTGCATAATTAACCACTGTTTAAGTAGCGCTTGCTCCTATGCTAATTGTGCTTCATAGCAGTGTAGGTAAATCTTTGTGCTATTAAGCAGTGTAGAGAAATCTTTGTAGTATTATGAATTTCAGGTTATTGGGCTGAGATAGGTGGAAGGCTAAGGCATTTACAGACTGATTTCATATTTTCCACCTGTAATTCTCTCTATGGGGTCGATTTTGATGTCGGACGGAAAGGATCCGACCGACAGTCGGATTCTCCTAGACGTGTCGGAACCCATCCGCCTGACTTGGTCGGTAACAATTCTGACCGACCGCTTACGATGCTTGCGGTCGAAAGGGGAACAGTTTGGTCATTCTGAATCGGTTATGACCAGCAATGGAAGAATCCGAGTCAGTCGGAGGCGATTCATACAGCACTACGGACAGCGTTTTCAACCGGCCGATTATGATGTTGGATTCTGATAGCCTTTCCGACTCGGTCTGTCCGACACAAAAAGGCTGTTCGAAACTGACTTTGGGGGCCCCTAGCAGGCTCCCCTTTATCCTGAGGCCTCTGGTTGGGGGCAGTGGGGATACCCAACAGACCCCCCTGTAAGACAATGCATTGTGTGGCCTGCACCATGGGTTGCACGCCACAGGGTGCATGGTTTTCCGCAGACACTGCTTTTCCCCATATACCCTATGTTGTCGGTCGGAACACAGGCTCCCATAGGAGTCAATGGGAGTCCTTCCGTACAGTGTTCGGAAGCATCGTAATCGGTCAGGAGGAATTGCTGATTGCGAGTCAGTCGCAACCGAATCCGACAAGAAGTCGGGGGATAGTTTCCGCACAATATCGTAATCGGGCCCTATGTGCTTTGGAGCAGTTGCTTTAAAACGTTGTCTTCTGACAACATATTAATTACTAACAACATGCACCTTTCAATGAAGGATTTCACATGTGCTGTCAATTTGGCTGCTGTTAGGAAACTAAATGCTACAGTTTACGCCCCCTAAGGTTGAATGGAGATATCACACACTTCGTGATTCCAGCCACAAACTACAAACTAATATCTGACAGGAGGGTACAAACACAGTTAAACCCCGCCTAATTGCTTTTATGGGAGAGATGAAACAGGCACATGCATTTTGAGCACTTTATTCGGGAAATATATATGTTTACATTTCCCTTACCAGAGGTACGAGGAAGCATGGCGCAGGTTCTTTCTTTTAACTTTAACCTGACCTTGTTTGGTTGGTCACAGGACAGGGTAGGATGGGTTAACAGTGAGGCTTGCTGAACTGTGATTGACGTGTAGCCCTGGCCTCTGCAGATCTGAAGCCAAAAGCCCCCAGGTCTAACTTTATTGGCGGGGAAGGCCCTTCAGCAAGGAATACAATGGCTTTGCCGAACTGGTGATGTCATGAGCTTCAGGCCTGTTAGCTCCTCAGGCTTGTGAATCTAGAATTGCTGGCGCATGCTCAGAGTGCATGATTAGTGCCTGCCTTAAACCTGACTTGCGAGTTGCGAACACTGCCTGAAGTCAATGCCTGTGTAGCAGAGAGCCTGAGGCAATTTACTGGCAGATAGAATTTTTGACTCTTAATTGTAGAATAAAAAGCACAACTAAGAGGCAGAAAAAGGACGAGGGCGTCCCCCCTTCGCCCATATAAATGAATAGTCACTGGCATGTTGTATTATCCAAGTGCACAAACACTATATGAAGCTGTTTCAATGACTGGATGATGTCATCAGTGATGTAATCAATTATATAATTTGAGAAGTCATCAATGATTCATCAATTATGCCATTTAACATGTCATCAATGATGTGGTATGTGAGATCATAAGTAGTGCATGGCAGGGGCACAAGTTACAGTTAGCTCAGTAAACTATACGTTGTGAATTTCAGTTTCTTTTATTTTTAAGCATTAGTTTTTATCTCAGTTAAACACCTAACTGCGATGTCACTATAACCTTTGTTTTTTCAATGAATATATATATATATATATATGTGTGTGTGTGTGTGTGTATGGGCATTTGTGTGTGTGTGTTATAAATACTACTTACAGTTAACAACGCAATGTAAAGCTAGATGTGATATAAGTACAGCTTGATGATGCATCACGATTAATTACCACGATGTAAGCTACCATATTTTTTACTACCTACAATGTAACAACTGATAGTCTCAATGAATTTGGTCATTCGCTCTGGATATAAGTGGGGGAACAAGGCCTTCACCAAACAGCTCCTAAATTCAAGCCCATGCTTAAAAGAGCTGGCACATGCTAATATACAATCACATTCAGTATAATGAATTAATGTTATGGACATTTTATCTTACGTTGAAAATCTGCAGCTCGGCTTTCACCAACAACTGGGGACTTTGACCTTTGAATCTAAAAACAAAGAGAAAGCATATACAGACATGAAAAAAAATTCTAGGCTCACCATTCCCTCTTGACTTTACAGAACATCCCCATTCACCTACGCTTTGAAGTATTTTTTAGAGTGCTCAATCTGTATTGAGTGTAAAGCTACTCGAACCTCTGTTTAAATCGGGCCACATACTCTTATCAACGTCTAATCCCTGCAGCGAAGAGTGACGTCCCATGAATGTCCCTCAAGTACTCATGTTGTCCATGTCTATGGCTAAGAGAGTAAGAGATACTGCAGGGATTTAATAACATGGCCCCCTGGAAGAGTGTTGCTTTTTCACATAACACCACCTGGGTTTGGATAAGGTTAGCAAGGTACACAAAAGAAGGTGGCTGACAAAGAGCATGGCCTCACAGTGTTCTGTTCAGACATCATACTATGACACCAGTTCTTTTTTTGAATCCAGTCAAAGACAACATAACTCTACTTTTTCTGTCTTTGCTCCCCTGTAGGAAGATTATTAAACCTTACTGTTGTGTTTAGTAGGTTTGTTCATTTAAAGAATGCCAGCTTCTGCATTTCCTGCATGCCATGGGATTCTGTTGCCTGGGAAACGGAACTGCATTCTAAGTGGGACTGTTGATGTCGGTCTGCCAGGGGTCGGTCGTGTGTACCTATTTATCTCAAATTAAACCATTAACCACTCTACCATGTGGTCTCAAATCTTACATCCCTCAAGCTTGCCACTAACAGGACTGCTATCAAATGGAAACGTCATTTATCATCTGCTCAGCCAGAAACCAAAGTGACTGTTACATATGTTGGGAGGGAAGGTATTGGTGATGCAGCATGTTTTGAAAAATCATAATACTTGACATGTTTATACAGAGAAGACAGGGAAGGTTGAAAGTACACGTTGTAGACGTTAGACACAGTGACACATGATACAGAGACAAGTGTAGTAGAAGTACAGTAAAAGCGTGCTTTAAAACGTGAGCTAAAGAAAACACATTTATAAGGCAACACTAATACATGTAAATGAGCTGTGAAAATGAATTTAGTGCATATATTGCTTTTTAACGAGTATTGATGAAAATTGTGATGCTAAGTGAAGTGGCCTAGTGTTTTCCATGCTTTTTGCTGAGAATGCACAAGTTAGAAAAGTCGGTGCAAAAATATGTAGCAATGAAGTACAAGCTTGATATTTTGTAATGTGATATTAAAGACTCTTTAGTTTATGAAATATTAAACATGAGGTTTGTAGGATGAAATTAAAAAAACTTGCACTTATATGAATATTGTAAAAATTGTAGTAGTAGGGTATTTCTAACGTTAGCCATTTCCATGTAATATTTATTTGTGAAAATAAACATATTCTTTATTTGATTTAATTTAATTTAATTATATTGGATGTTGGTTTAAAGCTCATTTTATTTAAACGTGCAATTCTAACTTAAAGGCCTTCTCGAAATGTTTTTTCTCTAGTGCTGACGTTTCCACTGATTTAATAATATGGATCATTCTTTACAAGTGAATAGTTACTTATTTGTCCCATACATGCGTTCCCCCTGACATTCCAAAATGTTTCTTCATCGTTCACAGTGAAATATTCCCGTGGGAATAGAATTTCAGTTATGCCTATGGACAGACTACTTTGTATCTTTTATTTGATACTAGTCTTGTGTGGATTTACAAGTTTCCATTTCTCATGAATAGCATCGGAAACCAGGTTGATGTTTCAACCATCTCAGGTGACACAATGTGAACATGGACATGTAATAGTCTTTCAATGGTGGTGCGATGTCAGGCCAGTGGACATTGCTAAAAACTCTATAAAAGAAGAAACCCCAAAGGAGAGGCAACAAATTGCTTTGATTTTTGCTTCACAACAACTTCCATTCTGATTGTTCCTACTTGAGCTTCGGTAGCTATGCTGATTGATCTTTTACTTTGGACTGTTTGTCGATGCTACAATCGGTAGCTGATGGACTAAGACCTTCTTTGCCGAACCATTTCTAGTTTTAAAATTTTCATTATATCTTTAGCTCTAGACTAATGGACTCGCCCCTAATGGACTTTAAGTCTGAACCTTTCCCCATTTGTAGGACCTGAGCTGTTAGAAATGTGAACCATCCTTCTACCTTCAATGGTAGTGGAACTCTGTAACTCTGCAAACAAAATTTTATATATACTCGATAACATTTTGCCTAAATGTTTGGAGCTTTAAAGAAAGCTGTGATATTCTTGACTGAAGTCCTTAAGAAATTGCTCATTTTAATGATTTTTGATTCTTTAATACAATAACCAAATTAATCTAAATCTGGCTTGGTCTATTATTGAGCCCTGTTGGTTCTTCCATTTAAACTGTTCTTCTGTACTGATGTTTTAAATGCATTGTAGGGAGAATCAGCGTGTTCTATCGGTAAACAGGTTTTACTTCTTTTATTCTGTATTGCTCCTGCAGAGCTTTTGGTTTGCATAATCCTCACTCGACTCAACTTCTTCAGGAGGTTGGGCCTCCCAGGTGCTATTCTTTATTTCTACAGTATGGTCTTAAAAGCGGTGTACCTAAATTTGATTATTAGCTTGTGAGTTGGATGTCAATTAATGGTCCTCATTTGACAGCTAACGTGGAGTTTGAGCAAGCTATTTTCCACCCCTCCTATCGGCGGAGAATGCTTCAGACTACCTAATCGTAGAGGGCCCAGAACGGTTAGAGTAGTAGGAACAGTAAGCATATGAATGAATACATTTTTACCCATGCTTCATGCTGCAACACTGGATAGAATGAATCATTTGTCAAAGGCTCTACAGACAATGGCTATCAATGGCAGGATTGCTGGAGGAGAATACATACTCTTTGGGAGTCAGCAGATTTACCAGGAGCAAACTTGGAGGCAGTGACACTCATTTAACGCAAACATCTCCTAGTCTTCGTTTCTACATTACAGAGAAGATTTTCCTCTATAAAAAATGGATTTTTCTATGACATACAATTCAGCCGAGGATGCATAATACATAGCCTAGGTTGTATTTTATCTCTGGCCTTGCCAAAACCGTCAAAGATTCTGGCATCAGGATAATTGGATTTAACAGCAACCTTTAGAAGCCATTGACTTAAGTTTAGAAATAAGTCTGTTTTGAACTTCTTTCTAAATATATACCTACAATATTGTATGGAAATATTTTTTTGTGTGAAAAATACCCAAAATAACTGTAGCACAATTCTTCTTACCACAAGCTAATTCATAAAAGTTGTATTTAAAAATTCAAATATCACCAGAAGCAGAGACTACTACTGATAAGTGCAGAATAATTTTCAAACTGACACATGCTTTATGTTTTAGTTACAAGACCTTCTTCAAGGAAAAGCGTGTAGTGTACAGGCACAGCAACACCAAAATATTAGTCCAGATACTAAATAATTAAGTTAAAATTCCCAAACCAATATTATAACAAAAAAACAAAATAAAAAGATAAATAATTAAGTTAAAATTCCCAAACCAATATTATAACAAAGAACAAAATAAAAAGATTGAAACAAAACAAAACTGAAAAAAACCAAATGTAGGGTTCAAAAGGTTTAGAAAAAAGCCATTTCATAGGAAACAAATTAAAATAAAATGAACGCAAAATTAATTGTAAGTGAATGGTGTGAAGTTTACTTCAACTTAGTTAAATCAAATCAAATCAAATCAAGCTTTATTCGGATCATACAAAATGTCCATAAAAGCATTCTATAAAATACAGTAAAATCCATTTATGACCAAAAAAAACCCCAAAATATCCAGAAGCACAACATCTTAAAAATAGGCACAGTCATTGTACATATAAACCTATAGTAATTCTTAGTTCAATTTTTCTAAGTGAACGAGGTCCTTCCTTTGTTTTTTTGCTGACATTATATAACAAATTACTGCATTGCAGACTAGTATTCTTTCAAAGTTCCGTAAATAATTAAAAGCAGTTTTATAGGAGTACAGGCAATTATCTTTAAAAATTGGACGGAGATACATTTTTCTAATTTCTATATAAAAATTGCAAAAAAGTAAAAAGTGAAGGGTGCTTTGTTTGGATCTACCATCAAACGGGCAGTTTGGAAGATTAGCACACCACTTGGCCCTTTTAGGAAAGGCAAAAAGATGGTGTAATTTGTTCATCCGTATTCTGGTTAGGTAGAATCTATGCTGTACATTGGTGATAAAAATGAGGTATGGCTGCAGACCCACGGCGTTTGGTCCCTTAAGATAAGTTATAGCAGTTTTCTTAGAACCTGAAACCTCATCTCTTAAGGCTGTCCTAACATTCAGGAGTCTCCTTTTCAAATCAACCTTACTAGTATGTTGTATGTCTTCAGGTTGATATCCATTCATCTAAGAGACCACTAATACAACTTAACCAAGGTATTTTCTTGCATTGGTCTTGGGACAAACAGTCTAAAATGATATCCCTCGTAAAATGAGTTTCTTCCCTAGTCCAGATACGGTGCCACAAATTTAAAGAGGCCATGCTAATCAAATCGTGTATATATGGTGTTCCAGTTTCTCTATGCACAATAATGGAAGGGGTAGAGGCCGATACGGCTAACAAACGTCTTAAAAAATTGTTTTCAAGAATTTGTAATGGCGAGGTATCCATCTGGCCCCATAGTGCTCCCCCGTAACAACTCCCTGTGATGCACTTTGCTCCGTATAGCTTGAGAATCCCCCGTACAGGTTTTTTACCAATTTTTTGGGAGAATCTAAAAATAGCCTCCACCAATTTCGTAAAGTTCAACTTGCATAGAGTTATATGTGTATTCCAAGTACCCTTACTGTTAAAAAGAATCCCTAAGTAAGAAAATGTAAACGTTCTCTCTATTAATGTCCCGTTAATATAATGTGATTTTGTTTTAATTTTCCTTTTACCACAGGACATAACCCGAGTCTTACTCAGGTTGATTTTTAAATGTTTTTCCGTCATAAAACTAGTAAAATTATCCATCAGGGTCTGTAAGCCGTTCGCTGTCCTTGAAATTAGGACGGCATCATCGGCGTACAATAATAGAGGTGTTGCCCGCTTACCAATCATTGGGACGTCTACCCCCAAATTCTGTAGTAAAATGTCAACACCATTTCTATAAAGTGAAAACAGAAGAGGTGCCAGAGTGCAGCCCTGTCTTATTCCACGTGTAATATTAAAGTGCTTCGTGCATTCCCCATGTATTCCATAGCGTATCTTTGCGGACAGACGAGCATAGATTTGGGATAAGAAACCAATAATATCCTCCGGGGTTCCCATCCCTCCCAACGTCTCCCATAACTTTGAATGATTCACCAAGTCAAAAGCACTTGACAAATCTACAAAGCAAAGTTGCAAGGATCCTTCCCTAGCGAAGGTGTATTTTCCTATTATTAGTTCTAAATTCAGACACTGTTCGACTGTCCCAACATCTCGTCTGAAGCCATACTGAGCTACAGATAAGATATTTTTTTCTTCTACCCATTGCTCTAGCCTGGCCAACAGCATTCTGCCCATAACTTTAGAAGTAGAGTCAAGCAAAGATATTGGGCGATAGCAATTGGCACTACTCCTATCCCCCATTTTAAAGATGGGGACTATCAAACTCTCTGCCCAAGTGGCAGGTACCACCCTCTCAATTGTTGCATTAAACAATTTGTACAAAACGGGTACCCAAAAATCCATATTGTATTTAAATATATCAATTGGGACTCCATCGGTGCCAGCTGCTTTGCCACTAGCGCTATTTTTAAGGGCTGTTCTAATTTCGTCTTGACTGATACTCCGTATTTTGGTGTTTTCTAATATTATAACGGACTTATCCTCTTTATTTAAAAAACCCTGTTCCGTTTCATTACAAATTGCTTCAAAGTGGATTAACCAATCCACTGGGGTCACTACCATGTCAATTTTTACTGATTGGACATCTTTAAAGAAAGGTTGGTCCAATGATTTCCAAAAAAGGGCCGAATCTCTAAGATCGGCAGCTTTGATCAGATTCTCCCACGATTTATCCCTAATTTCCGATTTTCTACGGATAAGGGCTTCTTTATATGACTTCCGTAGAATACTGACCTCCTCCCTATTGCGCGGGATGGTTTTTAGTGCAGACTTTAAATCTCTATTTAAACTAGAGCATTGATTATCAAACCATCTTGGGGAATGCGAAACATTTGATTTAGGATTCTTTCGCAAATCATCAGAAATTGCCGTAGAAATACTTAAACAAGCCTTAACTATGCCCAAGCTATTTGAGGAATTATCAAGGCAGGTTATAACATGATCATTAATTTGTAATAGGATCCTATTTGTAAAAGCTTCTGGGTCAACACCAACCCATTTAATTGAGATCCCATTCTCACCCCGTGTTTTTATATCCATAACGCGGGTACTTGCTTCCGAATGTTTTAAAAGGGGAGATCTTAAGGTTATCAGCACAGGATGATGATCACTCAATAAACTTGGGGAGACAGAGCATTCAGCTACTAGGGACCTAAGAAGTGATGAAATTATCAATACATCAGGATGATCTTACTCCTTCAAAGGTGTAAATATTACCCTATGCTCACGTCCACTCTCTTTTATAACCTTCTATGTAATTTCTAGGTTATACTTGGACATAACAAGGTTAATATTTTCGCCATAATTGTTATGTGGAAAGTGTGCAGAGACACTGCCTGATTCCTCTTCATAGCCACATTGAATCCCCGCTAAAAGGTTACATGGTTCTATGTTAAAGTCTCCCGCCCAAATTAGGGAACAATCCGGACCTACAATCTTCATGATGTCCGTCAGCTCCTTATCCAAAGATATGATGACCTCATGTCTCGAAGCATTAAATATATTATTATAAAAATTAATCACTATAATATCCTGTAATCCATCTGCTGTAAAAAATAAAAACTGGAAATTTGGCGCCTTTGTGTAAGATTTTTTTAAAGTCATCCTAGAAGACAATGATATAAGTGCTGCTAAACCCCCACTAGCCCTACCTGCCTTTGAGGGGATAGCATTTGTTGAAATTGTCTTGAACCCGTTTACGAAGAAATTATCTGTGTGCCAAGTCTCTTGTAATAAAACCACGTCGCAGAGTTGGATGCTTGTAAGCCAATTTACATCCTGCAGTTTATACCTAACCCCAGCAACATTCCATGTCATTATATGAAGGCATTCGTACTGAGGATAGCTAGAAGGATCCGTTTCAGCTTCCGTGGCTGATCCTTTCTTGCATCTGACAGTACAAGCCTCCCTGGCTAGTGACACTCATTTAACGCAAACATCTCCTAGTCTTCGTTTCTACATTACAGAGAAGATTTTCCTCTATAAAAAATTGATTTTTCCATGACATACAATTCAGCTGAGGATGCATAATACATAGCCTAGGCTGTATTTTATCTCTGGCCTTGCCAAAACCGTCAACGATTCTGGCATCAGGATAATTGGATTTAACAGCAACCTTTAGAAGCCATTGACTTACGTTTAGAAATAAGTCTGTTTTGAACTTCTTTCTAAATATATACTGACAATATTGTATGGAAATATTTTTTAGTGTGAAAAATACCCAAAATAACTGTAGCACAATTCTTCTTACCAGAAGCTAATTCATAAAAGTTGTATTTAAAAATTCAAATATCACCAGAAGCTGAGACTACTACTGATAAGTGCAGAATAATTTTCAAAGTGACACATGCTTTATTTTTTAGTTACAAGACCTTCTTCAAGGAAAAGCGTGTAGTGTGCAGGCACAGCAACACCAAAATATTAGTCCAGATACTAAATAATTAAGTTAAAATTCCCAAACCAATATTATAACAAAAAACAAAATAAAAAGATTGAAACAAAACAAAACTGAAAAAAACAAATGTAGGGTTCAAAAGGTTTAGAAAAAAGCCATTCCATAGGAAACAAATTGAAATAAAATGAAAGCAAAATTAATTGCAAGTGAATGGGGGGAAGTTTATTTGAACTTAGTCACTTTCAAGACAGACTAGTGATGGAGTAAAGTTTGATAGAGGTTATTAATTCTTTTGAGTTAGCAGATATGCAGGCCATGAAGTGATGTCGGACAAGGGTTGGCGGTGTGCCCCGTTCAAGAGTTTTACTTACACACTTGCAACTTATTGTAGAGGGCAAAACTCATGCAGCAGGGAAATGGAGGAAGCTGCAGCCTTGCAGAGTCCACTTTGTTTTTAAGTTCACATGGTCGACTCCAACTTGGTATGCAAATATCTGAGTGGGACAAACCAAAAAAAGGTAGCCACTAAGGTGACATTCCAACTTACAGCTAAGGTTTGCAATTTATTTCCTGGTGCTCCAAAAATCTTCACAAACATTAGTGGGCAACAAGCAGGCTCCTTCTGGTCAGGAACTAAACCTTTTATCCTTTTCGGACAAAATGGGTTGGCTCAGCCATTGGAGCATCTTTTGGGTTCATAGATTAAGGGTAAATCTGTAGATACTTTCTGCATAGTCCTTCACCAGGTAGATGGGAATTCATCAAGCAACAAAGTAGAGTTTTGCCTTGTCTCCTCTAAGCTGCTCTTTCCTTTCAGAGTATTTTTCAGCAAATTTTACAAGTTGAACTTATTTGCAATAATCTCTAAGTTTACTATAGTGTTTCCCAGTTCTATTCTTCAAAGGACCAAGCCCGACAGCAGCCATCCACAAAACGTTTTGTACCTTGAAAGAAACCGCTGTGACATTGGCTCCTTTCAAGGTATAGGGATGACCACTTGACTGACTGTTATCTCAAAATTTGGCAGATGAAGTATCTTTACCATGGTGAAGCTAATGTCCTCTGCCAACCCAACCATAGCTGCTCCATCCGTCAAACAATAAATCAGGCTCTGAATGTCTCTGAAGCTATCTTATATGCAGTTTTCCAAAAAGCACAGCAAATGGGTCTTTGGGATCTATGCATGGTGATTTCAATAACAGCACACTTAGGACATGTCAACTAGTATGGGTGGAAAGATTAATATCCCACTTATGGTTTAGCAAAGGGCGTTTCAGGAGCAGGCTGCAGATCTTCCGGGACACATGAGAATGTACTTCTTTCAAATCCTATTATTGGAGCCATTAGGCCAAGATCCTTAAGAGCCATAAAGGGCTTGTCTTAGTGCATTTCATCCATCCGTAAACAAGATTCTGGAAACAGAGGTTATAAAATGGCTTCAGAGTCCATATCACCCAGGAAAGTCACATGATTTAGGAACATAGTAAATACAGCATGATTTAGCCATTTGTGTACTATCACCATGGGTAGGGGCATATTATAGATGTGATACTGGAAGCTGAGAATGGCTCTCATCTGCTTCATTGTTTGGATGTTGCCATATTTAATGGACCTGTGTAAGAATGGTGGTGGTACTATATGTAGGGTGCAATATATTTCATGACAGTGCCTTGTATCCTTTACATCGACCTACCAATACATTTTAAGGTAAGAATATAAACATAAGTATATAATGACAGCACTTATACTTACCTGCCAAGGGTGAATAGATAATATATATTTACATTACAATATAGTGGTTGGTTGATGCAGTGGATGCAATATTATTGCAGGTAGTCACTGTTGACCTCGATATAGTGGTATACAATCCTAAGAACTTAACTTGTTGTCCATTAATGATTTTTTCTTTAAAAGATTGCTTTGCGATGCCAAGTAGCGTAACTTGTCACATGCAGTAGATAATGTGAAAAACTATAATCCTCCATGACTAACTCTAAAAAGCTGAAAAAGTATGTTGAAATTTACGTCATAAAACAAACACTCACTTACAAAGAATGGACCTACTCATCTGGCCTTAGACAACGACTGGACGCCCTCCATCTACTTGGTATTAGACTGGAAAAATAAAGCAGCTTCAAATGGTCTAAAAACACCGAATTGGATATGAAGTTTGGATTTTCGTGGAGAGTCCATTGTTAGTGATTATCTGAAACACTCGTCTTCCTACCCTTCAGCGGAATGGCCATGTGATTCCCAACACAAAGGGCAAACTACATAACAGGTACTCCTTGGCTTTCCTAGATTACTGCAGGGGAACCCTCAAGAAGCCTAAATGCATTCTCACCTGTAGTCCTTTAATGTTCATTAATCTTTGTCTTTTGGATTGATCTGTGAGGAAGAATTCGTTGTCTTCTGGTGACTCCTCTGAGGTGGAGGAGTACTCTGCCTCTTGCCCATTGATTCTGGGACTCATCCGTCCAGTGTTCTGAAGGTTGTAGGGTATGACCAGATTCCTTGGTAAGCTCTGAACACAGAATATAGAAGAGGAAGAAGAGTACATGAAGTCAGAGGCTGACGAAGACCGAATAATACTCCACATCCATTGCCTTCCCCTCACTGTCTGCTTCTCTTGCACACATTATTGTTCTTTACAGGCTATTGGTAGATAAAGCATTAAACCTAGTGAGATAAATGAAATAGCTAAACTGGCACATAGTGACAGTGTTTCCATAATTCTGTACATCCCAAGCATTCTTGAAGGCTCAACATTATTTTCTAAGTAGCTATTGGGACCTCTGTCTACCCGCTACCTTCTGTCTATTTCCCTCTAACCCCTTCTCCATTGGAACTGCTTCTTACACTACAGTTCTGACACTTTTTATTCTGACTCATCTGTTTTAATCCCACTATTGTTCTACTATTTTTCTGTCTTGCCTCCTTTTCTCTTTGTACTTATATTTTAATTGCATCTCTTGAACATTGCGGTTTCCTGATATTTGTTTTGCTCTATACTCTATTACTGTGCTTTTCCTGAATTTACCTATTGCCTTCACTTTTTAAACCTTGTATGAATACGTTTCTTGGTGTCTTTGGAGGCATGGCCTTGAGCCCAAGTGAATAACATGCACTTTTAGTTGTTCTCACCGCTGGCTTCCTAAGGCAACATGAGCCCAGAAGTGCACAAAGCTATCCACCAGAGTACACCAACATTGAGAAGGGGATAAGCTGCACTTAAAGTGCTAAAAAGCATTCAGTAGAATGAACTTGGAGGTGCTAATTTGGTTATCTTCCAAGGACGAGGAAGATAACATGGTGGCCATCTCCCATGCACAAGGGGCAACCTGCTGCAGATATGCTGAAGGGAGGACAAACTGCCTCGCTGGGGTCCCAACTGAGTGGCAGTAGAGGAGAGAAAAGTAGACAGCTCTGCTGGGTGTGATCTGGAGCACATACACCCCCTTGTGGCAGGCTCTCGAGGAACAATTACAGTCTTAGCAGCCACGATGAGATGAGGTGTCAACACACATGCCCAATGATGGGGCTGGGATGCAGAGTCGAGGCAGCAGCAGGGGCCCCATGAGCGAACCGAGAATATGGTCAAAACAGCAACTGGAATAGTATAACAGAGTTGGTGGGTCTGGGTCTGGCTTGAGCATGATGAGGCCTGATGGTGCACTGCCTGCTCTATTAGACTCGAGTGAGAAGCTATAACCATGCTGACATGGTGGGAGACTCTCCCACCCAATAAGAAGAAATTGGGACGCATCCATTTACCTCCCCACAAGTGACCACCTAAGAACACAAGAATGGACTGCCTATGGCCTCGGGCAGAACTGTCTACACTAACCTGGGAGGATAGTGACTGGAAGAAGGCTGCCACCCCATGTTGCCTGCAAGCAAGCTAAGGCAAGGGAGTGAAAACATTCTGTGGGTGGGCATGTCTGGCTAGACAGTGAGGGACAGCATAAAGCCAGGCTCACCATCCTTATGCATCCATCCTGTGGTGACACAGGATCACAAACAAAGCCTTTGAGAGCCAACAATGGGGCAAAGCAACAGCATTAAGGATTTAATGCAAGCTGATGGCTGATCAACAGCAGCTTCAAGCCAGGATGGTCAGCATGAGACAACTTCTTGCTTCACCTGAGACTGCTTACACTCTACCCAAAGAGGAATGTGCCCCATAGGAGCATGTTCCCCTTTGTGAATTAGTTACTTGAGCCTAGGTAATTGATCAATGGTTTGCAACTGCAACTGTGGTCACAAAACAGTGCTGCACCTCATTGTAAACTCCAAATATAAGGGCGACTCCTCTTTTACACCCCACACCTCTTTTTCCAATTCAAAATGGATCACAAAAGCCCTTTTACAAGTGGAAAAGGCTTTTCCATTTCGTAAAAGGGTTTTGATACATTTTAAGAAGGTATTTTGCATCACCTACCTTTTGATTCTGCAAAATGCATTTCTGTGTGACCGCAAAAAATCTTTGTACATGAGGCCCATTGTTCTTTCTTGATTTCTTTATTTGATTCAGTCCTCAATTTGTGAAACAATAAGTTCCCAAAGTTTTTCATGGCCTTTCATAATGAGTGGTGCATTAAATGCCAGCATGTGCAGAAACTCCTGTCACCACACTTAGTAGAACTATTAGTTTTGGGGGTAACATTGCACCTCACAAATGTCCACCAATACATTTCATCAGTTCAAACCTGACAACATGTACCATGGGTAAAGGGCCTGGGAATTGCTACAACATGCAGATTCTGGTGCAGTAAGCACCAAAATCTACTTGTTAGTTGCCCGAACCCCATAATAGGTGATAATTAGCACACCAAATAAATTCCGAACACCTGAGTGTCGGATTTTATCTCTCACATATGATAATGGAGCACATTTAATGCAGGCCTTAAGAGACTGCTACAGATGCTACCAGATGCCAGTGTTGCTGAATACCAAGGCTGACTGGTCTTGATTCCACCCCCTGCCTCATTCTTTTGCAATGGTAGACTTTCTGACATTTACACTCAATTTTGCAGCTCCTTTCTCATTCCTATTGTCTGCTTTTGTCACTGTTCTTCCAGGTTCTTGCTCCTCATACTTTCTCCTTTTTGCTCCCTTTCTCTCTCTCTGTCTGGGTAAAAGTCTAATGATAAAAAATAAGTCCCTCTATCCAAAAAAGAATACTATAACCCATCATCAGCTATTACTGGCACAAATGTAGCACTTGTTTGCCCACTGCAATTTCTTTAGTTGTGTTTTTTACTTCCATCCGTCTTCTCCACCCCCTTAACCACCCTTCTTTTTGTTTTCTGTTTTGCCCTGAACTATGTCTACTTGCAAGGGGAGAGGTGGATGGAGTTGATCTCTTTTTGAGGCTTTGTCAGACTGTGACACCAATCTGTTTAATCTAGGTGTGTGAATTTCAGCAGCAACTATCTCTCCAATGAGCTGAGAGGTGTGCTGTGCTGTTCACACCCTGACCTTCCAACTAGTGTCGAATTCAGACAGAAAATAGGCCCGGATAGCAAAACAAAAAATGCCCCCCATTAGTGAATTAAAGAGCTAAAGATAATATCCCAAAATTGTAAATGGGGCAGTTGTGAACTTGTAAATACAATTTGTATTGGTGTTTGGAAAGGTATAGAAGGCTGCATGCATTTGTGCTTACTGCAGGCAATGTTTGTGGTCATGCCAGGAAATTCAACAGTAAAAACTGGCCCACCAGAAAAAAAACAGTTCCACAAACCTCCTAAAACTGGCCAACGCACTGAACTATTAGTCCCTTCCCTCTGGCACTGTCTGATTGCCATATAAGACAGTGCAACCCTGCTTCCAACATGCAGATGGCATTGCCAGACATATGCAACTAACTGGCAATGCTCTGGAACGGGGTTCACAATCCCTTATGGTTATTTTCCTGCCAGTGAAGCATCTTTCGAAAGATGCAGGCTTCAGCTGAAGCAGAAAAGCCTTTGCGAGGCCATTACACAATTCTTTGATTGGCTCTTTTACTGACGTATAGACTCAAAATGCGGGGGAGGGGGAGAGGAGTTATTTTAGATAAACTTTTTAATAGACTGCCAACTATATTTTGTTGCTAAAAATATGTGCTTTCAGATTTTTCTGCTGAGGAAGGTTAGTCACTTCACATAATATCAATTGAGATGTTTGGTGGTAGAGGCACTGGCCAACTCAAGGCAACATTGCAAACAGCTCTGTGTTCTATTTGTGAAACTCCAGGTACTCACAGTTCCTGGGTGTGGGATATTACTGGACTCAAGAAATGGGGCCTTGTTTTAGGGGCAACAGTGTCACGGCAGGGGTTGCAAGTGGAAGGCCGTATCAAGTTTAGAACTTGTTTGGTTAATAAAAGTGTATAAGTAATGGCGCCTCTATAACTCCCTGGCAAAATGAAGTTTCTCCAAGCCTCAAGATCAATGCACACCTTCCATTCCTAACAGTTAGGTAGCAGCAAGCAAGTTTGGTTGAGCGTAGGGCTCTTCCACATTGTGACACAGCTACAGTAGCTCCCTTCTGTCATGCGTCTCTACAATTCACATTGTATATGACATTGTTTACTTAAAAAAATTCACCAATTCACTAAACCTTCCATCACTTCACCCTATCGTTACCACCAACAGAAGGCATCCTTCCTAAGTACTTAGAGCAATTTGTGCTCTATAAAAATATACGCACACTCACTCATATACTCACTGACTCATGCACCTGAATTTACATGTTACACAGTGTAGGGAGCCTTCCTACACTCTGACAAATAATAACCTTTGAAGGTATGAAGCAATCCAATGCAGCTGCTATACCTTTTCTCAGGCCAGAAGGTGACTTGTATTCCATGGCTGAGCTCCTTAAATACAAAGTATGTTTTAACTTTTGTTTAATGATTTCCACCTGTGGTATTCATTCATACCAAGGTTTTTGAAGATACAAGAAAAGGGACAGTTAAATTGATTGCCCTGTGATTGCTTTAGTGAGAGAAGTATGCAAGCACCAATCCTCATGTCTTCATCACATTTAACAGCATAATGTGGCCGTTCTGGGTATATAGAAATAAATGTAATCTTCACAAAACCAATTGAGCAAGGCGTGTGCCTTTTCGGAACACCTTTAGTACATTGACTAGTGGTGACAGCTCATTAGTTTCAAAGTGCTCATCAACTTAATTCGATTCTGTCCTTTAACAAAGTTTTATGGCACGAGAACTATAATGTGGCGGAATGTAAACCAAGGCCAATGAAAAAGGTCTATTTGTCGTTCAAAGTAAAATAATTTTTAAAAATCCATGTATATCCATATTATCCCCATGTAGTTGGTTGCAAAAATGCAAAAACATATTTAATTCCTTTTAAAGCAAGGAAACAAACAAAAAAGGCCAAAATGCGAACACTCAAGAGACCATTGTTGTATTTTTGATCAAGCCACCCATGTATTTGTTGACGAACGTCATTGTGGAGATGCAATATGTATCAAGGTACCATCTGGGAGATACTATTCCCTAACATCGTGTGTGAACAGAACGGGACGAATATACCTAATTGATGGATGTGATCCATGACTATGACGGCCACCTGGTGATAACAATTTCTTGATGTACCTAAAGAATTTCGGAGATTAAATCCACAAGAACTCCAGATTGGGAGTATAAAGAATATGAATAAATTGGAGCCCTGATGAAGTTCCCGAAAACATTTGGGAACGAAACGCATTGGCTGGATGTTGCTATGTATGTAAAATGATTTTATGAATCACACGGAAGAATAAAAAGAATTTGGGATAAAGTTGGAAATTTTTGGACTACAATATCTTCGGGTGCACCATTTCACTTGTATATTCATTCATGTATTTATTTGTGTTTGTCCATACCTGTCAAATGGTGCATTTCATGTTTGACACATTCAGCTACTTTGGGTGTTTTAGCCAACAGAACTTTGCATTTGTGATCTTACAGTTTTATTGTTACTACCATAAATATGGACTTTAACATCCTGGCATTTAAAATACATTTGAGCCAAAAAGCAACACTAGCTGAAGGTAGCCTGCATTATCAACTGACAGCTATGAAAACAGGCGTGGATGTGTGCCTGTGAGTTTTTTCAACCTGTGTGAAGTACCTTGTGTATTCTAAGCGTACGCGGGAATCTGCACATGTGATGTTTATATGCATGATTGTTTGTATAAGTGTTCTATGTCTACATCCATGTATGCATATGTTTTGGTCTTTGTGTGCATAGAGTGTTATAAACATATTGGTCTACCAGCATGCATGCATATATCTTTGCAATTTATGTACCTCTATGAACATACGCTCTATTATGGTCAAGCATATTAGCTCTGTCAATGCTTGTTTAATGTTCTTCTGCCTGAGAAAGTTGTACACCTAGTTACCTTAATGTAGACATTAAGCTGAAGTATCTGCTCAGACTTAAATAGCTAAAGCTGACCTTTCTCCAAATGCTGATTCACATAACAAATCACTTTCATTAAGAAATGAGCATTTTGCTAATTGGAATCAAACTGTTGCTCGCTAATCATTTGTTATTCTCTGCCGTTAATGAAGTAATTACGCAAGTTGTGCTGATGAAAATAAAAGCAACACGGGAACAGCGAAACTGATAGAATAATAAACAAAATAATTTAGGAAGACAGATGTAAGAATGTGATCCTTACGCCCATGCACTTTCTCTAGTGGATTGCATTCTGTGTTGCCTCTGGTTATTTTTACTTGTTTTTCATGCTGTAATAAAGTGTATCTGTAAGTCTTTGAAATGTTGTTATAGGAAAATGATTTCACTTCCTATCAGACTTCAAAAAAATATATGAGTAAATTATCACTAACTTCTTTTCCTGAATGGAAATTAAAACACATGATTCAGCACATGCATATTTGTTTGGGGGGCACAAAAGCACTTAGATGTGAAGACCCTGCTTCAGATCTTAAAACCTTACACAAAGGAGTTAATCAAAATGCATTTTCCCTCTTGCAATATAGATAATCTCATTGAAAATGACATTGAAATTACACTTTAAGAAAAATGTACTTGGTGTCTCAAGTGAAAACTTGCGAATAAAAATGAAGTGGTGTGAGCATTTTTTAAGCAGAAGATGGTTTGTGGACATGCAGTGATCAGTTTAACGTTTGTCACAGGTCATTTTCAACTCAAACTGGTTTCCTGTGGGACGAAAAATATACGGTAAAGTGTGACCGCAAGAAAAAAATATGCGAAATGCACGAAAGTCAGTAATCCGGAATTACACGCAATCAGACTCATTTAATATTTTTTATTTTAATTTAGCAATTGTTTATTTTTTAAGAAAAGCAGCATGGGCAGTGTAATGCATTCAGCTGTTTGCAAATGATGGTGGGAAATGTAGGTGGCTAGAAGTATGTGATCATTTCCCTAACAAGTTGGATAGCATTGGACCAGGGCTGGGCTTAACGACCCAGCAAACTGTACCATCCAGTCTTGTCTGAAGATATCCTCGCGAAATATGTGTGAGGAAAATTTATATATAGTAACAATAACTTAGTTGTCATATAATGCTCCATACTGGGCTTATGTTGTTTCTAAGCAGGGCAATCGACAGGGGGCAGATTTACTGACATTTCACGCAACACAAGCACCCCCTGCTACTGTTTTACATAGATTAAAACATCAGAATTTTGAGAGATCCATTCTTCAATAGATTAACTCTGGGTTTATAATGGCTGGTAGAAGCCCGGAGCTCCAACATTCCCAGGTTTTTCTTAATGTTGTCCCTTTTTATTTCAGAACATTCTACCCTTAGTGTGTGGAATAATCTAATAGCCTTATAGCCCTTCTGCTGTGGGCGACACCGGTTGTTAAAGGCCCTCTTTGTTATACGGCCTCGCCTGCGGCTTGGGACTATAACTCAGTTTCAGGGTCTTTAACAAATGGTATAGACCTTGTCAGTGGGCTAATAGGCTATATCAACAAACCACTGTGACTCTTATAGTTGTACCAATGCCCCTCACAACCCAACTGCAGCCATCATGGTCACTCACAGAGGCATTTTCGACAACACCTCAATCATAACCCACAGAAGCCATTGCCACTTCAGTGACAACATCCAGACTCAGTAACCTTCTCAAAGTTCTTGACCTTCCCCAGGAGCACCCCCTACCATTTCTTAGTGGGAAAGCATACTGCCCTGCCAATGCACCTTCACCTTCACTTACAGAGATCCTTATAATCCCAACACTGAGAAAAATGCAGTTCTTCAAAAGCACCTCAGCCATACCCATAGCCTGACTCCCTATTCTATAACATACTAGATGTACTGATGCCCCTAATCCAGCAGCACCCACTGTTGCTCCAGAACTTGCATCCTCCTATATGAGCTGAATGCATTTCACATATCACCTCCACCTCCTCTATTATTCCAGCTGAGGAAAGACACAAATACATCAATGCAAGTCAATTCTGACCCATAGCAACCTCACCTCTGCCTCTACCGGAACAAATACACAGCTACAATGATGCACCCCAGTCAGTAACTGCAGTATCTCTGCTGTTCTAGTACCAGGCTCCACATATAGTATTCCCACTGCACTTCACCACTGACCTTCAGCAACACTTCACATTAACAAATCTGCTATCATGTGTGGTATGCTTTTGTGAGAGAATAGTGCAAGTATGTAAGACAGGCCTGACTGCATGCCAACCAGACTGCTTGTTTGCATTTAATATTGGAAAATGTGCATGTTTGGCATGGGGTATAGAGAAGCAGTCTAACTGTTTGGTTGGTAATGCTCACAAACATATGCTCTAGTTTGTTGTTTTCAGTATAGAAAGTCCTGTTCTCTGGCACCGTCCAAGCTAAGAGGACAGCAAAGGAACGTTTTCTATTTTCTGGTGCTGACCTTGGAACTGTGACTGCAACAGGACGTGATAAAATATAATTAATAATAAAGTTATATACGGTGCCAGTGCAGGCCTGGGTTAGACACATGGACTGGTTGCTGAGTGGAGTTGTTGAAAGGGTGGATTCTCACTGCTGAGTGACCCAAAGTATACAGGTAAACTACACATGGTGTGGCATAATTTATGCTTAGGAAGTTTAAATGGCCATATATATGGCTGACAACATTTAGGCACTTCATGTAGGGCACAGACATACAGGATAGGGATATTTGATTACATGGGATATGGCCTATTGACAATCTCCCCTATTTGCAGACCATTTGCTGAGTTATTTATAAAAAGTATGATCATTCTTATACACCTGATTTGTAGAAAAATACTGCAAAACAGTCTTATGACAGTAAGATACCGATTGTGTGTGTACTTGTTTGGGGCACAAGTGCCGAGCTCTATTTTATCATCACCTTCAGAAAAAAGATTCTCTGGGAGGTTTTTCTGACTCCTAACACCCACTGTCCAACAGAGCATAATCACTCACTGGTTGGGGAGTGAGAGACAACAGCTGATCCTCCTTTTCTGTGAAAGGGATATATTTCCTTTTGGAGCTGATGGTATAAACCAGGAGCGAACACTGATATTGTAGGGAACATGATACGGCGATCAACGAAGGGTCTGATACCTGAGGATCCCTGAGGGCCTGGGATCCCCAAAAATACGTAACACACACAAGCCCAATGGGTGACATGCAGAGGGATTTTAAGATGCTCCTCAGCAAAAGGAAAACCATGCACCTTGTCTGACTGAGGTTTGTTAAGGGCTTAACAAAAACAAAGGATCTGCCTTAATCACTAGTAGAGAATGTTGAGTCTTTGTGAGCAATGATTGAGATACAGAGCTGGTGAAAATGAAACAGCCATGACAATGGGCTTACATTTTGACCTTTAACCTCAACTGGCAATCCAGTATTGAGAACTACACAGTCCTGCCAGTGCATATCAGTCCTCATAGGCACCACACCTGCTTTCCAAACACTGGAAACATGTGGCTAGAAGGATGAACCTATATGTTGACCTTAAACAACACCCCCTGATGTCCTGTTACTGATAATCATTGACAGCCCTTTTGGTGCACCTCAATCCTGGCCTGTGGCACCTGTCTGCCAATTATTTATTCTAATTGTCATCATGGTCTTAGACCCTTAAATAGCTCCTTGAATCCCATTTGCTGCAGGACAGCCAACAAGGAACCAAGACCCTTTTTGGGGTTAATGAACCCTTGGCTAGAGTCCATAAAGTCTTATTTGTTTTACACTCTTAAAAAAATTAAAAATACATTAAAGGGGCTGAAGTCGATGAACAATTGGGGTTGGCTGCCCGTGGAGGGCTGGTACAGGGCCTGGCCTTTGACTATCTTCCGTGCACAGCAGGGGTGTCCACCTGTGGAGGGTTGGGTGCAGAGGTTGACCATATGACCTGTGGCCAGCCCCCCTAAAACATGGCCAAAGGCTGTGCTCCGAAGTGGTTGGAAGTTTGTAAAGGGTTTGACACAGTGTACAGCGAGGCTTGGCCACCTGCACAGAGCCTTGCTAAATGCCAGGCTTTGCAACCAAACCCTGCTGTGCATGGCCAAAGACCATCCATAGGGGTGTTGGGTGTAATTAGGAGGTAAAGTGCAAGTAACTGTTGGATGAGGTCATGATAACAATGGGAAAACAACGAGATAACAAAAACACAAATTCACTGAAAAATCAAAGTTTGATGTTAAGTCATGGTTAGCTTTGTTAATAAGACCTTAACATATGACTGAACAAATTAGAAATTGAATGAAAAAAAAGAAACTTCAGTTAAAGTGAAGTTATGCTTACAAAACAAAATCAAAATCACAATTTAATTTGCCAGTTATGGTTAAGTAAACTAACCATCACTTACAACACTCTCTCATGCAGAGATTATGACCTCACATATGACATCAATTATTGCATGTTAAATGGCATCTTAATAACATCACCGATGACATCTCAAATTATACCATTGATGACATTATTGATGACATCACTGATGATAGTACCCAATGGTTCCAATAGTTGCGAATGTCATTTTTTTTTAGTTTTTAATTCATAACCATAACTGTACTTTAACAGTGGTTTTTAAGTGAATGTCCATGATGTTTCTTTACACATACATTAAGGTGTTATAATCAAAGCTAACATAACTTCCTTTTATCCTTGGTTTTCCACTGTGTGGTTAAGATTCGGCTGCACTTTCCATTGAAAAGGAATTTTCTGGTATAAATTTGGCAGTCACTTAGCTGCCGCAGTTTGCCCATTCGAGAAAAAGGTTAAGGAGGGGGGTCAAAATGTGTTTTTCGTTTTTAGCCCCACACAGGAAATTTTGCTCACTGCTACAGCAAGAGCTGCTGAACTGATTTACTCCATACTTGATATGATTGTGTGCTTTTTGAGGTTTGGTGTAAATCGGATCAGTATTTTGGAGATATTGGTGTTTTAAAAGGTGAAAGATGGGCTTGAAAGGGTTAATCTTTTGCATAGCTTGGCCATTTAAAATAACAGTTTCCAAAATCATGATTTCAGTTTTCTCATATGTGAATTTTTCTAGGAATGTGACTGGTTGAAGAAGGGGATCTAGGTTTTTGTAGGTCTGAGACTATTGAAAAGTAGGTTATTAAATGCTTAAATAAATAGATTTGAGGATTCTATCATGCCGTCCATGTATAAAGGGAACACTATGGAAGGGCTGAATCAGAGAAACCATGAAAAGCAACTAGGAAAGAGGCTTTATTGAGTGGGTCGGGACACTGAGGGGTACAGGAAAGCTGCAGGTCACCTTCTTCTGATATCACAAGAAACTAAGGTTATGAAATAAGCTTGTGTTGCTGGTTATTGAGCAAATAAGGGGGTGATTACAATGGCGGATGGACTTGAGTCCGTCCACCATCATCACGGGAATCAGGACCACCCAGCCATATGGCGGCGATCCCGCACATGCAATTATAATGCGACTGCCACTATGGCGGTCGCATTGTGCATATCTACTATTGTGGCGGGTGCTGCTGGCTGGAGCACCCGCCCTAATGGCAAAAATGCATGTTGTGCATTTCCCTGCACTACATGGCAGGCACCACACAATGCCTGCCACCTGGTGAAGGGAACTGTATGGGGGCACCATAGGTGCCCCCAAGTGCACAATTGCATTGCCCCTGAATAAGGGGGGCCTGCAACAGGCCACCAAAGTCAATCTCCGCCAATCTTTGAATGGCGGAGGAACCGCCATTCAAACGCTGGTGTAATGCAGCATCCTAATATGGCTGACGGTGCCTGTTAGGCAGCGCCACAATTCTAGTTATGCTGGCCGTGTCTGACAGGCAATCGTAACGATTTCCTATGTTGGACCCGTGGCAGACAGGCTTTCTGTCCGCCAGTACTCCGAACGCCATCCTTATCTGGCGGGTGGAAAATGGTCGCACGATGGCGGTGAACCCGCCACTGGCAGTCTGCCGGTGGCCGGTTCATCGCTATCATAATCAGGTCCTAAATGTCCTGCCAATTAGAAATTTGAAATAAGTGAATCTGTGAATTGTGTTTTTTACAAATTCAGGATCTTAATCGCATGCTATTTGTGTGTCCGGAACTTCAAATGGCAATGCGCAAGGCGCATGTTTTTTAGACTTTCAGTTATCAAATGTAATACTCACTTGGCTCAGGAAGCTCGATCTTTTGTCCTGTCCCCACCAAATGAAATGGTTTGCCATGGGATATTTCAATTGTTTAAAACATTTCTGGCCATTTATTAGGAAATTCTTGGGGAGTTTGATTTGTGTGCTGTAATGTTTGCTGGTTGGACAATGTAGAATGTTGCATCCTTTACAAGGTAAGTTTTTCTCTCTTTCATCCGTTTTTGATTTACTGTAGTGTTTGAAAAAAAAAAAAGGGAAAAAAAAGTAGTTAAAGTATTTTTTTTATTGTGTTGGTGTATTTTTGTGGACCTCCGTAGGAGTTCTGTAACAAATGAAAACTAAATTGAATTGAATTGGATTGGGTATTAGGTAAGAAGACAGGGGAGTTTACCTTGACTAATTTTAATATGAAATAATTTTATTTCTTAGTAATGCTGGATCATTGTTTGAATACCACTTCATTTTTTGGACGAAGACTACACCCTTAAAAGACCTCTTTTCCTGAAAGCCTTTTAATGTTGTGTTTTGCTGATACTTAGTGACGTACATTTGGAAAAGCGGAGTATATTTTAGAGATTTGCTCGCTAGACTGTTTCAATTGTAGACCCTCTGAAGTTGCATAATTCATGACATCTAGAATTGAACAAATAAAGACCACTAAGACTGGATAGTTCAAGAAGGGGAGGAGCTGTTAATTTGAAACTGAGGAGCCAGGTTTGAGTTCTGTTCTACACACAACATCCTGCGATTCTGGGCAAATCCCTTAATCTCCCTGTGCCATATCAAAAATCTGTACTAGTGTAATGTAATCTGGTTCTCATGTAAAGTGGGCTAAAGCCTTTGCGCCGTGTTGGGCTACATAACAACTGAAAAAAAACACCAAAACAGTAAGTTCAGACAATTCAGGATGCCTAAAATTGAATAATTCAAGAACACTAATGTTGAATAATTCAAATTTACAAAGATTGATTAATTTAAGATACCTAAGGTTGGATAATTCAAGGTCAATAGGCCTGGATGATTCAAGACCACTGAGGTTGGCAATTCAAGACCACAATAGATAGTTTGAGGCAAGTCATCTCCCATCCCAGTTCATCCAAATTAATTTTTACCTGATCAAGACAGCTGTCCTTGGACATGCGTCTCAGTTTGCAGTCAAGGTTGACAATGCGAGCCTCTTTCCTGACCATCTCTATTCTCAGCTCATCGTTCTTTTCTTCCAGTTCACGAATTTGCTTCCTGTATTTGTCCTTATCTATCAAGCACTGAGAGTACTGAGTCTGGGCCTCATCTCGAGAGCGGAAGGCCTGCGGTGAGGTGGGAGAAACAAAAGTCATGAACAACAATGGTTAAGATAAATAATAAATACATACCTATGTCATCACATGAAATACAAGGAAGTTTTCGCAGGTGAAATAAAAGACTTGACTAGTACTAGTCAGTGCTGTGTGAAAAGCTGGACATTGGCATATGTGAAGCAGTAGCAATTTAAACAAAATTATCACACACTAAGTTGTACCTAACAGCCTTCAAGTCAGTGATATGCTCTATCATTAAAACAATAATTAGTCAAACAAAGGAGCATCTTTTAGTAGCCACATCTCTGTTTCATTGTAAAGCACATTTATTTTTAAACATATTATATCACACTCATATTACATCCAAGTTGCTTTATTACTTCTTGGCATAAAAGATTTTAAATGTTAAATGACTCCGCCATGATTTTGTGTGGGTCGGGTAAGACAAGAATTGTCACAGATAATAGATAAAAATGAGAATTTATGATCATAAAAAAATTAATTTCACTCGATGCAACAATGTTCTACATAATGTTCAAGAAAATTATTTCAGATTTTGTTAAAGCCTTTCTTCACTCTCTATTCTAATCCAAGCAATACAATTCCATAATTTGCTCTATCTCTGAGTGAGTCATTTGACAGAGCATTCTTGTACATCCAGCAAGAAGGTACTGTCTTTAGAACCATCATTAATGATCTTACAATCCTTTGCTTTGGATTTTTCAACCTCGGCTGCAATGCAGGAATATCAATATCAAAATCAAAGTAGTGATTATCAGTGTTTCTACTTTTCAGTATACTAAGCATCTGCCAGAGACAATATTTTTCTAAGGTTTACAAAATTCAATGAAGCGAACTGACCGAGATATGGATCCGTGAGGAAGTTTTAGCCATGGAGCTTTGAGGCTTGATATTGTATCTCAGCTTTACCACGGTACCAAAATATGCTGGTAATAAACACTACATTCAAAATCTAAGCTGGGCTCCCAAGACACTCCCAGGGAAAGGCTGTTTCTGGCCTTGCTAGGGAAAACGCCCTCCCACCCCTGTTATGCTGTGGTCGTCAAGTTGGAAACTGTCGAATCAGGAAACAAGACTTTTACTCCTGGCATCCCCATGTATCCAACTGTGTATGCTTTTGGTCAGTCCCTTTATGAATCAATTCTTCAGATAGTCTTTTGGCAAAGATTGAAAGGTCATAGAATCAGGCTAAATACTGGTAGTAAGCAGGTTGTTAGAAATCTGGACTTGCCACCCAATACACATTGAACCTTGACCCAGGGAAGGCAGCATCCCCCCTAATATCTTCATTACCTGGTGTTTTCTGCCTTTGGCATGCATTTGCACTGCAGGTATAAGCCACATAGTTTATTTAAGCCATGCATTTCTGGAGGTGAAACGTTAGGTGGGCCAGAGGTTGTAACCCAAAAGTTGCTCAACACCGTACAGTGATTAATGATGTTTTCTCTGTCATCAGGTTACTAATGGAACTGGAAGTTATGCAATGCTGAATGGTACATCATACCTCAGTTTTGCTGTTTTTTATAGTTATTTTTCAGATTAAACTGAACTCTGGAAAACATAGACATGTGGCTTGGAGAGTGCTATTTCGGTTGTTAAATGCCCTCCTCTGAGTTGAGATTTATGCAAGTGCCTCTAACAATAGAGTTGACATTTAACATCTTGAAATACCCCTGGCTATGGACTACAATGCTATTGGAACATTCTACCCATGGAGTACAGAAGTTTCTAACTTAAATTGCTAGAAGAGAAAGTGAAACATTGAACTGCTGGAACAGAGGTGTGCTACCACTGATTGGTTGCCTTCTGCAGCATCCTTTTACCTTCAAAGGAGTTTCCAGCATTCCAATGTTTAAAACCTATTTCCAATCATATTGTGAACAATGTATGTTCATGCTCAATTACATACATATGTATGTAACTGAGCATTAACTTACATTCCGCATATTGTTAATTATATACACACTGCTATGCTACTGTCATTTTTTAAACAAATTCTCTTTGATATGTACATGTGCGGTGTTCTGCTATGTGTTAACTAGCCCACAATTTGGGTAAGAACTAACCCTGGGCGTAGTTCGCGAAGTAGCACTTCGCGAAGCTACGCAAAGTGCAGTTCGCACTACGCGAGCTACGCGTAGCACTTCGCAAACTGCGTAGTACCTTGTTCGCACTGTGCCAGATGTTGTTTTCAAAGATTGCACAGTGCGGACAAGCAACCGGCACTGTGCAATCATTGAAAATGGCATCTTGCACAGTGCGAGATGTAGTTTTCTGCTGCTCAAGTAGATTTTTACTCGAGCGGCAGCTTTCTCAACGCAAACTGGTAGTTTCTCATGGCGAGCGGTCGCGAGCATACGCGACCACCCGCAATGAGAAACCTGACCTCCTCGCGTTGGGAATCTCGCTGGGAGGTTTATTTTCCATGCTCGCGATCGCCAACTTGATGTTGCTGATCGCGAACAAGGAAAAAGTCTCGCCGGGATGTCATTTTGTTTGCTCGCGGTCGCCAACTTGACGTTGAGGACCGCGAGCAAGCAAAAAATGACCGCAGCACTACGCAACACTACGCTACGCGTGTTCGCACTGTGCTACGTGCAGTTCGCGTAGTGCGAAGTAGCGCGTACTTCGCAAACTACGCGAGCGTAGTGTAGTGCTTTGCCCAGGCTTAGTAAGAACGTCATCTTTCCCAAAATGAAGTCACCTCTCTCACTCATGTTCTCCCCTACCACCCACCCACCGCCCACTACATGCAGTCAAGCTGAAATGTAATGCCTTATTTATAGTGTTATTGTTGTGCTGCTTTTGATGAACGTTCCCCAGCTCAGTTACAATATGCAGCTTTGCCAAGGTCCTTCCACTGGTTCACTGTGCCTATTCATTCATATAACATGCACTTAGAAAATGTGTCTAGTTTTGTTCTATCATCTACGGATGATATTAGCACAGAGGGTGCTGAATAAGTATTCATGTGGTGAGATAGTGCTTATGTATTAAGGTCATATGACTTTTATTTTTTTGTGGTCTGATTTGCTGATGAAATGATACACTTGCTCACACCACCATGAGTCTGCAGATCCTGGAATTTCATATGCGAAAATAATGTGTAAAAGGCATTGATTTTGAGGGTGAGCCAGAAGACTTTACTGTTCTGCTAGGGATGCCATTAATCTCTAAATTTTGCTGCCCATTTGGAATTTATATTAATTTCTGACCTAGCATTCTCTGTATAACTTTATATTGAGAGCCTTCATGGCATTGACTCTGTGTCGCCTATTTTTGAATTTGAAATAAAACCCTTTAATTTGTATTTGATCTAGAACTAAGTTATTGAGATGGGCCCATTTACTTAATAATTTGTATTTTCCTGATTTTTAGCCTTACGGGAGGTACTTTGACGCGGAGACACATTGCATCATGAAACTGAGGTTTAACACTGTCTCCGATAAATGTGGGCATTCTCATTGAGGTCAATTTTGGGGTGTCTAAAATTTCAAGGTAGCCCGCGCCCAAACAAGTTATCCTGGAGAAACTTCCCTAGCACCAGCACAAAATTTGTTGTGTAATTTTACGAACATATTCGCCTATTCCACTTGTTATTCACTGCACTTTCAACCAACGCCTGAGTTTGCAGGGGTGAATGTGTGCATTATTTAACCAGTTAGAAATATATTTTTTGTAAAACATTTGATGAACTTACCTAAGTCCCTGCCAAATCGTCTTGACATTTACGAGTAATTGTTAGTAATTACTCAAAGGCAATACACCCCAAATTAGATTCCCAGTCCTCAAAAAACTTTTTATTTCGTCAAAAATTGTTGGAAACAGAAATAGTCGAGAATACCACACATCTCTGTAATGTCCACATTTCTGGAATCTTAAAACTGCGAAAGAGAGGATGCAGAAATGCTAGGTAGTACCAATGTTAGTGCCTGTTATTGTCAAAAGTTATGGTAACTAAAATGGTAACTGCTGATGTAGAAATAGCTATATCGGGTGGCATTAACACAGTCTTGATTATGGTGGTAATACCTGACAGTTTTGCTATTACTTATTACCCATAAACAGGTGGGTTTGTAATCGAGCCTCAATGTTTCTGTCTGTGAAAGTCTAGTTACACTGCTTTTTTAGAGCTTTTTTCTTTAAAGATGACGTAACAATTAATGGATTCAGGGACTTTTACGCCTCGTGGTAAAGTAGTTACTTTATAAGAACGAAGAAAAACACAGACAAAAGGCTAACAGAAGGCTGATGTGGTGCCATAATATCGCCTACAGATGTACTGTGATCAGGAGCGGCTCTTCCATGGAGCGGAGGAGTGTTGCCCCACTTAAAATCCCCCCAAACCCCATGAAAGATAAAAAGGTAATTTATAACCAAGTCAAGTCAAAAAAGGTCTTTATTCGATTGTCATCATAAAAGACATACTATACATATTAAAAATACATATAAAATACAGTATCAATGTAACAAAACAAGAATAAAATATAAAACCAAATAAAAATTATTTAATGTTCATAATATTAAAACATGAAGGCTATACATAGTAGGAAGTACAAAAACATGCAGTAACAGTAACCCACCCTATGGCCATAATGGTAACAATGATTAAAATCAACAAAATCACATGTGGGACACAAATTAGGATTTAAGCTTCCGAGTCCAGAGGATCCAAGCCCAGCTGATGAATTTGGCAACCCCTATAACAACAAGTTTGGATGTATCGGATTTCAAAATTCTACTGGCAACCTGTGCAGAACGGGTACTCATCAATCGGCAAACAGGATGGAGCCACACCCGTCGTGGGGAAAGATATGCTGGACAACAAAAAAGAAAGTGATCCGTAGATTCTAATTTATAACCATTTCATTGTTCATCCTCATCCCGAGCCAAGCGTCAGGAAGAGGTCGGGTCGCTGCTGAGTGACAACAGCAGGGAGGAGGTTGGGCTGTCTATGCACTTATGTTTAAAGTACGCATGCCTTTTTGGCCATCCGTTTTGAGGTGGCCAGTCACACATGCGTATTTTAAACATCTATACCCAGTTGTCTTAAGACAGCTGGGTTAGAATAGGTACAGGCCTCCGAGGCGCTGTTGAGCTCTGAGTTAGGCCGCTCCTCCAATCAGAGCGCTGCTCTCACAGCATGGGAGCAGTGGCCTGATTGGTCAAGGGAGTTCTGCCCCCCTCTTCCTCTAGATACCAGGCGCTACTGGTGACCATAATATTGACTCCCACAATATCGTCACAGTGGACTTAGTAACAGTACATCTACACTTATCTTGACTCATACACTTATCTTGATGGTCATGTTATATCAGCAGGTCGATATTTCACCACCGATATTGTGACATACAACCGCAAGGGCATATAGCAAATCACAAAAAGTGCCGGTAAGTAAGCAGCCATTTTGTGGAATTCTGTGTAATACTGTACTGATACAATGTGCGAGAGGAGAAATAGATGACACACCACAATCTAAAGCCAATAGTATAGTATAACGATTAACGATACCTGGTCTCGCTCCTTTTCTACTTCTTCCAGCTGTATCATGATGGTGGTCATGCGGTGCTTGTACATTTCACAGTCTTTGACTAGCGTCGAGCACTTCAACTCCAGGTCCTCCTTCTCCTCCAAATACTGAAAAAAGGGTGTAAATGATCAATGAGACGCCTAGATTGATGTAAGATATCCCTGTCCAGTTCTTTTAAAGGACCTCTTATTTTCTTTTCCGTAATGTCTATTGTAAATTACAATATCATGGTGGCCCTGACTGTGCAAAACAAGACAGATGCAGTACATGGCTATAACAAACGTGCTAGTATTTTACTATAAGGAATAAAATTGGCAGGCTGTCCTCAGAAGCAGAAGAAGATTTGTGGATGATGTCATTGCACCTGGCTAGAACTACCGAACAAGGAACCGGCCAAAAATGGGACCACACTGTAAGGAACACACAAGCATACATAATACGAAAAAGAAGAGAGATTGGTACCAAGCTGGATCTATAAATAAGTGACACGAAATACCATGAGCTTCTGTGGGCTAGATCGACAGAGTGTTTAGATATAGGGTAACATTGAGCAAATCATCACTGAATGGGGTCTCATAAACTGGCAGTCAGTATAGAACTACCAGAATGAGAGAACTGGTGTGGATCCTTTAGGGCAAGGATATTAATTCAAATGCTGTATTAGATGTGCCACTAATTCTGGCAGATTGAACTATCAGTGATGTGCGTCACTAAACCGGGGAGGTTAGACAAAAAGAAAAAAAAGAAGACTTACCTGCTGGTCGCCAACCACGCCTCCCCCTGTTTTTCTGGCTCCTGGCAGCAGCCAGGCTCCGATAGCCAGTCACGATTCTGCTGTCACCAGCATGACAGCAGCGTTGTGATTGGTCTGAGCGGCCTGGTTCGGCACTCAGGCAGGGAGTGGGAGCTTGTGCATGTTCTCCACTGAGGCTGCGCAGTACAGTCGGGTGGAGAACATGCTAAGTGTGCATGGCGGTTTGGCCATCCAAACCGTCATGCGCTCTTATGGTGCACCAACCACTCCTCCCTCCCTCTGACGCGAGCCCAGCACGCCCGGCCCTAACCTAGCTCCAAGCTCCATGCTAAAAGTAAAATGATAATAACATTCTGTTATTATCATTTTATTTTTCCTTTGCACTGCTCAGAGAGCAGTGGGCCGACGCTCCTCCACCTTAGCGGAGGAGCTGCCGCTGTCTGGATTGTTGCTTGTGCTCTAACTGTGTCATCCGAACTACAGCTGTATTTGTTCTGTTAATACGCTCAGAGGCGGCTCCTCCACTATGGCGCAGGAGTGTCTGCTAATACGCCCAGAGGCGGCTCCTCCACTATGGCAGAGGAGTGTCGCCTCCCTCCCCGCCAGCAGCTTCAAACATTTAAAAAAGAAAATTATAATAAACCAAGTTTATTGCCATTTTATTTTTCTCTCTCGGGCGAGTCTTGGGTGCGGGCCATTGGAGTGGGGTGGAGGGGGCAGTCACGGACGGAGAGTGGTGAGCACTATGATTCAGTGAACATGATGGTTTGGCCGGCCGTCTTGGACCGGCCAAAGCGTAATGCGCACTGAAGCTCTCTCAAACCCTAACTGCATTGCTGGGTTGGAGACAGCAGTCACAGGCTCCCAGCCTCCCTGGGAGCGCAAATCATGGTCTCTCAGGCCAATCCTGATGCTGGGCCTTTAGCGCTGGAGTGGGCCTTTAATGGCCGGTAGAGCCTGCTATGTCAGGCTCTAAGGCTGTATTAGAATACTGGAATGTTGTGAGCTCCATTGAAAAAAATTGAGTGCTTCGGGCTTCTAATTCTAAGCCCGGAGCTCCATCATTCCAATTTTTGTTCACAGCTTTTGCAGTGAACAAGAGGCCTCACAGGGCTCCCTGAGGCTTTTGGTTTGCAAATTAAAACATTCTGCCCTCTAGGGGCGGAATTTTCTAATAGCCTTAGAGCCCTCCATGGCAGGCTCTAAAGGCCTGCTCCATTGATAAAGGCCCTTACCTTCGGCTCGGGCTTTAAACGCTGGAGCGGCCCTATAATGGCCAGTAGAGCCCACTACGGCAGGCTCTAAGGCTATTGTAAGACACCTCCACCCTCAAAGCTACATTCTCATTCCTTCTATTTTGGTTTGTACTGTTCTCACACTTGGTTTCTCCTTTCCATCTGTTTCACCATTTAAGGCAGTCTCAGAGTGGCATAAAGCACTTTGAAAGGCCCATTGCTCTTTTTCTGCCAGCATCGTCGATGCATTTATATTAGTTGGAAGTGTATCTCTAAAATGCACACAGCCCTGCCAGTTTTACCAGGTCCATTCTCCAGTCCAGGCTTTTTCTTTGATTTCTAGGAATTGTGGTCTTGTTTATTCCATTACAAAACTCCTGGTCCAAGAACTCGAAGGAAAAAACCTGGACTGGAGCACCACATCAAGCATGGACCAGGGACACTTGGCAGCCGTGCACCAAAACTGCACAGTATGATGCCCTTAACCCTCAACATAAAAGATGGCACACCCATGCCTGGCCTTCATGCAGGATGGATGGTGTGTACATATGCAAAACAGGATTGCTTGCAGTAGTCCCTTAGTCAAACACCAATCACTTCTCCAGTGGGAGCTAGAACATTACTCTTTCGATCCTTTTATATATAGAATTTTGAACATTCTACCTGTGCTTTTGCAATATTTTGTTTTTGCACTTAATGTGTTATTTTGCCTCGCCTGCTGGCTCTGTTCTCGAACTCCATGCTGTGGCCATTAGACTCCCTCGGAGTGAATTGCTACCTAGCTGCCCCTGACTTTTAGGCCCGGGGTGTCCTCTGCAGCTCCCTCCCACTCACCAGCTCTGGTGGGAGCACTGGGGGCCGAGAGCTTTCCAAGCCTGATTACAGTTTGTTTCTAGCTCGCTAAAAGCCCTTCATGGGGTCACCGAGCTCTGCACGGGACAAACAACATGCTAAAATAGGTTTGTGGAAGGATGTAGCCGCAGCAGCGATCAATGCGCAACCTGTATGTCACAGGGCAGGACTGTGCAGGGTTTAATCAGAGAACAACACAATAAGTAGAACCGACTTGTGCAAAAAAATTACATCTGCTGTTGTTTTTTGGGTTTTATGTCGGGCTGACATGCGGCCCTTCGGCTTCTTCACAGGGCTTCAGACACTAAGCAGCAGGGGGCACTGAAATCAAATGGTCCACACAAATAAAATACATTTAACCCACTAGGAGCTACTGAGCAAAACTTGGAAGTGATGACATGTGGGGAAAACACAATAAATTTAAACCATAACACACAAGTGGTGCAGATGAACAAAACAACTTTTGCTTGAAATTGTTCCCAAAGTGTGGCACATACCACTGGAGTATTCTTAACGAATAAAAGCTCCTTATGCTTGTCAGAGACGTATGTAAACTCAACACTCAGCTTCTGAAACAAGTGTGTACTCTCCAGGTCATAGATTCAAATTATCACAGGATTAAATAGTATTTCATTTTTCCAAGGACTGCAATTCAGGCAGGAAATGGGTACAGGTGTTATGAAAATCACTACAATATATAAAAAAAAAAGACCTTGCAAGTACCACATTAAAAGGCAAATTTAGTATTTACTACCATTGTTAAGAAAACATTTGGGGCCTTGCTACATACTGTACTTCTGGGGCCAGGTGGGTATTTGCTAGGCCTAGGTGGAGTTTTACTCTGCGTAACTCTGCGAAGGGCCGTAAAAACTCTGCCGCGCTCCGTGGAGTTCGGCCAGTGGCGGAGTATGTTAAGTCACGCTGCTCGCAATGTTTTTTAGCGCTGGGAGTTTGCCCCATGCTGTAAACAGCACTACATGTCACGCAATAGGGTGCTGCTGCTTTCTGCCACTCGAGTAGACATTCTACTCGAGCATCAGCTTCCTCAATGCGAGTGGCGGATTTCTTAACGCGAGTGGTCACGACACATCGGGAGGAGGTCTAGTGCCTGATTTTTTCTCGTGGGCGCTCGCCAACTTAACGTTGGTGAGCTGCTCAAGTGAAAAAAGTTTGCCCTGAGTCACTTTGCGGAGTTTTTTCGGAACTCCGCGCAGTTGCCAAAACTAAACAAACGCTGCCGGTGGAGCAGAATACTTTGCCTACCCCTAGTATTTGCACTCGTTTTTTGTGGTCGAAGGTTACTTTGGTATTACAGAAGGTGCAGCAGACGCTTATTCAGCCTTTTCTGTATTCTGGATCACACAACACAAAAATTTCACAAGTCCCATCCCAAGGCAACATTCACTCATTTGCATGGAAGCACGGCCCTTTTACCTTTGCACCTGAGATGCATTATAGAGGTAGGCACAGGGCAATGAAGCTGTTGAGATGCACGCTGAATGTGCTCAACATATGAGGTGGTTCACAGCTGATGCGCCCCCTTGGAGGGAAGTACGGGTAGCCCATGAACCCCTCAGACGACGCCCACAGATGGGTTGTCACCCACTGCACCTGCTTGCAGGGTTCCCTGCATCCTCTTGAAACTGAGCCCGGATCTGTCTTAGGCAGTGGAAGGTGGACTAGAGGTTTCAAACAGTTAGTCCACTTTCGCTAAGGCTGTGTTGCTGGAGCAAGCACAAGTTCGCACCTGCTATATGCAAATATTTTATCAAAAAGGGGGACTAGAGGACTTTTAAGAGGAGGTCCAGCATACAGGCCCGGTTAATCGTTAGAGAGAAGGAGAATGCAGATCCTCAGAATAGAGGGAGAGTGAGAGTGTAAGGAAGAGACCGTGTAAAAGAGGAAAGGGAGTTCCTCTAGTCGGAACTAGGGTCCTCACACACCAAGCAAGCTAGGTGTCATGCTTCATCATATGGACCTGCTCCTCGTCGGGTCGGCGCTGCAATACCCGATTGACACCCTTAAAGGGGCTCTTTAGCGGAGATCTTCTGTTCCTGGCCGTATGGTGTAGTGCGTGTGAGGGGTCTAGTGGTGTAGATGTGAATGCGTGTAGGTGATTAAAACAAATTGGATAATCCAAAAATAAGGCTTTATTAGGAATGGCTATCCACTTGAGTAAAAACAAAAACAGAGTGGCAGCTAGCTGACGTGAGGGTTCAGCTTAGCTATGCTCTTCTGTGATGGTCAACATGTTTCATGCCTTGGGACCTCCCCCCAGTGAAAGGTCACTATCCTTGCGGTTCATGTGCTGTGTGTCACCAAACTTCAGTGACGAAAGAAGTGGTTTTTTCAGACTCCTTTACTTGGAAGATTCAGAGGCACACTAACTGTAACACCTCTCACTGTATCTATTTAATCACCTGCCCGTGTGAAAAGAGATATGTTGGTATGACCCTGAGACCAGTAAATACACGCATAACTGAACATAAAAGCAATGTGAGATGCCAGAAGATTACCACCCAACTCTACACTCACTGCAAAGAGAATAACCACAAACCAGATTCCCTAAGATGGCTAGTGCTTGAGACCCACCCTAGGATCACACAGAAAGCATTGTTCAAGATAGAACAGAGATGGGTTCATCGTCTGAGGGCAGACCTTGAAGGCCTCAATGACCAAATTCCATGGGCAGCACTTACTGACAAATAATAAATAAGTTCTTCATTCATGACCACTCCGTTAGTTGTTTTACTACTTTACACGGAGCTTGCAGCCTTGCTCACTCACCATTCTGGGATTAAAATTGGATCCTACCCCTATTAGAGTTGAGCGCTTGTCTATTTCTCACTCACTCTACGATGTGGACACTTTTCAGGTTCACTCATTCAGAGATTGCCATTCATCTTTTATTTCACCACATACTTTGGCATCTCAGATTGATCAGATTTGGTATATCGCGATTGTGATCCCTCCCCTTCCCTTTATCTTGGTTAAACCTCCACTGATCACTGGGAATCGCCTATTATACACTTTAACAACCACATCCCAAGATGGCCTCCGCCTGCGACATACCCACATCCTAGAACCAGTCTCTCCTCTCACGCTCTGACGTAGAACACACTTCCGGGTAGCCGGCCCGTCCCCATGTTACCGGCTTGTATATCTACATGGGACCCAGACCGGGGCTATCCTTCCCGGTTCGAGTGGCGCCTGGGTAGGTTAACGGCCCATCCCGGCAGCATCCTAAACGTGAGTGTTATTGCAATGTTGCGGTGTTCCCGTTTGTCTGCGAGGGGTTATGAGAACGGTTTGATTGTGCACCCGTGACTCACGGGTACGGCGGTTTTTAGTAGATTGAGCCTCGCACTGGACTTGCGATTGACATTTGAGACACAGTGGTTTCATCCTTCTAATGAAGGTCTCAACACTCGACGGTGTCAGTGCTCTGTACCAGCTTCCTTTCAAGCTTCCCTGCAGCGCACGATGCTTGACTCCTTTTCTTTGGGGGCTACGGGGCTCCCCTTGGTTCGCATCTTTGTATCTATGCCGGAATATTCCACCCCATACGTGGGTTTCCTAGATGCATTGGTAGTGGACTGGTCTAACCCCGGACTTCACTCGGAGTTCTGGCTATTGCGTGGAGGTGCTTAGGCATTGATTGATGGCTGTACAGCACTAGCTGGCTCACACGTTATCCCGGCTGGCTGTTGAATTTCACCATCTGTGCGCCTCACTTTGACTCTCATAAAGTTTCCCTTGGGGGTCTCCTTGATACTCAACCACCTTTCTGTGTCATGGCTCGCATTACTTTTGCTCGCATGACTGGACCGCACTACGGGCGATATTGTTTTACCTGTACTGACACCTCATGTTGGGCTAGCTGCCCTTTGTGTGTTTTTTGTTTTCCATCCCACATTTTGTCTTCCATTAGGACACCAGAATCTTGGTGTCCCGGTGGCGCAACGAATACGGACAGAAGCAGGGAAATACACCCCAATAGGTGAGTGCCTTGTAACTCCATTATGTGATTACTAGTTCCCTAGACTTCACCGTAGTGAATACCGCACATCTAGTCTTCTGATTTTTAATATGGTGCTTGTTTTTAATCTCACATTTACGTAGAGGATTTATGCACTCTATAGTTTGTTTACTTACACTTGGTTACAATTGGCATAGCCTAGTGTCACATTGTATAGGGAGAGAGTCCTTGTGTGTGATATTTGTCCGAATAGTACTTCATATTCCACACTGACCTATGTCTGGGTTACCTTATAAAAAAAAATTTCCTCCTAGGTCCCCTCTGACATATGGCGAGATCGTTCTCCATAATACATGTGGCAGGTAACTATTATACTTTCCACAGTGTGTAGATAGTTGACAGTTCATTAGGTCCTGAAGAATTGCCATGGATCACTAGGACCACAAGGCATGAAACATGTTGACCATCACAGAAGAGCATAGCTAAGCTGAACTCTCACGTCAGCTAGCTGCCACTCTGTTTTTGTTTTTAATCAAGTGGATAGCCATTCCTAATAAAGCCTTATTTTTGGATTATCCAACTTGTTTTAATCACCTACACGCATTCACATCTACACCACTAGACCCCTCACACGCACTACACCATACGGCCAGGAACAGAAGATCTCCGCTAAAGAGCCCCTTTAAGGGTGCCCGTCGGGTATTGCAGCGCCGACCCGATGAGGAGCAGGTCCATATGATGAAGCATGACACCTAGCTTGCTTGGTGTGTGAGGACCCTAGTTCCGACTAGAGGAACTCCCTTTCCTCTTTTACACGGTCTCTTCCTTACACTCTCACTCTCCCTCTATTCTGAGGAACTGCATACTCCTTCTCTCTAACGATATGCAAATATTTAACAGCGCAACATGGCCCAGATTGGGATTGTTTGCCTAACATGTGATGCCCCCTGTTGACACCTAATTCAAGGGAAGATATTGGGAGAAAGGCCCTGTTTTACTGACAAATTAATGTTTTTATATTTCACACACCAGGGACTGGCCTGGAGCTAAGTGTCACATGGAAATCAAGCAGAAAAAAACGTGTGGGCTTCTAGGAGAAGCCGATCACCTTACCGAAGATCAGAAGGGTTTTGGTACCAGATGAATCTATCCCTCAAGAAGTGAGGACCAAACCCGTGAAGACATCTAATGGTAAGGACCAGTGAACAGAGTGGGAAAACCTAGACACAGAATCCTTTTACTTTACTCTGTAGATCAAACAGAGTTCTGCTTTTTGTACAGACAGCTGGCGTTAGGAATGCCAGCGATGAGCTAGATCTAATGCATAAGATGAGATGCTGGAGGGTTTAACCTAACATGTGTATTTGTAAAGCACACATTCACCCAAGGGTATCTTGGCGAAGAAATAACAGATGTTTATTGTGTATAACTCTTCTTTTCGAAATCCACCCATCCAAGGACACTGCTTTTTGTGCAGCTGGAGTGAGGAACGCCAACGATGAAGACAAATCTTATGCAAAAGATGAGATGCTGGAGGGTTTGTGTATCACTCTTCTTTTCACCCATCCAAGAAATCAGACACTAGCACCTACACCAGAATTCATGACTCAACCTGCCAGCCCTACTGCTGGCCAGGGTTAGCTGTCCAGGAAGACAATGCAAAAACACTACTCGCAACAAAGGAAACCCGAGGAATAAGATGGAGATAGCCATCCGGCAAAGCATGATGAGGTTGAGCCGGTGATTTCAGGGGGTAAAATTAAAGGTATTTAGCAAAAATGCTACAGGAATTTCTACTGGAATTAAATCACAAAAAAAATTACCAGACTGCTCTGCTGAGACCTAAAGATCTGAGAACGCCACAAACATTATGAAACATGTTAATTTGCATGAATCCAAACTTCCTTCACACTTGAGGCTGAGAAACGTTAGCAGAGTGGCTACTCGGAGCTGACAAGAACCCCAACTAACCAAAAAACCACAAACGTTCCACCACTGAAAAAACACTCCTTAAAATGGAAATAGGGAACAAGGAGCATCAGGTCATAAGAAAATGTGCTAACAAAAACAGACAGCATCCACACATGAAATGCCTCCATTTGAAGATATTAAGCAATATCTTAATTAAAATAGCTAGGGCTATCAGTTTTTTATTTTACAATAATGGCTTGTGAAAAACCCTGTCTATTTTTAAAAATAGTGAGAACCTGCTTTTATATGTTTCTAATTCACTTCTTTCTCTTTGGAAGCGGTATTTTATATGTATTTGCAATTGCACTTTCAAATTATTCATGCAAAATAAACCAATAGTATAAGAGCTGTTGGTGGGGCTGGTCCCAGAAAGTACCTGTCTTGGGGGAAAATTATATTTACATTTTTTATGTAAGTGTGTGTATTTGTATTTATATGATATTTGTTTTGTATAATGTATGTTGCTTTTATGACCCTAGAGATCGAAATACAGCTTTTCAATCATGAAGATATTAAGTTACACAAAAGGGGTGACTAACAGAGGAAACTGGTCCAGGCACAGTCAGGTTTGAAGACCCAGGGATGCTCAAGAGAAAGCAAGTGCAGGAGGGATGTGCAGCAATAGGCTGTGATAGGTGTAAAGGTTTTCAAAGGTATTCATTTACAGAGTCTTTGCCTGCCCAGGCCGCAGTTGGAGGTTGAGCTAAAGAAAGGACCTGTGCTCAGGTCTGATGAGCTAAAGAAAGGACCTGTGCTCACAGGAGCTAAAGAAAGGACCTGTGCTCAGGTCTGATGAGCTAAAGAAAGGACCTGTGCTCAGGTCTGATGAGCTAAAGAAAGGACCTGTGCTCACAGGAGCTAAAGAAAAGACCTGTTCTCAGGTCTGATGAGCTAAAGAAAGGACCTGTGCTCACAGGAGCTAAAGAAAAGACCTGTGCTCCGGTCTGACGTCAACATTCTGCAGTCCTTAAATTAAAACTAATTGCATTTTTGGCAGTCTGAATGAGAAACCATTTGCATCAATGAGCTGTGCAAGGATGAAAGTGTCCTGCAGCGGGTATCCGTCCTTTCACCTTTGAACAGCAAAAAGCCTCACTAAGGGTTCAATAAGAACTTCCTCCGGCAGGCCTAGTCTTGCAGGGCTGCATCCAGGGGATACACGTTTTGTTTTCTTAAATATGTAAGAGATATTCACTTTATTACTATAAATCGAAAGGATGCCTCCAAGGCTGTGACCTTATTCTGTGGAGCCTGTTGCAAGTCATTGCTCACTGTTGGGGTTACCGTGAGTGTCAAACCTGCCGAAACGTATCGGGGGAAAATGCCCAGTAATTAACGAGACCTCTGAATGTGGCACAGTAAGCATCGAATTTGCATGTTGTTCCCATTACTGGGGACACACTCGTGATTGAGTGATATTTTTGCACCCTAAAGATTTTGAGAGTGGTTGAGGTTTATTGTGCCCCATAAATACTGGTCCAAAACACCAGGGACCATATTATACAGCGTACCCCGGGGATGCAACATGCGTTCGCACCTGCTTTGCACGCCCCCGGTGTTACAGAAGGGGCCACAGACACTTGTGCGGCTCCTTCTGTAATAAAAATAGTGCTGGCGCACAAATAGCACCAGCACGACCATCAGGCGCGTAGCTTCAGGGGGGGCGTTTAAGGTGTTAAACCCCCCCTAATAAATGCATTTTCTGATTAATAGTTGGGTACTGGTGCTTTCAGTTGGGTACTGTGAGATGCCAGTCGGATTTGACCAGCAATTCTTTACATACACACACTCTCTCTCTCTCTCTCTTTTGAAAGTCCTAAAAAGTATTGGCTATTTTAAAAAATATTGTTTTTTCTCTCTTTTACTCTTACTAATTTGCATTCCTCTCCCTTACCACTTCCCCTTAGGCTCCTCTCATGTACTCTACTTCTCCTATAATGTATTTAAACATTATATGCCAGCCTGATTGCCGGAAAATATGAAGCTCACACCCACTCAATCTTACTGAACAAGCTATGCCCCTAGCTATCATCAGAGGGCATTCCCTCATTTGCATGGGGGGTGTGGCACCATGAAACTGAGGGAATATCTTGGGCTCTGCGCCCGTACCCTAATAAAGTTGTGGGTGCAGAGGCAAAGAAGCTATCAGGAGGCGCACTGACAGTGTGCCACCTAAAAGGCGGTGCACTGTCAGTAAGCCCCCTGATGGCAGCCCTTTGAAGAGGGTGAAGGCGGTCCTATGGATTCCTAGACATTCTGTTGCAGGCGAGTGCAGTCACTCACTGCAAACTCCTGGTAAGATCTCTCAACCCTTTTTAAAGTGCAGGCGGGTTGCCGCCTGTACAGTGAAACACAGAGCGGCTGCTTCAAAACCACGCCGCATTTCACTGGAATCCGCTGCCTTCAGGGCAGCATGACTTCGCGGCTGCTCTGGTGGCAAAATATTCAATGGTGCACTCTCCTTATTTGCACAGGGCACACCTTTTGAAAGGTGCGCCTGGCGCAAACAATGAAAATGCGCCACATAGTGTAATACGGCCCCAGGTCACTCGTATTGAGGTCATTGGTGGAAAGCATTGGGTGTTTTGCATGAATGCGGACGGATGCTTCAGAATTGTAACTGTCGGCTTAGGCATGCCTCTGGGAATAAAAATATTTAGGTTGATATGTTTGTTTTATTAAGATTGGACTCTGTGTGGTAACGGTTAATCCAGAAAGGGGAGAATAATTGAGTTTTAAAGTTCGATTATTTTATGCTTAAACCCAGTTTGAGCAGAAGAGCGTTGCCCCACTTAATTGCCCCAAAAATGCCCCAGCAGAAGTTAATTAATTACCATTTTATTTTGCGTCAACTTGTCCTGAACCGAGTGTTAGGACAGGGCGGGGTCTGCTGAGTGGCAGCGGTGGTGGGTTGGTTGACTGTGCACAAGTTTAGAGTGTGCATGTCCCTTTGGCCGGCCATCTTGCGACGGCCAGCCTCACACGCACACTATAAACCTGTCAACTCAGGTGTCTTAGGCAGCTGTGTTGAGAGCCTACACAAGCCTCCAGTGTGTTCAGGAACGGTGAGAGAGGCCGCTCTCTCCAATCCTGGCACTGCTCCAAGATTGGTTTAGCCCAGCTGGACGTGATGTCTGGAGAAGACTACCTGAGCGAGGAGGATGTGTCTCCGGAAAGCACGGTAAGTATCTTTTTTATTTATTTATTTTGTGTATTTAATTGTAATTATGTATTTTTTAAAATGTTTTAACCCTTGTTCCCACCCCTCCAATTGCCGTACTTTCCAACCGCCACTGATGATGGAATACATTGGATAGCAGTCGGCTGTATTCGGGCATGGATCTGTGTAGGGTGTTATTTGAAGGGGCGAGTGGATACTGCTGTAGAAAGAGATCCGGTGCTGCCCTAAAGAACTAAGGTTGCCACTCTCATTTTCCCACACCCACCCACTCTGTGCTGCACCGTACACTACAGAGAGACAGGAGGGCTTCCTATTCGGTGGAACAGGGGCTAAAAGTGTGTTGAGGATTTTTACAATGAAACTAGGCTCAATATCTTGGTTGATACAGGATTATGTGTTAAACCCCTAATTCCGCAGAAGTGCCACAACTGCACAATGGTATGATTTAAGTGGCACTTAGGATGAAATTTACAAAGACAAAATGTGAATGAATGACCATAATTTATATTATACCCTTTAAGTGAAGCTGTGTACCCATGAAGAGCGTACATGCAAAAATACACATTAGAACCAAAGTACAGATTGGACTAATTAAAAAAAGCCCTTCTAGTAAGAGAGCATCACCACTGTCACTTTGACAGGACTGAAGGGGAACAATGTGAATTGTCACTTAATGCCACAGCATCAGCCTTATACATTGACGCAAAAACACATGAAGCCTTTTCAGTAAGGCGACTAAATGACCCAATATCTCCAAGAACCCAATGCTCCACTCCTTGGCTTTCCTTTTACAAACCATTGTAATCTAGTACTTTAGTCAGTTTGATATCAAGTACCGGAAACAAGCCTGAGTTTACGGGATACATTAGGTGGTTGGTCCAAAGCCCAGGCCTGCAGCATTGAGTCACTATTGACATGGCGCCCTCTGGTAACTTTCCTTTATGGACCCTTTTGTGCTGGTTAATGGTGATTTCACATGGACCAGCATGGAATGGTGCAGTTTCCCAGGGCCTATAAAGAAAGTATTTTCGTTACTTGAAGGAAGTTATTACACTAGAATGGGCCTTCCAGGTCTTCACATATACAGTTAGAACACCAAAACTTGTATGTTGGACTGGTATCGCTCTCTGCCCCCACTCTGGCGTTATGGAAAGAAAATGCAAATAAGGCCACATAAAACAGGATTATGATTTAGTGTGCAGGGGAAGTTTATTCACATACTTGTTTGCACTCAGGAAAAGTAAATCTATGGCAAAGGAGCAGAAAATACATACCTAAGAAGTGGCTGGATTCAGGATTCAAAAAGGCTTCTGGGTCCTAACACACAGACAAACATACCCACACACATTCGAGTTCTGAACTCAAAATAGATTATAGGTCTCTGCCTAATAAGCATGAAGTATTTGCATGAGAAATCTTTTGTGGCTGTGCAGATCATCAGAAAAAAGTGCTGAATTGGCAAAGATATACATTTCAAGACAAAGCAAGGTTGTGGCAAGGGTTGGTCAATACAGTGTTGTTGTAAAGATTCTATATAGGGACAATGTTGCGTTTTTGTGGTTAGGGAACTTCATTTTCAACACTGCGAGTGGATTTCACAATTCACAATTGCACAACAGGGGATGTGAAAATGACAACTTCTATATCCCCCGCGGCATAATTATAAATTGGAAGCATTTGAGCATGAATATTCCAGAATGTAATACTATGTACATGATAAGATGATATGCTTTATTTGCATCACATTAACGAACGTGTAATGATAGTGGCAACCATACACTCCTTCATCTGTTCAGCGTGGGTCCATCTGTAAGGGAGCCGGGGCTCGACCTCACACTTTTTCTAAATCATCATGAGTTTCTGACCGACTGAGCAAAGGTCACCCTCCTGACACTCATGTGAGGATCAGGCAGCCAGGCGCTTTACATGGGCTAATGTGAAGGTTGCTGGTACCCAAAGCCAAGGTTTGCAGGGCTGAAGATCTCACAGCCCTGAGGAGATCACCAGCCACAAAAAAGCTTTGCCAGTTTACCCTCAAACTCATGATGAGGGTGAGATTCACTGATTGAGTCCGCCCTGTGAGCTGCGGGTTTGAATCCTGAATTGCCCAGGGCAAACAGTGGTGCCTCATACCACCCTTTCCTGACCTGTCACACAGTAGGTGGGATCAGCAAATTTCACAAACCCATTCCAGTTTATGGAGCGTTTTGGAAGGTACTTCTCTCATTGCCTGATAGATAGCACGGTTAGCCAATGAGAGGAGGCGTTGGGACCTTCAGTTCTTTTACCTCCCCAGAGTCCCCCGCTCCTTCCTGGGCCATTGTCTTTCCCCCTCCCGCCACCCACTGGTCCTGCATTCACTGCCACAGCCCAGTAAGTTCTTTATTGAATGTTGGGTTGCATCTGCGTTTATATTAATGTATCCAAGGTAATCCTTACTCCACAAGAAGAAGGCACGCACACGAAGACTGCAGGATAAAGCTTCTTTATTTAAAAGCGTCTCCTCTGACCCACCGACTAAGGAAACGCGTTTTGGCTGACTCACCAGCCTTTATCAATCTTAAACCTATATTGATGTATGTGTATTTGTGCATGTGTGTTGCCAATGGGCCAGTGTGTATTTGTGAATGGGTTGGTCTGAGTATGTGTGCGCATGTGTGTTTGTGAATGGATGAGTGTGTTTGCACAAGTGTGTGCATGTGAATGAATGGGTGGATGTCAGTTTGTGTGAGGATGTGTGCTCGTGAATGAATGGGTGGAAGTGATTGCATTCATTTGTATGTGCTTGTGAATGGATGGTGTGTATAAGCTTGTGGAAGTGTGGGTCCTCCCCGCTACTTCTCTAAATACCCAGCCGCCACAGCATATGTTTGCATTTTGTGTGCGCTCATCAAAATTCACAAGTGCTGCAGAGGAAGGATGCACAATTGTTGACTACCACTGTTGCCCAGCAACAAATGACATTCTGAAGCCTTGTTACATCTCTCCGAGGGTCAGAGATATGACATTCTGAGAAAACCTTCTTTCTTGAACTTCAAACAGAGCAGTTTTTGCAGTACAAATGAACTTTGGCCAAAACATGTCAAAATGGTGTGAAATCTGCTCTGCCATTTTAGTTAGAGAATTCCGAACATTATTTTAAAATTTCCTATGATTCTATGGCAGTGTTACTGTATTATACTGAAATTGTACATAGCGCTTGATATCCCTGAAGCGCCAGAGAAACGCATGTATGGACGGGTGGCACTGTACTCTGTGGGAGCGCTTTGAGTAGCTCATCATGTCGATCATGTGCCTACATGGGTAGTGTTTCAGTGTGCATGAGGACCAGAGCTGTACTTTGATAGTTTTTTGTCTCAGCACCAAGGTGTGAAGTTGAAGAAACAAGGAGTGAGGTATAGGACATGAAGAACATTTAAAGCTGGGTATGGATGGGAACAGAGTGCACGAGGGCAGTAGCCATTTTGGGAAGTGTTTTTGTGTCAAGAATGTATGACAGCCACTGCTATATAATAGACAGCATCATGCAAGCATGTGGATAGCTACTCTATTTGGAACAACCTGTATCATGCATTGTAACCACTTTGAGTATGAAGCATAGGAAGAGTCCAGAAGTGAAATGAGGCAACTCTGGTGTGCTTACTTCCATCCACTCTATGGCAATCCCTGAAGTGCACACTGGACCGCCACAGGATCAACACATATCAATGGTCATTACACAACCAGCCCCAGACTGCCCAGAAGCAGCCAAAGAAGGGAAATGTTCTGAGATGGGCAAAATGGGCAAATGAGATCCCTGATTAGGGGTTCATTATGTGCATCTCTGAGATTGCCATGTCCAGATGGTAAGCCAGCCTGATATAACTGCGCATGTAGAGAAAACACAGTTTTTTAAGCAGGGTTGTAGGCTGATGTCAATTACTGAATCTTTGCAGAGAAGTATATTCCAATGCCTTCTTATCCCAGTGCAACGGCTCTGATGGTGATCTCTGGTAAGGGTGCTACTGCCCGGTCTGTCTGCTGGTTTTCTCAGGAGCGTGTCCTTGAGAGAAAAGGGTGTAAAGAGCTAGAGAGAGCTTGGCAATGGCACTGTAGGAATGTTGACAATGCACGCTACAAACATTCATATCACAAAAAACATGAAGCGAACTCGCACCCCTTTCTATTCCCAATGCATTAACGAGGCCGACAGTAATTGGGAAGGAGATTTTTAAGATTGTAGCAAGTTTCATGGATCCAAAGATGAAGGCCTTATCTCCTGAGACCAATCAAGTCCTCTGCACAAGACTTAGTGACTTTTTTAAGACAAGATCACCAAAGTTCAAAACAACTTGCTGTCCCTTAACAGTCTGGATCCCGACACGAGGTTTAGAGATATTTCAGGGCAACAGCAAAGATGAATTTGACTCTATTCCAACCTCCCAAAATAGAGGAACTGAATGCCCAATTCTCAAGCTGTAGAACTGGATCTCCCATGACCCATTTCCCCAGCATGTTTTGAAAGGAATTGTCGATGCTATTGCCCCATCTTATCATGAGCTATTTTCAGCTTTTCTTCAATTTGGTGTTGTACCAGACTCATGGAAGAGGGCAAATGTAATCCCCCTAATTAAGAAGGCCAATGCCGAACCTGAAGTTCTAGGGAACCTCGGACCGGTTCCACTATTACCAGCAGCCACCAAGATTCTGGAAAAGATGGTAAACTGAGAGCTCATAGCTTTTCTCGCGGGGAGGCAATCTCTTGCACCCTTCCCAATCTGGGTTCAGGGCACGACGTAGCACCGAGACAGCATTACTGGGGATCTCTGAATCCATCAATGCAAGCCTCAATTCAGGATTCAATGTTGCCTTGGTACTATTAGACTTGTCAGCAGCGTTTGACACGGTTGATCACAAAATCCTGATACATAGGTTGAAGGTCTTGGAGGTGACTGGCTCAGCCCTAGACTCGCTGGGCTCCTTTTTGGAAAATAGAGAGCCGGTAGTTTGGACGAAGCACTTTTCCTCCAGAGCAAAACCTTTGAAATGGGGTTTCCCCAGGGCTCCTCCCTGAGCCCCACTCTTTTTAATTTATATATGACCCCACTAGAGTTCTTGGTCAAGTCTTTCGGCATTACGGTGACATTGTATGCTAACGATACACAGCTACTGCTTACTTACTAAGGAGACTCAGCGAGGGCCAAACAAATGTTTGCACTCTGCATAAAGGCGCTACTTGGCTAGCTTAGTGCAAACAAGCTGCAATGAAACCCAGACAAAGCAGAGATCTTGCTGTTTGGGTTGGACTCCCTTCCAGGGTGGACAGGTGCCTGGCCCAGTAGTATCTCCCCTTCTTCATCCCAATGGAGGTGGCAAGAAATCTGGGCGTTTGCCCAGATTGCAGTGGTAGTGAAATCCTGCATCTGGATACTATGAATGCTCAACTTCCTTCAACAAGAATCACAGGTCACAGTGGTCAGGGCTCTGACTTTGTTAAGTCAGTTATGTCAGTGTGCTGTACCTATGAATTCTGAACGATCTAGTACATATGCAAGTTGTACAGAACATTGCGGCCCAACTCCTCTATCAGCTATCAAAACATTCCTCTGTCTCTTATTTTTGAGAGAAACTGCACTGCTTCAGTTCCATAAGCGTATTATGTTCAAAACGCTTACAGTGACTCATCAAGCCCTTCACAATATGAGACCCATCTACTTGAAGGAGAAGATCAACGAGTGCATACCTGGAAGGTCGTTGCGATCTAGCAATGCTCGCATGTTATCAGTCCCCTGTTTAAAATAAACCAATGGAGAGCGGGCTCCTCCTTCATGGTCATGGCCACAAAGATGTTAAGTCAGATACCTGCCCATCTGAGATCCACTACAAATGAAGTAACTTTTAAAAAATCCTGGAAAATGGACTTTTCAAACTTTAAGGGAATGTATTGTACCTGACTGTTCAGCCACCCTTCTGCCTATTCTTTTATGTCAAATGCCGGAGCACTCACTGAGGGGAATTGCCTTTACAACTGGCGGGCACAGGAAGAGGAAGGATTGGGAGACACGGACGTGGTCCGGTAAGTAGGGCTGGGGCCGGATCTTGGGGGGGTGAGGTTAGTTTTATAGGGTGGGGTAGTTTATACTGCTCAGGGAGTGTCGGTTGTTTTCAGGGCTGGGGGTCAGGTCGTTTTTAGGGCTCAGGGAGGGGGACTGGGTAGTTGTTAGGGTTCGGGGGTAGTTTTTAGGGCTGGGGGGGTCAGGTAGTTTTTAGGGCCCAGGGAGTCAGGGATGTTTTTAGGACTCTGGGTCGGGGTAGTTTTTAGGACTCATGGCAGAGGACTGGGTAGGTTTTGGGCTCGGGTTAGTTTTTTGGGGTTGGGGTCGGGGTAGTTTTTGGGGCTCAGGTCCGGGGCCTGGGTAGTTTTTAGGGCTCAGGGCAGGGGGCTGGGGTTTGATCTTTAGCACTCATATACCTTTACCAGTCATGCCATTACCACGGAATTGCGTGGTAAAGGAATACGCGGTAAAGGAATGCGTTGTTCAGATGTATTAGTGGTTCAGTCAGCATTGTAGAGGCACGAGTGGTTTAGCCATGCGTGCCTCTGTCATACAACCCTCACTGAGCTAATCATTCATTCATTCATTCATATGTATGTCCAATGATGGGAAATTGAATAAATGATATACGTTTACTGCTTACATTCAAATAAGGTTATAGTGACAACTGTTAGTTACATTGCTGCAAAAACTGAGGTATGGAGTGCTAATTAAAACAAATATCCTCGCTTATATATGGGTTAGCCAGTACACAGAATATTATAGACAATTATACTGAGAATAAATAGATTTATAACTGAAAAGTGAAACCACATGTTATCACACTGGCCACTGTTACACAATTACTGATTATTACAAGTCCACATATAGAGCACAGACAAGCGAGAGGTGCATATTATTGTGTAGTGTTTCTTTCATCCTACTCAAAGGCTTTTGTTTAGTGTTAATGTGTCAGCCTCTCATGTTACAAAAGCTTTCTGAACTAGAGCCACTCTGCTAGATGCACTGTATTTCTTTTCATTTTCCTACAGTCAGTAATCTTCTTTCTGCAAGGAGACACTTCACACATGTGTGATATGTTGAAGAGTGTGAAAGCAAATGCAGTGCAAACCTATGCTCTTCTGTTTGCTTAAAAACTATCATTATTTTTAGGGAAGCTCTCCCTGATTCTGCTGATTCTGAACCTATTTCATGCTTGCTTGGGTGCTGGCTGAAAATGATCATCTTATCAGTATGTAATGGAAGGTGTCAGAGTTGTTCCCTGTGCAAAGGATTAGTTAAATAAAATACCCCCACGCTTACCCATATCCTGAATGGTGCTGAGCGAGGAAAGGAGCAAAGCAAACTAGCCCAGTGCTTCCTTGCAAGATCTGAGTGCTTGTCCCCCTAGGAGGAACTTTTGAACCAATGGGACCAAATGTTCAATTTTACATTTCAACTTTCAAAGACTATCGCACCATTATGAGATACCCAGATTTACGTGCAGGGAAATGGGAGAACCTGATTCTCTTTTTCTGGTTACATCCATGCACATAAGTCTGAGAATTACAAGTGATTTACTTTGGAATGGGCATTAACATGTGGAACCAGAAATTTCAAGCACAAGTCTGTAAGCTTTCATTACTTCTGTGGGAAATAAAGGACTCAATTAAATTAGAGCTGGTGGCAAATTTGTGGAAGGCTTTGTTTAGTGCTTTGGAAAGAGAACCGAGCAGGTGAGGATAGAGAGTTTCCTCACCTTTTGCTGCCTTTAGAGCACAAGTCCCCACAGCTCTGCTCAAATGTTCAGGCCAGGTATCTCCAGGCCCAGTGCCTCCGGTCCAGGAATTATTGGGTCTTGAGTTTGTGAACCCAGTAGTTCTGGACTCGGAGATACCAGAAATGTTAGAAAGACCCAGAGCAGTACCACTGTGTAGAAATGCTGATCCAGGCCACTTGTAATGGGCCCCTATGTCGATATCACTAGAGGTTTCACAAGAAGATTTGAGTTGACATTCATGAAATAATCTAAACCATCAATGTCTGCTTCCGGAAACAGACCTTTCCTAGAGAGGTTTGGGAATCAATCCTGCTCAATGAAAGTTTGAAAAAATTGAGTCAAATTGTTCATTTTACAAAACAATTTTTAAAACAACTGATTAAAAAGCCATGTTTTTATAGGCAGTTCTGATGGGTGTCTCATGCAATATTTCCACACTTCTATGGCGTGCCAGAAAAGGTTGCAACATGGCTATTGAGCCATAGGGTTTACAAGCACCTCAGATAGCCTGGGTTGTAATTTGACATGGCCTCTTGGTATTCCAGGATGGGACCAGTGTTAATCTTTCTTCATTCCTTTCTTTCTTTTCGGGTGCTTTTGTTGATTAGGGGAGAGAGCTGACAAAACCACATCCCACAGGAAGCTGTAAGACTACCAATGCAGTGGTCATCTTGGGAGTGCCTTCTTATTTAATGCCCATGCTCCAGACAACATTCACTTGCCAAAAGGCACTTTCAGCTGCAAAGAAACTCTAGTGTGGCTGCAATGAACTTTCGCTTTGATGAGGATGCCTTATCTTTAACTTCCTTTGAGGTGAGACCACTCTTTAGAGGGAATCCTTCATTGAATGAAGAGGGCATTACACTAAACTATTTAGGCACCATGTTGATACTTTGAGACATTTTGAGTGCATGTCCATTTCATATCCACTTCATAAATTCATTATCAATCAACTAGATGCCTTTTATGATTTATGGTTTAGCTATCTGCATATCTTCGGAAATTTGTTAATCAAGAGAATCATTGTATCTTAGTTTGTTTTAATGATTTGGATTTCAGGATAAAGAATATTAAATCTATTTATATCTCTCTAGAAAACACAATGAGTCTGGCTAATACTCTCTCTATCGATGAAAGAGGATTGATTATAGACTCTAGAATAGTACATTGTTAGACATGTGTCTAGTGTTTCTCCAAACAGTTCCACACAGCAGAATATAACAGCCCTGCATGGTGGTAGATGGTTGCACAGTTGGATCTTCCATGCCAGATAAACATTGTTGTAAACACTGTGATGACCTTTAAACAAAGAGTAGTAATTTTCTTTACGTATCTGCATCATGTCGTACAATTATTGCCTTATAGAGTCAAGGCCTGAGGTATTATAAAAATCTTGATATCTGAGGATAATATCCGATTAGGATGTAGACTTAAAAATCCTTCAGCTTTTTTACCCTGACAAATGCACCTGCTGGGTGTAACTCCTGACATCTCTGTTCCCTCTTGACCTTGGGGACTTGTCACTACAGCAAGGGAACCCTACTCCTCAGGGGTTCCAGCGCCTGTGCTCCATTTGTAGGTCATTCAATGACTTAGAGATTATGCAGACCTTTGATAGCAACATAGGACAGGCAGATGGGTCCTGAAAGAAATCTTCAATCTGCTAGTACCTTCTGACAAGCATGATATCACTTCAACAGCCAAGTAACTGGTGAAACCCAAAGATGTTCATAGGGGTGACCGCCCCAAAGCTAATCGATTGCTTTTCACATCCCTAATTCACCAAAATAATTTCCTTGTTATGGGACTCATACTCCTCCACTTTATAATAATTTCAATGAAGTCAAATTGTGTAGTATTTGCCTTACTGTAGAGCAAAATCTCATGCCCCATTACTCATCTAGAGAAAATGGTTGCCTGAAAACCATAGATGACATAAGTTTGGTCAACACTGCAATAGCTGTTGCTTTTTCAAATGCTCAGCTAACAAATATATATCAATAGCCGAGCCAGTCCCCTAATCAGGGCTGCATTATTTTTTGGGTGTGGGGGAGCTTGACATGAGTTTCGCTGTGAAATTAATTGTCACTAAACACTAGTGTTTTTTTTTGTGTAAAACATCTTTTTATGAACAAACATAAAATAGTTCCATAAGATGGTACAGTATACTCAGCACTGGATTAGCACATACAAAACCATAGCAGCGTTCACCATGCACAGTTCCCGCAGTTCACTGTTGACCCTAAGACGATCACTTTCGACCCAATAATCACTTGCACTCTGTTGGTTGGTTCAACTCAACCGGTCAGCACTTTCCCCCTGTAGGCCATCCAGGCCCCCCAGATCTTTTCCCATATCCGTGGGCACCCTCTACTCTGGTACACAGCGTGCTCCGCCCTTTAACACCAGTCTAGATCTTTTTTCCAGCGAACTACCGATGGGACCTCACCAGCGCCCCATAGTCGGGCAATATTACGTTTTGCCACTGCACCTGCTACTGCGAGCCAGACTGTGGCTCATTTGGGCGATACCAAATCTCCAGTCACTCACTCCTAATATATGCCACCTAGCGTCTACCGGGACCCTGGTGCCCACCAATTCAGACATCACCTGGGCTACGGTTTCCCAGTACCTCTGTATCCTAGGGCATGCCCACAGGATATGAAAGAATGTCCTGGAGTCATCACAGCCACGCGTACAATTATTGGACCCACAATAACCAATGCGATACTGCACTGTCCTAGGGACGTTTGACCGATGGAGAATTCGGAGCTGGACTAAGCGAAATCGTGCCTTTATCGTTATTTCTCTAGGGTGTTGTAGAGCCTCTGCCCAGTCGTCATCCTCGAGGAGGCCAAGATCTGACTCCCATGCCTCTCGTAATGGCCCCAGGGGATCCGGTGTGTTATTTATCAATTTTTTATACGTGAGTGAAATGACCTTGTCGATCATTGGATCAAGCAAAAGCCTATCTTCCAGCGGAGCATATTCTGGCAATTGGTCCCCCTCCTTCAAATGGCAGTGCAGTGCATGTCGCAGCTGTAAGTATCGCAAAAATTCTCTCTCCTCCATCAGATATTTCGATTGCATGGTGAAAAAGTCCAGCATCTTCACCTTTTTCCAAACCTCGCCCCGGAGATCTATACCAATGTTACTCCAGCCTCGGAAGCCCCGTAAGCACGCAGTTTCCTTAATAAAATCCCCTTCCCATCATGGGGTTTGCTCCGTGAGTTTGGCTTCCCACCCCGTCATCTTGGTTGCTTTCCGCCACACTGTGACCACTGCCTCCATGTGAGGTGGGAGGATTGATCCGCCCCTTCCTTTCTTGCAGAGGGCCGAGAGATAGCTGCCCCTCCCCAGGGCCATACAGTCCACCCAATACGCTGGTTCCTCGGTAGAGGAGAAAACCCACCCATTAATGTTTACAAGCTGTGTCACCCAACAATACTTTCTGAGGTCAGGTACCGCCAATCCTCCCTCGTATACCCCAAGTTGGAGCTTTCGTAGGGCAATTCTGGGGCTCCCCCCCAGCAACGTGCACTGCTCTGCCTCCAGTGCACGGAAGAAACTCTCTGGGACCAGAAAGGGAGTATTCTGTAATAAATACAGTAGGCCAGGGCCATCATTTTGAACTGGACAGCGCGTCCCATGAGCGAAAGTGGCAGACTCCGCCAGTGGGCCACAACGTCTTCAGCCTATTCAGTTGTGTGTAGTTATTCAGGTGCAGGAAGTCCATTTCGGATTTAGTGATCCATATACCCAGGTACTTAAAAGACTCCTTATGTAGCAGATCCTTACATGCGGAGGTCAACACCTGAGGTGCTCCCGCCAGCGAGAACACTAAGGACTTGTCCCAGTTAATGCGATACACGGAGTACTCTCCGAAAGACCTTAAAATGTGGATGAGTCTATGGAATGTTAGTCTGGGGTGGTGTGCATAGTGGAGGACATCATCGGCGTAGAGGGAAATGCGCTCCTCCCAACCCCCCCCCGTGTCAATGCCTCTTACCAGTGGGTCACCCCGCACCCACGAGGCCAGCGGTTCAATAACCCCTAGTGTTTTGTATCCATCAAAGAACATCTAACCTCCATGTGTAGAATTACTCTATTACATTAACAGTCTGGTGAAACATCCACAATATCCATCACTGCTGGCAGAATGTCCACCAATAAAATGAAGCTACTACAAACGTTCACCCAAAATGAGTGTACTTTTTTTTCAGAGTTTTATATAGCTCGAACTTGACCCGAATGGGGTATCAGAGCTCTTTACAAAGCAACAGTTGCATTACATGAGGACACATTAATTTTTGTTAGGCACGGGGAGATGAAGTGATTTGCCCAGAATCACAGGATGTTCAGCGCCATTGCCGAGACTCGAACCCAGTTCCCCAGATTCGAGGTTGACCGCCCTAGCCGTTAGGCCAACTCCTCTTCCCCTACTTACTTTGTCAGTACTCCTGTATTTGCTCGATGTTTTAAAAGGACATTGTAAAGGCCACACCAGGCTTCCCATGAATGTTCCACCACCATTCTCAGTGTGGTCTTCAGAAAGACCATTGGCCCTAGAGAGGAGTGCACCCATGGACATACCTGCAGAAATAACTCTGACACAGGGCTGAGCTTATGGTACAGCCAAAGGAGTTTGTCAGATGAATTTCCACTACACTGTATAGGGCTTCATAAAACTTTAGGTGCAGTAGGGAGATCTATAATGTTTGTGCAAATTTTCAATTACTGCTTGTTGGACTTGGCCCTCGGTGCATGGTCACCGCCAAAACTTTTGCCCCCAACCCTCCTATTTTTCAGAATTCCTTTTTGTCGGCGTTAGGACTCTGTACACTTTACCACAGCTAGGCAGTTCTAAGGTGCTTGCCAGTCCAGCTGTGGTCCCCACCAGAATCAGGGCATCGCGAATCAACCTGAAGCAGGAAATCGCATTGCAGCTTCTCATTGGAACTGGCGTAGCATGAAGCAGCTTGGCATGAACCTGGCTTCACAACCCCTCATCAGAACCAACGCAGTGCAACTCAACCCGACGCAGGCCTGCGCATTACTCATTGGACTGAAGCTGCACAATGCATTTAGACTTAAGGCCTCGCTTTACATCTCAGAACTGCCGCTGTATGGTGCAACACCCGGCATCAAGGATACAAGATGCAATTCTCAGCTGGCCTAGCTTTGTCCCTATATCCTGGCCGCACTCCATCACGGTCAGCCTGACCTTGTGATTTTGTCCCAGTCCGGCGCAACCAGATAACCACATTTGGTGCATTGTTCCTTTGAGCACTATTTTTACCTAAACCTTTAAAATTGCATATCTCTGGATTCATTGGATTTTTGATATTTTGGTGTCAAATTATGTATTAAAATGTACTCTATGTTTCTAAATTGGTGTGGGATTTGTCTTGTGTTGTGCTTTCACTTTATTACTGTTTGTGTGCTGCATGAATACTTTACACATTGCCTCTCAATTAAGCCTGACTGCTTTTGTGCCAAGCTACCAGAGGGTTAAGCACAGGTTAAATTAGTGACTTTACTGGTTCACCATGACAGGGATTGTGAACCGCTCACACCCTCCTCAACCAACAGCCCAAATTCTCACACCACTCTCATCTAATCCAGGGTCTGACCTCTAAATCTAAAAACATATTTCTGGTGCTGTGCTGCGTGCCATTAAAGGGAGATAACAGAACAGATTAATATCTGCTAAAATGGGGCACTGTATCGCTCTCGTCCTGTGCTGGGGCACCTCAGGCAGCCTTGTGCCACACACAGAAAATTGCACCATAAATCCAGAGTGTGTGTGTAAACTCTAGCATACGTTTTGTACTGGAAGGATAGCCTCCTAGTACAGAATACTATGCTTAAACATAGTTTAAAAGTTTTCCAAGTTTGTATGTCCGCGTACAGTAGAGCACACATAAAAAGTTGGAAAAGTTTGAAGATAAGAAAGTGTTTCTCCAAGGTAAGTCTGCATCAAGGAGGCATACATGTTTGGTGCAAAGCTCTCTGTTACGTTTTTTTGGTAGACATGGCTTTGTGCCAAAAACCATAGGTAAATTCATGGGAAAAAACATTCTCAGATGTAGGGTTCTGAGTGACGTTTCCCTCTCGTTGTCTACCTAATTTCACTTAGAAACACTCAGTCAAATATAGCCCCATTTACCTATCAATAAGTCTATATATGTATGCATATACCCCTTGATGCAAAGTAGCGCAAAATAACACATAGCTTTTTTTTACTTTAATTCAGGCAAACTTTCCAGAGCAAAGCAGGTTTTGCGCTGGAAAGTGAATCCTAATTCAACACTTTGAACCAGTTTACATCACTTTTGTGGCACAAAATGTTAATATAAGTTTAAATCAGAGTGCAACATATGCAGCCCATAATAGGCCCATTCATACTAGGTTTTACTTGTGCTTCTAATAAACTCAGTAGTGCAGCATTCAACTTGAAAGACACAAAAGCTAGATACATGCTACACATGTCAAACCCACAGCGCGGATCCAAACTGATATATTGGCATGAATGTAATCTGTATGAAGCCTGGAGGGGGCAGCTAGATCACCTTACATTTTGCGAAGTAGTGCAACATAGAGTAAAAAAATTATCAATATATAGACCTAATAATTCTTTGAATTAAGGTTTCTTTTTATTTACAAAACTCTTACAGTACATCACAAATCAAAGCAGACACACACACACGCACAAGCACACGCACACACACGCACACGCGCGCACACACACACACACACATTTCCGCTGTATGTTTGAGAAGTTTTAATCCAGCAAAATAACATCCATTTCCATCTGTGCAGTGAGCTGGAAGATGAGCTAAAGTTCAGAGTATGGCCTTTCTGCTTTTAGCATGCTTCTGACAAGTTATGCTTCAGCTGTGCACATGCTTCAGCTATCGCGTGCTTCAGCACGCGCACTGTCTCGCGGCAGAGCTATCTATCTCTTATCTTTCATCTCATAGCAGAGATTGTTATTTTAATAGGAGGCTTCTAGAAGAAGCCTTTTTCCTGAACGTGTGTCGAGGGTGGTGGAAATGAGTGGGATTAGACCAGGTTGTTTTAAGCATATACGTTGGAAGCAGGAGCAGATCATTTTGGCAGAGGGCATACATAACCTAAAATTATTCTTGGCTAAAATGAAAGTAACAGGGATGTTTTTCACCCCGGGTTCAGAGTGACATCATGTTTCGCTTTCAATGTCCACTTAATTTAACTTAGAACTAGGGGTGGGCGGAATTTGCGAAATCCGCTTTCGCAAATTATCGCGAAAATGTTAAAAATTATCGCAAACACGCGGAAATATCGCGAAGATGCGGAAGTTTTTTCCCGCATGTTCGCGAGATTTTCTGCAGGGTTGCGGCTTGCCAACTTACCCATGTGGTTGCTCGCGGGCGCGGCCATCTTGTTTTCAGTTGTCTCGCGGTGCATGATCGCGAGAAGAAAGACGTGATCGCGCGACGCATGACGTCACTGCAGGCGCGAACTGTCGCGAGACAGCGCAAATGGCTAAAAACAATACAACATCTCATGGAGAACGCGACCGGATCAAGAAAACTTGTCGGCGAACGCAGGGATTCAGGTAAGGCGATCGCGCGCGGGCGAGAATGTATTATTTTACAGCGCGAGCAAGAACCAAATTATCGCTAAGCTGCGGAATGCGGAAATTTTGACATTTTTGCGCTTTCCGTGGAACGCGAAAATGTCAAATTATCGCAATTTCCGCAAACGGAACGAAATTTTCGCCCAGGCCTACTTAGAACCCCTCAGTGAAATAGTGCCCCATTATTCACAGTTATCCATCTGTCTATAAATCTATATATTATTATCACTAAATAAAATCTCTTGGGATTTCTGAGAATTTGTCAGTGTGAGGCTCGATTCATGTCAGCCACATGCACAATGAAACAAACAAGGATACAACTAATCAACCCCTGGGGATAGCTTCGGGCGTCTCACTAAAATCTTGCATTCCAATATTGAAAGTTCTGCCCCAGTACTCAGAATCAATCATTCTCTACTGAAGCATGTTTTGTATGTTCCTCTACGGATGTGCATCTAACACAAAACACTGCATGCATGGCAGGACATATGTCTGCCACAGGAGAAGCAACAGAGATGCAATGGGACCCACATCAACAAAGCCTCCTAAAAATACTACCCCAAGAGAATTAGTACCAGTTTCAAATATTCTGCCAAAATATAAAACGTACCTTTTTTACTGATCCAGCTACTAGTTCATTAAAATGTATGTGCCACAAAATGAAATAGAACCTCAAAAGTTGTCATGCTATACGTCAAGACCCTGCCACCATACAGCAACTACATTTTAATACATTGTTGATGCTGGTGCGAATATTTGAGGTGTGAGCAATTTTATTAGGATGCTACTCAAATATTCCAGATTTCTGTTTAATATTGAATCTTATCAGAGGTGAACAGTGATGATCAAATAGGCCAGGACATCTCATTGTGCCCAACTAACTGTCCCCAGTGGCTGTTCATGGTGCCAGGGATTTCTTTCCCTCTGATTCATGTTACTATTTGGCTCAAATATCAGAAGTCATGGGCTCATGCCCTGCATAGAAGAATTATCCATCAAATTATCAATAGTGCTTGATGCCAGTTTCCATATTTAATGGTATGTAAAGTGTTAATACTGTTCTAGCTTTTACAAATTCCCTACTATGCAAAGCAGCATCATGCACAGGTCAGGACCCTCAATGACATAGTAAATAAAACATAATATCTAAGTCAGTTCCACATTGCTCTAACTTGTGATGCATTATAGCCAGGTCATTATCAATATTGAAACTGTATGAAATCCCCTCCCCCCCATAGCTAGGCCAGTTTCTCATTGCCCCAGCATGACAATCACCATGGTCAGGCCAGATTTACAATCCCCTGTGTGTGATATCCCCTGTGTGTGATATCCCCTGTGTGTGATATCCCCTGTGTGTGATATGCCAGAGGCAAGCCAGCTCCACATTGACCCTGTATATAAGGCACCACAGCTAGGTGAAAATCCATAGTGCTACTTGTCTAGCTTCAGTGCTTAGTATGCTGGGGGTTGTGGAGTTGGACAGCCTAAATCTATACATGAACATACATTGAGAAATCTGGCTATTAGATTAAATTCAAATCCTTGCACCACAGCAAAGGAAGCAAAACACCAATGTTGTTCCATTGAACCACAAACAGGCACCATTAAGTTGGACGGACACTGACTCACAGTCATAGTCATAGTCCAGAAATACTTTATTCAGTTAATAAAAAACCATAAAACCATCATACGCATAAAGAGGCAATAAATAAGTTAAAAACAATTCTCATAAATAAAATTTCATTAATCTTAGAATCCAGATTTAAAAAAACTTTTAAAAATTCTCAAGTTCACAAATGACTTCCTCCTCCCAGATGTTTTTTCCTGCATCTAAGGGCACCTGACAGAAAGCTAGCCATGTTGAAACAAACGTAAGGATTCACTAGCATTTGAAGATAGATCGTGGTCGGTCTTCATTGCTAAAATCCCTTTCCATTAAGTAATGGTAATATATAGCGGTGTCGCAGGGCACTGTAATGATCACAAAACACAACAAAATGCATTGTGTTTTGGAGCGAAAAATTATCACAGGACCAAGGCCCCTGGTCTTCAACATTATGTTTATTCTGCGGCTCCACGAACAGCCAATGCAATAAAAGTAATCAAAAAGGGCTTTAACAGGAATCGAAAATGGGGAATAGTAACCACATTCAGATATGGCTCCAAGCGAGCCCCGGTTATCAACAGAGGGTGGGCCCTAACAGAGGGTTTCAGAAGTTCTCTAGCTTCTCTATCAGCTTTGGCTCTTAATGTAAAATATTTTTTAATCCAGGTAAATCTTTTATTAAAATCCTTCCATATAGGGCCACCCACCCCAGTTTCTCAAAGGAGTCTTTAATATTATGAAGCCAAGGGAAAGTGTGGCCTTTGTCCAAGGTAGGACACTCCCTGATAATAGCCTGATTCAACCCTAACTTCAACCTTGACCAGATTTTATACCATCTGACTAAAGGGGCGAAAAACAGCATATCAGAGATATACTTCAGCCCCTATTCTTTGTGAATGATTGCAGTGGCTACCGACTGTGGGATTGAAAACAATATTCTAATGAAGTAGTTTTCCTCTTGCGAATCTCTCCACAGTCCTTGTAGCCCCATAAGTCACTCCCATAGCCAGTGAAGGATAGACACTTCACTCGGTAAACTTTAACCATAGCCTGCATGGGCTTTGCACCCAGTCTTTTTGAAAAAACAAAGACAGAGGCTAGTGATCTGGCCATAAGATTTATTTTAATCTTTGCAGGCCCACAAACTCCTCTCATCAAAAATAACCCCCAAGTACAGGAAGGCAGAAACTATGGTCCCAGAGACCACTGCCTGCCCTTAAAAAACATGAAACGAAAACGTTGCATTTTTTCTTTTTTAAACGCATCCCATTTTCCTTTAAGGAAAACGGGCTGCGTTTAAAAAAAAAACTGCTTTATTGAAAAGCAGTCCCAGAGATGGAGGTCTGCTGAGCCCAGCAGGCCACCATTCCTGGGAGGGCCAGCCATTCCCAATGAGGTTGCAAATTGCGAGTGGCTCATCAATATTCATGAGCCTCTCATTGGGAATCTCTAACAGTGTCTCTGACACTGTTGTAAATTTTTTTTTGTGACTCGAAATTTGCGACTGACAATTTTTTGAAATTTGCGAGTCGTTAAAGCAATTGGTCGTACATCTGGCTCCAAGACTCATCAACGTAATACAATTATTAAGCAACGACATCAGGGAGGTGGCCAAGCCCAGACTTGTCGGGCCACGGATGGGCGCAGATGGGCGTAGCCTGCATGCATGCATCCTACACAGTGGGAAATGTTAATGCGCTATGTAGCGCTCGTTATTACGCACAGGTGCGGCAGTTGGGGCTGATGGCCGCCTCCTCACCCTAGATGAACACTGGGACACGTAGTCCCAGACTCCAGCTACCATGAAGCTCCCGCGTGGTGGGAAATGTCAATGCGCTATGTAGCACTCATGACTCCCCACGGGTGCGGCAAGTGGGGCTGAGGTCTGCCTCCTCACCCTAGATGAACACTGGGATGCGTAGTCCCAGACTTCGGCTGCCAAGAAGCTCCCCAGTCAAATCATGAGCTGCCTAATTATAGTCAAAACAAATGTACACGTCCTTCCCAAAAAACACATCTCCCATCACTTAATAAAATGACTAGTTGACCACCACCACCACCACCGTAGACAATCAGCATATTTCACATATTACCACTGCACCTTGAACATGTGGGGTAACTCACGAAGTATCCACATCTCCAAATCAGGAATGAACGTACAAAAGCAACTGAGAACACATTATATTTGTAGGAAATGGGACATGGGGATATTACCTTCAAATCGGAATAAGTGTGAGTTCCTTAAACCTTCAAATGCGAGTGATTCGATTTCAAGGCTGATAGGTGTGTGATGATGCTGGAAATCTCCCATTCTAAGAATATTCCTTTCTAAGTCAGACAGACTTGCTAGAAGTACCTTGTTTTAATTCCCACATGTTGGCACCTTGATCCTAGAGTTACAACATGGGGGCCGATTACTATGTCGGTCGGAAAGGTTTCGAACAGGATTCGGATTTTCCTAACCCGTGTCGAAACCTATGTTTGCGACCAACATCGCAATGAGGCCCTAAATCTGGCTGAGTAATGATAATGTCCCTCATACTGATCAACACACACTTTTACCTTAAATTCCTTTTAATTATTGATAAGTGTAAGGGTCCTATCAGAGCATTCTTGACAGCCGACTGAGGGAACTGCAGAAATCATATTCCTGTAATTCGTCCTGGAGCACAGGCCAACAGATGAAGGACAGCAAAGCAAGGAAATGAAGCTCCGCAGAAAATTCTGACAGAAGATAACTCCCTGCAGGAAAGGCAGAGGTCGCCAATGACTTAGTCAGGATTGTTGAGAATGTCATCGACCTTCACAGCAGGTGACTGTAATACTGACTGATCTGTAATAGAATGTTTCTGAATTTGGATCATTCACGTTAGCTATAAGAGGACAATCTCAGGGATACAGAAACAGGAAATCCGGATTGCTATTCATCCCTTTCACTGAAAGGCCTGGCATTATACCAAATGTCCCAGTTTCTCACACATGAGGTATGAAATAAACTGAATTGAGAAATAAATCCAATGTCAACTTTATCAAGGCAGCATTGCAATAAAAATGAAAATACTCTTTATGATATTTCCCTGTATTCAATTAATCAAAAAACCTTTAGAAAGGAGTACAAAATTAAAGCAAATTCTTGGACTACATTTTAACATAACCAGGAATGAAGCTTTGGGAAAATCTAGACTAACATAACCAATGTTATGTGTCACTAAGACATCTGACCAGATTCTTGATACTTGCAGCACAAAACATGACAGTATGGTGTATGGCTGTTTTCCAGGGCCAGACTCGCTACCGGGCGTTTTGGTGTGCTGCCAAGCTGGGGGCTGATTTCGTTGACGGGGACCTGCGTGTGCTTAAAACCATTCGATTTGCTTTGTTTATTCAGGAGCAGGTCCCCATCAACGAAATCAGCCCCCACCGCAGTGAAATCAGCCCCCAGCTCGGCAGCACACCAAAACATCCGGTAGCCAGTCCGGCCCTGCTGTTTTCTGAAATTCGGGGGCACTGTAGTATTGCGGCAGGGGCCGCAGACGCTTGGATAATCCCTTCTGTAATACAATTTAAGGGCATAGGGATATGGCCCCATGCAAATATGAGATATGCTTTGGCTTATCACCCCCACCATATTATGAGCACGGGTGCAGAGGCAAAGAGGCTATCAGCAGACGCACTGGATGTTCACCACAAAGAGGTGGCATGCAGTAAGTGCGCCACCAACAAGAGCTCCCTCTGAAAGGCGGTAAAGAGGGTCCCATTGACCTCTCATACATCCCTCTGCAAGCGAGACTAGTCTCTTGAAGTGCAGGCCAGGTGGCACATACACTGTGAAAGACAGAGCAGCTGCTTTAAATAGCCATTCCGCCGTTCATTAATGCGCTGTTCCGACGCAGCAGATTATATGTTGTAGGGTGCACTGTCATTGTTTGCATCTGCCACACCTCGTTAGCCCCTGTGCCGCGTGGGGGGGGGGCACGCACGGCACCGCGGTGCTCGTGACGAGCCCGGCTCGTCACGAGGCACAGTGGAGCTGTGCTCATGACGAGCTGAGCTCGTCACGACCCCGCCCACTGATTGATTCTCCCGCACAGGTGGGGAATCAATCGTGCGTGGGCGGGCCGCGGCCGTTATTAAGAGCCCAGCTCGTCATGAGCACAGCTCCACTGTGCCTCATGACGAGCTGCGCTCGTCATGAGCACGCAAGCCGTTAAGGGATGCTGTGGTGCAAACAGCGACAGTGTGCCCTAAGTATAACACTGCTCATGATGTTGTACCACAATATTGATTTCAATAGTTTTTGATATTGTCTGGCCAAACTATTGCAACCAGATTATCAGCAATTACAATAATGTGAAGGTCATTATATATAGGTAACATAGATTTATTATTTCTAACTCCACATCTATGCACCTTGACAATGTGTTTGCTCAACGTACATAGATGTGGAGTTAAGAAGGTTAAATAGACAGAACGAACGGACGTATCGGATATTACCTGGTGTTCCCTTTTTCAGGAAACACATCACTCCTGCGTTTTAGGTGAGAGCAAACACAGGAATGCCTCGGCCCACTACAGGAGCATTAGAGTGATGAGAACGTAGAAACCACACAAAGTTAAGCAGTGGCCGCGCATCAGATTATCGCTATCCAACTTAAAAGAATTGATAATAATTTTTCAATTTAAATTCACTACTTCATTTGTATTTGCTGTTTTTAATACTTGCTAACTGGCCAGCAACACCTGCAAGGTTGATTTCGCACAAATTCCAAGAGCATGTGCAATGCATAAGCAAATGTATAAAAAAAACTATTAATTAACAGGCTCTCATCAAACCCTAGCAACAACGTAAGTATGGCAACCTCCTCACTCCAAGTCATGTCCTCCAGGCCTGAACGTTTCTCCTACAAACCATTGTTTTCAGGTGTGTGTGTCTAATTAGTTCAAAGGGAGCAGAACAAGACTACAACATCCAGAACTTATTGGGTTCTCAACGAAAAGTCCAGGACTTTAAACTGACTTCGCAATGACCTGGAATGTAGTGGTCCTCCTAAACTTATATCGCACATTGATCATCAACAGATTGATCATTTTAAAAAATCATACGTTTTGTTTGAAGTGATATTCCAGCTTCTTGGCACCAAGCAAGTTATTGGAACAATAAAATAATAAAGGTTATTATGATTTTTAAGCAGATGTTTAGTTTTGTCTCACCTTGTCTCGTAGCTCCTCCACCTGGCGAAGCTCCTCCTGCAGGTTAAAGATCTTGTTCACCAGTTCGTGGCGGTCCTCGAGCGCCTCCTGGCGGTCGTGTTCGAGGATGTCGAGAATGGCTTTGTCGGTGTCTGGCAGACTGCGCTTCCCAGCCTGGAGCGAGTGAGGCCAGACCAGAAATACAGGAGAAAGGTAGAGCGAAAGGCAGACCAGAAAAAGTGGAGAGACAAGAAAAGAAACCTTGGTTAGTGTTGGAAGGCAAGTCTTGGACTCAAAGGGAGTGTGGTAGCATACAACATCACTAACAGTGGCAACTTATTGACTTTTTCAACTCAAACAGGCTGCGTAAAGTTCCCGAAACATTGGCACAAGACAGGAAAAAGCTAAAAAGAAACTGCAGGTCTTTGAAGAAGTCCAGGGTTTGGGGCAATGATTAGTAGAAAAGAACTCTAAGAGGTCTCCAACCTTTTCTTTAATAAGAGCTACATATGTTCAACAAAAATCATCCTGAGCAGGGGCGGCTCCTCCACTAAGGCGGAACAGAGTCACCACACAGGAAAAATAAAATGATAGCATTTTTTCAGTACTCACAGTGCTCACAGAGCAGGGAGGAGAGGTGGGCACTGGCTAAGTGCGCATGACTGTTTGGCCGGCTGTTTTAAGCCTGCCAAACAGTCATGTGCACTTGGCATGTTCTCCACTGTGGGGTGTTGCACAGCCTGGGTGGAGAACATGCCCTGGCTCCCAGTCCCCATCTGAGTGCTGAACAACGGCACTCAGGCCAATCACGACGCTGCTAACAGCAGCGTTGTGTTTGGCTAGGGGAGTCTGGAAGCCTGGGTGCTTCCTGTTCCTGCTTACTGCGTCGACCGCAGAAGAAGAGGACGGAGGGGAAGCGGCGGCTGGCAGGTAAGTTTACATTTTTTTTTTTTACCCCACCACTTCTGCCCCCGTAGCAGCCACTACTGATCCCGAGCTCGTACCGAATATCATTGGTGTTGTAATAGTGACCATATCAGACCATATCAGACAAGATAACATTAGTGGTCAGTCTGCACAAGGCTATATGTGCTGATGTAGGGATGTCCTCATTACTATCTAGCACAGAGAGACCATTAGTGGTCACTCTGTGCAAGATAGTAATGAGGATCTAGGTGCATCAGTGGTAATTTAAAACAAAATGCTTTTTCTATTTGGAATGCCTCAACATGGGTTGCACAACAGTCATAGCACAATGTTTGTGGCATATAGGTGATAATGTTAGCAATGTCTCCCCAAAGCAGCTTGATTTATCATTCAAATATCAACTTAAAATACATTTGGAAATTCAACCATTTTTCTCCAAACATCAGCTAATGAGCTCTGAACATGCACACATTTTTCAAACTATTCATACATGTATTCATTAAACCAAGCAAAAGCTCATAATTTAATAAGTTAACGTGTATTTGTAAAGCGCTAGTTCACCCAAGGGTATCTTGGTGCTGAATACATGATGTTTAATAAGCTGGGATGCACAAAGGAAAGCTACTTAACAGTAGCTGGAGAGCTACCAATAGCTCACGAGCTACTCATTGGAGAAGGCTGGAATAGAAGGTGGCAGGCTTGTCAGGAGTTTTTTTGGGGCTCAAGTCGCAAACGTGATGCAGTGCCCTTCTCTGCTTTTATGGCACCGCTTAGTGGTGGCAATGGTTATCTGCCTTATTGAGGCTACATTATCCAAAGCAGTATACTGCTTTTTGCTATATAAATAGATTTGGCAGTGGCAGAGAATGGTCCTGAAAAGAGTGGTGAGTGGGGTCAACAGCCCTAGCTGCTCTCACTGGATGATGGCCCTGAAGACTGGAAGGGAGGGATGGATCCAGTGCTTAATTTGAGCTGGTGGTATCCAGTGCTGAGCACAAACAGTTAATTGTCAACACCAGAACTTATGATCGTCTACCACATGGTGGCACTGTTTGCCTAATTTGTAAATGAGCACAACAGTTATTTATTCATTCAATATACTTTAGAAATGATTACTACCTGCTGACGAAGTAATTCTTATAGCTTTGGGCGCTTGAAATAATCTGAATTGTCACAATTGTAGGAGTGTGAGGGTAAGTATTGTATTGGTACTGCTATTGGCAGTGCTGGCAGATGCTATGGGTGATGCAAGCTGCAGTGGCCTCCTAATGAGGGCCCTGGAATTTAGTTTTTTATAAATTAAGGACAGCACGGATCGCGAGGATGGAGGCTGGGAAAAGGGAAGATCCGCAAGGGGATGATCAGAAAGCTAGACAGAGAAGGATGCAATCTAAAAGTGATATGTTATAACATGAGCCAGGGCTTTAGTCTCTAAAATGAAACCCCATTAGACTGTATGTGATTAGTTTACTATTTGAAGAAGTTCAGTTAGGGATCACTGACGTTAGGAGTCAATGATGTTAGGTCAGTGGCCTCAGGTGTCAGTGGAGACTATTAAAAGTGATGCAGGTAGAGGGGAGTAAGTCAAGTTAGTGGAGAGTAGAGTCTGGAGTAAAAAGACTGAAGACCGAGGAGTCTGGTGGAAGAGCCCATTTTCAAACAGCTTACTTTGCACATATATTTAATCAGTTTGTAATCTACAAAGAAAACACATTGCACCCTAAAATCATGAGAACATTTATTTATAGAATATTGAAAGCAGATTTTGTTGTAAACAAGGATATCCCTCATGGCACAATCTTGAGAATTTGAAATAATTTTTGTCCCTTAGTCCCCATCATTGGCTTGGACCATGCCATAAGGACCTTGTTAGCCCGAAAGAGGACCTTATATCACGCCTACATCAGGTCATATTTTGCTATGTTTTTGTGTGAAGTTTCAAGTTTATTGTTATTGCTCGGTTAATTAAAACCATTGCAAAGTTTAAACATTAAGAGATATAATTAAAAAGACAGATTCTTTATCAAATAACACCATGTTTTAATTTAGCATATCAACTGCAACAAATGTAAATAAGATCAAATAAAGGTGTCAATCAAATAGGTAAAATGCATATTAAATCCTTAAAAGGCATACTAAACAGATCTGCATTACTCGACTACCCTAGACAACAATAGGTTCCTTATAATATGTGGGAACCCACTGGAGTAACCATGGACTCCCAATAAAGTGCAGCCTCCCAGCAAACAGATAAGATGTGTATAAGACTCTACCACATAGACTTTGTTCAGTATGGGGAGCATGCCTGATCACATGATAAAGTAGTTGCCTAAAGGGTAAAAATTAACTTGTTGAAACAAACAAAGTGCATGCAATCGCCAATCTGCCCTCTGCTCCAATGTGTTTTTTAACAAAATGTGCAAAGCTGCAAGGGGGGTCAGAAGGAGGGGTGAGCTTGGGCTCAATAAGATACAGCTTCCCCGGCAAGCAAGTAAAGTGCTAGGGAAATCACGCCGAAGATCTTTCTGAGGGTTTTCCAAATAACCTTTGAGAAAGGCTGGCATCTTCTATTGTGGAAGTGACAGAACAAGCTTGCCGCTTGTAGTTTGACATTGTGGTGTTTTAATGTATTTTCACAGTAGCAGGGAGATTGGCATCTACATTATCCTATTGTAATGTTGTTCCTCCACAGCTGCACATCAATGTTTGTAGGACCTAGTGGCAAAGTCCCTTTTAGAAGCACATCTATTTATCCCAGTCATATGAGCACAATCACCTTTGAATCGCCCTAGAATTGTAAATCTAATGAGACCCTACATTTTCTTAGATTGTGCATGTAGCAAATCAGTTCATCCACCCCTGTTGCGTTTTTCACATTCACAAGAGCAACGTGTGGACATTTGCTGTAGCGGATGTGGGACAGAGACTTTATGATCAAATTTTGTGAATAAGAATGCACTAAGAGGTTTAAAATGGACCAGCACAGCGAGCCGAAAGCCTCAGACTGACTGTAAGGAAATGCCTATTTTTGCATAATCATCACACCCAAAGTTTTGGACTCATTCTGCTTGCTTTTTTACTCTGATTGTGCACTAAGTTCTGCTAGCCAGTCCTCAGTGCCATAGTTCTAACCCCTTACAAAATATATCTTGAATTGGCTACACCCAATTGGCATAAGCTGCCTTACTTAGAAGTCCCTAGTATATGTAGGACAGCACGTCCCCCCTGGGCTGCAGCACTGGTTGTGCCACCCAGTGTGTGACAAAGTACAAAATGACCCCCAGCCTGCCACTGCAGACTAAAAGGGCAGTAGTAACACTGCTAGTTCAACTTTGCCATTCAAACCCATGGCAAAGGCCCGACTTCCCTTAACAATATATGTAAGTCTCCCCTAAGGAAGGCCTATCGAGCCATACGACAGGGATCTGTTTATCATTAAGTAGGACATATACTTTTAATATGCCCTAACAGCAAAACTTCCAAATTGCCATTTTTGCTGTAGAAATGTTAGTAGCCCTATTTGGCTAATACAGAGCTACTGGCTGACCTTGCAGTCCTACTAGCTTTTGCATGGGACTACTAAAAGGGGACTTCAAGGTATCAAATTTATCGTGGCATTAAACCCGATTTGATGCCCAAGTCAAAATTAATGTCACTTTTAAGGAAGGGCAGCTTTTAGAAAGTTGCCACTCTGTTGGTTAGCTTGTCCAGTGGCTGGCCAACAGACAGGCTTCTACCCTCCTGGGGAGTAGTGTGAATCACTCCCAGGCTCAGGAAAAATAGAAGTCTACTACAGAGAGAGGTTTTACCTTCCCCTTGGAGGGAGTCACTCGGGGTGTTGGTCCAGAAGGCAAGCTTCAAAAGTGGATCTCTTTGGTGGGCAAATGGCATTCACACTCCTGAAGGGTTGCCACTTTGTTCAGGTAGACAGGCTGGCAGTGGTAACAGAGAGGAGAAACAGGTGGTCAAACTGTTTTTTCCATGGGCATGTAGCTCACAGGTAGCCACACATCTAGGGCGGGCTAACAAGCTCCTAACATCCAAAGAAGTGTTCAGACAACTTGAGGGTGGACAGAATAGTGCACTCTGGGATTTCTAGATGTCACACATAGCTGGAAGTCAACAAAGGGTAGAGGTAATGGTAGCCCATTGGCTAGTGATCACATCATTCCCCCAGGGCATTTTCTGGACTTATATATGCTATCCCTGGCACCCTGAACCTCAGATCATGACAGAACTGGAGAAGGGACAGAAGAAGGACTGCCCTGGTGACCCCTGGACCCGACAAGAGAGGCTGCACTGACTGCTGGACTCCACCTGCCGCACCCTGGGCTAGAAAATAGAGAACTGTGCCAATGGTCCTGGCTCATCGAAAAGTAATTTTTGAGCCCCATATCAAAGAAGTGACTCCAAGGGTCAGTCAGCCGACCACCTGGAAACAGCACAAATGCCGTTAAAGCTGAAGAAGCCCATTCCAGCAAGTCAGTAGCCACATTATTCAAATCATCGCTGCTGGATGACCCAAGAGATGATCCTTGGCAGCCAAAAGTTACACCCAAGTCTGCTGGACCCAGGATGTTCATCTGAGCCCAAATTGTTAACCAAAATGGACACCAGCACTCACCAAAGGATACCGCGGGACTCCCTGTGTATGGAGATCGGTGGCCCAGCTGCAACTACCCTTCTACTGGCTCAAAGAGGACTTTTAAGGACATCATCCCCTGTGGCCAAAGTCGCCCCAACTTACCCATGGACCAAGGACCGTAAGCACCCCCGTCGACCGCACAGCAACCAGAGCATTTTTTCTCATCCTCAGCATCTTGTATCCTTGGTATCAGGACCACTCCATTGAAGTCTATGACGGTCTTGATGTACAGTGTGGAACTGGACTTGAGACTACTTTGGTGACCAGGTAACTATACAACTCCTACTTATTGCCCCCTGACAGCTTCCCTGTTGGAATTGAACACCCCTCTCGGGATGGAGTAGCCAAACACAACTCTTTCAAACTTTTCAAACGTTTCTAAATTTTAACCAATGCTCGTTTGGCACTTCTAAATGCTTCCCACTAGATCCTTTGTTTAAGCCTTGCTGCTTGAAGCCACATCTACCCAGGGTTAAGCTAAAGATTTTTACAAACGAGCCTGACTGGACCCCAGACAGTTTTGCAAGTGTAAATACATGGTAAGGTCGCACAACCATACCATATAATACACCAGAATTCTCACACTGACACATGTTTATTTTGGTATCTTTTGAAGGCTTCACTATCATGGGACACATTTGAGACAATGGAAGTCTGGTCACTGCAGGAGAACCTACAAGCGCCACTCTTTTGACACAGCGCAAAAAACAAAGTTGCTACATTGGGTAGTGCAAGGGGGAGAAAGGAGCTCAGGGGCATTTTTAATTAAAATGACCTGCTTCTTCTGTCATCACCTGCACTGGCACAGTATAATGGCTTCCTACCCCTATGCACAACATTTGCACAATGGTGCAGAAGTGTAAGCATGCCGTCTAGCGTAGGATTTATAGGGGAAGGATATCCTTCCAGTACAAAATCCATCCTATGTTTAGACAAACTCTTAGAGATTCCACACTTTGTATGTGTGCTGTGCAGCACACATGCAATATGCAATATAGGAAATGTTTGGAGTAATGAAATAATTTCTCCACGTAAGCAGCTGCTTCATGGAGGCATTATTATTTTCAAACAAAGCACGGTCTGGCTATCTTTGCAGATTGGGATGTGTGTCAAAAACGATGGCGGCTTCTGCAGATTCACCTAAATTACACCCACGTAACACCTCCATGGCACTGATTGGCATGAAGCTGTGCAAAGCGGCATTTGAATGGGGAAAAAGGCACCTTCCAAGTAAAATACTTCTTGCCTTGGAAAGTAAATATCCCTTGTAAGACTTTGAGTTGCTTTGCGTTACTTTGCGTTGGTGCAAAACCTTTGCAAATGTGGAACTTGCTATAAAATGGCTGCCGCAAACCTTACTCGAATTGCCATCTTAGCCCTGGTGCTCTGAGGAAGCAAAATGTGGGAACCCTACGGTTTCACAAAAGGGCATCGATAAATATAAATATGTTATTGTAGAAGAGAATATTATAATTTTTTGGGATGTTTGGCTGCAAAACACCCCGTCTATTCCCAGTTTCTGTGATCAGGTCTTAACCAGAGCAAACACGTGCAAATGCACGCTAGCAAGCACACTCATACACCTTTGCTCCGCTGTTTCTATACAATACTACTTGCTTTCCTAAACCCCCTGTTGCTTCTTGGAGATCAGTCCATGCTACTTCAAGAATGAAAAAGATACTTTCAGTGCCTTGGCACTCTATATACTGGAAAGGGGGAGAGGATGTGGCATAACAGCACAGGTTGGAGACGGCGGGAACCAAGTTCAAGTCTCGGTGTCAATATCCTGTGATTCTGGGCAAATCACTTAATCTCCCCATGCCTATAACCCAGCCCCTTGAAACCCTCACGGGTGATTTGCCACGCTTTACAAATCCTGGATGGATTATTAGTATTTATATACTAGTCCAGGGGTCTGCAATTTTTTTTATGCTGTGCCCTCAAAAATGTAATTAAAAAAATCATTGGGGCTCCCCAGAATTTTTCACAATTATTCTATTAAATTGTCAATGTTTAAATAAACATTGCAGATAAGTTCTGTTACCCCTTTTAAAAAATACAGTCAAATACATGATTGCCAAACATAATATCCTGGTTAGCTATGCCTCACTAACATGTTGAAGTATCCTCAGTGAGATAATCAGAAATGGAAGGTGGGGGCTTTGAGGAATATTTGGAGTCCCTTACCTTTTGACACATACTCCAAACCAGATATAAATGACAAACATGTTAGTGATGGCCCATTACAGAGCGGCCTTCTGCTACTCATTTTTTTCAGCTTAAAACAAAGCTCTGTTATCAGCATAATGCTTCTTTTGGCCAGAGCTAGTGCCCCCCTGCTGTCAATCAAGGCATCCGTAAGGGGTCCCGCCCCTTGTTTTGAAGACCCTTGTACTGGACTGAAGCTCACTGAGGTTACTGAAATCAGACATGAGGCGCCACTGCCTCATTCTGTAAGTGATCGTCACTTTACGTTTTTTTAGGGGCTCACAACAGTGCAACTCCATGGCCAGCCTGAAGCTCAAATAACATTCTTCATTCACTGTAAGATCAGCAGTCCCCTCTTTTTGCCCTCCATCTGTGATTCCTCACCCACAGAAAACTGCGCTTAAGTACATACCCAACACAACCTACTCCCCGCAGCTATAAGTCATGTGTGTTTAATTGAAATACTTCAACATATGCAGAAATTAATTTTACCTTTTACTTAATTTAAAGGGATTTTATTGAATTTATTTAAATGTAATGTTCTGAGTTAGAGAAATAGACAAATATAAAAAACTATCTAAATATATGTACTAAAATATTAAATTATTTGTAGAATAAAAGTAAAGGAAAGACGGGAATGGAGGCAGAGGGGTGTGGAAAGGATATAGTTTAAGGAATATAGAAAAAGGGATCAATGAAATTAAATATGATACTGACTACAACACTTATTTCAATACACATCTAACTTTAAATGTGTAAACCAGTGAAACAATTCAAAAGTGAGATACAATTTTAAAATAAGGAAGTGGCGATGATATCATGTTGCGTGAACACTTCTTTGGTACGTGGTGGATGTAAAAGAGAGCTTTACCACAAATTGGTGATAAAAAAGGTTTCGAGGGCCCACAAACGTTCTGTTTGACTGCGTATGAGCTGAGGGATACATAAGCACTATCTAGACTGTGGCTTTAACAAATGTTATCACCATAATTGAAAAGTAACATTCAAAGGGGCATATTTACAAGGTATGGCGCATCTCTGCAAATCAGCAGGGATGCGCCAGAACACTTGCGACAGGCAAAACCACCCGTGCGCCACCACTGATGCGCCGCATTTGCAATGCGGCGCGCCGTGGCGCACGGATGGGCAGATGCGTGTCGCATCCCCCATCGTAAAGGCGGCGCATTGCTGGAGTCCAGCAAGGCTCGGGGGCGCCCTATGCCTAACATGCTGCATTACTCCTTGCGCCTGCTTCAAGCAGGCGCAGGGTTTTGACGCAGCATGGCCGTAAAAGTGACTCAGTGAAATCTTGTAGATTTCACTGTGTCACGTTTACGAGGCGTACCTGCGAGGGAACGCCCACCCTGCGCCGTAACGCCCACATGAAACTTGACGCAGGTTTCATATGGCGCAGGGCTTTACAACATGACGCATCTCCCTAGATGCGCCACGTTGTAAATAGGGCGCAACATGGCGCATGGTTTACGCCGCCGCTGCGTCACAAAAGTGACGCAACGGCGGCGCAAATGAGGCACAAGGGGCTTGTAAATCTGCCCTAAAGTATTTTCCAGTTTTTAATAATTTGTTGTCAAGCTACTACCAATAAATGGTCAATTACGCTAACATTGTAAGAACGTCAATTCCATTCTTCTGATAAGCTTCCTTGGAAGATGTTAGTGAAGCTGAATGGTACATTCGTTTTAAAGATACAGTTTATTTGGGGACAAACTCTGTGCCAAAAGATAGGATAAAAGATAAAAGAATTCTGGCAAGAAAAAAGAATATGCTCAAATCAGCAATAGGTTCATCAGATGTCCAACACTTAGAATGTACATCAGAATTAATTTGATGTAAACCTTCTGGTGTTAGAAATAATCTAATAACATTTAAATATTAGTCTGAAAAAATAGAAGAAAGCAGAGCAAATGGAAGTTACACCAAGCTTTTTAGAAATATGGGCTTTAGCATAAGCAGTGAACAAAAGTTCAACTAGTAAGAAGGGAAAACGATTTATTACCCCTCTAAACAGCACATAAATTGCAGTGGATGGTCAGACAGGTTATGCATTTTTAAAAGCAGTCCTTAGCTCATCAAACTTAGTTTTATGTCTCGGAAGATGATGAACTGCAGAGCTGTGGGTGATTTGAATGATATGCCCCTTGGAAACTAGCCAGATGTGGGACTTGGGCCTGTTTGAACACTGGGGAAATGCAGATGTGTCCAAACTACAAGAGCCTGCACTTCAATAAGTTACCAGAAGGGAGTAAAAAACTCAACAAATGCATATTGCCAATGATTCACAAAGTCACTTTCGGCCCTAAATGCACATTTACATCTGAAAATCGCCCCAATTGCACCTGTGAGGGATTTACAGATGGATTCATATGTACAGATGTGCCTGGCACAGCTTTCCAGGTGTTCTACTGGGAAAAACTAGTAAATCTTCACTCATTCATAGGTCTGCACGTTTACATTGACTGACTATTTGCTTTGCGAACTGACTCGGATCCATTGTGTTTTGGTTCTCAAGTACTTTAGGAAGATACCTGTCAATGATTTAACTCCTTCCCTGCTCATGACGGAACCACTCCGTCATGAGCCACGGTCGCGCTGTGCTCATGAAGGAGTGGTTCCGTCATGCCATGGCCGTTGGCTGCCGCTCCGCCCACGCGGGGCGTTTTCCCCGCCTGTGCGGGCGTCCAACGTAAGTGGGCGGCGCCGTGACGGAACCACTCCGTCATGAGCACAGCTCGCCCGTGACTCATGACGGCGTGGTTCCGTCATGAGCATGGCGGCGTCGCGCTCACCGTAAAACCCCCCAGCGCCGCGGCGGAATTCGCGCCGCGGCGAAGGGGTTAAAACATTTATGTTAACAAAATATAGTCTTCCTTGGCTGGAAAGCAAATATCATTTTCAAACAGCTATTTTCACGTGGAATAACATATTTCAATCTATTTGTGTGTGTGTGTGTGTATATTATTGATAATGTACCGGGCAGTAGTAGCTCCTTAGACGGGGGTACTGGCTGTACACCATGGCAGAGGGCTTTTGTGCTAAGTGGGCACTATTCTTAGGCTGACTGCTTTCTGGGAAAAAGCAAAGTCCATGCCTTCTTTCCCACACCCATTTGGGGCAAGGTTTTGATTGCACGGGTGGCAGATAATCACACCCTGAGCCCTATATCAGCTGTGTTTGACTGCCAGGTGGTGTCCAGACTCTACTAGGGTGATGAAAACGCCCAGAGGCCATGGAGGTGCGAGTATATCTGGGGACAGTGATGGGGAATGGGTTACAGTGGGGAAAACGTTCACATCAGGTGACCGGATGGTGCATGGTTGAAGGTCAGGTCTGTTGACTCTATGGGCTTTGGAACCAGTTAGACTGAGGTCGAAGGACATGCCTGGTGCCCAAGAAAAAATGATCATTGCCCAAACCCATGCTCATCAGCTTCTTGGGGGCCAGGGAACTATATGGGGAGAGGAGTTGGCCTAACAGCTGGGGCGGTCGACCTTGAATCTGGGGAACTGGGTTCGAGTCTTGGCAATGACGCTGAACATCCTGTGATTCTGGGCAAATCACTTAATCTCCCCGTGCCTAACAAAAGATGAATGTGTCCTCATGTAACACAACTGGTGCTATGTAAAGCGCTCTGATACCCGATACCTTTGGGTCAAGTTCGCGCTATATAAAACTCCGTAAAATAAAAAAATAGCTGAGTCCACTCGATGTAGCCTTCCACTATGCCTTGTGGGTTCTGGTGTCTGGGGCAGGGGCAGCTGGGTCCAGGGCAATTGAAGTAGAAATGTACCCAGTGTCTACTACCGGGCACTGCTGATGTTTTATGCTGTGGATTCTGGCTATTGGGAAAGTGGGAAACACCTTGTGCTAAAAGCCTGCTACACACAGCTGAAATTTATGTGCAGAGACGTATTGGATTTAGCCTATGGCTGAATTCAGTGATATCACCAGTGATGTCAGCATGGTGTCTTATGTGCTGTCACAGTGATGTCATAGATGTAATTTGTGATGTATTAGTGATATCATATGTATGGGCACCAGTAGTTCATGAGGGTAGTTGTGGCGGTGAAATGGAACAGATTCTACCTAGTTTAATTAATTTGATAACATATTTGTGTACTCTGTGCCGTGATCATTAAAGTTGTACAAGTATGATCTCTCAATACTACATCACAGTTTTTGCAATTTGAGTCCCTTCTATCTTGCAACAGAGGTAATTGCATTTGATTTGGAAATTCCACCTCTGTGGGTTCCTGATCTGCACTTACCTGGATGATGGATTGGAGCTCTTGAATTTTAGTCTTCATAATTTCATTTTCCCGCTCCAGCACCAACACTTGCTCCTTTTTGGGTCTGTTCTCAATGTCATTTTTCAGTTTTAAGGACTGGTTTCGCTCCAGTTTGCACTCTTCCTCCATTTTATTGAGACGGTGCTTTAGCTGGTCAATCTACAATTCCAGAACATGGAAAAGAAACAAAGAGGTGTACAAATATTTGGACCGCCCACACTCAAAACATGGCTGAATAGACAGATCTAAAAGGTCCAGCAGAAAAATAGATATATTCTATGGGCAATGCAATCTGTCTGACCTTTTCCATCTGCTAAATTGAGAGATAGGATTCACTGTCACCATCATACTCACTGGTTCATTGTGTACAGAATATTTTGCAGGTGTGTGCAGTATCCAAAAATATTAGAAATGCTTTGCTTCATTAGTATGCAAAACTAAGCTTTCATACTAGGCTGAGTATCACAAGTTTCTGTGCCACATTCTGTTCATCCATTTTATCAAAAGGCCTATGTGGATAGGCTGTGGTCATCTGTGGGACAAGGGTACAGGACGATGGCCAGGTTTATGGAGCATCCAAGCTTTGTTCAACCCCTGATCAAGGCTCGGGAATGCCAGAAAGTGAAGGTAGTGAATTTGGTACAGTGATATATCTGCAAATAACATACAAAACCCAGACTGCTGCCTCCAAAAATTGAGTTTTAATCTGTTTTAGACCCTATTTTCTGTTTCCAATAAAATCCCTTAGCTGTTCTCAAAGGCTGGGCATGACAAATTAGACCTCTTGTTAGAGGATGTTTAAGATGATGTTCTATCGGAAAATCCCCCATCTAAAATCATCCCACAATACCATCATATCCAGGATATTGATTCCAGCTAGATAGCTATGGTAAGTGTTGATAGGGAAGTATATATCTACTATTCTTAAATCTGCATCTATGTACCTTGACTATATATTCATGTTCATGATAAGTAGATTTTGTGTTCATAGTAAGTTTACATACTTAGCTTGTTGATACATGGGTAGTCGATATCCGACACTCAATAGTGTTGCAGGACAATATTTTGTTTCTTGATATAGTGATGTATGCAACTGTTTCCGACTTCCATCGATTCTAAGGTTTCTCTTAATAGATAGCGTTCAAGACCTGTATTCTCAGGCAGGTGTATTCTACCTAACTCGATTCTAAGTGACCCGGTGTTCCTGCACCTGAAATTACTGGGTACGATAATAATGGGCCTAATTTTGTTGCTGCATTTCTGCACCCTGTAACATCACATGCGTGTCTAGGGATATTTTCAATGAGGTATAAAATGTCTATGGTAAGGTTCCCAAAATCAGGTGTGCATGTGCAGTGACGGGCCCACTACTTGGGAACCAGGCTGTTAATCCCTAATCTGGGAATTTAAACTCATGTTGCCTGGCATTGTGGGTGGAGGAATAGGCCAGAATCTGTAACTCTGGCCCCAGTATCTTTCCTCCTTTGATTCCATGCATTTCATAATGGGGCCTCAATTGCTTCTTTGACATTTCCACCTGTTTGTGTATGGTAAGTGGCCACAACACAACTACAGTTCAGGCAAAACATTCTTAATGACAGATATGCAATTTAAATTGTAATTCACCCAACATTAAACAAGGAGCATTTCTACTGCATGCAACAGATCTTTAGGATCTACAGTGTTTTGATCTGGTATTTGGGATATCTTGGAGATACAAACATCTCATGCTATTCTTCTCCCTTGTCCTGCATCCCCTGTCCAATGCTGCTCACCTCCAATTGCAGGTCTCGACTTCTTATGACCGCCATGTTCTTCTCCTCGCTCAGCTGGGCATACCGCATGGCCAGGTTGTAATTGTCATCCTTGACTTTAATCAGCTCATCATTGTAGATGTTCTTCTCTTCCTTCATCTTGTTGTACCTCTCCTGGAAAGTAAGCAGCTCCACATTGACAAGCTTCTGTTGCTTCCTCTCCTCCTCCAGCTTTTGTGCCTTGGCCAGGAGCTCACACCGCTGTACATCTTTGGCCTTCACTTGTTGCTGCAGCTTAATGACCTCGTTCATGAGGAAATGGGTAAGACCCTCATGCCCCTCCTCAACTGGAAAAAAAACATTCTTTTAATTTAAAAAAGTGTAGGCATCCAATGATTCTCTTGAAGCCGAACGCAGGTTCTGCCGATTGCCAAGGCTGCCAAATACCAACATGTTTCCACCTTATCCCTCTTTCTTCTGCCACTCCACACTTTGAGTCTCTATATCTCAATCTTGCAGATTTTTATCTTAGCCCAGCTTTCTCCCTTTGTCACTGTTTTTCTATCTATCTCTTCCTCCTGCCTCTCTATTTTATGCCTTCCTTCCTTTTGCTCAAGGTGATTAAAATATTAGCCCCTGTCCCCAACAAGCATTTGCAATGCAATCGGTCTCGCCTTTGGGACCTTATATGTGTTTAGCTATGCAGCACATTAGCCTGGGTGCTGAAACATCTACTGTTCTTTAACATGGAGGGAAAGTAAGCACCAAACTGCGTGACATGCCAGGTATGGGAACACTTGGAGAGAAATATTGCCTTTCAGCGGGAAATGGTATGGTCCAGAGCTCTGTTTTTAATATGAATTCAGGGCATTTGGTGGCCATATCACTTAAATACAAGATTTAAAAAAATATTATTGTCTACAGGTGCTCGTGGAAGACAATTTCTATGGACTGGAATCTAGAGAATGCTAAAGTGATTCTGGTATTTTACTGACCTCTGCTGGTTGTTTTCTATCAAGAAAGTTAAATAGAGGCAGTTGCCAGAAAAATAAAAAAAGAAAGTCCCTAAGCACAAAGCAATTCCAGTATTTTACTGACCTCTACTGGTCGTTTTCTATCAAAACAGTTAAATAGAGGCAGTTGAACAAGCAGAAACAATTCTGGTATTTTACTGACCTTGGTTGGTCGTTTCCTATCAAGACAGTTAAACAGAGGCAGTTGAAAAGGAAAAAAAGTCCCTTAGCAGAAGTAGACCAGTCCTAGGGCTGATCTCCAGAACCCCCAAAGTACATACACATATAAGTATATACTAAAGTATATACAAGAGGTCTCAAATGCTTGGCCTAAAAATGAGTGCCAGTGCCCACAACCTGCAACCAGAGGCACACATCAGGCACTAAAGAAAAAAAACAATTAGCCATTTACATAGACGCGTGCAAGGAAGTAAAACCGCTTTCCAATCCACACATATTCATGCTCACATTGACAAATAACCTGAAGTGGTTTCACTATTGAATAAAGGATACATGTACAGGGATTGAAAGAGGATGATGGGAATGTATTATCAGGCTAGTCTGCTTCACCCTTTGTTCCAACCCACACCTTCCGATATTGCTACTCATTCATCTAATTGAAGGCTTATCTTCCTTCTTATCTTTTTTGCCACTTCACCCTAGTTTCTCTAATAAGTCTATTTCTATTTTAGAAATCATAGAGATGCCAGGGTGGTCTTATGGCACTGAGACAGGAGGGAGTCGCGACACACTGAGCAATCGGCAAGTCCAGAGACATTAGCAGAAAAGATACTTTTTAATTGACTTCTTAAAAGCCATGTAGTTTGAAATGTGATTTGTCGCCGCATACAGTTCCATGGCTAGTGCATGAAGAAACGTCCTTCCACTCACTCCTAAGCCAACTGAGTAAATGAGGGATATTTTAAATCACCGTGGAGCAATTCCCCCTTCCTAGTTAGGTCCACATATCCTGGTGGTCTAATATATTTGATATTATTCCTCTGATGTACCAAATAATAGTTCAACAGAGCACCCTGGTAACATGTATGTACAGACCCACATTGACCTCTTTATAATCTGAGACTCTGGGTCTTATTTAGGCTTGGCAGGCATCCTGCATCCTCACTAAGCGGGGGTGGAGGTCATAACCCTGGTCACCCTGCAGTAAACTCATCCCTCACATTTAGAGATCCCTTACTTCCTGACTGGGGTACTGCTGTGAATGGGCAGCAGAAATGAGTGAAGTTAGTCCCACCCGCAATAGAGCAGTACAACTGTAACTGTGACTCAGCGGTCATGTGACGACTGACTGCTGCATGTGAGATTTCTACTGATGGAGGCAGTGAATGCTCAGCTGGCGACAACCACTGGTTTTCTTGACTATACACTAACTACGGGAACTAGAAACTTGGCAGGGTGGGAGTATTGCTGGTTTTGGGCATCCCGCCTATTTTTTTGCTTTATTTTAATCTTATAAGGTGCACAGCTTCCCAAGGGTTTACCGGCGCCGCCCATCAGAACTGAGAGAAAGAAAAGAGTAAATTAGATTCTACATATCAAACAGCCAGGTTTTTAAGCGCTTGCAATAATTCTCATAAACGGTTTCAGTCCTAAGTGCCATCAGAAGGGAGTTCCACAAATAGGGGCCAAGACAAGAGAAGGACCGACAGCCCATACGTGACTGCCTGGTCCTAGGCACCGTAAATTTCACTTGAGTGGCAGAACGTAAGGAACGCAAGGGTAGGTAAAGGTGAGCTAAAGCATTCTGATATTGGGGCGCTTTACCACTTTTGATTTTGAAAATATAGCTCAGGGTTTTGAACTTTATACAGTTCTCAACACTGAGCCAATGAAGATCTCGGCGGGCGCCTGAAATGGAAGCTGTTTTAGGGACCTTACAGAGCAACCTAGCCGCCGCATTTTGTACCAGCTGTAACTTCCGTACCACATACTTATTGGCTCCTAGATACAGAATGTTGCCATAGTCCAGCCTTGAAGTAATGAGAGCATGGACCACAGTACGTTGTGTGGACAAACGCAGCATCCAGAGGATTTTCCTGAGCCAATTAAGGATAGTAAAACAAGTAGACAACACTTCACTGCTTGTTACCTCATTGAAAGTTGGTCATCGATTATAACACCTAAGTTCCGGACCTGCTGATTGGGCTGGGGCACATCGCCCATTTCAGGTGGCCAATGTTGGAGGCCCCATAGCTCTTTATTCTTGCCCAGTATCATCACCTCTGTCTTTTCACCATTGAGTTTAAGCAGGTTGGCTTGCATCCATCCTGCAATATTCCTCAACCCAGATTGAAGAGAGGATGGTTTGGACGCCCTGTCAGCAGATAAGGATAAAAGTTGAATAATAGAGGGCTAACGATTGAGCCTTGAGGAACCCCATAGGGTGAAGAGTACGTTTTGGAGCTAGATGTGGGAGAGAAGACTTGGAACGTGCAATCAGCCAGGAAATCTTTAAGCCAATTAAGTGCCACGCCAGTCACTCCCAAAGAATGCAGAGCTTGCAAGAGCAGAGTATGAGAAACCGTGTGAAAAACGCGGCACTAAGGGCATGTATGTGCGCCACATTGCTCTTTGAAAAATGCAAAAAAGTGAATTTTTCAAAGAAATCGCAAATTACCACCAACTTGAAGTTGGTGGTAATTTGCGATTCCTTAAGTCTAAATTGCACCTTTTCTGTGCTTCTTACATTGCATTTAAGGAATCGCAATTTGCGATTCCTTAAATGCAATTGCAAAATAGGGAATCTCAAATTTTGCGATTCCTTATTTTGAGAAGCAGTTTTTCATGAATACATACCACTAAGCCCAATTGCAATCGCAAATGCCGAAATTCTGCGAATTTCGGCGTTTGCAATCGCAATTTGGAATGATACATATGGCCCATAGTCTTTTTCGTAATTTTTACAACGATTAATAGGAACATTGACCTGGACCTTATCAATCCTTGAATGAGTAGTCAACGAGCTGCATCCTTGATATGAGTGTATATCAGATGAATAGCTGCAGCACGGGCAGTTAAAAATTATAGTCTCTGGGTTAAATAGCTCGCAGCCGGGGGATAGGACATTATTAAGATCTTTCAGCTGCTTTTTGGAGTACCTTATAGAAGTCCTCTTGATCGGACCAGGTGTCGTGGCCCCTGGCACCGGTCACACGTGTACGGGCGCAGACGGGCTTGCCTTAGGCGCGCCTTTGGGGCCCCAGCTGCACGCATCCGCTGTGCGTCTGATCCGCATCCATAATATAAAGTAATGGCCGGGCGGCGTGCAAAGGCTGGCGCGCTAACTGGTTGAGAACGCGTGGCAACCCAAAATGGCCTCCCGCGATCAACAAGTCAAAATGAAGGTGCAATACAGCTATGAGGAGTTTAACACACTCCAGACAGTAAAAATAGATTTCAAGACCCCAGACAGAAAAAATAGATTTCAAGCCCCCTGGAAGCCCCAAAAACACAGATTCAATTTTTTTTTTAAAAACGAGTAGGAGTACATAAAACATAAGGTTAAAAGCAACAATTCAATTCAGTTCTCGGCAAACCTAACAGGCACTGCCCGTCCAATCTGCGTCCATTATATAAAGTAATGGCCGGACGGCGTGCAAGGCTGGCGCGCTAACCGGCTGAGAACGCGTGGCAACCCAAAATGGCCTCCAGAGATCAGCAAGTTAAAATGAAGGTGCAATACAGCTATGAGGAGTTTAACACACTCCAGAAAGTAAAAATAGATTTCAAGGCCCCAGACAGTAAAAATAGATTTCAAGCCCTCAGGAAGCCCCAAAATAAACAGATCTAATGTTTTTAAAAAAACGAGTAGGAGCACATAAAACATAAGGCAAAAAGCAACAATTTAATTCAGTTCTCGGCAAATCTAACAGGTCAGCCTCAAAATGAAGCCACCGATTGCATACATTGCTGGCCCTTGGTCGTGCTCTGTCTTTGATAGTAATGAATTTATCAACACAACCAGATCATGGTGGTCACAGACAATCATGGGTAGAAGTTGGGAGGGCACATACATTCATGTGGGCATGCAGAAATACTTACTTAAGAGTCAATCCGTTATGACCCCATTAACTAAGGATGTGAATTACCAGTGCATATTTGTCATTCACACTATGATTAGAACAGTGGCATCACATTAGCCCCCGCAGCCCCAAGCTCCAGGCACCCTCCCCCCCCCCCCCACCCATCACTGGTCAATGAGAACTCCTGAGCGGATCCTAGGGGGGGATATCCAAGCACTTTGCAGAGGGGCCACCTCAAGTTTTGTTACACCATTGGATTGCAATGAGCACATTGTTCTCTTGCTAAACATGGGCAATTTGCATGATTGTATATTCAATAATGATTCAGTCCACACAAATGTTTTGTGAACGCACCTCAACGCTGCTTGACAACTATCACCTGCATCACTTTTATCAGACACACAAATCCCACTTTGAATGATTCTGATGAGCATAAGGGCTGAACATTTTTATTCATTCGAAACTGTGGCTAGCAGTTTTCTATAGAAAACAAAAGATTTGCAAAGTAATACATAGTGCAATGGCGCTTCATGAAGTTTAGTAACCCACTTCTAAATTCCATATCATTCCTAAGAGAGTAATATCCAACTTGGTCACAAAGTATGAAACACAAACAAATAAAAATAGGAGTCTCTTTCTCAAATCTTGGCTAGTCCATGGAAAGTGAGCATTAAAAGGTTATGGGCCTTTTTAATAGTTCAGTGGAGGGGTACTATGCTATACACATGAAGGCTATCCTCCCACCTTATTGCAAGCGCATGATATCCATTGGCACTTGCTGCAATCAGTACTTCCATGTGCAGGCTGCAGTATCTTAAGCTGTTACTAGAGGACCTTCAAGTCATTGCTGTAGCAGGCTGCTGTACCTTACTAAATGTCCCCCGATTCATTGCTTCAGCAGGCTGCTGGAGTAGCCCAATTTAGACTCCATCATTTACTCATTATCCATACACAATCATGCATTTATGTTTGACATTATATTTACTGTGTGCCCTAATAATATTAACGTGTGTGAACATTTAAACACATTATTGAAATGTAACTATTGTGAAACTGAACCTTTATAAACACGTGCACTAATGTTCAGTTTAAACATGACAATGTATTTTGTATTCACGTTTACATTTATACTTTAGGCCACATTTGCATATATTCTAAAAGTCCTACTTGAAAGTGCAATAATTTATGCTTTTACTCTTGTATGCATTTGTTCCTGAGTTACATGTACACAAATATAACCGTGTTTTTGTAGTGCACGTTTAAATGTTTAGTTAAAGTTAGACTGACTAAGGCCTTTAATTCTGAAATGTATTTTGCTAGGTTAGCTAGAGAAAAGGAGTATTGTTGTATGTTTTAGTGTATTGATAGTAACCCTGGGCGTAGTTCGCGAAGTGCACTTCGCACTACGCGAGCTACGCGTAGTACTTCGCGAACTGCGTAGTACCCTGTTCGCACTGTGCAAGATGTCGTTTTCGATGATTGCACAGTGCGGACAAGCAACCGGCACTGTGCAATCATTGAAAACGGCATCTTGCACAGTGCGAGCTGTAGTTTTCTGCCGCTCGAGTAGATTTTTACTCGAGCGGCAGCTTTCTCAACGCGAACTGGTAGTTTCTCATCGCGAGCGGTCGCGAGCATACGCGACCACTCGCAATGAGAAACCTGACCTCCTCGCTTTGAGAATCTCGCCGGGAGGTTTATTTTCCACGCTCGCGATCGCCAACTTGATGTTGCTGATCGTGAACGAGGAAAAAGTCTCGCCGGGATGTCATTTTGCTTGCTCGCAGTCGCCAACTTGACGTTGAGGACCACGAGCAAGCAAAAATTGACCGCTGCACTACGCAACACTACGCTACGCGTGTTTGCACTGTGCTACGTGCAATTCGCGTAGTGCGAAGTAGCGCAAACTACGCGAGCGTAGCGTAGTGCTTTGCCCAGGCTTAATTGATAGTAAGGTCTGAGTAGAGAAATCGTGGCAAGAAAGGTGAAGCAGATGAACCCTCCTATTCATCACATATCAGGAACGAGGAATGCTCAAGGTAGCAGTAACTGTCTTCTGTGGGACCTGAAAGTCTGGTAATGTTGCAAATGCATGACATGAGAAGTGAAATTATTGGTTCCTGGTGGGGCAGGAAGAGATATGATTGTTGTTAAGTTTGCTGGGTTTAGTTTATGTTCACACTGTTAGAAGATAGATCAAATTTCCCTAGACATTGAGACCTCTCTACTTCCTTTATTTTTGCAAGTGAGAAACTTCATGTTAAACACTTGTTCTAATTCTGGAAGACTTCTATTGGAGTCTTTACTATGCTGATATTTACTTGCATTTTCGAATTTCCTTGAGACCCTATTCTATGAACCGTCCTTACTCTTAACTTAGAGCCTTTATTGGATGACTTTAGAACTCTTTCATGTTTAGGAGAGAGAATCGGAGTTTCTTTAAGGAACACATTTCTATTTCTCAGTTTTTGTATTGTTGTGGCTGTGATTATCTCATATCTTATGCTACTGAGACTGAACCTATTGCAATATTTCGTTTTGCCAACCGTAATTCTGTATCTTTTTAATATTCTCTTGATATGCATATATACTGGTATGATTATTAACTGACAATAAAACCACTTTACTTCCATTACTGATTCTTGGTCATTATTGTGGGGTCAAATGGGCTTCACGAAAGTTGCCCTTCACATCTAACATGGGCTTCAACTGGAATTCCATAGAGCATATTAACAAGCCCATTATCGCCGTTTTAGCGGCAGTTTTCTGCCGATAAAGCGGCGATAATTTTATCGCCTGTCTTGATAATATGCCCCTAAGTGACTTCAAGAGGGGACTTGCAAGTAGTGAGTGTGTGTGCTTCTTATTGCGCGCGCTTCCTCCATTCATAGGGTGTTTTAAACTAAATTAAAGCTGAGAGGAAATACCACAAAGCACGTCTTGCTTTGTCGAGGAGAGAGGCAAACACTGGAAGGTCGAGAAAGCTGATTTTGATAAGCTAAGGTTTTCTTTAGCATTCTGCTACCTGCTGCAAACAAAATTATCACCTAATGTGACGCAGAGTCTTGGAATCTACAGTGGCCAGTGGGAAACCCATTTGCAAAAAGCACTTCTCTTATTGACATTAACAAGAAACGAAGGTCTAGTGAGGCTCTGCAGTCCACTCCTTGTTCTTGCCCATCAGGTGGTTCTGAACCTCCTGATGCTTCTTATTACAGAAAACGTATGGAAAGATGAGAAGAGAGGCCTTCTTCTCGTTGGCCCTACCCTCTGGAACATTTCTCTCTTCTATTTATTTATTAATGTTAAAAATAATGGGGCATATTATCAAGAAACGGCGTTAAAATTATCGCGGCTTTAGCGGCAGAAAACTGAAGCTAAAGCAGTGACAATGGCTTGATAATATGCCCTTGAGAATTCCAATAGAAGCCCATGTTCTGGTGTCAACATGGGCTTCTATTTGAATTCTCTGCGGCATATTATCAAGACATTATCGCCGCTTTAGCGGCAGTTTTCAGCCGCTAAAGCGGCGATACTTCTAACGCAGTGCTTGATAATATGCCCCAATGCTTTTATTTTCAATCTAGAACAGAAAACAGAAACCGCAGATGTCCAGAAAAAAAGAATTGATCCGTCAATGCATATAAAACATTGGTTATAAATAATAATGTAGATTTAAATTGACAATTATGCATATGCATTAATAAATAGTTAAAAAAGAAATACATACAATAAATACAATCATGGTATCACATGTCTCCCTTCTAGATATGATTGACTACTGCGTCTCCTGACCTGCAGAGAAGAATTCAGGATCCTCTTTTTTTCTATCAAACTCCCCATTTCATGACCCTCTAAAAGCCCCCCAGCATTTTGGCCAAGATCTGTGGGCATGTTTATTATTTTTGGCACAGGGCAGCTACCAAAGTTAATGCTCTGACTTGAACAAACGGACGTAAGCAACTCATAGCCATATTCTTTCAAATGCCCTGTTGCTGCTTTCATCCCCCATGTCCTGGTGCAAAACCAGGCTGCCTAGCCCCTAGAACAACCTTTGCCTCATGGACTCCATCTTAGCCCCTACTTCAAGGAACCTTTACTTTTGATGCAACCCCAGTCTGACTATATTAGTAGATCAAGCTTTCATGAAAAACTATTTATGCTTGCGGTGTAACTCCCAAGTTCCACCCACATAATGCCACAAAGACGCAAAGTGGTGGAAAGCAGCACAAAATTAAAAAAAGTTGCGCCAGAAAGTAAATATCCTAACAAGGATACCGGCTGCTTTAAATTACTTTGCACAACTTGCCCTAGCACACAAGGTGTCGGCACAAACCCTTAAATCTCTCTCCGTGGGTGTGTACTGTGGTTTCTGCCTCACAATACTGTTGTGAGTATAATGTGCACTCCATCTGCCCTCGCAGCTGTAACCCACACATGTTCGTATGTAAATCCTTGCCCCACGTCAAATGTTCTGTATCCCATTGGTGGGGGGCTCATGCTGCATAAATATTGCACGTAAAATAAAAAAAACAAAAAAGAGCAACTGAACTCACCAACGATTGTTGAAAATCTTCGCGTGGGCTCCTTTCCAGTCACGAGCTTATAAAGCTCTGGGTAGTAAAATTCGAGGCTCTCCAAGAACACCACGTAGCCCCGGTGGCCTTTTGTGTGAAGGATGTCCAGCAGGCGACCTGCAACAATGCACAAACATACAACAAGAATGAGCATAATTTGAAGAACAGGCCACCTCAACAGGCCAGTGAGGAGCACCTCGGTACCTTGATATTGTACCGCTGACCATGGCATCGACCAAGACCTTAATCCTGATGTAACATTACCTCAACTTGGCACTTGTGTTCAAATTACTAGGAATAAACGACAACTACATTGAACGGTCATGGCCAATGGAATTTTGGGATTCTGTTGTGTTTTCCACACAGTGCTTAATTTGCCAGGGCCCTTGTCAGGAGACCACAGCAGCTTGCACCACCCATTGCCCCAGCCAGCGCTGCCAATGTCAGTATCAACACAACTCCTAACCATTACGCTCCTACAAGAGTGACATTTGAGACTATTACAGGCCCCAAAGCTATAAGAATGGCTTGGGCATAGGTATCAGTTATTTTAAATGTATACTGAATCGATAAACAATTGTAATTGTGTGAATCCCTAATTTAGACAAACAGTGCCGCCATGTGGCAGACTGTCATGAGTGCTGTGTTGGCATTTAAGTGCCGGTGCCGAGCACCGGAAACCACTGGTTCAAATGAAGCACTTTCCACATAATTATGAATTTACTGCAATTGTCCCATAATCCACCATTTGCTGAAAAGATCGAAAATGTAAACAAAAACAATTGTTTCTGGCTTAAAAGGACCACCATCTACTCAAAAAATTGCCACCTGAAAATTTGAACTGCACAGTGGTAGCCCCTTTGCAAAGGTTAACTGGTCGCCATTCAATTGCTCATTGCTGCATTCAGGTGTTAAACTGGTTTGAGTGACACTTGTCCAGGTGGTACAGATTAGTGTTATAATGACAAAATACCAGACTAATACTCCAATAAAATGCTTGCCTATACCGCATAATTTGCATTTTCTTTCCACATAATTAACACTTCCCTGCAGCATACACTATTCCCCCATTGCTGCATAATTGAAAAGTCCATAGTCATAGGGGATGTTCTGGTTAGTTGCTGAAATAGGGGACAATGTTGTGTCCTACTTTTGCTTCACCAGTCATTTATTGAAGCAGTTGAGGAATGGGTGGATCCTTTTCCTATATAGCTAAAGTGTAATTACTCTGCAGTGATGGGTTTACAAGGGCAATGTACTTTTTAACGGAAGCTGCATAACTGATTATGCTTACTTCATAAAGTTGAACAATAAACCGATTATTTAGCGCCTGGATACCTCTCAGGGTAAAAGCATGTTCTCCAAGTTATGTTATGCTGATAATGTCTTTGAATGTGGTTGTAGGTTACTACATTCCAACTAGGCCTAGAAGATGCTGAAGTAATTCACATAATTTTGGGAATTCCACATTTTGCTTGATTTTGTTTGTGAGCGAGTCACAGTATCGGTCTGTATTGGGTGTGTAAGTGACAGTAAGGGTGTGTATATAGCTGTGTGAGTGGGTGTAGGAGTGGCTGTGGATCTGTGAGTGAGTGTGTGAGTGGGTCTGTGAGTGGTTGCAGGAGTATCTGAGTGAGTCTGTGACTGGATGCGTGAGTGTCTGAGTTGATGTGTGAGTGGGTGCATAAGTATCTGAGTGGATCTGTGAGTCAGTACGTGATTCTGTGAGTGGGTGCATTAGTCTCTGAATGGGTGTGTGATTGGATTTGTGAGTCTTTGAGTGGGTTTGTGTGTCTGAGTTTGTATGTGAGAGGGTGCATAAGTGGCTGAGTGTGCCTGTGAGTGGGTACAAGAGTGTCTGACTTGGTCCATGAGCAAGTGCATGATTCTGTGTGGGTCTGTGAGTGGGTGCATCAGTGTCTGCATGCCTCTTTCTGCTAGTTTCTGATCTGTATTTTGCCTTTTTTTGCTCATTGCTGGCCTTTATTTTGCCTCCTTCTGCTTGTTTCTCACCTTTATTTTGCCTCTTTCTGCTAGTTTCTGACCTTTATTCTGCCTCTTTCTGCTCATTTCTGACCTTTATTCTGTCCCTTGCTGCTCATTTCTGACCACTACTATGCCTCTTTCTGCTTGTTTCTGGCCTCTATTTTGCCTCTTTCTGCTCACTGCTGATCTTTTTTTGCCTCTTTCTTCTAGTTTTTGACCTTTATTCTGCCCTTTCTGCTCATTTCTCATCTTTATTTTGCCCCTTTCTGCTCATTGCTGACCTTTAGTCTCCCTCTTTCTTCTCATTTCGACCCTTTAATTTGCCTCTTTCTGCTAATTTCTCACTGTTATCTTGCCTCACTCTGCTCGTTGCTGACCTTTACGTTGCCCCTTTCTGCTTGTTTCTCACCTCTATCTTGTCTCTCTCTCCTCATTGCTGACCTTCTTTCTGCCTCTTTTAGCTTGTTGCTAGCCTTTATTTTGCCTCTTTGTGCTCATTTCTTACCTTTGTCTTGCCTCCTTTTTCTAGTTGCTGACCTTTATTCTGCCTCTTTCTGTGTGTATCTCAGCTTTATTTTGCCTCTTTCTGCTCTTTTTTCCGCAAGTCTGCGCAGGGGAGTCTCAAGGCTCCCGTGGTCCCTGTCGGCTCTCCGCCTCCTGCGGGAGCCGGCATTGCTCTCACAGACAGGAAGCTGCTAAACATGCAGCTCTCTCTCTGAAAAGCAAACATTTTGTCTGTTTCCAAAATAGACGAAACCTCCACTTCCAGCAAACTAGAGCATTTTGTCAGTACCCGCTCGCTTGGTTTGAGGTGTTTTCTCTGACTTGACGGGAGCAAGTCACAGCAAACAGATATGTCCGGGGGGTGGTCAGCCTGGGACATAGCAGGCGCCAGCTCAGGGGGATCACGTGGGGTGGCATTCTTCAGGGACATTAGTGGCTCTCGGAGTGGTGCCGCTTGCCCCCTCTCCTTCCTCCTTCATGGATCTGCCCGGTGACGTGGTGGTTTCCGGGGCTGAGAACGGCCCAGGAGGGGTACCCCACCTTCTTTATTAAAAAGAAAGCCTTAGGGAGGTGGTGGTCCCCAGGGCTTGGGGGTCCATGAGGTCCCCCAAGCATTTAACAAGTAGTCCACGGGAGGTGGTGGTCCCCGGGGCCAAGAGGGGTCCGTCCGACCCCCACTTCATAATATAATTAGCCCCGGGGAGGTGGCTGTCTGGAATGCCCGTGCCACAAGCGGTATGAAGGGAGCACTATCCACCCTACCAAAAAACGAATCCTAGAGCACATGCGTGCCATTACAAAAAATGACCCCACTTACCCGGTGGTCCATCATTTCTAAATGACAGATAACAGTAACCATGATCTCTTGAGGTTTTTCTGCTTGGATCAGGAGCCCAAAAACGAACGAGGGGAAGAGGGGGTCTGAAAACTACGTGTTCTAGAGTCTAAATATATCATAGAACTTCAAACATTGACCCCGCAAGGCCTCAACAATGATGAGGAGATGTGGGTACACCTAGAGTAATAATTTCTGCCTTGAATCTAGGCACTCTTTGTTGTTTCCACTTACACCTAGTTCAAGGTTTTTCCGTTACACGTCTTAACGTATTGCCCATTCAGGGCTTGAGAACTATGACTATTGATACTCAAATGATGCCTTTGATTACTTCCTCAATTTATGAATTGTAGTTACATGACAATTGCTCTTTGAGTGACGTTTGTATTGAGTAACATATTGTTTTACCCACTATAAGATGGCCGCCATTGTGGTGTATCAACTGTTGTAATTAGCGACCATCTTTACTGTCGATTAATTCAATTCCTCTTTTGATTTCTGTTGATTTTTGTTTAAAAAGGTAACTATGGCAGTAAGCAAACTGACATTGATAAAGGCGATGTGCCGAATCGCGCCTGTCAGTTTCTGGAGGCTTGCAGAGTAAAGTTTCACTTTGATTGAATACCCGTGAGTGCACTCATTTTTGGGTTGACAAAGGAATTCTCAACCGTGTGGTTTCACGTGTCGCGGCTCCCCACCGCAGGAGTTTTGCACCCGGGACGCGAGGTGCAGCGGCGGTGGATCTGAATGTGTGGACTATATAGATAGACTTATTAAACTGTGTAGTTTTAGTTCAGACTCACTTTTGGAAAGGAATTTTTGATTTACCTAGAACTTTTGATCCTAAGTAGGAATGTGCAGTTTGGCAGATCACTACCCTAGGCAGCTATGGTGAAGCCGGACAAATTTCATGTAGATTCAATCAGGGTAAAAAAGTTAGGAGGGTGAAAAAGAAACGTCCGCCAATTTTAGTGCCCATGGGAAATTTTGTTCAGGTCTAGAGACTTTATTGGTATGAAAGTAGAACTTTAGCCTTAGCATGCTATCGGATGGGGTATAAATCAATTCAATAGTTTATAAGATATTAGCATTTAGAAATGTTGCTCAATGGGCTTTAAACGGTTAACACTTTTGTATATCTATGCCTTAGGAAGTCTGGAAAAAAAAAAAGTAGTTCTGATTAAATGAGATAGCCTTTTGTCCAAGCATCCCTGTCTGCACTGCTGTTCCAAAGTAAACTGGTTGTCTGCTGCAAGAGAAAAAATTCTATTGCAGCAGCAGTTGCGGGGCCTAGGGTGCAGTCTCCGTGTCCTGAACTTCTTTAGAAAAGGGCCAGAAAAGAGGCAGGGTAGGCACACTCTGACACCTAAGCTACAGTGACGGGACCCTCAAAGGTCCCCTTTATCTAAATGTTTTTTTAAAACATTTTTTTAAAAACAAGATTGTCATGAGGTATGTGAGTCTGACTTCTGACTTGTAAATCACAGGCACCTAAAATTGTGGTCGAGGACCCCACTTCGTGTGTAGATACCATAGTCCCCGGCCTCCATTTAAGGTGTTGGGAATTTGTGTGTCAAAAATGAGACTTGCAATTCCAAGGCAAGCTTCAGGGTGAGAGGCTTGCGTTGAATTCACACATCCTATTTTGGATTCACCAATCTAACAAATAGCAAAAAATGCAAGGCCTGGCCAGAGACCAAGCACTTTGAGGCAACCCATATCTATTACTTCCACGCCAGGCTTTGCTCCCAATTACTCCCTGTATATGGCCGGAAGCTTCACCCAGCAAGGGATGGTCCCCTACTCAGAAGGGAATAGAGTCTTTAAACACTTACCACCACCTCTGATGGATCATGGTGAAGAAACGTTGGATGATCATGGGACAGCAATGAAAATGGTAGACAATTATGGAAAGAAAAATACTGAGGTGGTGGCAAGATATACATTTGTAGGAACCTTACAATTCCTAGGTGAAACTGTGAATATCCATCGGTGTGAGCAGCATATAATTATAGATATTTACATGTCAGATAAAACAGGATCAATTTGTGCAAAGTACCAACAACAGGAAAATCCAGGGAAAACTGGTATTGACCAAGAACCTAAAACTGGACAAGGCAGTGAAAACGTAAAGGCAGATCGAAGGCTGTAGTTGTTCAATTCCTGTAATGAAGAATGATCCTTTGTGTTCATGATGTTTCATGTGATGTTCTGCCAAAGGCAGGAGGGTATATGGTTTATGGATGTTACAATAGTGGTCCTGATGTTTGAGTGGTCATATTGAGCTTCAATGTAGTACAAGTTACAAGGACATAGTATAGCATAGTGCATGAATGTACAGTTGCAGTTATCCATTATGTAATTCAGTGTTTGTATCCATTACTGAACTTTATGGTGGTCTTTTGTTGGTCCCACGGTTACCGACAGAGCAATAGTGACACGTGAAGGAGTCATTTGGTTTATTAAAACAATGTTCTTGAGTCTATAATTTGTCTTCAAAATTAGATTGACAGATTTTTTGGTTGAAGGTGCATGCACTTCTGAAACGCGTTTGGGGGTAACCTAGAATGTACTCTTGGATTAATGCGTTGTTCTTCAAGAGGAATCAAAGCTTGTTCAGAATTTTTTGGATATCAGATATGTAAAACGAATTATATAGAATTTTTAAATTATATTATTATTTAAAAAAATTTAAAGTCACGTAATAAAAAAAAATAACCCTTAACTTATTTAAACATTATAAGGAAATTATATTAATTAAACAAATATAATTCTACATATTAAATAAAATAAAGTTAGGTGAGTGGGAGTTTTTCGTTTTAATGGTTGTTATTAATATTCATAAATGCAATAAATACATTTAAATTACTTAAATATTTAACACATACTTAATTTGATGAGTTAATGCATTGTAACATGGTAATTTATTAGTTCTAGTTTAAATTAAATATTTATTTATATTTATTTTTTACAAAAAAATATTTTACATATTTTGTTTTTAACAATGATAAATTGTAATCATAGTTCTTCCTACCCTTTCCCATAAGGAGATATAATTGTATTCCTAGCCCTAAAATAGTAGGAATTAACCCATTCACATTTCCATTGGTGGGCACTTTAAGACCCTTGCAGGAAAAAATGCGCGGATACAAGCAGTGGTAAGCCAGTGGACTGCTGACGTTCTCTCGTCCTGTCCCTCCCCCAACATAGGAACTAATTCATAATAAAGCAGTAGACATATGGTCACTGTTTCCTTCTTATTGAATTGCACAGCTGTGCTACATTTGCTCTGGCATGCAGCTTGATATTTTGCAGACATGTATTTCCTGTTTGGAAATTAGGGCTTGCATGTTGGGAAAGTGCACATGCACATTTGGGGGTGGTAGCATTATATCACTTAGAATCAACTATTCTAAACTAATGGGCTTCTTGAAAATGAAGTCATGAATAGGTTTAGGTAAATTAAATTATTGGAGGTTAAGCAGTGTATTGCTCCTTGAGATCAAATAGTCAAACGTGATAGCTATCTTTCAAAACCAAAAGGAATGTTGAGAAAAGGTATTTTAATGATATGCCATTCTAATAAAGAACTCATGTTTCCGTTTGCCTGTTTTCTGTTTTGTTTCATCATTAATAATGATGCTATTGTTAATAGTACTTCGGTCTGTTTGCCTTTCAGCGTAATTGTGATTGAAAACTGATATATTTATCTAAAATAAATGATATTTGTTCTAATGTACACTTGAGAATACAGCAAAATGTTATGACTAGAATTAATAACTATGTGCCATCTGTCTTTGAAGGGTGCATTACATAAATTAATGGCGTGTTGAGTGAAAAAAATAAAGTAGGGCGTTAAGCTGGTTCTGGAAGATCATTTTGGAAATAATGTTTTTATTCCTTGATCAAGAGCCGCATAATAAAGTGTCTAAAAAAACGCATTATACTACATGACACTCTATCTGGAAGGCAGACCAAGTGAAAAACAAGGCCTAAAAGGTCTAAGTAGAGAATGGGTTTGGGAATACTCAAAAACGAACTGAAGATACATATTTTATCTGCCATTATCGTGTGTGCAGTGTCAAATTAAACCCTGTGGAGGCCTCTAGGCAGTCGAAATGTGCCCCCCCCCCCAGAAATTACCTCTTAATACCCAATGCACCGGATTTCTTTACAAGCTGACAACTGTCAGAAAATGAGCTTTTAAGAGACAAACTGTTATGTGAATCTGATGTCTCTGGTTTATGTACTTTAAGTTGTTAATGGGTACATGCCATTAATACAGTATTTTCTCTATAGAGTCTTAAATACAAAGTTTTCATTTATTTGAGTTGACTAATTTTTTTCTATCTTTTGGAAACAATATTTAAGAAAGCTTGATTGTAATTTTCTTTCAAGATCAAATCAATATTATTTTGATCCATTGATGCGGGGCCCTTAAAAAGAGTGGGGCCCATAGACCGGTGTCTACTTTGCCTATTTGGCAATTCGGAACTGTATGTTTGTGTTCATGATCAAGACACAGATGGTGGGTACCCCAGGGAACTAAAACATTGGCAGATGTGTTTCAGTGTAGGCCATTGATGAACTGAACATCTACAATGTGATCGCTAGAATAACTACAATATTGCACTTCTTGTACTCTAATATTTTTAATATCTTTTTTCTCTCTGCATTATTCCTCTTTCTGCGTTCTCTTCAGGGTGCACTGTTAAGCACTTATACGAGTCTATGTGTTACTCCAATGTGCAACAAAAATATTTTTCTATTTCCCTTATTTTTTTAAAAATTCAAGTAAAAAACAAACTTATTTTTTCCATTCCTTCTGTTTGCTCATGTTATACTATTTATCCTGAACAAGAGGCTTGTGAGGTGGTGAGAAGTATTTGAATTCATTTATTAGGTGTGGGATTGGGAAATATATGTTTTACTTCTTTACTTTTTGTTTTTCCCTTCAACACGCTTCTTCACATTTTTTTACATTGATTTTTAGAAAGGCTGTTGCCTTCTTCTCATTTCCGTTAATTGGCAAGCTCCACTGATTTTTGCTTTATCTATTAGAAGCCAACCAATATGCAAATGTTTTAAAAAGTTTAAATAAATGGCATAAAGAAATGCACAAAAAAAAAATCTTATTATTGTTATCATTATAACTACTAGAGCGTTTATTACCATAATTATTATCATTGTTTTTTCATGTTTTCATGGACTCCCTGATTTTGTTTTTACTGATTTGTACAGATAGCTAGAGATAGAAAACTATTTATTTACTTATTGGTAATTATTTTAAATGTAGATAAAGACAGAAATTAGGTTGTTTTTTGAGTGATTCTAAATGACTACCAGGTGAAATCAATATGTGTATTGAAGAGGTAAGGGGGGATAAAAAAGAAAGATTTTTTGGCAATGAGGCCTAAACAGTCGCAGATAAGCATAAGATTGGTACTAAAATGTTCATGTTTTCATATGTGTATTGATTTATCAATCGTGGGGTGTTCATATCAATGAAACCTATCAGGCATTAAAGTAGAAGTATACATTTATTGGTTAAATAAATGTGTAAATATAGTTTCAGTTTCATTTTCTCACAAAACCTTAAATATATATAGATAAATACAGATCAAATTGGATAAAGACAGATGGGCATGTCATCATGAATCATGGCTCAACGAATACTCATCTCCTTGCCTGGACCTATCAGTCCCTCCCAACTACAACGTTGCTAGACTGGACAGACAATCCAGCAGGAAAGGAGGAGGCTTCGCCTGCATCTACCGATCGAATCTCCTTGTCACGGAACTCACGGCGGACACCACTGACTCCTGCGAATACCTCGCCCTCTCCATTTGCAGCAACTCAATACAACTGTGCAACTTGCACATCTTTTACCACCCTCCAGGCTTGAACGACTCTTTCACCGATCACCTCTTGGAAATCACCACAACTAAGATTTCCTCCAACGCTAAAGAGATTTTCCTTGGTGATTTCAACCTGCACTGGAACGATCCCAAGGATCAACGCCATCAAAGGCCTCCTAACCAATCAAGCCCTGACTCAAGCCTGCTCACTGCCAACTCACTCAAAAGGGGCCACCCTGGACTGGATCATCTCTAAGGAATCATCAGTCAAGCTTATCTCCATGGACCCATGTGGCTGGTCTGACCACCACGCCATTGCCTTCCTTTTACCCGGGACCCACAAGACAAAGGCACCGCAACCGGTGATTCCCAAACACTGGGTCAGAGACACCAAGAACCTTGACCACAGGAAACTGGAGGCTCACTGTAAATCTGAACTCCTCCCCCCTCGCATATAACAACGGTCAGGGACCTCAATGATCACTACTCTGCGACTATATCGAACATTCTGGATGACCCAGGAACACAAATCAAAGACAGAAACCCCTGGTTCACTGGATCCCTCAATATGGAGAGGAGATCCCTCCGGCAATCTGAAAGAATATGGAGACAGCACCCCTCTGCTGCGCATCTAAAACTTATCCGCCAGGCGAGAAACGCCTACAACAAGAACATCCTCAATTCAAAAAAAGAATTCTTCAGATCGGAACTGGGGAATGCCATGAATAGACCCCGCAAGCTCTTTGAACTGGTAAAACACCAACCAAATAAACTTGCTAAAACACTGAAAGAAACTCCTAAGTCTCTAATATCATCTAAGGTATTCTCCTCTTTCTTTGCTGATAAAATCACAGCCTTAGGAAATGAACTCAGTGCCGCTACATATTCTCAACCCCTTCCTGACCTGTCCCCTCTTTCCGTGCTGCCCCAACTGGCCTCACCTAAAAATCAAGCACGCTGGACCGACTTCAAGTACTATGACGAAGACTCCGTCTCTAAAATCCTCTCTACCTTAGACCCAAATAATCACTTTAATGACCCGCTACCATCCAACTGCCACGCTGATGCCACCCAATCCATTGCTCCTAGCTGGACTGCAATAATCAACACCTCTGGCCAGCAGGGATCGATTCCTGACTCTCTGAGAGCCGGCCAAGTCCTCCCCATTTAAAAAAAAACGTCGCTGGATCCAGTCTCCCCTGACAACTTCAGACCTTTCTCCAATATCCCTCTGTTAGCCAAAGTGTTAGAGAAGTGTGTACAACAGCAACTAAGTCAACACATCAACAACTTCCACCTACTCGATGACTGCCAATCTGGATTCAGACCTGGGCACAGCACTGAAACTACCATGCTCAACATTGTGGACGATGCCCTCCAAGCCCTTGACCAAGGCAAAACCTGCCTTCTAATCCTCCTAGATCTATCCTCGGCCTTCGACATGGTCAACCATGAAAAACTACTTGTACGCCTCAAACTCAGGATGGGTTTGCTTGGCTCTGTTTTAGAATGGTTTAGGTCCTTCCTCCACAACCGATCACAGAGATTTCTAATTAACGGCTGTTAGATCTGGGGGTCTCTAGTTGGCAGAGGTATACACCTTAGACCAAATAGGGACCCTTGCTTCTAGTCAGGGTACAGGGACACACACGGTAGATAACCCCTGCTCACCCTCTAGGTAGCTTGGCTCGAGCAGACAGGCTTATCCCCAAGGCAATGTGTAAGGTATTTGCACGTAGACACCACAATGATCCCCCCTCCGCACACCACAAACTTAGACCACACAGGTGAGTTATATCAAAAATAATATATCTTTATCTAGTTTCCGCAGTTGAAATCAAGCATCACAGGTTTACACAATATTCGCTTTCTTGGTTGGTCGGGATCGTCAGACGATAGTCTCTAGTCTCTTGAGTGATTCGATACTCACTGAGAATGAATCAATTTGTAGGCTCTCGATGTTTAGGCAGCTACGTTGCTCCGGCAGTGTCGCTGCGCTCGTTGTACAAGCGCTCCTCGGGCTGTTCGGTGCAAGGATTCCACAACTCCCTCGACGAGTACCCAGTGACGATGTCGACGTCACCGGAGTCAGCCACTCACAGCGCGGCCTCGTAGAGCAGGGAAATACGACTCTCGATCTGCGTCAGGCCTCCGGGTCGCGGCAAGGCACGTGCCGATGAGCATGTCGATCTTCTTGATGCGGCAACCGGTGTCAGGCCCGGATCGGGGCGGTACTCTCCAGCAAGACAGAGAGCAGCCAGCCCACCTCACAGGCAGATGTTGAGAAGCTTGGTAGAACAGTCCACGGTCCCTGCGGCACACATCAGCGCAGGTGGGACACAGCAGAGTCTTGAGTTCTTGGCAACCTTTCTATCCCTGGGTTGCGAAACAGGAGGCCAGCTCTTCTCAGGCCCTTGGAGATTCAGTTGAAGACACAGCACACAGCAAAGTCTTGTTTGGTCAAGTGGATAGGGTCAGCACACAGCAAGACCCCTTCTTCTCCTCAGCTTCAGTTGTACAGCAGAACAGGTCAGCCTTTAGAGCACACAGCACGGCAATCTTCCTTTAGTTCTTCAGCGGTCCGTCTTTCAGCAGAGGTTCCTCTCGATGGTCGAATCTGAAAATCTGTTGTCAGGGGTCTTGTACTTATACCCCTAAAAGTCTTTGAAGTCTTTGTGCAAGTGGGTCCTGAGCCCGGTCTGATCCAGTTCTGGGTGTTGCTGGAGCACTTTGTTTTCCTGGCCTCTACATTCTTTTCAGAGCGAGGGGCAGAGTCGTCAGCCACCCAGCAGGAGGTGGAGCCAGTAGAGTGGCAGGCAGGCACAGCCCTATTCAATCCCAGGTGCTATCTCCTCCCTCCACTCTCCTTGCAAATGTCGCCATTCAGCAGAGGGCTGACTCAGCCAACCTCCCGGGGGATCCCCAGCCCCTGTCACTCTCAAACCAGACAGTCAATCCACAAGCGCGCCCAGGCACACAGAAGGGTCAGACAAGAGAACAGCTACTCTCTAAAAAGTACTATTCTCCAACTCAGGATTTAAAAACAACCTCTCCTAAAAGATGTGTTATTAAATGCTGAGCTCAGGGATATCAAACACTCATGTCTTATCTTGTTCCTATGAGAAGATAGGCGGATAGCCATTGGCACCCGCCTCCCCCATGTTAGCCTATGGAACAAGATAACCTTGCAGTAGTGAACACACAAAATGGCCGGTGTTCACTACCAGAACATGTTACCTGCACTAGTACATGCTCTACCTTCTACATACACTGCACCCTGCCCAGGGGGGTACCTTGGGCCTTCCATAGGGATGACTGACGTGTACGAAAAGGGAAGGGTTAGGCCCGGCCAGTGTGGACACTGGCCAGGAGGACATGGCAGTCCGGGGACTGCAGGCAGGCCTGCGGCGGCAGGCCTGAGACACTGTTTTAGGGCTACTCAGGTGGGTGGCGCAATCAGCGCTGCAGACCCACTAGTAGCATCTGTCATCACCAGCCCTGGCACACACAGTGCACTTTACTAGGGACTTCATGGTGATACAGATATGCCAATCAGGTATATCCAATCAATACGATATTTTACACAGGGAGCACTTACACTCTGGCACTGATTAGCAGTGGCAGAGTGTCCAAAGCATCTAAACCAGCAAGACGAAATCCATCACAGCATCAAAAATCCCGGTAGCAGAGGCAAAAGATAGGGGAAAAACCCACGCCAAGGATGTCAGGTCTAACAACGGCAACCTATCAGCTCCCTCCCCGGTCACGATTGGAGTCCCTCAAGGATCTACCCTGTCCCCCACCCTCTATAATCTTTACTTAGAGCCGCTTATCAAAGTACTTCACACCGCTAACATCTCCTACTATATGTACGCGGATGAGACCCAAATATACATCAAAATTTCATCGCTTGAGGAGATCCTCTCCCTGAATGAGGCCCTGAAACTGACCGTCCAATGGCTCGCCTCTAACCAACTCAAACTCAACGCAAAGAAAGCTGAATTTCTCCTAATCTCCCCTACAAAAGCCAACCCGGAGATTCAGATGTGGATCAAGGCCATCACAGCCTTAAACTGCCCACCGACCATCGTGGACTCGGCATAAATCTCTGGGAATAATCCTCGACTGCAACCTGAACATGTGGGACCACATCAACTCGATGGCTAAATCAGCCAGGTTCCACCTGAGCTGCCTAAGGAAGCTGAAACCCTTCATCGATGCTCCCGACCTAAAAATGGCAGTCCAAGCACAAGTCATCTCTAGGCTGGAATATGGCTGTTCCACCCTCTCGGGTTTACCCAAGATCTCCCTGGTACCTTTAAAAGCCTGCCTCAACGCGGCTGCCAGACTACTTACCGGCACAAGGAAAATCGACCTAATCTCTCCACATCTGAAAGCTTTGAACTGGCTTCCCCTCGAGGCCAGAATACAGCTGAAACTGGCATGCATTACACACAAGGCTCTATACGCAAACTTCCCTGCTTATCTAGCACAGAAACTAGTGGTATCTGGAGGAAGCAGGAACTCCCGGTCCGCCAGAGACCTCTTGCTCCAACCTGCCCGTTTTCGGGGGAAAAAAACCTACAATCGAGCTTTCTCCGCGGCTGCACCAAGAATTTGGAACTCTCTCCCACCCGTCATCACAAGAATTCCTTCTCTGGCACGCTTCACAAAGGAGGCCAAAACTTTCCTCATGGGTAAATTCCTCCCCTAATCTCTGTCTTCAACCACCACAGAGAGCCTGAATAATGTACGACTATTGCCTTTTACTCAGATCACCTACTCACTCCACCAAGAAACTGTGGGGTCTTATACTGATTAACTGTAATTGTAGCCATACACACGTGTCCCTCTATTCCCCTATGTGTACAGCACCCCTGCACCTGTCCAATAGTTTGGATACTTCTGTATTTCTAAGCCTTTTTTGTTCACTTCTGTAAACCTTGTAAAGCGCTCTGATACCCTCACGGGTCAAGTTTGCGCTCTAATAAAAAATAAAATAAAATAAATAATAAAACCGTGACCCCTAACTTTAATTCTGTGCCAAGGGCCTCACTAATTGTTAAAGGGTCTCTCCATGACTTACAGTCATGAGCCACGATTGATAGCTTTAATGGGGGAGAGAGCCTTTATCGACCAGGAGGAAAGCTACGATGCTTGTAAACATTCCACTCACTGAGGTCAAAATGTTTTAAATTAAACAGGAAGTAAAAAACAACAAGGATTTGAATGTTGGAGAGGACGTCCTACAGCATCGATTATTGATCCACTGACATTCGATTGTCTTAAAGGGAACGTTCAACATTCCAATGATTTATTGTAAAATAAATATTTAGGGGAAGGATTGACCCAGCCACTAAAATGCCCTGAAACTGCAATCGTTGACGAGCTGGAAAATGATATTGTATTACCAAAGAGCTTTAGACAGGAAGAGTGTAGCAGAGAACTGTGTGTGTCTGACAGAGTTGTAAGCGTCATTTTAGGATACTGCCGAATGCCTGTACGTATCTATGGTTGTACCGGGTACCCGTGGAAATTGAAAGACATTGTTCAGTAGTCTCCATACGTTGGTGTGTTCCCTTTAAACTTAATATCTGCATCTTAACACTTTGCAGGACACATTTAAAGTGATTGAGGAAAAAGTGGCTTAAAGCAAACATGAGCAAACCACAACTTGCTATATCTATCTATATTAGTGTGGCATATAATATGTTATTTGCTTTTGTGTAGTACCAACCACCATTTTATGCCACTAACGCACATTTCTGTTGAGCTGCCCTTTCTTGTGGATATGGCGGGGCATCAGCTTGACTGGAGGACACTTGGTGGCCTCATTTAACAGAGTCTGTTGATCTTTGGTTGAGTGTTTGTTACAGAGTTTCTACCTTGTCAAGGTTCTAAATGATTTGTGTAACATAGTGTGAAAGGTAAGTGAGTTTGCCTTAAGAAGATGTGTATGCTTTAATGTTGTATATGTGTGGGTGTATTCAGGGACTTTCTCGATTTCATTTGGGGGAACAATTGCCCATTATTGGACCAGACAAAATTGCTTTTGTATTCACAACGTTGTGATTGATGTCTTATGATGCAGTCAGCTGCATGAGATGTGCATTCAATTTCAGCTTCTTTTTTCTTGACTTTTTCTAGGGTGTGTTTTGGTGAGGTGGGGGGTGGATAACAGAATTCTTGATTTGGCAGCAATTTGCCAACTACATCTCCTATTTAACTTTGGAGCTGTGAAGTGCCTAAGGTGGTGAGGGGATTCTGTCCAGTATGTGCTCACTGAGTATGATCATGCGTAGGTAAAGTTGGAAGGATGCTCTCCATGATGTATTGAATGTGGTCTTTTGGGCTGGTTTTGGTTTAGATAGTGCAGGGTTACTCATAGTACGGCCCGCGGGCCGCCAGCGGCCCGGCAAGCCTTCCTTGGCGGCCCGCGGACCTTGCAGACATCCTACATGTGTTTTAAAAAAAAATGTAATAGTGTAAACACTGCCGGTTGCAGCAGCCCGGACTCTGAGACTCTGCTCTGTGGGGGCCGGGGATTCCAGTGATTGTCAAAGTGGAGATGCAGGGGCCTAAGAGATGAAATACAACAAAGCTTTATTAACCTGTAAATGGTCTTTTAAAGACCTGTGAAGTACTCGGGTGCGGCTGTGTGTGAGTGCTGGGAAGCTGTCTCAGGGCAGCTGTGTGCGCGCTGGGAAGCTGTCTCAGCCCAGGCTGAGGGCTGACACACACAGGGGTGAGATGACAGAGGGTGACGGAGAGAGGGAGAGGGAGGGAGAGGGAGAGGGAGACAAAGGGAGAGGGAGGGAGTCAGAGGGAGGGAGAGAGACAGGGAGAGAGACAGGGAGAGACAGAGAGAGAGAGACGGAGGGAGGGAGATGGAGGGGGACGGAAGGAGGGAGAGGGAGGGAGGGAGAGGGAGGGAGAGAGAGGGAGGGAGACAGGGAGGGAGGGAGACGGAGGGAGACAAAGGGAGACAGAGGGAGAGGGAGGGAGACGGAGAGAGACAGGGAGGGAGGGAGATGGAGGGAGACAGACAGAGGGAGATGGAGGGAGGGAGATGGAGGGATGGAGACAGAGGGAGACAGGGAGGGAGAGAGACAGGGAGGGAGAGAGACAGGGAGGGAGACGGAGGGAGGGAGAAGGAGGCAGGGAGACGGAGGCAGGGAGACGTACGGAGGGAGAGGGAGGGAGGAAGACGGAGGGAGACAAAGGAAGACAGAGGGAGGGAGATGGAGGGAGGGAGACAGAGGGAGACAGGGAGGGAGACGGAGGGAGGGAGACGTACGGAGGGAGGGAGAGAGGGAGAGAGACAGAGAGAGACAGAGGGAGACGGAGGGAGGGAGACGGAGGGAGGGAGATGGAGGAAGTCAGAGGGAGGGAGGGAGAGGGAGGGAGGGAGAGGGAGGGAGACGGAGGGAGGGCGACAGAGGGAGGGAGAGGGAGACAGAGGGAGAGAGACAGAGGGAGAGAGATAGAGGGAGACGGAGGTAGGGGGAGGGAGACGGTGGGAGGGAGGGAGACGGAGAGAGACGGAGGGAGAGAGACAGAGAGAGGGAGACAGGGAGGGAGACGGAGGGAGGGAGACGTACGGAGGGAGAGAGAGGGAAACAGAGAGAGAGAGACAGAGGGAGAGGGAGGGAGACAGAGGGAGAGAGACAGAGGGAGGGAGACAGCGGGAGGGAGACAGAAGGAGGGAGACAGAGGGAGGGAGACAGAGGGAGGGAGACAGAGAGGGAGAGAGACAGGGGGAGAGAGACAGGGGGAGAGAGACAGGGGGAGGGAGGGAGGGAGGGAGGGGGGGGAGGGAGGGAGGGAGGGAGGGGGAGGGAGGGAGAGGGAGGGAGAGGGAGGGAGAGGGAGGGGGAGAGGGAGAGAGAGAGAGAGGTCTGTGTATGCCGGGTCTTGTGGCTCAGTGGACGAAGGCGTCTGCTACAGGGACCTGTGTTTAACCTCATGGTCACAATTTTTTTTGCTTTAGCCCCGCCCCTCCCCCTCTGACCCAGCCCCCACCGGTGCGGCCCTCGGCCACAAACCACACTGTAAATTTGGCCCCCGAGAGAAAGTTTGTGAGTACCCATGAGATAGTGTGAGTTGTCAGAGAAATCTAGTTATTCTTCAAAACCAACATCCCTATATGACATGAATGACATGGATCAGGAGGTAAAGCAGGCAGTGCAGAGTTGAAATGACAGGTGGATCAGAACCTCATTACTGAACACAGGATTTCATTATAACCACAGGATGTGACAGGAATCTACCTTAACTTTGATACCCTAAATATACCTTGTCTTTGGCCATGTACAGTGCTCCCTTGCCTTTTGAGCAGGTTTTTGCTATAGAAATACCATATAGATATGTACGGGAAACGGCCACTACAACGCGTCCGTTTCCACGTATACCCATAACCACGCATGCATTACAACACAAGCGTGGTTACCTTTACCACGCATACCTTTACTACGAGATACGTAGTAAAGGCATGTGTGCTAAAGGTAATATTAAAAAATGGGGCTTAGGGGGTCTCCCCCCTCCAAAAAAAACACACCTGATTCCATCGCGATGTGGAGGCAATCGGTGTCGTTAGAGGAAACGGAAAGACACTTCCGATTCCTCTTTATGACGTGCGACGCAGAACGGAAGAGCTTACAGAGAAGAGAGGACGTAGAGAGGTAAGGGGGAATTTAGTTTAAGAAAATAATGAGAGGGATGTGTAGCGAAGGGGTAAATTTATAGAGATCTGGGGAGGGGAAATTGAAAAAAGGGTTTGTGGGTGGGGGAATCGCGCAGGGGAAAAAATTTAATGTTAGGGCAGGGGAATTTATTAGAAGGAATGGGGCGGGGGTACAGGGAAGGGGTATTATAAAAATAAAGAGAGCTGGAGAGGGGAAGGCGCAGGGAAGCAGTAAAAGGAATTTACAAATCGTTGTAAAGATATGCGTGGTAAAGGCATTTTCGTGGTAAATGGTATTCGTGGTAATGGCATTCGCGTTGTAACGCATGCGTGGTAAAGGCATGCGTTGCAACGACATACAACCGATACGTACATACAAACATATGTTTGGCAATTGTTAAATTCAATTTGAGGTTTACACATACAGCAACGTTGAGAGGACAGTGGTCTCTTTAAATGTAGCTCGACTTCTCTATTATCTAAGCTCCCTGATAACTCATTGATCTAAAGATGCATTCAAATTCATACAAAAATTAGGTATGTCTAGTGAAAGACTATTGCACCCAGACCCTTTATTTCTGATAGGCTTGGCTTCTGTATGATCATGTTATTGATGTTGGTACTAAAGACAATTCCCTTAGGAGCTTCTTCTGAGGTGCTCAACGGTGTCCAGCGACACATTTTGTGGTAATCAGTGCCTAAGATGTGGACAAAGAATCATCGCTTTCCTGCAGACCCTGTGCTCTCATCCAAATATTCCATGATCATTGATAATGAGGTAGCAATGCATTCAACAGCAAGGAGATGGCTTGGTGAGTTAAACACTTGCTGCTGTCAGTCCTGATCTTCTAGCCATAGGTTTCCACTCAGCCTCTTATCCTTCCGAGGTATATCACTTGAGAACTATTATACTGGGTTATAGATGGGTAACAATTATAATGGTGCTTAGGAATATTTTCAGTTGTATTGAGCACTAAATAAAAATCAAATTGTTATTATTGAAAAGCTAACATCAAAAAATGTAATTCAAGCTGTGACATTTTCCAGGCCCCAAAGCAAGTATCTCATCGTCAACAAAAACCAGCAAAGTTATCCGTGAACAGGAAAAGGCGTACCCAAAGGCCTTCTGTCTACTCTATTTTTAATTAGTTTTGAACACTTCTGCCTACTCTATTTTAATGAGTTTTGAACAATTCCTAGCTCAAAATCAAGGGTGACAACATTTTCCAAGTCTAGAGTTCGCTTCTAATAGCACTTTGATTCATTATAAAATGATAGACTCTGTGCAGGGAAATCACTAGCATTAATTGAAAATTATCTCAAATAAAGCTACATATTTTGTTAAAAATGGACCAATGTTGTGTAAATTGCAGTAGTGACGTACTGATCCCCAGTAACAACCCTTCAAATGGCAATCAATAAAATCACATATATAGTAGTCTCGCTCTTTATGGGCCATGAATCCATAAAATACGAAATGTCATAGACAAGGGCCTGTGGAAGGATGCTCAGCAGCATAAACAAAGTGACATTTTAAAGACATTTTTTATTGAGATTTGAAGATATATAAGGAATCCAACTTTTACATAAGTTCGATATCAGTGTCATCTTCAGGATTTTGGGGGCCTGGGCAAGACATACTTTAGGTGGGCCTGTTTGAAAGAGCGTTGCATGTTATTACCCATTCAGTTATTTCAAGCTCCATAGTGATAAACAATATTGAATACCTCATGATAGGCTAAGATAGAGAAATAGACAGAGGTTGGATAGGACAGAAAAAGTTCAGTTGCCAAACATGCCCGACCTGTCTTTTTTGTCCACTGGGAATTTTACAGTGATCTGGAGTCTTTCAAGGCCAGTGGGCCACTGCTGGCACCTCTGTCACTTTCTCCATGTTCCTCAGGTAATTACAGTAGGCACCTAGGCATGGTTTTCTGCTTGACGTTTTGCCTTCAAACCTCCTGTTTTGCTGACTTTGTTTTTGCTGGCCTTAGGATTCTGAGCACTTTACTCCTGTCAACCAGTGCTAAAGAGCTTGTGCTTTCTCTTTAAAACAAATTGGCTTATACCCAACTGGCATATCTAATTTACTAGTAAGTCTCTAGTAGAGTGGCACTACTTGTGCCCAGGGACTGCAAATTAAATTCTACTGGTGGGACTGCAGCACTATACTACCCACTTAAGTACAACTTTAAACATGTCTCAGGCCTGCCATTGAAGCTGTGTGTGTGCAGTTTTAAACTGCCATTTTGACCTGTCAAAATAAACCTCTTACTAGGCCAAAACCTTCTTTTTTTAATACATATAAGTCATTCCAAGTGTAGGCCCTAGACAGCCCAGGGGGCACAGTGCAATGTATTTAAATAGTAGGACATATACTTTTAAGTTTTAAATGTCCTAGTAGTGAAAAACTATTTTAAATTCTTTTTTCACTACTGCAAAGCCTACCTCTCCCATAGGATAACATCGGAATTACCCTATTACGTTTTATAAGTGTAATTTTCAATTGTGAACAGGTGACACCTGCATGTGTGGTGTTTCTGGATTTGCAATTAAAAATCCTAACTTATAGTGAATCGGGTGGCAGTTAGGCTTTGTGTATTCCTCCTAGATAGAAACACATAAAGGGGAGCTTAGGTGTGACTGGATGGGCCATCACTGGCAGGATGGGAGGGAGGAGCTGGATCCAGCCCCATTTACACTTGAATGGGCTGCGTACTGTCTTCACACAAAATACTGCATGCCACCTGCTGTGGAGCCAGGGCCAGAAAGGCAGGGCACCTGTGCCCTTCAAAGGCATGACTTTAAAAGCTTCTCCCCCCTTCAAAGGCAAAACTGGGTATTACAGTGGCTGGACCACTGACACTACCACATCAGTACACCTTTGGACTGCCATGTTGTTGAAATGCTGTTCTGAAGGAACTGCTGCCCTACTGTGCTGACCTGCTGTCTGCTGCCCTCTTGCCTGGATGAGAAGGACAGGACCAACTCCGGGCGGACACCTCCGCTCCGCCCGCAGAGTGTGCGGAGATTTGCCTTCTCCGGGTTCCGCGGAGAACGCAAATCTCCGCACACTCTGCAGCGGAGCGGAATTGGCCAGCCCCCGCCTCCACCCCCCCCCATTATAAAAGCAAATTAAACATTATTAAAAAATAATTTTAAAACCGCTTACCTTGCATGCGGCGTCCCCGGGCTGCCATCCTCCTCTTCTTCGCCGTATCGCTAATCCTTGTTAGAACTGCGCATGCGCGCGACCGCGCATGTGCATTTCTTGTGAGAAATGCCTATGAGTGGGCGCATGCGCAGTTCTCACAAGGATTAGTGAGACGGCGAAGAAGAGGAGGAGGGCTGCCTGGGGACGCTGCATACAAGGTAAGTGGTTTTAAAATTATTTTTTAATAACGTTTAATTTACTTTTATATAATGGGAGGGTGGAGGCAGGTGGTGTAGCGGAGTTCCACGGAGTTTGTTTTCACCTCCGTGGCCCTCCGCATCGCCCCGCTAGGCACACTATACCCGGGGTTAGAAAGGACCTGCATCACTTGAACCCAGAACCCAGAGTGACTGCAAGGGCTAGTTGGCTGGCCTCCTGATCTGAATGCTCAGGGTTCCAGCATCCTTGCACCTGGACTCTGCCATCTTTGAGTCTACCCCGCCAAGTGGGGCCATCCCAATCCTGGACCATTGGAAATGAGCTTAAGGTGCTCCGCCAGCCTCTGTGGACCCAGCAGAACCAATGCATCTCCTCAGCTGCGCACCGCAAACCTAAGCAGAGCTGACACATCTCCTCTGCTGCATGGATTGGACCCATCACAAAGACCCGCTTTGCGGCTGCAGTCCATCAGAACTGCCACTGTGTGATGCATCCTCGATGGTACCGAACTCCACATCACAGCGCTTCGTAACTGACGCATCTGTGTGCTGCATCCTTGATGCCAGACTTCTTAGCGGGCCTAACCGGGTCCCTTAAGCTGGCTCATGCTCCATCGCAGTCATCCTGAACTGGTGACTTTGTCCCGGTCCGGCACAACTAGATGTCCACAGTTGGGGCGTTGTGTTTTTTTCGTTCTATTTCTTCCAAATTCTTTAAAATTGCATATGTCCAGCTCTACTAATGTGATTTTTTGTTGTTTTAGTCTTGTTTTATTTATTAAAGAGAGTTCTATTTTTCTAACTTGCTCTGGGATCCTATTTGTGTGATGTTTTTCTCTGTATTACTGTTTGAAGTGTTGCACAAATACTTTACACATTGCCTCTAACTAAAATAGGCTTGATCGCTCTGTTCCAAGCTGTCACTATGTCTCACCCTGGCAATGATTATGGTTGCTCTTTGACCAAGGCTCGAGAGAGAGAGAGAGAGAGAGAGAGAGAGAGCGAGAGAGAGAGAGCGAGAGAGAGAGAGAGAGAGAAAGAGAGAGAGAGAGAGAGAGATGAGGAAAGGAGCAGGACTAGTTTGAACATTTTTGCCAGGGCTACTTTTGATTCCCAGTCTGACCCAGTTCCTAAGTGCTCCATTGAAGGTGGGGACCTAGGGAAATTCGACCTCTTTGCCCATGTCTTAAAGTGTCTCCGTTAGGAGTCCTGTCGAGTTGATGTACAGTTCCACTATATTTTGAATTCAGACTCTCTCAACCAGAGAACAAAATAAATAGAAAAATACTAATATCTAAAGTAAGATTGACATATTGGGTCATGCTAGACACAGAAATTGGCCTTTTCATTCACTCTTCCATTCAAGTCAACTTGGAGTTTGCACGTGCAAAAATGTGTCACTTCCTGTTCAGGATCCTAGTAAACTGATAGAGCCCTTAATGGTCTCAGACATGGTGAGCCATGCTGTAAACGGTCTGTCAACGCTTCCCACGCACAGCGAAATAATCACTTTCTTTTCTGAATTCATGGGTCAACATTTCCAATCTCCATCAATGCCCACAGTGTTTTTCGACAAATCAATTTCTGTGTGAGGGAATGCTTCATCCAGTTAACTGCTTTGTCTTAGTTAACCTCCGAAGTCATACAAAGTCACATTTTGAATCCTTCCCAATGGCAATAAGGCAAACATGTATATTTTTAGGGGAAATCCAGTGCCCCCTCGTGCCAGTCATCGAAAGCACTGACTTTAATCTAACTTTAGCCTTGGCTGTAACTGAAGTTTCGGACAGTATAGCTACTGGTGGATTTTTAATTTTTTTTTTTTATTTATGCATTTTTATATAGTGCGTACTTTAACTGAAGGTGTCAGAGTGATTTACAAGAGAACCAGTTACATTACATAAGGACATCAAAGCACATGGATTACATACAAGATACAAAGCAGATACATGCGTCTAAACACAAAAAGAAAATATTACAATGGCGTGTACAAGAAATGTGCCATTTAAACTAGCAGAGTAGATATAATCTGCCAATACTGGTGGAAAGTGAGCACAAAGATTAATGGCAGGAAGTGAGCACAAAAAATACAGAAATAGCAGAATGATATTATATAGCATAGCATTATGATATACAAAGGCGATAGTGTATATAGAGAGTAGAAGATGGACAGTATATGAAACGATATACGATGGAAGTATACGATGATCCATTTTCAGACAGATGGTGGACCTACACACATGCAGTCCCTTTGTCTGCAGCCGTCATGGACTGTGCCTCGCACGCCTACATTATATGGGTTGTCTCAGACACACATTCCAATAAATCCTCAAGAAGGAGTAAACCTTCAGCGGTTTTTGTACCCTTACTGGAAGGGAGAGCTATTATTATTATTATTATAGGTTCATATAAGCACTTAAGCTCTCAGCTTATGTAAGAATAGGACTTCAAGCCTCTCCGGGGGATAAATGCTCATAGAAGAAGATCTGTAACTGGGGGTGAGTGTCTGAAAAGTTTCGGCGCTCCGTCCATTATCTCCTTGTATTTGCTTTATTCGCCCTAAGTTGGCAGGGTATGCCCAGACGTGGGTCCCTTGCTCATTTTGCCAGTGGATTCAAGCTAGCCTGGCTGATGAGGGGTGTTACCCCAAAACCGGTCCCAGGATGCTTGTTTCCGGTTCAGGGAAGACCTGGCTTGGCAGTTCGGGCTGGACTGTTCCCATGAGGCACAGGGTCAAGACTGATTTGCATATAGCTGAGTCTGAACTGAGGTGGTGAAGTGAGCTAAAGAACGATGATGGATTTAACCCAGATCTGCTCTTAGAAGTCTAGCTCATGTCGTTGCATCTCCAGATTTCCAGTGCCAAGCAATGGAGCTCATAGGTCCTCCAGATTTACACACTCAGGCAACAAGTGAGGGCACTTGACTCTTCTGGGCAGTTAAACAAGTACAGGCTGGTTCAAGATGTCTCCACAGCTAATTGCACATTCTTGTTTGGCTGTAAAATATTTTAAGGAAATTGTACTGTCCTGCGTGCTGGGTAGAAGAATGATTTCCAAGTACTTCAAATTCAGGCACCCCACCCTTAAAAACTCTCATAACTAAGTGTGCACAGGGCCAAGGTGGCCGCCCTGTAAGAAATTCACTCACTGTACTCCTCTCCCTCACTTATACTCAGCCATTCAATACATTTACCCCTTCTACCAGCCATCCAAACTCATTTTCTTTACTAAGACAGATGAAGCTAACAAGCACCCATTTTTTTGACTGACAAATTCACATAGCTTTACAGTACACTGACTTTCCCTCACCTGGGAATCCCTGAGAGTGAGCCTTCTGCTTCTTTAGATTGCAACTGAATGTACTTTTACAAACCCTGTGACTCCCAAGTCCACTATGGGAATCCTCCTTTACTTTCCTGAATGCTGCTTTGACTGTACTCTTTTGTCCCTTTGTGGTCAGGCTATACGGGTCATCCCCCACGTCCTGGCCTCCAACATTTGGCATAGCAATGGCCTAATGAACCAGTTGCTGCTGTGAGGCTGGTTTACCAGTGAGAAACAGAATACTATGTTTGCCCTGCAAGTTGATGGTGCTGCTGCACCATGGGGGCTTATTCCTCTGTCTGTGAGTAGGTGGATGTGTGTTGGCCTCAGTGCACACCAATAACTGGTAGGAATGGACTAGCGTCAGTTGCAGGCAAAGGGGCAAGAGTGGGCTGAAGGCCAGTGGTTAATTTGTTAAAAAATAAGTGATGGGGCTCTCACCAGCCACTTTCTCCTGTTAGCGCCGCCTAAAACAGAACAAACTGCTAACCGTGAAAGTGAGAAGAGGTTGTGGGGTAATGGCTGGAGCTGCTGCTGGGGAATTAGGTTCAAGCCACGGCATCGGCTCAACATCCTATGATTCTGGGCAAATCACTTAATCTCCCCAGTAAATTAAGGTGTCCTTAACTGGTGCTCATGAAAAGCACTGGTGTTGATAAAGTGTCGATGCTGAGCACCGGAAATCACCGGCTCAAATTAAGCCGTGCTGAGGACTGTGGCACTGAGGAGCAGTCATGAAAACAAAACTTGTCTGCTAGCACCTCCCATCTCCATGCTCTTATTTGTGCTCGGTTCTGTCACTCATCCTGTATGGAGCGCAGGGTCACACTGCACTATTGCTCCCTGTGCAGGGCTTGGTCAGTGTGAGAAACTAACCCAGCTCCATCCAGGAAGGAGAAGCTTCGTTGTCCCGAACACCTTTTGCATTGTTCCCCTAATATACATGTTGCAAATTGGGCTCTGTCCCAACCCTACTTTTATGCTGCACTGGAGTACAGGAGAGAATGAAGGGGCAGAGGAAGTTGTGATCTGGAAAAGCCACATTAAAATGTGCTACACAACATCTATAGAAGGCATTCTTCTAGTAAGAAACCTTTTTGAGTGTGTTTAGATATTCTATTAATATCATTGACCACTTCAACCACTATTGAGAGACACTACCTAAGCAGCAAACCATGGAGTGCCCAAACCAGAATGTTCCTAAGTGGAAGGAAAGGATGTCCATAATTGCCAACTTTTAAATACTTCCCACTGTGTAAGAGGAGGGGGCAGCCCTTTAGGGTGTGGGGTTTTGTGCCAAACACACCCAGAGGAATATCTACCCACCCATCTACAACCAAAAAAAAGGTTTCTGAGACCAATGCCCTGGGGAGGGTTCAAATCAGCCATGCAGAGCCTACAAACACGAGCTGAAAATCCACTCTTTGCAGACGTTACCTGCTGATTCTGTGTTCCATCCAGGGCTTGAAGTGGGATGGAAATCTGGGGTGTCCCTCAAAGGGGTGTGACCAATGTAATTAAGGGCGTTTAAAACTCATAAGCTAAAAAGCTGTGCTTAGCATAGTGTGTCGCCTGAATGGCATTTTGCTGCTTCTGTCATTGCATCCAGATATATGATACAACAAGAAACATTACACCTACAACAAGCCAGGACTTTTGGCTTTGTCAATGGTTGTTAGTTGCATATGATAAATAAGCACCGAATATGGCTTTGTTGTATATAACATTGAAAATGATTCCGTTCTGACACGAAGATACTCTGAAAGAACTATATAGAGTCTCTTTGAGGTTACATCAAAGGCAGTGAAGAGTGGTACTGCTGTAGAGTTATGATTTTTTTTTTCACCCTGAGGGTGAAGGCAAAAATGGAGAGCCCGATAGGGACCCGTTTCAGCACCTGCTTTTTAGAACTGCTGGGGCTGAGCAATGGCAGGACCCGGCCCACTTAAAGCCCTGGTTCCACCATATGATGTCTCTTCTCCGGGAGCCAATATTGTGTGACACATGGAGGCACCATGTGAGTTTGTCTGTCTGAATGTCCACCACAAAGAGCAATAAGAACACCAAATGGTTTATTTTCATATTCATAGACCAGTCAAGAGCCATGTTTTCCAGTCTTGCGTGCCACAGATGGGGGTGGGAGGGCAGAGGCTGGGTGGGGGAAGAGAGGGGGTAAAGAAATACATCTCGACGCTCTCTCCAACATCGTCTCTCCAGGAACAGAAACAGAGCACCCAGGAACAACCCAGGCTCCCCTGAACCAATCACAATACTGCAATGCAGCGTTGTGATTGGTCTGAGCACAGTGGTTCGGTGCTCAGATGGGGACTGGGGACCTGGGCATGTTCTACAACCAGGCTGTAATGCAGCCTGGGTGGAGAACATGCAAAGTGTGCATGATTGTTTGGAGGGCCCTAAACGGCTGGAGCAGTTCCGCCCCGCATTCAAAGCTGCCGCAACAAGGAAAAACTAAAATGATAATAACTTAGAGGTATTATCATTTATTTTTTCTTTACTTATACTGCTTAAAAGCAGAGGGCGAAGTTCCTCCGCCTTAGCGGAGGAGCCGCCACTGGTGTTTTCAGTGGTGTGTCCACATTCACCACTGGACTTCACATGAGTACTAAAGAAATGTCCTTGCCAGAGTGCTGCTATCCTCAGGCTTCTCTCCAATGCAGATCCTACCCAATCTCGCCCCATCATGTCAATGCTCCACTGATGGATGTATGACGTTACAACGCATACTTTTACAACGCATGCACTTACAACGCAATTTTTACATCGCAACATCCACTACAACGCATTCCATTACATCGCATGACACTACAACGCATTTTAAAAAACTACCTTTACAACGCATTCCATTACATCGCATACTACCTTTACAACGCATACCATTACAACGCATACTGTTACATTGCATTTACGGTAAGTATTGGATAGTATAGGGGTAAAAATTACTATTCTGACTCCACGGGGTGCAACAGTAGGGTAAGTGTTGGATAGTATAGGTGTAAAAATTACTATTCTAACTCCAGGGAGTGCAACAGTAGGGTAAGTGTTGGATAGTATAGGGGTAAAAATTACTATTCTAACTCCAGGGGGTGCAACAGTAGGGTAAGTTTTGGATAGTATTGGGGTAAACATTACTATTCTAACTCCAGGGGGTGCAACAGTAGGGTAAGTGTTGGATAGTATAGGGGTAAAAATTACTATTCTAACTCCAGGGGGTGCAACAGTAGGGTAAGTGTTGGATAGTATAGGGGTAAAAATTACTATTCTAACTCCAGGGGGTACAACAGTAGGGTAAGTGTTGGATAGTGTAGGGGTTAAAAATTACTATTCTAACTCCAATGGTATGCATTGTAATGGTATGCGTTGTAATGCCTGTGTTGTAGTGACATGCGATGTAGTGTCTGCGTTGTAATGGTATGCGTTGTAATGGTATGCGTTGTAGTGTCATGCGTTGTAAAGGATGTTCCGTTGTAATGCCTGCGTTGTAAGTGTAGTGCGTTGTAATAGTTGCGTTGTAAAGGTTGTTTCCCTCCACTGATGGGAGTCCCATCTCTTCCACCAATAGCACACTTAGCAATAATAAGAATGTATTTTAATGTAGCGCCTCGTGCCACACTAGCGCTGATTTTATGTGTTGCTGATAATATGTTTCTGTCACCCAGTCTGATGGCAGCCAGTTTGCCGACCTTGGAAGTGCAAAGTGCTAGGTCAGCCTTGCTGGTATTCTAACTTGTGGCCACCAGAAATTTCCAAGCCTACCTTCTTTCAACTTTTTTTTTAACTTAGCCAATTTCACTAAGTGCAAAACTGCTTTTTTTGTTTAAATCTGATGCAAGGGACACTAAACTGCAGCAGGAAGCTTTCCACATGCAACCAAGATGCAGGTTTATTGTTTCTGGACAGGCAGAGTTTTGCACCTTCTTTGGTGCCGGAAGTTTCAGGGAGGGTCTTCCAGCGGCAGGGAAGGAGAAAGACTTGATGTATCTGGTGGTGGCAAGCATGGCCGGGCTAGGAAACCAAAAGCAGCCATGGCAAAAATGCTCAAACCACTCCCTTCATCTCCTCATACAATTTCTCTCTTTCCATCCATCCGTTCTCTCCCTGTCTCTCTCTCTCCTCTCTATCGCTCGCTTTCTCTTCATTTCCTCTCTCGCTCTCGTCTGTCTCTCTGATTGCTTTTTCTCTATCTTTCCCCGCCCTACCTTTCTCTCTCTATCTTGAAGTCTCCCTGTGCCTGCTACAATTAACCTTTGGCTTTGAAAATCAGCCTCCATGTGCTGCAGCCCACTGGAAAAATGCCCTGGTGGCTAGCTAAGGACCCTGAGTGACAGCTCTCTGCAGCTGGATGCTAGGGAAAGTGAGATTCCTTCCAAAGATTGAAACAATTTGGCTAGGTAGGCAAAATACAAAGTTCCCACACCCCTAGCAGAGTAAACCCTTCACAATCTCTCACTTGTTTGCTGCTAGTGCCGGGAAGCCCGTATATGGGTAGCTGTGTGCTCTACAAATATTCTATAATAATAATAATATTAATAAGGCATTCAACTCACTGAGCCCCCTGTGCCCCCACAGCCGGTCGCTCCTCACCCCTGCTGCCTGCCGATCCTGGACGCCTCCTGTTGCCGCCGCTGCCTACCGCCTCCTGCCTGCCTCCTGACGCCTTACGCTCGCTGCCTGCTGCCCACCTCCTGACGCCTTACGCTCGCTGCCTGCTGCCTACCTCCTGACGCCTTACGCTCGCAGCCTGCTGCCTACCTCCTGACGCCTAACACTCGCTGCCCTCACCTTCCGCTTCACCTCCGCTGCCCTCGCTCCTGGTAGGTGCCGCCGCCGCCACCACCTCCTTTTCGCGCCATTTTCCGCCGCTGCCCCTGGTCCGCTCCTCCTTCCCGCCGACGCTGACCCCAGGCACGCCTCCCCCTGCAGCCCATTGGTCCCCCTGCCTCCCGGCTGACCCTCCCTCCCGGCTCCTTACTTAAAGGAGCCGAGGCGGGCTGGTCAGTGTGACCCCCTGTGCCCCCACAGCCGGTCGCTCCTCACCCCTGCTGCCTGCCGCTCCTGGACACCTCCTGTTGCCGCCGCTGCCTACCGCCTCCTGCCTGCCTCCTGACGCCTAACGCTCGCTGCCTGCTGCCCACCTCCTGACGCCTTACGCTCGCTGCCTGCTGCCTACCTCCTGACGCCTTACGCTCGCAGCCTGCTGCCTACCTCCTGACGCCTAACGCTCGCTGCCCTCACCTTCCGCTTCACCTCCGCTGCCCTCGCTCCTGGTAGGTGCCGCCGCCGCCGCCACCACCTCCTTTTCGCACCATTTTCCGCCGCTGCCCATGGTCCGCTCCTCCTTCCCGCCGACGCTGACCCCAGGCCCGCCTCCCCCTGCAGCCCATTGGTCCCCCCGCCTCCCGCCTCCCGGCTGACCCTCCCTCCCAGCTCCTTACTTATGACGCCCCCTCAGCGACCGCGCAGCGGACGCGCGCAGCGGGCGCGCCGACTGAGCGCCGGAGGTGCGCCAAAGGTAAGCCCGTCTGCGCCCGTCCGCGCCTGGCCCGCGCCCAGCGTCAGACCCCCTGGCCCCCGCGTCCGCCACCCCCCCGCAGAACCTACGCTGCCGCAACACTCATCGCACTCAACGTCGGCCGAACCCCCGGATGCTATCAAGCATCACCGCGACGCACCCATGGACCCTTCGTCTGCCGAGCCTGCAACTTCTCCTGCCTACGAACCCGCACCGCACCCTTCAGAACGGACATCAGCAACCACCTCAAGTGCATCCTGATCAACACCCGCTCCGTCCACCGACACGCCGTGGAACTCTGGAACCTCATCGACACCGCTGCTCCTGACGTCGCCTTCCTAACGGAAACCTGGATGAACACCTCCTCAGCCCCCGACATCGCCATAGCCATCCCGGACGGCTACAAGATCATCAGGAGGGATCGCGTCAACCAGACCGGAGGAGGGATCGCCATCGTACACAAAGACACCATTCGCATCTCGACTGACTCCATCGACGCATTCAACGCCGCCGAGTACCTGCACTTCCAGATCCACACCGACCCAAAGACCACCCTCAGAGGCACCCTCATCTACAGATCCCCGGGACCGCTCACACAGTTCTGCGATGACATCATGGACTTCATCAGCCCACACGCCCTCCCCTCCACCGACTACATCCTCCTCGGGGACCTCAACTTCCACCTGGAGAACAACAACGACCGCAACACCACCGCCCTGCTGGACAACCTCGCTAACCTCGGACTGAAGCAACTGGTCAACACCCCCACACACTACGCTGGCCACACGCTCAACCCGATCTTCTCGTCCAGCACACAGATCTCCTTCAGCCACTCCACCGGACTTCACTGGACCGACCACAGCTGTGTCCACTTCAGCTTCAGGAAGAACACGACCCACCACCACCCGAAGCAGGGTCCCCCACAGAAACTGGAGCAAGATCACGGCCGACCAGCTTACCTCCTCCCTCAGCCAGAACCCACCTGTCAGCACAACGGTCCCCAACACAGCAGCCCACAACTTCTCGCAGTGGCTGACCACCTGTGCCGACGACCTCGCCCCACTGAAGAACCCACCCACCAAGCCCAGAAGCAAGAAGGCCCCCTGGTTCACCGACGACCTCAGGGTCTCCAAGAAGGCCTGCCGCACACTCGAGAAGGCCTGGCTCCGCGACAAGACCGCCAACAACATGACCGCCCTCAAAATCGCAACTCGCAGACATCACCAGCTCATCCGCATCACCAAGAAGAAATCCCTGAAGGAACGACTGGACAACAACGCCCATGACAGCAAGGAGCTCTTCAGCATCGTCAAGGAGTTCTCCAACCCCAGCACCGGAAGGAACGACATCACCCTTCACAGGACCTCTGCGACTCCCTCGCCTCGTACTTCCACCGCAAGATTGCCGATATCCACGAGAGTTTCGGGACTCCGCCCCCGCACCCATCGGTAGAACCTCCGCACACCACCGTCACTCTCCAGACTTGGACCAAGGTGACTCCCGAGGACACTGCCCGCATGATGAACACCATCCACTCCGGCTCTCCAACGGACCCGTGCCCCCACCAGGTCTTCAACAAAGCAGCCTCCACCATCGCACCCCACCTCAGAGACATCATCAACATCTCCTTCGACACAGCCACCTTCCCGGAGAGCTGGAAGCACGCCGAGCTCAGCGCACTGCTGAAGAAACCAACAGCGGACGCAACCGACCTCAAGAATTTCCGCCCTATCTCGCTCCTTCCTTTCCCTGCCAAAGTCGCCGAGAAGATCGTCAACAAGCAACTGTCCACCTTCCTCGAGACGAACGGATCCCTCGACCCATCGCAATCCGGCTTCAGAGCCAACCACAGCACTGAGACCGCCCTCATCGCAGCCACCGACGACATCCGGGCTCTACTTGACAACGGGGAAACTACGGCCCTCATCCTCCTGGACCTCTCCGCAGCATTTGACACTGTCTGCCACCGCACCCTAGTCCAACGCCTCAACAACACAGGTATCCAAGGGAAGGCCCTGGAATGGATCACCTCGTACCTCGCCGGCAGAACACAGAGAGTACGCCTCCCTCCGTTCCGATCTGAGGCCACCGAAGTCATCTGCGGCGTCCCGCAAGGATCGTCACTCAGCCCCACCCTCTTCAACGTCTACATGAAACCCCTCGCGGCCATCGCACGCCAACAAAACCTCAACATCATCTCCTACGCCGATGACACCCAGCTGATCCTCTCACTCACCAGAGACTCTGACAATGCCAGGACTAACCTGCACGAAGGGATGAAAGACGTCGCAGAGTGGATGAACCTGAGCCGCCTGAAACTGAACACGGACAAGACAGAAGTCCTCATCCTTGGACCATCACCCTCCGCATGGGACGACTCCTGGTGGCCCCCAGCCCTAGGCACCGCACCAAAGCCAACGGACCACGCACGCAACCTGGGCTTCATCCTGGACTCTTCCCTATCGATGACCAGACAAGTCAACGCCGTCTCCTCATCCTGCTTCCACACCCTCCGCATGCTCCGCAAGATCTTCCGATGGATCCCGACCGAGACCAGGAAGACGGTCACCCAGGCCCTCGTCACCAGCAGACTAGACTACGGAAACACCCTCTACGCCGGAACAACAGCCAAGCTTCAGAACAGACTTCAGCGCATCCAGAACGCCTCCGCCCGACTCATCCTAGACGTCCCCCGACGCAGCCACATCTCGAGCCACCTGAGAGACCTCCACTGGCTCCCTGTCAACAAGAGGATCATGTTCAGACTCCTCACCCACGCACACAAATCTCTCCACGACATGGGCCCAAGATACCTCAACAACCGCCTCGCCTTCTACGCGCCCACTTGCCAGCTACGATCCGCACGCCTCGCCCTCGCCGCCGTCCCTCGCATCCAGAGAGCCACCTCCGGAGGAAGATCCTTCTCCTACCTGGCGGCTAAGACATGGAACTCTCTGCCCATCCACCTTCGGCTGACCCAGGACCACCCCTCTTCAGGAAACAGCTCAAGACCTGGCTGTTCGAGCAGTAGCAGACCCCCTTCCCCTAGCGCCTTGAGACCCTTCCGGGTGAGTAGTGCGCAATATAAATGCCTTGATTGATTGATTGATTGACTGAGCTATCCCACCTTCTTACACAAGATTTCATTATAAGGAACCGAGTACCAGACTTTCGCCTCTTCTTGGAGCTTGTTATAAGGGCACTGACTCCGCCACGAATGTCGATGTTGGGCTGGTTGCAGGGAGTGAAATGTCCTTATCTGCGCTGCTGCACCCTGTGTCCAGGGCTGCGTCGAGCCCCCTCTTTTTTGATTTTTGGGAGGCCAGACCTTTTCGTTGTGGGCTGAGGGTTTATCACTCTATTCCCAAAGAATGTACTCATTTCCACCTGTGTTCCTTTATTCAGTGCTTAATTTGTGCCGGCGCTTTCCGGTGCTCAGCACCGGCTCTTAATTGCCAGCACCGGGACTTATGACTGTCTGTCACATGGTAGGGGTGTCTGCCAATTTAGGTACGAGCACAGCAACTTCTGTTTATTCTTTCTATTTCAATTTCCAATTATTAATATTTGCCTCCAAAGCCATTCTTATAGCTTTGGGGGCCTGTAATAGTATTAATGGTCACACTTTTAGGCGTGTGATGATTAGTAGTGTGTTGGTGCTGTCATTGGCAGTGCTGCCAGGGGCAACGGATGGTGCAAGCTCTAGTGTCCTCCTGTAAAGAGCCCCAGCACTATGTTTTTTACACATTAAGCACTGCCTTTATCCCATTAATTTATCTTGGAGGATCTAAACTCGAATTACCATCAGGCCCTTTGAAAATGAGGCTAGGGAAGGATTTTAGAACCAGGCTGATCTCAAACAAAAGATTGTTCACAAACCGTATGATAACTGTGTGATGTTCAGCATGACAAATCATAATTCCTTGTGTATGATGGACTCTAATGTCCTCAAAGAGCTTCATGGCCTCATTAGGGGCTTCACAAATGTTTCTGTTTTTTAGGAAACCCACTAAAATGTAGTGAGCTTCCCCTCCTCCCCATGCCTCTTCTTCTGCCCCTGCAGCCTCAACTTCATGCCCTACCTTCTCACCCTTCTCACTGCACCCGCATCCCTACTCCTTTCTTCTCCCACTCCCTTCTAGCAAATGGCCTGTTCTGGGTGTCTCTTGTATCCCTTTCTTGTTCCCTTTCTTGTGTAAGGTCCTCTTCAAAAACAGAAGCAGCAGCAGCAGGTGTGGGGGGGGGGGGTACCACTTTTGTATTCTGGACAAAAACAAGAGGTGTCCAAGGAAAAGAGGGCATGACCCAAGATGGCCGCTTGGGCTACTGAACCAAAATATCACAGACAAGCATCCAGATGTGGGCTTTACCGAGTCTCGCACCATCTCACTTAATCAAAATGTATTCAAAGATATTGTCTGGACTAGACTTCTTTAGGGATGGTATATCAGTAGTGTTAAGGTTTCCTTTATTTTCTTGCTAAGCTCTTGCCTATGGGGCACCCTAACTTAGAGGAGAGAACATCACATGTGCATCTATCATTACAAAGATATCTCTAATCATATTACCGTCCTCATTGGCAATCATTTAACTAATCACTCACAATCATGAATCCATCCATTACAGTCCTTCAATTTGAGCATCACCCACCCACTTGTGTATGTGCCTTGATGCATACAACCAGTGATTGAATGTGTGTCTGCATATGTTCTCTGTATTTCCATTTGTCCCTCTATATATGTTGCCTGTAGGTAAGTGAGTGTCTGTATGTTGGGCTGGTCTGGGGATGCCTGACTGTTGTTTTTTGTCAATACTCTGTTGTGCAGTGCACTTTTGTTTCCATACTCGCCTGTTTTCTTACTGTTTCCTTGCCACACTACGAGCAATATTGGTTGCACAGTTTTGTGCTGTGTACCTGGTGTCCCTTCTCTAGTACAGGACAATAGGCCTCCCTTGACATAACACCCCCATGCATGCTGTGGGGCACAAGTTTGGAGATCAGTATGCTATTGCCAAATTTAGGATACACCACAAATCTCCCAATCAATGCACATCATGAAGACATTATCACATCCACCAAGCACAGAAGAACGGGCGTCAGAGCTCTTCACGGCTGGTCCTTCAGACAGGTGGTTAGTCTTAGATGAGGAAGGAATGCTTATCGAGCATTGTGGAATTCTCTTCCTTTGAACATCTCTAGCGAGGCCTCGCGGCCTTTATTCTGTAAGGCTTTAAAGACCTGGCTCTTTCGTGGTCCTTCAGAATGAGCATGTTCCTTTTCTCCAGTCCCCTGATGTTTTGCATCTAGTGCCTTGACGCCCTTGGGCTAAGTTCGCGCTTTTATACATTTAAATTCATTCACTCATTATAGAGAGTGGTCCTCCTCATGGAAGAGGAGAATGGGTGGACCCTGATTAATCCAGACTAGGACGGCATCCAGGGAGCGTAGCCGAGGAATGCCTAGCGGCTCATCGTCTGCTTTCCTACATTTCCTGATACCCACCTGGGCACGCTGCTGCTCTGTACACTACTTACAGTACTGTATCTAACCTACCATTCCACTGATTGCTCATAAAATGCTGGCTCATAGCTCCTTTCCCATGGCTGTGACTTCATGAAACGTGGGTGCGCCCACCCCCCCCCCCCCCATGTTGACAGATTAAATCATTTACTAAGAAAAACTGGATCCCTTTTTGAATGAAGTCATCTTGAAGTTTTCAATTGCAATGCTCTTTCACTTTCTTTTAAGTAATTCCCTCGTAATTACACATGTAGCCAGTCGGCTTCAAACAGCCGGCATGATGCCAAAGCTGAGGATAAAGGGAATTTTGAAAAGCGCTGAACTGTTCGCGAATGGGTCAATTCTCACTCAGCAATTCCACCTGATCATCAACTCCCAGATTATACAAATCAATGTACTTTTTAATGGAAATATCCAATATATATGCAAATTGGTCCACACCTGGTACGCCCCGCCTGCGGAGAGTGGCGCTGCTGCAGCGTACGGGCAGCAGTGTGAAGCTGAGTGCATGTGACACCCTATGAATTCATGTGAAACCGCATTAGCCCAACAGGAACAGCCTCTAACTTGAAGAATTGCGATAGCGCACATCCATCACCGCGCATGCTTGAGTTCGCCCCGCTGCACAACAGCGCCAGGATTACAGCGACCGCCCCTGGAAAATATGTTTCCAGTGCTGCTTACGGATAATCAGTATGGTCAGGTACCAAATGCAATATATGCCCTATGATTTTTTTAAATAAAATACCTCTGTAATACCATCTTGAAGGAAGGTACCTCCTACATGAAAATAGGGAGTTAAGACATCAGATGCAGGACAGAATTGCCCACAAAAGCATTCCAGTCAGTCATGTTAGAATTTCCTCGGTCGCCCATGACAGGGGATGCACTGAAAACGGTATTTACAGATTTTATGCAAACATAGCAGAAGGAGTAGACCAAATAAAATTGCTTGATGTGTGCAAAGACTTCAGATAACATAATAGAGACACGTTCAGGGATGCTTATTATGGTGACAGATTGTTTTAAACCTGAAAAGCGCACTGATTATGGGAGCTTTTTGGCAAAATATAGAGATGCATGGATTTTTATATTTTTGATATGCCCCTTTTTATATGCGCTCTTAAATGGGGGGCTGGGATGTTTTGTGTAGTTTCTTACAATGCCCAAGTGGGAAGCCCACTGAATGACATGTGGTACCCAGTGTCCAGATACTGACGAGGGAAGAACATGCAGTTGCCAGGGGTACAGCCAGGACGATAAGAGAGGAGCATTTTGTGAGGCAGGGCTGAAGGTAAATAATTGGTTTGGTCTACAGCAAGAATGAAGCTAGCAACGAGACATCAATCAAACTGTCCCCTAAGTTGTATATACCAGCCATACTGTGACGTGTAACCAGTAATCATGTATTCGGCTCTGAGACAATTTGTTTCGTACTTGCACAGCATTCGTGAGCTACAGAAATATCCTAGGAGTAAAGTAGTATGGGTTTTAAATTTAAAATCTGTCATTTTCATACGTATGACTTTCATTACATTTAATCTAAGTTGAATTAAATTTTTTAGCTGTTGAGACTGAAGTTGAGTTTAAAAATGGTTATTTGAACTGGAACTTGTAATTTGATGCTTCTCTTGTGCAACTGTGCCTTTCTGGCCCTGTCAAGGATATGTGGTGGTGCAATTGTGATTTTACCGAATACAACACGTTACAACGCAAACATTTACAACGCATGCTTTTACAACGCGGTTTGTACATCGCAACATCCATTACAACACATGTTTTTACAACGCATGCCATCACAATGCAATTTTAAGAAACTACATTTACAACGCATTCCATTACAATGCATACCATTACAACGCATACCATTACAACGCAAAATACTTTTAGGGTAACAGTGGGGTAAGTTTTGGATAGTGTAGGGGTAAAATTACTATTCCTACTCCAGGGAGTAGGGTAAGTGTTGGATAGTGTAGGGGTAAAAAGTACTATTCCCACTCCAGTGAGTGCAACAGTAGGGTCAGTGTTGGATAGTGTAGGGGTAAAAATTACTATTCCCATGTACCCCCAAACCCATGCCCACCCTAAAACCAAAAATAAATCCATTATATACCTTATGATGTGTTGTAATGGCATGTGTTGTAATGGTATGCATTGTAATGGCATGCGTTGTAGTGACATGCGTTGTAATGGCATGCGATGTAAATGCAGGTGCGTTGTAACATCTACGTTGTAAAGGTAGTGCGTTGTAATGACTGCGTTGTAATGTTTGTTTCCCGTTTTTATCATGCCAGGCACGTCCTGGTAATTTTAATCACACACAGCAGGGAGAAGCATAGCACGCCATTACGGGAAGCTGACAAATTGTTCATGAAAGAGCTGGCTTGAAAGTTAAGTCTGTTCCTCTCCTTGGGTTTTCCACCTGAGTCCAGCAGGTACATTGCATGAGGTACAGCTAGGCTGGCTTTAGGCACTAGACAACTCCACAGATGCTGCTGTCATTAAGGTCTGTGTTGGGTATGTGGAAGATGTCTGGACTCCAGGGGCGGCTCCTCCGCTATGGTGGAGGAACATCGCCCCACTGCCCTGCAGAGGCAAACGAAAAATCAAATGATCTTAATGCAGATCATTTTATTTTTCGTCCTGTGGCTGAGTCTTGGGGGGCAGAGCCATAGCACTGCAACAGGACAGGAGGAGTGGTGAGCCCTGCTGTTAGTGTGTATGAGGGTTTGGATGGCCGTCTCAGGCAGGCCAAACCTTCATGCGCACTGACATCTCTCCAACCGAGCTGTAATGCTTGATGGCGAGATCAGCAGCACGGGCTCCAAGCTCCTGATGGAGTTCAAAACAAGTGCGCTCCACCCATTCCCTATGCTGCTCTCATGGTGAGAGTAGCGTTGGGATTGGTCGCAAGGCAAGCTGGGAGCTTCACCCTGTGCCAAGAGGAGAAGCCCAGGGAGCAGCATGGCGAGCAGAAGACCAGCATATACGTTTTCTTTCAAAAAAAAAAATTTTTAGCCCCCTCGCGCTGCGCCCTCCCCCACGCTCTCCCCGCGGTCCCCCCCCTCTGCCCTGCCCACTCCACCCAAACACATTTATCTTACATAAGCCACTGCTGCTGGACTCAACACCTCACAGTCGCCTGCACGCCAGCCTCATCGCTCTATGGATGGTCAGTGTGCAGGAGGGTTGAGTTCAGAAGTCATCCAGCACCTTCATTAGCTCATCATTTGCCCCCATGAATCTGCAGAGCTCAGGAGGCAGTGATGCAGAGCATGCTTCATGGCACACACATTCAGGGTGGCACTCAGAGCTGGAGCGCACCACAGATGCTGCTCCTGTCTGTCTCTTTGAGAGGCCGCCATCCTTTGTTTCTGTGAGTGGGGGTAGAGACATGCCTCTGGACTTTTTGCATCTTGGTCCCTATACATCAGTCTCACTGCTCCATGGAGGACAGTATCCAAGGTCCATGGTAATGGGCAGAGACTGATTTTTTGCCTGTAATTACGCCAGTGCATAGAGACGCATACACAGGGTTTTAAGTGGGTTGAAAAAACTGGGTGAGGTCACTCAAAGGGCTGTAACAGAGGGTGTGGCTTAAACATGTAAGATACAAATCTCTGCTCCCTGACTGGTATTTTGCTGCCTCTGTCTGTTATTGCATCCAGATAATTCATTTAGCAACTTGCATGCACTTAAAACAAGCCCAGACTATTGGCTTTATCAATGGTTGTTAGCTGCAGAAGATGAATGAGAAACAACAGTGACTTTGTGGCAAATAATAGTGAAAATGCTTCAATTCTGTAATTATGATACTGTGAAATAACTATACCACTATAGAAACGTTAAATAAAAACTCTTTGTAAAATACTTACTTGTATATATTGTGGACTTGAAAAAATGTCTAGAAGCAGCTGCCTGTGCAGCAGCTACATCACTGCAAACCTGTTAAATGTAGTGCCTGCGCATCGCCCTTCACCCCTCCTACCCCGCTGCGGATCCCGCCGGCGTACACTTTCAGATCACTAGCCTGTGATCATATCTTCTGATTAGCTCCTTCGTGGAAGCATGCATAACAAAGGAATCTCTCCAAGGGAACATCAAAGGCTCATGATGGCTGGTAGTAGCCCCGAGTAAAATAAAAAATTAATGCCCAGGGTGAGGGCAAAAATGAAGAGCTTGGTAAGGACCCGTCTCAGCACCTGGTTTTTAGAACTTCTGGTGCTTAGCACCGGCAGGACCCAGCACCGGCAGGACCCGGCCCAGTTAAAGCCCTACGCGGACACATACTCTCCCAATGGAATGACCAGAAGCCACATAAAATGGCTGCCAGGTACTATCTCCAATGACTAAAGCATGGATTGATCAAAAATGTGAATAACACACCTGCAATTAACATTGGCTAAGGGCAGCTCATCCACTGTGACTCTCTCTTTCTCTTCATATATAATTGATATGAGCTCTGGCAGCGGTGCTTATTTCGGACCGGTGGATGCAGTTGGGAACCACCAACACTCATCTTGGTAGACCTGAACTTATTTTTCATCATCAGAATTTGTCCTGAAACAAGAGAGGTAGGAAGAAAATGGTGAAGAGTAAGATGAGAAAACCGTAGCTAATGGAGAAAACAGGGATGAAAAAGAACTCATAAGAGTGAGATAAAAGGACAGGGAGCTTATGGTGGTGGATGAAAGAGGAATAAGGTGAAATCAGGACTGGGCATGCTTGGTATTCACATCCCAACGTTCACCAGTGACATTCGCGGGCGTTTGAGAAAAGGTTTAGAGCCTGCATTTATTCTTTCACAAATTAAGCATTGCCTAGCAGACAGCAAAAGCTGTTACTGGCTGGGGGGCGGAGCTCGCCTGGCCTGAAGATGGCCGCCTGCTAGGCGAGCTCCTACGGGTGTTTTGTATATCCTGTTTTATCCTGCTTCATCGGGCGGCAGAGCGCTTAATAAAACACCGCTCCCAGCTGCTTGTGCACCGCTGAGTTTACGGAGACTGACATTTCCGGGGAGGCACGGCTCCGGGGGCTTGCTGCGGATATTGTGGCCTACCCTGCGGCTGGGGCATAGAGCACACTAGGCCTGGCCCTGAATAAATACCTGACTGGCCCCTGCTGCTGGCATTGAGCGGAGGCCCTGATGACCTGGGGGAGCTGTGCAGGGTGGCGGCAGCTCTGGACTGCTGGTGATGCCTCTGCTGCCTGGATACATTGCAAGCACAAGGAATGATGGACGGAGCACTGAAACTTTTCAGACACTCACCCCCAGTCACAGATCTGAGTTTAATCCATCATCCATCTTTAGCTCACTTCGCCACCCCAGTTCAGACCCAGCCATATGAAAATCAGTCTTGTCCCTGTTCCCTGCCCAGATACAGTGGGCCCGATGTCTACGTGGCCCGCAAGACTCTGTGGCGCTACGCGGCGCAGGGAGGTGAGCGGGCTCGAGCGGCCCGGGAAGCTTGCCATATTGCCACTGGCTGCGGCGTGGCCTACGACCCATCTGCTAGGGGTGGAGCACTGTACTACACCCCAGGTACTGTGGTTGTTTTGCGGCCTGGAGCTTGCTGCCTACAATCTGGGCTGTATTGGCCCCACACTGCTGGTGGCGTTGGGTGGAGCGGGACAGGAGACCTGGCCTACATTGACTGCAGGAGCAGAGTCTGCCACCCTACCACGAGGTGCTGGGGGCGCCAGGAGCTGCCTGTCCTTCTGACTGGGGATGATCACTGCCAGTCTTAGCTGCAGCCATTTGTCTATGTAATACACATAGAAGGAGCTCCTGAATGGCTGAGGCATCATGCCTGGCGGGACAGTGAGCCGTGTGGGGACTGCTGTGCCAGCAGCAGTCAGAAGCACGAGAGAGGGCACAAAACCTGGATTACATTGCGCATGGTGGAGCCTGAGGTAGCACCATTCGGGGGCATCCCTAGTTCATGGTGACTACCATCATCTTCCCTTGGTGGGTGCTTGCGCCGAGTGTGACTCGCAGAGTCCTTGACTGTTTGGTCTGGTGACCTGATACCCAGTGTCACACATACTCAAGACATTACCGCAGCTACGGGCCACAGAACACTCTCCACAATAGGGAAAACTGATAAACGCCAATCCAAATTGCAGTTTGAGCAGCGCAAAATGTCCTGGCTCTGTGAAGAGGGGGCGGCTGCACCCCAGACTGGCGCGGACGATGCAGGCCATAGATAAGGGATGAGTCGCACCAAATCCTAACGACTATGCAATTGAGCCTCACCAAGATCGACAGGAAGATAGATGCCCTCTCCTACAGAATGGACAGGATGTTGGAGCACATCAACAAACATGCGGAGCGCCTTGATATGGTGGAGAGGCGGCTATTGTGAAGCAGAAGATGCGCAGGCCACGACGACTGGGGCACAGAGGCCAGAGAAGGCATTATTGACCTTGCAGGTCAAGACCGAGGACTTAGAGGCCCGTTCACAAGTGGAATAATCTTCGTATTGTAGGTCTGGCAGAATCTACGAATGTTGGCAACATGGAGACTTTTGTGTAGCGCTTTCTCATCGAACTGCTACGATGTCAGACTTTTTCAGATATGTTCATGGTGGAGCATGCTTACTGTTCATTGGCTCTGTGGCTAGTGCCGGAGGCCCGACAATGCCCCAATTATAGCGAGATTGCTCAACTATAGAGGCCCTGATGCAGCGCTGGGCTGATGAAGGGATCTACAATCTCTCAGATATGAGGGCATGGAACTTTCTATTTTCCCTGATTTTACGCCACACTTGCAGGAAGTGAGAAGACTATTCCTCCCAGTAAAACATAAGCTGAAGGAACTGAAATTTGACCAATCAATGCTCTATCCTGCATGCCTGCGAGTGTTTGTGGCCGGTAAGACTAAGATTTTTAGTGACCCCAAAAGGGTGCAGCAGTTCCTCAAACAACATGAATCATTGAGTGGTAGACGGTGTTCCCCGAGGTTGTAGGAGGATGAGCAGGGATCCTTCCATGAACTTGATAGACATGGCTGATCTCTACCATCCCATTGATCCTGTGGTATTTTCAAGGCTAAGTGCCATTTTCTTTCATGACATACTATGTTTAAGAGTGCTGTCAATGTCATATCCTACTTGAGACTGATGCTGTGGATTGGTCCCGTGTGGGAAGCTCACTTGGCGAATGGATGGGTCGGCCCTCTACCAGTTCCTGTGTGGGGCTCGGGCACATGTGATGCAATACGATGCGAGTGAGTGGATGTGGTGTACGGGTGTGTACTTATGATTGCCTGCCACACGATGGGAGCAATTCATTTCCTGAAACGGCCCTCCTGTGACCATCTGCTATGGGAGTGCTTGGCTGGCATTATTTGCCTCCATGTGTGTACCACATTGTTATTGTTGGGGTATAATGTTTAAGGGTATGGGAGGGCTATTGGTGGGTTGTGTCTTGCTGTGTAAGTTGTTGGGGGCATGGCGTGGTTGGGGTAGGTGGGCAAAGTATTCAAATGTTTGCATGGTGCAGACTAGAACAGAACCAGGTGCATGTATTGGATTGGGGTGTTTGGTTGTCCATGATCAGGTATGACAACGCTTGCTGGGGAGGAAAATATTAATGCGCCTGCTGGGCATGTGTCACAATTTAATTTCTTGATGTGGAATGTTGACCCCTGAATAATTGTTGGAAAATTCACAAAGTGGTATTATATCTTCAAAGGCATCAGACAGATGTTGCTGTGCTGCAGGAGACACATCTGGCCCCCAACAATGGGCTGCTCACATATGACATATGAGAGGAGAATACTACGCCTCGGGGTTCACCATGCACATGCGTGGAGTTTTAGTTTGGGTCAGCCGAGGCTCTGAGATTATACTGCAGGTGGTATGTGTGGACACTGGGGGGCAATTTGTGGTGACAAGGTGCTGCAAAGACCATTTTGACATACTGCTAGTGGGTGTCTATGGACCCAACTATGAAGATACGCAGTTTTATGACACTCTTCACGCTACGCTTGCCACTTACGGCACTGTGCCACAGATATGGGGTGTATTTTCCCCTCACTGCTGTTACGACTCGAATACAAGCAGAGTTCCGACTTGCGTGGACCACTGAGCCAGTTCGCTACTTGGGCATGCGGGTCCGTAGTGATATGCGAAAACTATGAGAAGGCCATGCATCGCCTTCCTGAGGCAGTGGATTGTAGATTTGCCTCCCCTTCTATCTCTGCCGTCGCATAGCCATCATGAAGATTATAGCAGTTCCTAGCTTTGTATACTTGTTCGCAAACATTCAGATACTATTGCTGCGTGCGATGTTTTGGACGCTGTGCTCTTTGTTGGTACGTTTGGAGTGGGCTGGCAAACAGCCTCGTGTGCAGTGGAAGGCACTCACTTTTCCTTCTGCTGCATGTGGCCTAAATGCACCAGACCTGGAGGCTTACTACAGGGCAGCGCAGAGTATGTTTGTCTATTACAGGCTGCACAGTCAACTGGATTTACCGCATCTCTGGCTGTAACGCGATAGAGCATCCCCTTAATTGACGCCCCTCTTCTTACTTAGCAAACCGGTGCGCCGATTTTACATAATAGATCCAGTGGACACTACATGTTCCCTTTTGCAGAAATTGGCGGTTTTACAACAACGGGGCATATTATCAAGCACAGCGTTAAAATTATCGCCGCTTTAGTGGCAGAAAACTGCCGCTAAAGCGACGATAATGGGTTTGATAATATGCCACAGAGAATTCCAATAGAAGCCCATGTTGACACCAGAACATGGGCTGCTATGGGAATTCTTAAGGGCATATTATCAAGCCCATTATCACCGCTTTAGCGGAAGTTTTCTGCCGCTAAAGCGGCGATAATTTTAACGCCGTTTCTTGATAATATGCCCCAACCTTTCTTTACTCCCACCGGCTTCCCCTGGAGTGGTGCAGGTGGTTCCTGCTGGGGGCGGGCAGCAGCGGCGGGTTTATGTGAACTTGGTATACAGAAAATGGGTGACTTTTTCGAAAATTAAATGCTCCTCGACCGGGCCCAGATTAGTGCACAGAGTGACACACACACTACACTAGCCCAATTCTATTTCCACAAGGCGCGACATACGATGAGCAGCTTGCTGGATGAGACCTTGGTGGAGTCAGTAGGGATGCCTGCCCTTACCCACCTCTTACAGGTGATGACGCCCATACAGGCTGTGGCAATGTTATAAGCTTTCACGCAGGGGGCCAGGAGGCCTGGAATCCCTAAAGCTTGCAGAGACTAGCAGAATGACCTTGATATAGTTATCACTGATAAACAGTAGGGTTACTATGGTTCTGTAGTGCGCACTATATCGCTGAAGGGCAGTCACCGACTTTTGCATTTTAAATATCTTATCCGGGTATATTATACACAGGCTCCATCCTTCAGATATGGTCTAAGGGAGGACTCTTGCTGCCCACTCTGTGGCATGGAGGACTCAGGCTTTGCTCACATAGCATGGCACTGCCCTGGTGTGCAGCGCGTTTGGTTTATGATATTCAAGGTATTGGGAGAGATTACAGGGGAGGCATTGGCATGCACACCACTGTTGGCCCTGCTGGGTTATGACCGGGATGTTCCATGGCCCAACGGTTGGTGGTGCTGGGCAGTTTGTCAGCGTGGTGATAGATCACAATGCGATGGATGAAGGGGCCTCTCCCAACATTAACAGAATGGCATACTGGTATGCCACTTCGCAGACGCCCACCATGTATATGGGGCCCATATCAGGAGTATTTGACTCGCCTGCGGTATGAAGCGGAGGGTGAGGATGAACCGGGAGGTGAGGGGTGAGGATTCCAGGGCGGTGGAAGTACTTGGCTCCTTATTAGACGTGTGTGGCCCGGGTTGAGTGATGCGGAGTGCAATGTGGGCATGGATGACAGTCCTAATCTTCCGGCGTTGAGTGCCCCTGTGTGCATGGTTGTTGCCAGAGGACTCTCCCGGGAGTCTATGCAAATGCATACTCACCTGGAGCTATTGGAGACAACATTGCTTATGTTAATTTTTAACATCACACTGCTGCTATGTTAACCCGCTCTGCATTCCTATAATGCCTGACATGTACCTTAAATATTAGTATGTTTATCTGATGTATCTAGCCTGTGCTGGAAATGTGGTTCTCTTGATGTCAAATTGTTGACTTTTATAAAATTAAAATTAATTGATTCCTATGGGCCTGGAGGCCCATAGGAATCAATGGGAAGGTATGCCTCATTACCGAATCGGTAAATACCGATTCGGTAATGGGGGGAGCACATTCAAGGGTGGCAGGGTGTCACATTGACAACCTGTTGCACCCCTGATTCCTGCATGTGTGCACATGTGGCGCACATACATGCCCTAAGGGCATGTATGTCTGCCACATGGCACTGTTAGTCCAGCAAAATATTGCTTTTTGCAATGAATTCGGTATTTAGCACCAACATATATTTGGTACTAAATACCAAATTATTTTCCCTACACATCACTCATTTGAGTGTCACCTACATCTCATTTCAGGATTCGGTATTTACCGAATCGGTAAAATTACCGATTCGGTAATTTTACCGATTCGGTAAATTACCGAATCCTGAAATGTACCCCCTACATAGCACAAGCCTAAATACCGGTCGGTAACGGGATATTTACCGAAAATCGGCCGTTACCGACCGGTATTAGGCTACCTACATATGGCCCATAGTATTTCCACTATGATAGTGGAAGCCACCTAGGAGAAAAACTGCTGGCACCAAAGATGGAGTGCGATAGTGCTCTAAAATTGTAGGGGTGCATCATAATCATGGATAGTTTGCACCTGCATTTATTTCTGTGTTGCATTAATCTTTGGTTATTAGAAACGTGTTGTAATAATGAAGGTGTTACGTGAAAAGAATAGAAATTGCTTCGTGCCATGCGAAGAAAACGAAATGGCTTTTATGTTTGGAAAGAATTGCCTTTCGCATATTGTAATCGACTAATAAAAAGCTTATGTGTAATTTAATGCATCATGATTTAAACGTGCACCATGTTAAAAGTCTGCACGTGAAATGACTAAGTGTGCTTAACGTGTAACAATTGTAGATGCTTGCAGAGCAAATCATCGTTAACCTGTGTGTATAACTTGAAGTTTAAAGGCCTAATTAAAATGTTCACTTTGGTGTATTTGAAAGGCTTATTCGTTTATTCTTCTGTTGGCTGAATTGTGTAGGTCTGAAAATGTAATTTCCCTGGTAAGCTCTCGCATTTGGAGGTAGTCAGCGGATTTCATGTGCATGCAGGGTTTTCCTTTTCCTGTTCTCACGTTTCAGTTGCAGGTGGAAGAATCTGCCTTTGTTAGTTAGAACTAACGCCTTTGTTTTAGGAGTTAGACCTGGAGGAGAGAAGATAAATTGTGAACGGAAAGTCGATAATTGGGAGCCGGTGTTCTTTCTCACCAAGGAGGCCTGGAAATCAAGGTCATCAAGCTGAACATTGGAAGGAGTGTGGAAGACGGTGGAAAATTACCTAGGAGAGGTGTCCGTTGGGATGAGGTGATTTGTGGGCGTTTTTTACATCTTTGGGTTTTGTATTAGGGACAGTGTCCTGGGGGTTGAGTTAGGAGACGGGATGAAGAGATCGATCTGACAAGAGCTCTTAGAACAAGCTCTCTAGCTTCGGCTAATCGACCCATACATGTGAGTGTACTTCTTAGGAAGTCTTCACGAGCGGACACCTTTTACCGATCATGCCTGGGAAATGCTAAGTAGGGATGTCACCTTAGAGACAGAGTGGGCATAGTCAAATGCTTTTCACTTTTCAGCCACAGATGAAGTCGGACTTAAATATTGGAGCAGTCCTTGCTTGCGTTCAGTTTTTGGAACTTTTCATTCTTTACATGATCCATCGGATTAAGCTCACTCGTAGATATGGTTTTGTATTAGTTCCTATGTACTTTTATAACCTCGTCCTGAGGTGCTTGTACATTCAGTTGTTTTTGGCTTTGTAATAAACCCACTAACCTGGAGTTCAGAGTCTGTGATCCTATTACTGACTGTTGAATTGTCTAATATGAGTTGTTTCTCCCCTTTACACTTCTCAGCAGGTAAAATAAGCTCCATTGACCTAGGGTTCCTAGTTAAATTCTGGTAGTGGAACCCGGCCTTATCACCCGTAAATGAGGGACTCTTCTTTCACTAGTGAGGCAGACAGGTCTAGCCGCCAAAGTTAAAACCAGGCTAATAAATAAATACAAGAGAATTTGCTTGGCCTTGGTGAAATTTTAATTAGCGTAGCGGAATTCGCAAAATTCCCTGAAATATCGCAATAGGCAACTTTGTATAATTTTCAGCAGTGGGCGACTGGTTTGTTCAGACAATGTGCGCAGTGTACGACATGTATGTAGCTCTTCTTTCTTACTTTTCACACAAATGAATTTTTTTTTATTCAAGGTATTCCTGTGTGTGATTTTTTTCACTCAAAGTTCTGGTGAACCATATTTTGCATGATTGAACAAATCATATTTTGCATAAACCTGTGTGATTTTTTAAACATTTCTAGAAATGGTGGATACAATTACGTGATTCTGCAGCTGCATGCAATATCCTGATGCTACTGACAACATGTTAGGCTGCGGGTGACTAAGACAGTCCCACACATTGCGCCACAGCTAACAGTGCCCGCCCACAACGCGCACTGGAACACACGATCGCGACATCGCACTGAAATTCAACAACGAACTGTGGTTGATGGCTGTTGGTTCACAATCATGATCTCTTTAAAAATGGTCTCTTGATTTAGAGCGGTCCATGATGGATGTTAGATCATTGTTTGTAATATCACTGTGTAGCCTAACAGTATATACTGTAAAAAAAAATGTCACTGATGGAGACAAACCTGTTCCTCCAAGCTCACAGTAGGCGTCATGGGTACTGACCACAAGAACATTTCTATTTTTCATTATTCCATTTTTTCATTACAGACAACATAAAACGGTCCTTGAGCTCATAATGCAATTCCAGCCTGCAATATATATTTTAAGAGACAAAATTATTTATGTTTTTTTCCCTTTTCATCTAATCTAACCTGCTATGCCTCCCTCCCTCTCTCAGTGTGCTCCAGTCCACCTCCTCCATTAGACATGGAGGCCAGTTTTTGCTGCATTCTCTGCTGTTCTGCTTGGTGATGATTACAGAGCCAGAGAGTCAGAAGAAACCCCATTGATCATCGTGTCCAGCCCCTGCTGTGGTGCTGGGACCATCACTACACTGATGCAGTCATTACTTTAGCAAGGTTTGTTTGAAGTATGAAACTAAAGTGCTTCCAGTCTCTTCAGTGGGAGGCAGCACTAGTAGTGAACTTTATGGCTGCTTCCCTGTTCTGGAGTTATGGTTTCTTTTTCTACCCTTAAAAATTGCCTTTTGTCTATGTACTTGCTACCTTTTTTTTGTTTTATATAGCGCAAACTCGACCCTAAAGCATCAGGGCGCTTTACATGAGCACCAGTTGCGTTACAGACTAACACATTCGGGGAGTTGAAGTGAATTGCCAAGAATAACAGGATGTTGAGCGTCCCTGCCGAGATTCGAACCCGTTTCCTCGACTTTGAGGTCGACCGCGCTAGGCGTTAGGCCACATCCACTTATTGTTAGCCGCTCTCCGTGTATAGTGACAGTAACATCACACCCCATCAAATCCTCTCTTCTGAAGATTAAATATTCCACTTTACTGTTAAATTATTTTTAATTCAGACTTAAAATGTCATTTTTTCTGTACTGTATTATTTTATGACCAGCTTGCTCACCAGATGATTTTACTATTGTTGAGCTAAGTAGGGAACTCTGGACATTGTCTGAAGTATACATCACGATATTATTTGTTGAGTACATTTTCTAGTCAGTGCTGGAACAATTCTATTAATGGTGTATGGCTCTCTGAATTGTGTCCACTTAGTGTTCATACCTTATTTGAGTGTGATAATAGTAAAAAAATATATTTACAGGGTGCACATGCATCTCTGGCCCTTTCTGTGTTCCCATGACAATTATGTATGACAGAATGCACAGCAGTTGCATATGTGGTCTGTTTTGTAATAGAACAAACAGTGATGAATATAATGTTTAATTAATCCTAGCCACTGGTACTTAACTCTGGGCCATCTTCTAATCCAGCTGTTTTTTACCTGTCAATACAGGAACCAACCAGATGCCCCCAGCCCATATGAGACACTTTACAGGTTTGCCCAGATGTCGGTCGAGAACCTCTCTTTGTGGTAGGACTCAAGCTGCACCTCACTGGTCAACCTCAACATGGGCGATCCTGGTCTGGGGGTACTCCTGCTCCTTTTCCTGAGGGAGTGAGATGCACATGTGGGGGTGAGTCTCCACTTCTCATCAGTGACACCCCATGCACCGGAGGTACACAGCAACGCCCTTGACAGTCCATACAGTATATACTCACATCCCAAGCCCTTTGTTTCGTCACGAGCAGAAAATGTTGATTCGCCTCTTCTCCCTGGCAATCCTCAATATTTTGAGTCCGAATACTGTGAGACCTAAATGCACTTCCTTGGAGCCCTGGAGACTGAGTTCGACTGGTGGAATGCCATAACCCGCCACAGTAACTTAAGAGAAATCATCTACCAGGACAGACCAATGAGGACAAGGGAGGATGTCCGGGGACATTTGCAGTGGTGCAGTTTGGTCCCCGTCGTACCTCAACCCATGATGATCTACCTCGCATGGGCAACCTGGCAGAGCGATTCCCTCAGATTTGCGACTGGGTTCCCGTAATCTCAAGGTGTTATTGATGATCCTAGGGGCTGCACTGATGCTGTCCTGGGCACCATAGAGCTTCGCCCCATCTGGATTGGAGCAGGAGCACAATCTTTGGTGTGGGATGAGATAATCAAGCAGCCTCCTTCAATCAGTGGTGAATGGATGAGTAAAGAGAAGCAGTGGAGAACTCGCACAGAAAGTCCTCAGAAAACTAATGTGCCGAAGGGGAGCGGAGCAGGAAGCAGAAGCACTCTTCAGCCGTCGGCAGCTGCAGGGGGTGGAGACCACCTTCTAGAGTGGTCTGCCTCCTGGTAATGGGCATGAGAGAAAAAAAAATCACACCGCAGACCAACATGACTGACGCTCCGTGATTAGCGCCCCACCGGTTATAGGACCACCCTATCTTTCTGCAATGGAGATTGAGTTCGGAGATGGCTCAGCCCCACCTAAAAATTGTGCTTGCTTGTCCATTTGCCCTCCGATTTGGCAGTCGCCACACATCCAATTGCCAGTAATCTCTAACTTTCTGTAGGTTTTTGTTATTGTCTGTGACTGTTGGATAGAATCTGTGTAGATGTGTATAATACTTTTATGTTTCTTAACACCTGACTGTTTTGTAAATTGCTTGCTTGGAGCATGAACTGGTCCTTTGTAAAGCTCCCAGATACTCTTTTGGGTCTTGTTCACGCCATATAAATTGCAAATAAACACATATATACAAGAACAGTGAGGAAAGCCGTTGAATCTGGAGTAGGAAAGTTAGGAAGCCAACAAGGCTATCCAACCACGAGCATGGAGCTGTCAAAAGCTCCCTCTAAAGCATATGCAATGTATTGGATATGACGGATCTGGCTATCCAAGATGTAGAAATGGCATTTGCAGATCGGTGAAAACATTAGATTTGCACCAGATGCAGATTCCGTTTTAGTCAGGGAAAAGTTGGTGCAAACTTGCAATGTAGCAGCTCAGTGCTGTCAACATTTTTCATTGGCCCTTTGGACATTGCTTTGCTACTGCGGCATTAATCAACAAGCGGTCATTGGCATTGATTTCATACATTTACGTTTTTCACTCTGTCTCATGACTGCATGCTCAGTTCAGTATTTGCCATTTTGGGGCACTTACAGTTAGTTGTTTCAAAGTATATATCTTTTTAAATGACAATGGGGCATATGTATCAAATTCTCTATTTGCGATTCTCAAATAGCAATTTTTTGAGAATCGCTATTTGTGAATCGCAAACGAGATGTAAGTAAAAATTCGCAAATTGTTAGCGATTCCTTGGCATTCCTTAATTGCAATTAGCAAATTGCGAATCACAATTAAGGAATACCTTCCTATTAATTCCTATGGGCTAGGAGGCCCATAGGAATGAATGGGAAGACATTCTCAATTAGCGATTCACAATTAGAGAATCGCAAATTGAGAATAATTTCAAGGGTGCAAGGGTGTCATAAAGACACCCTGGTGCACCCCTGAAATGAGCATGTGTGCGTATGTTGCGCACATACATGCCCTAAGGGCATGTATGTACACCACATGGCACTTTGAAAAATGCCAAAAAGTGCATCTTTCAAATAAATCGCAAATTACCACCAACTTGAAGCTGGTGGTAATTTGCGATTCCTTAAGGAGAAATCGCACAACTTGGGTGCTTGTTACTTCGCATTTAAGGAATCGCAATTTGCAATTCCTTAAATGCAATCGCAAAATAGAGAATCGCAAATTTGCGATTCTCTAATTTGCGATGCCCTTTTGGAATGATACATCCCAAAAGGCCTTTTCCCGTTTGCAAACGGGCCGATTCTGAGAATCGGCCCGTTTGCGAACGGGAAAAGGACTTGATACATATGCCCCAATATTTGTACCTTCTTTGCTGTCTGCAGCTTTGCTCAATCGGGCCAGTTAGCTTTAATGATTTTCGTTATAATGTATGCTCTTGTGCCATTTCATCAATGTTGTCACCATTCTGTGAATTTTTTCAGGTTTGCTATTGTCTGTTTTGAACATGGTGGTCAAAATGAGCACAGTGTTCTAAACACGGATGTGTCAATTTCCTGTAAGAAGGAAGCAATGCTTCTCTAGCTCTGCTTCCAAGACCTTCATTTGATATATTTTATTTTTATTTTAGAAGCTTGTTTTGCACTAAAAGAGCCAGATGCATTCCGAGTAACTCCCCCAGCAGCGTTCTCCTACCGTCTTTATAATTATATTGAAATTGCTGTATTCTCGGTGCATGACTTTACATATATCTGGGTTAATTTGTGAAACTAGAAGCTGACTGAATTTGTAACAGGCGTAGCATAGCATATGAAAGGAGTCTCACTTTTGGAAATTTGTTTTTGGCCCATTTTAAAGAAACAAAACAAATAGCAAGAGACAATGTATTTACTAATATACATTAAATAATCTAAGGGCAAACGATAAAGACAAAGGTGGGACAAATAAGACTATGTGTCAATAGTTAGTTTCAATAGGCGCAACTCTTAAAATGGAAACCCATGAAAATATTAGTAAGACTCAGTGAAAGTAAGAACATGGTGGATAAAGGACTCATTTTTGAGTGGGACCATACTGAGAAGAATTCTAACCAGCCACTGCAGGTGGTTTGATGAGGTTGGTGGGTTAGGCTTGGCACGGAAAGTTACATGCGGACTTTGTCACTTTTCTGTACAACCAAGTTCACCAGCGTGAGGGGTGGAGCTGTATCCTTCGATGACAGATCACCGAGTGTGGTGAAGAGGTAAACTAAAGTCAAAAAACCTCCATGCCATCAAAGGTTTCAGATGCCGCTCATGGGAGCATTCAATATTCTGGTTGACTTCTCGTGTATGGTGATCTGTTTTTCACTCCCTGGGGTTCGGGTCAGAAGAATCAGCTTTACCTGGCTCCATGAACTTGGTTCTTGCTGGTTAGAGCTCATAGAAGATGGTGTAAAGAGAACTATAAAAAAACTCTGGAGTAAGCCAATGCGCATCCTTCACTTAGGTCTTCTGATGGAAGTCAGAAGTCTGGAAGTTATTTTGCAGCCAATTTTTGATGGCACCGAAATACTGCTCGGAAACATCTACAGTTGGGGTTGTGTTGACTTTGATTCCGACAAACCAGGAAGGAAAAAGCAAGTAGTCTTTGCCTCTTCTTTGAACGGACTATAAAACATCCCAGGCTGCCCAGGTTCCCAAGCATCCGCTGCAGTCTCTGTGCCCTCTTGGGTTGGGTCTCACAGACTTCAGGCTACCACAGGGCTTCCACTTCCAGGTTCTTGATCATCCTTTATCAAGGAGGCAGTGGAGGCAGAGAACAGAATCAGCAGCAGAGGCTGCTGCAAGATTACCCAACTGGTCTCAGGGATAAGCTGAGGAGGGAGCTGGTCCAACGTTCACAGCCAATGGTCAGTCCAAACAGGCTTCAGATGCTGGAGACAAGTTTCTTCTGCTGAAGGGTCTTCACATTTTGGAACTTTGCAACACCAGTCTAACTGACTGTTTCCAGGCAATACCTAAGTGACTAATGGGTTTCAATTGTGTCATTTCTGAACTTACAGGTCATAGCTTTTGAGCTATCCCTAATCTTATTAACACTTTTACCCCAGTGTTGTATAAGAAATGGATGTTTCAGGTTTAGGTACAGTGAAGTTATTTTCGACGCCCCATGTTTGCTGCCTGCAACCCCACTGGAGTGTTTGCCCCTTATTTGACTTATTCATTCTAACTAGTGATGATTTAATATAAATATGGCATCAGCGTTTGCTTCTTTTAGTGGTCGGGTGGTCGTGTTTCTGCAAACAGGCAGAAGCCGTACACATTTAATCTCATTGTTTTGAATAAAAGCTGCATGCCACATTATGGCTCATTGGTGAGAATGTCACATCTTGTGATGCCACCTGGTGGGAGGGAGGGATGAGGGCTGGGGAGAGGAGAGCCTGTGTGTACTGCTGTGCTACAACATGGTTTTTAATGAAATTGCTCCATAGAGAATTCAGGGGTGAGTTAAACTGCATGAACAGTAATTAATGTAAGCAATGCTTAATTTGTAGAAAAATAAGTGCTGGTGCCCAAAGCTCTGCTCAGAAGCCTGCGTGCTGAATACCAAGGCTGCTTAGTCTGGAATGCACCTCGTGCCTCTTTAACCAACAACCGGACATTCCCTGCCCCTTTATCTCACTCTTACAAGCTCCTGCTTTCCCCTTTGTGATGTGTTTTCCCTTTGTGTAACTTTCTCCTTCTTTCACCTTTGTTCATTTTCCCTCTCTTGCACTTGGGAAATGTCAGATGAGGAAAAAAGTGTTGGTCGCCAAAAATGAGTGTCGGTGGGTCACACCAGCAATCACCAGCTCAGATTAGATGCATGTAAGTTAGAGGAATCCTCAAGCTGACAGGATCCAATGGAGCAACATTTGGGAAGTGAAAACCCACGTAGGAGGCTTAAGAAATAGTTTTGTTGAAACTAATTAGAGGGAAGGAGGTAGTAGAAAGAAAAGAACAGGCAGAGGGTGCTAAATAGTGTCCTTTAGTGCTTTTAGATCAGAAGCCACATTGCTTAAGATAAGAACCAGATAATAGCCATACCTCATTCTTGGATAAATCTCTCTTGCCTGTGACCAAAACATAACGTATTTTGCTGATGTGTTTAAACAATTCTTTCTTCCGCACTCACCATGTTGTCTTTGTGTTGGGGTTATCTACGATAAATTGTTTCTATGATTTTCACACCTTATAAACATCTTGTTTTAATAGTTCCATTGTTGTAACTACAAATTGAAATCTGTTTTTTTCATCCTGGATCCATGCAGCTCCCTAACCCCGCCAAGGTGCACATGTCTCCAGTTGTCAAACTGCTCATCAAATTTACATTGTCATTCCATTGAGAGCTGATACGGCCCTGTTGTGATGTAACCTTATCATGATATGACACCAACATGCCATATTTTGATATGTCCCTTTCTTAAAAACAAACAAATGGAGAATAGATACAATACTGACAAACCAAAAATATACAACACCTTTTTTGTGACAAAAGTGTATAAAAACAGCAACAGATTTGCCAGCAGCACAGAATTGTAGCCTCTTCCGATGTCTCGCTGGTTTCAATGGAGAAAAGCTGATTCGCTTGCATCGTCCAAATCCAAATATTTTGCACACATTTACTTGTTTAAAAAAGTCTGCAGAGCCCACATTTTGTTATTGATCTTTTATTTGCTTGGCAGCTCAACCCAAAAGGAAAAGATTGAAAATATTTAATTCTGTTAGAAAATAATGAAAATGCCGATACATTATGGGATTAGACATTGGTCTTCTACCATGATATCCAAGGCATAAATATCCCAAAAATTACTTACTCTTGTATTTAGGTTACAGTAACTTTATCTTCTAAATACTTGAGTCGATAAAGTCAATGGAATTCAATGGTGCACAGCTTTCTATCTCATAGGTGTTTTATTCACTTTGAGGAGAGGAATCACAGAAAGGTTTGGATATGAAGGGTACACTCCAAAAGGATCAAAGTGGCTGGATGGAGCCCATCTGTGCATCCCACACAACCAATGGCAACAGGAATATTTAAAAACTTTTGTGAGGTAAATTCCTCAACACTGCAGTCATGGTGTAAGTTGCTGTTGATTCTCTAGAAATGTTATTTTCTGTCCTCCTTGAAATGATATGTAATGTGCTATGATCCTTCAATCAATTGTAACTAGGTACCAATGTCTCCTGAGGTTGTACATTATAACAAAGAGGTCCATATTATTGGTCACACCTATCTACTCCACAATATCGACTATTTCCATAGGTCAAGCTGAGTATACATAGGGACTTTTAGATTTAGTAATCAACACTCCTTGACTATAAGTCAGTAGCCGATATTGTGAAGTCTCTATAAGTGGTGATTGATATTAAACTATGATATTGTGTTAGAAGACTGTCCTGTGAACAGTGGCTCTACACACCCATCTTGTAACCTTTATTTTCTATTGCCTGTAGGGTCATACTTGTAGCTCAGAGAAGAGCTTACTCAGTGACCAGTGAAGAGATTCTGTGAAACAGTAGTGGCAAACAATTCCCTGTTGAATATTTTATGACTGTAGTAATGCAAAGTCAAGCAGAGAAATGATAACATAGCTACCATGCTGAATTCACCACGGGTATATGCTTTAACAAAGAAGATCCATACTCCTGGAGCTCCTGTAAACCTGATCCTGAGAATGTCACAAATTGTACTGTGTGTACAAATCATTCCTATATCATGGTCTGTTCATGTACTGTTCATCAGATGTTACCAAAAGTGACTGTTACCTGATCGGTTAATCTTGGAGAGCAGCATGTGGGAGTTGAGAACCTCATCCTCATCCTGTTCATCAATGACCTTACACTGCCGCAGATATGGGGTCAATTTGGCTGGATTAATATAGCGGGTGAGCATATGCCGGTTGCACTCCACATTCTCCCACAGAGCCTCCTCCTCCTCATCCTTCAAAGTCTCAATGCCGTCGTCCATCTTTTATTCTCCTCCTGAAAATCAAGCCATGGGGTAGATTAGTAAAATTCATAGCAGACTATGGGATATCACATACCCGAAATTCTTCTGGCGAATAGCAGCTACCGACACACCAGAAGCTGTTTCATGCTAAAACATAAACCTCATTTTACTTGCATTTGTTTAAAGTATAAATGAACTATACCCATACTTGGTGTTTACATGAAAATGTAGAATCAATTAATTAATGACACATGAGCAAAGAAAAACGTATAAAACTGAAGCTCAAAAGTAAATAGACTAATTTTGGATGATGCAAGTTTTCACCTCTATTCTTCACTATTTCTTAATGAGCAACCTACTATCCAGGGGTACCACCTTGTTCTTCTTTTGCTCCCTCTATCTCTCATTGGCTAGTCTACCACAATTTTTGTCATCTTTAATTCACTTTATTTATTAGTTTTTAATAGAATGCTTTATCACCCCAGCTGGGGTGGTAGAGTGCTATACCTAGAGGGACGACGTGGGAACAGTGAAGTTTGGCAGACTGATCAAGTATAAAAAGATACAACTAGTGTAAGTGCAACAACAGACATCATGATTGTGAAAAGGCTCACAGCGAACAGAACAGTTACATGTTATTTCAATGAAAGAAACAACATGTATAGACAACATCTCTGTGCATCATATCTCGGGAAAAGTCTGCGAAGATAGGCAGTATGTCAAGCACTAAGGAGTATTAGAACATTGGAATATCGAGCGCTTCTTTGAAGACAATGGAGTGCTCCAGGCTTCTAATGGCTTGTAGAAGCCCAGAGAGCACCATTCCAATGTTTTTTACATTTCACAGCTGTTGCTGTGAAAAGACCTCTCAGAGCCAGAGGAGATTTAAATCCCATCGGGTTCCCTGAGTCCTTTGATTTTACAAATTAGAACATTCTGCCCTCTAGGCGCTTATTGTTCTATATCCTTCGAGCCCTCCTTAGCGGGCTCTATCGGCAATTAAAGACCCGCTCCCTTGTTAAAGACTCTCGCCTTCGGCTCAGCCCATTAACGCTGGAGCAGGCCTTTAATGGCTGGTAGAGCCCACTACGTTGGTGTCTAAGGCTATAATAGACAGAGATCAAAATCATTTTAGGGATGGAATAAAAACCTAAGCTCATTCAGTAGGTGTTCCTTCAGGTTCGGTTTGAATGTTTGTAAGAAAGAAGCAAATCCGATGAGGGTGGATGTCTTCTTGGGCGCATATCATGATAGTGCCCTTTTGAGAGTCCAGACCATTCAGAAATATGGTGGAGAAGAGATTGGCTTCATAGGGCTCTGTTCTTGCCATGCAGCTCGGGTTTTTCTGAAAGATAAGGAGATGGTTCTTCTGGTCATTACTTAGTTCTGGTAGGTTTCTGTGATGCTCTATGTAGGCATCTAGATCAGGTACATTCCGAATGGAGTAACCAGGTGCTCTATAAGCTTCTAAAACAACATATCATAACATGAGTTGGAATGTACTGACCTCTATATGAGACAGGTCAGGCTATATGAGGAGTGTATTTCCAGTGGGAGCCACTGAATGGTCTTAAGTACAACTGTGATCTGATTGAATATCTTTGGGGTTGTGGTTGGTCTGACATGGGTTGGGAGTTGAGGACATTTTGGATAAGTCAACAAGGCCATTTTACTTCCTTGCCCAAGGGCCCACGGCATCCGTACTACGCTAATGAACCACTCGTTTGCGAGGCAGTGCCAATGTACGATCTAAGGACCAAATGTACCAATACATTTTCCCATAGACACAGAATGGGTAAACCCTTTCATACATCAGGTCCTGGATTCTGTGAATCTGGGCCTATATATTCCTTGTCCCAAAACAAAAGTGAAGTTCACACGACTTAGTATCATTTGCACATGCATGGTATTTTTGGAAGTGATAAAATAAAGAAAGTGAGGCAATTTGGTAACCTAACCAGTCTGAAAATTCACACCTTCTACTCTCACTTACTTGAACTTATTATGGAATGAAAAGTGTGTTGCTTATAAACATGCTGGGAAGGCATAGTGATGCTCAAAATCCACATTAATTAAAAACACATAAACTGTCAGCCGAGAAAAATTTCCAACGAGGTAAAATGTTAATTACTAGTAAATGTAATTAGGAAGCAAAAACGTAAGTTCTAAAACAGTAAAGAAACAGCATATGCCGGTGTGTTTACATGTTCACATGTGGATAGACTGTAATTAGCAATCAGAACATCTTTTCAGCTATCCAAAATGCTTTTACTTTTCGGGAACATTATTATAATCTACATAAACTGTGATTATTTTTCCATCCAGATGTGGAGGTGAAAAAGGCAATCTCAGACATGTAGCAATCAAAGGATTTTTGCTGCACAAGGCGAAGTTAACTTCTCGCCCTCCCCTCCCCCACTTGTGGGGACAGACCTTGATGTCTGGAGTGAAATTTGGTGTTCTTCCTGTTGGCGCTCTAGCTGTAGTGCTTAATTTGTAAAGTAAATCATTTAAAAAAAAAAAAAAAATCATAAATAACATTTCTTTAAAGCCCACCCCCGGCGCTGGCAAATGCTCCAGTTGTTGGATACCAGTGCTGCCCAGCCTTGATTCCACCTCATGTCTCTTTCTTCAACACTAAACATTTTGTGTCTTTTTATCTCACCCTTTCGGGATCTTTTGATGCTTGCTTTCTTTTTCACTGTTTTCCTTTCTTTCTCTTCATTCTTCTGTCTTCCTGTTAAGCCTTTATCTTGTCTCTAGCTGGTTATATATATATATATATATATATATATATATATATATATATATATAGATATATATATTATCTACTGGCGGTCGCCAGTAGATAGTTATAGTTAGGACCATGTTTCCATAGGAAATCCGCAACATTCTATTTGGAATAACTTTGGCGCCGGTTGACGAACACTCGCAAAAATGTCAAAATAGGTGGGGCGCTCCGCTCCGCTCCTACCCTGAAAGTCTCGGGGTGATTCGTCAAGCGGGGGCCGAGAAAAAAGGGGGGTCCCAAAACATGTTTTCCCCATGCATTTTTCCATAGGGACCTTTAGTCCAAGGTACAGCCCGAACGGCTGAACAGAATTACTTGAAATGTGGCAGAGAGGTAGTCCTCAGGTCAGGGAAGTGCTTTTTGCAGGTCTGGTGTCAATCTGTTCAGTAGTTCCTGAGAAAATCAAAAGTAAAATCATATATATATGTGGGCGGAGCCTAACCACACATCTCATCCTGAGATCTGATTGGCTGTCAGCACTTCATCCAAGAAGTGTTGGCAGCCATCTTGGGACCAATATACATGATAGCACCTCATTAAAAAGCATTGCAGTTAATAGAAGGTTTTAAGACTTTAGTTACATTATAAATCATTTGTTGATGGTACCATACTCATTTTAGGAATTGTGGTATGTTCTAAGGTGATTTCACCATGTGAAAAAGCCTTCTGCTGGGATATCATGATTGAGAGAAAAATATTTTCTCATGCTTTTCCCACAGAGGTTTGGAAGGTGATCTATAAGCTAAACTGAGAGCATATTTTCTGTAAATTCACATTATCTTTCTCAGTCATGTGAGAATGAAGTCTGACATTCTCAGTAAAACATGTACATCCAACAAGGGCAGAGACTGTCAGTTGATTCCTTTGTGTTCTACTGCAGCTTCCCAGAGTGTTCCAAAGAACAACTAGAGCGCTAACAGTCCTACTTATGATAAACATATGGCACACCTGAAGCCATTGTGAGAAGTTGGCCTGATATGTAGTGCTCACTATTCTAGTGATCACTGTGTATCATTCCAAACGACCCTTATTGATGATTGGTTGTAACTCAACCTTATAGACCAGCTATCCTAGTAGCGTAGATACGAGCAGTCCTTAGGCTAAACTCTAGAGGGCGTGTTAAGCCAGCTGTTTACCATCACATATACCCCTTGAACACCAAGTGAAAGGACACCACACAAGTTGTTATGAAAATAAAGGATATTTATTTATAACAAGACTACCCTGGCTCTTTATGAGTCAGGGAGCTAAGCACACTACAAAACTCTTATGAAAATACTTCTGGTTGCACAATTTACACAAGTGCCCGAAGGGCACAAAACCATTTACACTGCAAGTGGAATGGGAAAGGTTAGATAGTTTAAAATGACTGATTCCGGAGGAATCCGATCAGTGGGACTAAACGAAAAAGGAACTGGGCACTTGTAGAGTGAACCTACGATGGAGCACCGAGATGCTCGAGTTACCTAGCCCCGGGGCTGCGGCTGCGTGGGGTTCAGCAAGATGTCGGGAGTCCTCGTTGTAGTCTCAGGAGCCTGAAAGAAGAAGTTGCTGGCAGGCGACCAGTGTCGATGTTCAGAGAGATCCAAGCCTGGATCGGTGATGAAGGAAACCTGAAAGCAGAGGGGACTCAGTTCTCAACCGCTAGCCAGCGATCGTGTGGGTACCAGGAAGGTACCGGCTGAAGTCACCTCGACCAGGTGAGTGGATGACGTCGGAGTCGGCTGTTCCTTGGACCAGGAGGCGCGGCGGCGACCCGGAGGGAGGGCGAGCTGTCCCACGAAGGTGTCTGCTGTCGATGATGCTGGGCCCAGGAATGGGGCAGCAGGTCTTGGCAGTGGCAAACCCACGCGGTGGAGTCAAGATGGCGTCGGGAGTGGACCAGGAGGGTCCGAGGTACTCCTCTGTTGAAGGGGAGCAAGAGCCAGTCTGGAGCAACCAGACCAGTGATGAAAAGTCTGTCGTGGTGCATCATGAAGAGGGCCACAAGCCGGACGGAAAGTGGTCGGACAACGCGGTGGGCTGCAAGGAGCAGAAGGGCCCCCACGCAGATCTCGTGGATGCTGGGGAGGCAGACTTCGGTGCTGGAGCCGCTCAGGGTTAGGGCTTCTCAAACCCTAGGTGCACTCACTCGAGGGTCCCTCGGTGGGCGTGCTAGATAAGCGTCGTGCAGGTTCTGAAGATGGCCGGTCCCGCAGTTCTCGTCACACCTACGAATCTCAGCTGGGCTGATGATGTAGGTAGAGGTCAGAGATGGCAGGGAACCCGGGTCTCGTCGAGCTGGGCAGTCTTGATCCGTGGGAGAGACGTACAGCAAACCGCAAGCGCTTAGGTGGTGCCTGCTGGTGCAGGGTGGCTACTCCTTAGCCACAAGGGAGAGTCTTCAGAAATAGTCAAGAGTTCCTTTCGTGGAAAGTAGTTCAAGATTCAGAATTATCCAATTTGGGAAGGGGACTCGCTCCTACCTTTATTCTAAGAAAAGGGGCTGGCCCGTGACTAGGTCCTACCTATGGGTGGGGCCAGGAGGGGGGTGGTTACACCCCTATCCTTTGTCCGGTTTCGCCCCAGCTCAGGGGCTGGTGTGCCCCCGAAACTGGTTTGAGCCGGGCTATGCACAGTGAGCACCGGGGTGCCACTTGCAATCACCTTCCTTTCAGCCCTGCCTACCTGGGATACACAAACCCTGTCTGGGATGGTGCTAACACCGCCCTCGACAGGAAATCCTTTGTCCAAGCTCCCCTCGCTGGAAGGTCTCCCAGCAGCAGGAGGTCAGACTTGTGTCTGGTGGCAGCATCCATTTTGTGATGCTGAGGCTTGAGTCAACTTTTAACCGGGGTTCAAGGTTACTTCCATGTCGTGCCCCTCTAAAAGGGGGGAATGCTAACCCCGTCGCCAGAATTGGCGAGGGGTTCGTATTCCAATTCGTATGACACCTTACTCGACATGTGTAGGTGAGGCGATGCCAAAGTTAGCAAATAACCGCAAGGGTTATAATGCATTTTAAAGGAGTTGGCCCGCGTCACCATGGAACGGCTATTAGGATTTGGTTCCGCAAGCCGTCGACGGGCTCAGCTCGCGCCAGAGCACCATCTCACATGATTCCCAGCACTCTGCCTTCAGGATTGATAAGGCCTGCCATATGAGTGACTGACAGGAATCCATGCGTCCATTTTAGGGTTAGGTATAGGAATACTACACCTACAGCAACGGGTGATTACACCACCTTGCCCCAGCTGTCGTGCAGCCAGTTGTGTCAGATTTGGGCGGCCATCCAGGGGTGGCACAATACATGCTGCAGCCCCTGGTAGGCCCTGGGTACACCGATGCCCTGGATACCTGTGGTATGCTGATACAGGGACTGATAAGGCGGCCCAGTTCCAATTAGTGGATGCACCTAATGTACATGTGTGTTAATTTCGAGAGAGAACAGCTAGGCTGTGGGTCTGATTGGCAGGCCCGCAGCCGGGGAAAGTCGTAAACCAATGAAGCAAAAGCAAAAAATCTGGGTGATCATAGGATTGCAGACCCTACTCTCCTACAGCCATCTTCCTTGGATTAAAGTGGTAACTCTTAAAACATTTAATTTAAAAAGGAACAAAATGAGGGGGTTCATTTTTCCATAAAAAGTATGATTAGTGCTGCAGAAAGAAAAATTAGGGCACATTTTGAGTGACTTCTCAAATCCTCTTCTATTTCATTAAACAATTCTGACATGCAGACTGAAAGATGCACTTTCAATACCAGCAGCAGTTTTCCCTGGTGAGCAGTAGCTTTACTACAGTGATCTAATTAGCAAAAAGAGTGCTAACATTCTGAATTTATGGCAAATATGTGACACATCTGAATGCCTTCTTGATGGAATCAAAGTAAAAAACTGAAAGTATTTCCTACTGAGGAGACTGCAGTAAATGAGGAAATTAGGAAACTTCATAACAAATAAGTCTCCCAAGATGGCCACCAGAGACAAAAGAGCCCAAATGTAGCCCAAATATCACCCAGATGTAGCCCAAGTATAGCCCAATGACAGAATGTCCCAGAGTGTTCTTAAAAACAACTAGAGCGCTTACTGTCTTCATTATGACAAAAGTATGGCACACCTGAAGCCATCTTGATTGGAATAAACTGGTAACACTTAAAACATTTAATTTAAAAAGGAACACAATGAGGGGGTTCATTTTGCCATAGAAATTATGATTAATCCTGAAGAAAGAAAATGAGGGCATATTTTGAGTGACTTCTCAAATCCTCTTCTATTTCATTTAAAAATTCTGACATGCAGACTGAAACATGTACTTTTAATACCAGGAGCAGACTTCCATGGTGAACAGTAGTTTTACTACAGTGATCTAATGAGCAACTAGAGTGCTAACATTCAGAATTTATGGGAAAAGTGTGACATATCTGAATACCTTCATGATGGAATCAAAGTAAAAAACTGAAAGCATTTCCTACTGAGGAGACTGCAGTACATGAGGAAATTAGGAAACTTCATAACAAATAAATCTCCCAAAATGGCCACCGGAGACAAAAGAGCCCAAATGTAGCCCAAAATCACCCAGATGTAGCCCAAATATAGCCCAATGATAGAAGTGTGCAAAACACTTATTATTTTGTGTTTTTGCAGTGTTATATAGTGCAGACTTGTCAGGTATTGGAGTGCTTTACATGAGCATTGGTTACATCACACAAGAACAAATTCATTTTGGTTGTAGACATGGGGAGACTAAGTGATTTGACCAGAATCACAGAATGTCGAGCTGAAGCAGAAACTCCAACCTGGTCCCCAGTTGCAAAGTCTGCAGTTCTGGAAGTAACACCACATCCTCTCCCCTAAGTGCAACATTTAATCAAGTAGTCAACTGGATAAAAAAACATAAAGATAACAAATAATTTAAAAGTGCTTTGTCGCTATTTGAAAACTCAGAAAATATGTCCTTATTTTAGTCTTTTAGAGCACTAACCATAATTTTGATGCCAATAAGACCCTCTCATATATGTAATTTCTAAAGGAAATGCTCTAGGTATTACAGTTTTGATTACATCAAGATGACGTCAGGCGTTCCACACTTTTGTAATAAATATAGAATGTTAGCAATCTAGTTGTTCATTAGGATACTGTTGAGAGGCAGAGGCCAGGGGCACGGACTCTGAAAATTGAAGGCAGGTAGGAGGGTGCAAAGGCAACAATTTAACCACACTGAGCAGGCAGGAAGGGCCGTGGCAGCACAACAGACTATGGAGGGCAGTGGAAAGGGGGGCAGGGGCAACAAACCAACAATACAGGACTTGCAAGAGAGGCTGTGGCAATGTAATAGACCATTGTGGGCAGAAGGAAGAGGCAATGGTAGTACAACCATACATGCCAACAGACCCGATTCAGCCAGGAAACATCAAATGTTTTTAAGCTCAGATGGGCTTTATTTGATCTGTCTCCTGTCTACAATCTCCTCTTTTTCAATGTAACTCAAAGGGGAAAATCAATACCCCAGCTTTTTTTCAAAATCTCCCTCTTACCAAGTTCAAAATGTTCGCAAGTATGGTACATTGGATCATGGAAGGAAATGGGGTAGGGACATGGACTTGAATAACAGAGGACAGGAGGGACATGGAGAGGTGCACCAAACTGACCCTGCAGGGCAGGCATCAGGGTTTGCAGCAGCACAATACACCACACAGGGCATGCGGGACGGGAGGGCAGCACAACAATCCATAGAAAGCAAGAGGGAGGGGACAGGACCATGCACATGGATAACAGAGAACAGAGGGGCAAGAGGCAATGGTAGCTAGCTGACCATAATGGACAGACAGGAGAGAAAGCTGCAGCATAACAGACCATAAAGGGCAGGAGGGACGGATCAGGGACATTACAATGGAACAGACAAGCCAGGAGGGAGGGAGTAGGGGTCTGCACATGTAAACAGAGGGCTGGGGGCAAGCGGGCAGGGCAGGAGCAGCAAGATAGCCATGGAGGTCAGGCAGGATGGGCACTAGAAGCAAGACACACCATGAAGAGCAACAGTGAGACTGTGATGGCATACACACAGACCATGGAGGGAAGGTGGGAGGGGGTCAGGGGCAGCTAACTGACCACACAGGGAAGGTGGGAGGGGCCATGGCAGCACAATGGCTATGATGGGCAAGAAGGAGGGTGCAGGGGCATGCACAAAGGATGATGGAGGATAGAAGGGAGGGTCAGGACCTGTGCACAGACAAGAAAGTTCAGGGGAAGGGGCCTCACAACAGACCGCACGGGGCAGGCAGGAGGAGCAGTTGCAGCACAACAGACCAGGGAGGGCAGAAGGGTGTGGCAGTACAATGGACCATGTGGACAGGAGGAAGAGGATAGGGGCATGGCATGTGGACAGGCAGGGTGGAGGTGGCAGTGACAGGTTACAGTCATCTGACAATGCTAGGCAGGTGGGAGGGGAGTGGCAGCTCAACAGAACACTCAGAGTAGATAGGAGTGGCAGGTCCATGGAACATGGTGGGCAAAAAGGATGGAGCAGGGGCATGCACAAAGACATCGGAGGGCAGGGGGAAGGGGAATAGGGGCAGCAAGCTAAGCACAGAGTTTCAGCAGGAGGTCAATGATGGGACATAGAATTGAGCAATGGAGGGCAGGAGGAGTGGACTGGTACATCATACTAAATTGAGGGCAGTGGCAGCACATCAGACCATGCATGGCAGGAGGGAGGAGGCTAGTCCATGGATTCACACAACAGAGGATAGGGAGGAGGGGGATCGGGCAGCAAGCTAACTGTTCAGAGAAGGCGGGTATTAGGAACTTTATTGTTTTTAAAACGTGTGTCTGTGCGAACTACTTAAAATATGAACAAGTATGCAGCATAATCTCACTTTTATTCAGGAAGAAGAGGACGTTTGTGACTGTGACTCCGGGCTCACTTGGCAGAAACACCCCCTGACCCTCCATCTCCTATCGCAAAATGTAATGCCCGTGAAAAGGGTAGGTGAACACAGTGTTATATAGAACATAGTCCTGAGAGCACGATTGAAAATGAAAACTAGATATAGTGTATGGTATAAACTATGCACCAAAAAGTGTGATATAAGATGAACCGGGCGTGAAATATAATATGCAATACATTGTGCGCAATGACAGATTCATTGGAGAGCGCGAGATAGCACCGGCACTAGCGCGTGCTATGCAATATGCGCCTTGGAGTGTAATATGCACAGGGCAGTGTTGTGTAACCTAACTAGTCTCTAAAGTTGTAATATAAAATATGTGCTGGGGAGTGTAACGTTGCATATGCACTAAGACAAAGATATGGATCCCAGATTGTAATATGTATGGCATAGCACTGTGCGTTATAACATAGGCATCGAGGAAGGCACGTTAGATGGGGCAATATAACCCGTGCGAAGACAAGTGTGGCATGACATATTCACGGGGTGGTGTTACAGTGCACATGGGCTAGAGAGTGTCATAGCCTATGCACTAGCTAGTGCAATACAACACAGAGCTGTGTGGCACTCAGCAGGCAATGGTGGGTGTAACACAGAATTGGGCTCTGCCAGGAGCGCGCTGTGACTCTCAAGTGATGTTCGTCCCCTTTCCAGAGAGTAAAATAAAAAGTATTACACATCCGGCAGTGGATGTGTGTTTTATTAATCGTGAGGGGGGTTTCTTGCATAGTTTTGGTCGAGTTTTTGTCGAATCCCCTTTGAATGGCTTGGTGTGCATGTGTATTAAATGTGCCCATCAATAGCTACCCATGCTTGTATAAATAAACGACAAGGGTGTCTACCGGGATTAGGCACGGTAGGGCATCAGACATGTCAGAGCTTCACTAGTAGTGTAAATACATTCCACGTGGATTCATTGTATGCATAGTCGCCTTTTAATGAATATCACGCAAATCGTCATGGTGATAGGTACGTACGGTTTGTCCAGCATGTCCTAGGTGTGTCTATAAATATATTTTTCTTTTAAATAATAAAAAACAGTGGCCGGCCCTGGGGATTGGGGTCAAAAAAATATAATTAGGAGACAGGCCCTGGGGGATGGGGTCATCAGGGCCAATAAATTAGAATAAGAAGGGGAACCCACACAGCCCCCCTTCTTAAAAAATTAAAATAAATAAAAGACTGGCATCGTGCCGGAGGCGACGCCCCCTCCTTGCAGCACTCTGCAAACGCGCCCCCTGGCGAGTTGTAAGTTGGGGAATTAATTCCTCTTCAATACTGAGGGTCCCTGAGGGCCAACTAGCCCAACAGGCATCTCCAGTATGCGCCAGGGAGCTGCGCTGCAGACAGGTGTTCTGAGGCGAAGCCCCTTTTTACACCTCTCTGCAACGCAGCTCCGTGGCGCTTACTGGAGGTACCTAGTGGTCTAGTTTGACCCTAGGGACCCTTAGGATTCAAGGGGACTTAATCTCTCAACTTAGAACAGCCACAGGGCGCGTTTACACAGTGGTGAAGGGAGGGGACGGGGCCTGAGGTGACGTGTGCAAACACGCACTATGGCACGTTTTAAATTGGGGATATAATTTCCCTTCAATACTGAGGGCCCCTGGGGGCTAACTAGCCCACCAAGTGCTTCCAGTAAGCGCCACTGAGCTGCATTGCAGAGAGGTGGTCGAGGCCATGCCACTTTTTACACCTCTCTGCAACGCAGCTCTGTGGCACTTACTGGAGGTACCTAGTGGGCTAGTTGGACCCTAGGGACCCTCAGGATTCAAATGAACTTAATCTCCCAACTAAAAACGGACACAGGGTGTGTTTACACAGTGGTGAAGGGAGGGGACGGGGCCTGAGTTAAAGTGTGCAAAAACGCCCTGTGGCCTGTTTTAAGAGGTAGTTTTAATCCCCCTGCTCTATTATATACTAGGGGCTTACAGAGGAGGTCATGCTAATCACAGGGGGACCCCAACGCATAATGTTCCCTAGTGTATGTAGGTGTTTTCACTGTATTCTAAGTGTCTTTTAACATAGCACTGGCTCTAGGACTGGTTAGTCAGACTCAGTTACCACCAGTATCCGTCTGAAAAAGTTGAGGGTACAGGATAATTTTGCAACAAGGCTTCTTTCTGCTCTTCTTTTTGTTCTTTCTGCACGTTATCCTTCTTCCTGCACTTTTCTTCGTCTTTGAGGACTTCTGTTGCTTCTTTCTGCACTTCTTTTTTTTCTTTCTGTGCATTTTTTCTTCTTTCTTCACATGTCCTATCTCTGTAGGCATAGTTAGAAATTAGCATTTAAAAAACCTTTGAAATTCACAGAAAAAAACATAGGTTTCAGGCACGTTATAGCTAGGAATTAGCATTTAAAAAACCTCAGAAATTCACTGAAAAAACCATAGGTTTCAGGGGTGTTATAGTTAGCTGGACTTTTCACTTGTACAAAACCATTGAAATTCCCCCGTTATAGTTAGTTCAGCTAACTATAACTCGCGCGCCCGCAATGCACTGCTGATGACGTCACATATTACATCACTCATGACATGGTCAGTGACATCACTCATGACATCACTGATGACATCTCAAATGACATCACTCATGACATCATCCTTGTGATAGAGTGGCAGACCTCCTCTCACCCTAATATAACCTTTGATACACACATTCAAAAATAGAGACTACAATTTTCAAAACAATGGACATACCAATACCAGTTACAACAACCTCTTCAGTAATTATAAGATCCACATACACATCCACTCATTCACCAACAGTCCTATACAGTCACTCATACATGTACTCACTCATCATATGTACTCATACACCTATACATCCTGTTACACAAAGCCACTCATCCATAGAGTTACTCACACACATAGTCACTCATGCTAATAAAGAATCAAACATACATTTACTTGCATATACAGTTATACACACACCACCACACTTACTTCTACGGAAACTTACACATACTTAGTCTTTCAAACAATCACTTATAGAAACACATACTTATTCATACAGGAACTCTTTCAATCTCTCACTCTCACATATACTCACTTATATACACCAATAGTCACATATAATAGTTTAAAACATATGTAGTTACTCATAAAGACACTATTGAGACAGTCATTCACTCACTAACACACCCATACACACACTCATCCACCCATACAGTCCTGCACACATGCTGTCTTCAACACATACAAACAGTGAGTCACTCATTCATGCAACTATGCACTACGTAATACCCCCCACCGAACCATGCAGACACTCAGACTGATACTCAAAAAACCAACTAATAACCTATATAGACACCCATGTCGCTACTCACCAACCTATGCAGCCACTTATACACAAAGTGAGAGACTGATACAGATATTTACATATTTAAACATTACTCACTAAGCCATGTATTCACTATGATACACTTAATCAGTCAGTTACACAATCAATTTTTCAAAAACAAATCATATACCCATTTATTCTTCCATCGACCTTGAGATATACATATATAAAACATATTTAATTTTCAGAAAAACACACATTCACTGGATGATGTCATCAGTGATGTCATCAGTGATGTCATTTGACATGTCATCAGTGATATCATGAGTGATGTCACTGACCATGCCATGAGTGATGTAATATGTGACGTCATCAGCAGTGCATTGCGGGCGCGCGAGTTATAGTTAGCTGAACTAACTATAACGGGGGAATTTCAATGGTTTTGTACAAGTGAAAAGTCCAGCTAACTATAACACCCCTGAAACCTATGGTTTTTTCAGTGAAAATATATATATATATATATATATCCACAGCATTCCACTCCACAAGGAAGAAGTAGAGGCCACACGGGGGGAACGTCGGGAGATCTTTTAATAAAACAGCAAGTGCATAATGCATTTCGGCCTGTGAGGCCTTCCTCAGATGCAGCTGTAAGCAAGATATGGCTCCACCCTCACCTTTAGTCACCCAAAGTCACTCCCATTGGTGGTAGTCCACTGACCGACGGTCACATGTCCACAACTACGCTGTAGTAAACTACAGCTCCCAGAATGCTGTGTGACTGGGTGAATGTTGCCTGGGAGGGACCTTTGAAATAAGACCTCTGTGGGTAATGTCAATGTAACTAAAAGGTGCCGAGTGATAAAATTCAAGAGTTCTTGTGTGTCGGTGTTCCGTAGATCGCCCTCGGGTCCCCTCAAACGTTCCAGCCTTGATGTGCGTTTGCTGGCAGGGCTGTAAGCCGGCATCAATAAACCTGGCTCCCCATTAATAATGGACTGCACCGCAGCAGCCGCTGGCATAGCGAGCACTCATAGGCGAACCGAAGCCATGTCAATACCTTGACGACGAGGAAGCTGCATCCGCAGCGGGTGCCAGTGATACTCCGGTTTCTTCAGGGAACGGGGCCTCCAATGCGCCTCTGGCCAGCGCAACAGTATCCACAGCATTTCCATAGGAAATCCGCAACATTCTATTTTGAATAACTTTGGCGCCGGTTGACGAATCCTCGCGAATTTTTCAAAATAGGTGGGGCACTATGCTCCGCTCCTACCCTGAAAGTCTCGGGGGGATTCGTCAAGCGGGGGCTGAGATAAAAGGGGGGTCCCAAAACGCGTTTTTCCCATGCATTTTTCCATAGGACCTTTAGACACAGCTACAGCCCGAACGGCTGAACAGAATTACTTGAAATTTGGCAGAGAGGTAGTCCTCAGGTCAAGGAAGTGCCTTTTGTAGGTTTGGTGTAAATCTGTTCAGTAGATTCTGAGAAAATAGCCTTTAAATCAATATATATATCTGAGCCAGCTTACGGTGCGCTTACCGTACGCGTACGGTGGCGTGCGCGAGCGCGATTCTGATTGGCCCTTAGATCTTGGTAAACATTCGAATCGGTCGAAACCAGGAAGCGGCGGCCGCCATTTTCTCTCTCGCACTCTGACAGGGGGTTGAAAAACAAAGTGCAAATCATGTAAAGGGGCTGTTTACACAGCTCCCAAGCACCTAGCCATGTCGAGGGAGTCCCCAACGATCCCCCAAGTGAAAAAAGGCAATTTTAATTTTTTCGAAAATTTCGCCGATTACGCTTACCGTACGCGTACGGTAAGAAATAATAAAAAAAAATAAAAAATATCCACATTCTCCCCACCCCGTGCGCAAAAGGTGCCCGAAGGGCACCTTTTGTGCATGGCTCATCAGAAATAAACAAAACCTATATTTTACCTGTCACAACGATGCTCATCATATGACCTCCATGTGCGCACGGTGCGCGAAGCGCATCGTGCGTTCATGGCCCATCTAGCGTAACGTGGGCACGCGGTGCGCGAAGCGCACCGCATGCTCACTCTGCGCGCACGGAACGAACTGCGTTAAGTGGGCGCGCACGCCACAAATGGCGTAAAGTAACTTAGCATTTAAAAAACCGTACAAATTCACTGAAAAAACCATAGGTTTCACACACGTTATAGTTAGGAATTAGCATTTAAAAAACCTTGCAAATTCACTGAAAAAACCATAGGTTTCACACATGTTATAGTTAGCTGGACATTTTACTGATAAAAAAACCAATGAAATTCCCCCGTTATAGTTACTGTAGGCAACTATAACTCATGCGACCGTAATCCTCTGCTGATGACATATGTGTCTTTATGAAAAAAAAATATTTGTTGGTGTGGAGAATTAAAGAACAGTCAGAGTACCCGACTGTTCTTTAATTCTCCACACCAACATTAGTGCTTGCGCCGAATATGATGTTCCAATGATGGCATAATAATGAGGACTTCCAGACTGTTAATTCGTATGGATGCAAGAATGCACTATGGGAATTGTATTTTTAACATGGAGTCACGTGATGTAAAATTTAAAAAGGCACGCAAGAACGCACTTTGCAAACCTGAGTTCCATTCTGTGAGCAAGGCTGATTACAAGGCGAAACGTTAGAAAAGGAAACGGAAAATATGCTGTGCCGTCTGAATGCTGAATAAAGTTTCACCACCAGTAATGAGCCTCAAAGTGTTTCTGTGGTGTTAAATGGATGGGCTGCTCCATGCCCATTGGAGTTGAGGCTGCCCTGAAGGGTCGGGGGCTCCGGAACAGGAGGAGTGGTTTTGCGAATTTCATGGAGGAGCATGACCCACTCACGCGCCCAGCCCATCTGGGAAATGCTAATCTAGCGAAAATATGAGCGCGTGTGGAAGGGATTCGAAGGGGAAAACATCCCACTTTGATCGTGCTGGTGTTTGAAGGTTTGTCATGTATCAGTAGAATTACAGCACTACGCAATTTGAACTCACCTGACTGTTCTTTAATTCTCCACACCAACATTAGTGCTTGCGCCGAATATGATGTTCCAATGATGGCATAATAATGAGGACTTCCAGACTGTTAATTCGTATGGATGCAAGAATGCACTATGGGAATTGTATTTTTAACATGGAGTCACGTGATGTAAAATTTAAAAAGGCACGCAAGAACGCACTTTGCAAACCTGAGTTCCATTCTGTGAGCAAGGCTGATTACAAGCCGAAACGTTAGAAAAGGAAACGGAAAATATGCTGTGCCGTCTGAATGCTGAATAAAGTTTCACCACCAGTAATGAGCCTCAAAGTGTTTCTGTGGTGTTAAATGGATGGGCTGCTCGGTGCCCATTGGATTTGAGGCTGCCCTGAAGGGTCGAGGGCTCCGGAACAGGAGGAGTGGTTTTGCGAATTTCATGGAGGAGCATGACCCACTCACGCGCCCAGCCCATCTGGGAAATGCTAATCTAGCGAAAATATGAGCGCGTGTGGAAGGGGAAAACATCCCACTTTGATCGTGCTGGTGTTTGAAGGTTTGTCATGTATCAGTAGAATTACAGCACTATGCAATTTGAACTCACCTGACTGTTCTTTAATTCTCCACACCAACATTAGTGCTTGCGCCGAATATGATGTTCCAATGATGGCATAATAATGAGGACTTCCAGACTGTTAATTCGTATGGATGCAAGAATGCACTATGGGAATTGTATTTTTAACATGGAGTCACGTGATGTAAAATTTAAAAAGGCACGCAAGAACGCACTTTGCAAACCTGAGTTCCATTCTGTGAGCAAGGCTGATTACAAGCCGAAACGTTAGAAAAGGAAACGGAAAATATGCTGTGCCGTCTGAATGCTGAATAAAGTTTTACCACCAGTAATGAGCCTCAAAGTGTTTCTGTGATTGATATATATATATATATATATATATATATATATATATATATATATATATATATATATATATATATATATATATATATATATATATATATATATGTTGCCTTCCTACTAAGGATGTTAATAATGTTTTTATAAAATTAATTTTTTGCATTGAACCTACTAAGGAAACAATGTGTGCTTACTTCCTAGGGACTACAAATCCCATGATGCCACAAAGACTCTGTACCAAACTAAGCCCACCAATTTGAAAATGATTGAAGGATGTGAGCAAATCAATGCAAATCTTGATTCAACAGCCCATGAAGGAGAGGCGTGTCAGCCTCGAAACGCGTCGGCATGGAACTAATGCTGGCAACACAAGGCGAGCTGCAGCGAGGCGTACAGACCAGATGGTCGGGAGCACCGTCGAGTGCCCTCTCATGGCTTTCGGGCCATTGATTAAAAAAAAAATATATATATATATGTATATATATATATATTTTTTTTTTTTCACAAAGGACCAACACTTCGGAGAGCACACAATTTTCAAAACATCAATGTTGCACGGTGGTTCACATTTCCTCGGGTTAATTCACTGTTGCCTTACGCGTTTCGGAGCCCTTGCGCTCCTTGTTCACAGGCTTTCACGGAGGCACGGAAATGAAAGAGACACCCATTTGACACGGTAATTTATTTGCGTCATTAATTGATTCACAAAGTGTTGCATGCTGGTATTGTAAGTCCATATACTTCTTATAGTAGGCTGGGGTGCCCCCTTCTCAATTATTTTACCTTTGTAGGTTCCGCGTTTCTTCCGTGTCTTTAATTGATTGTCATTACCCTCCAGTGGGCTCCAAGGGCAAAGTGAACCGGCAAGGGTGCTGTTAGAAAATTCCAAGGGAAACTTGGCACAGTTCCGTTGTTTCCATGGCCCTAATTTCAGGTGGTGCCTCTCCGCGACATGGACTGCCGCCAAACATTTTTTTCACAAAGGACCAACACTTCGGAGAGCACACAATTTTCAAAACATCAATGTTGCACGGTGGTTCACATTTCCTCGGGTCAATTCACTGTTGCCTTACGCGTTTCGGAGCCCTTGCGCTCCTTGTTCACAGGCTTTCACGGAGGCACGGAAATGAAAGAGACACCCATTTGACACGGTAATTTATTTGCGTCATTAATTGATTCACATAGTGTTGCATGCTGGTATTGTAAGTCCATATACTTCCTATAGTAGGCTGGGGTGCCCCCTTCTCAATTATTTTACCTTTGTAGGTTCCGCGTTTCTTCCGTGTCTTTAATTGATTGTCATTACCCTCCAGTGGGCTCCAAGGGCAAAGTGAACCGGCAAGGGTGCTGTTAGAAAATTGCAAGGGAAACTTGACACAGTTCCGTTGTTTCCATGGCCCTAATTTCAGGTGGTGCCTCTCCGCGACATGGACTGCCGTGCAACATTGATGTTTTGAAAATTGTGTGCTCTCCGAAGTGTTGGTCCTTTGTGAAAAAAAAAAAATATATATATATAACACAATCCTGGCTCCCCACAGACTGCTACTGTGGCCAATCAGGGAGGGACCACTCCACGCTTATTGAGTTCCCAAAACCTGCTTTATTCAGGCAAAGTTTCTCAAATGAAACAAATAATATATATATATATATATATATATATATATATATATATATTCCTTTTCCTTATCTCCTTGAAATAAAATCACTGCCGCCAAACCGTGAGTCACGTCGTCTGTCGGACAGAGGCCGAATAAAGAATCTTTGAAGCACCCCACACGGCATCGTCATTCCTGGTTTGTTGAAATAATTTGTACATATATATAGACTAGAATTGAAGAGTCCTTTATTCAGCAAACAGCAAACAGACACGCTCGGTCCATTTCGCAGGAAGGCAAGTTTTGCATGGATTAAAACGGGCAGTCGCACCGGAGGGATCCATTGGGAGATTTTTACTGTATCAAGCGGATGGCAGAACCCACAAAGGGTTAAATTATAACGGCAGGACTACGAGTCCCAAAAGCACTTGCATTATTAAATGTGACCCATTGGAGGGAGATATAACAGCTGACTGGGGACACGTGTTCTTCCGCTTCTGCCAATGCTGTTTCCCGTGAACAAGGAGGAAGGATCCGAAAGGCGTAGGGATTTAAAAAAAGGAAATGATTCAGTGCGCTGCCTGTTTGCTGAATAAAGGGCTCTTCAATTCTAGTCGGGTCTGCTTGCCTTTGTGTACGCCTTTGCTTTGGGGACAAAGTTTGGAAGAAATATATATACATATTGATAAAGGCTTCTAGTAAGACGAAACGCGTCTATCTCTTACCTCTGGGTTGAGGGTGACTTGAGACAATAAATATTGCCGTATTCTGAGCAGCCTCGAGTCCGTGCCTTCTTCTGTAGTTTTGCTGTGGAAGCTGGAGTGCTTGTTCATTCATGTATATATATATATATATATATATATATATATATATATATATATATATATATATATATATATATATTCACTTAAAAAACCATAGGTTTCACACATGTTATAGTTAGCTGGACATTTCACTCAAAACCATTGAAATTCCCCTGTTATAGTTAGTGCAGGCAACTATAACTCACGCGACCGCAATCCTCTGCTGATGACGTCAGATATTACATCACTATATTTAGACACTTATTTACCTATGTCTTCTTCCATTAATTTTTAGCTATACATATATTACAAATATTTTTTTTTCAGAAAGACACATATGTCATCAGTGATGTAATATCTGACGTCATCAGCAGAGGATTGCGGTCGCGTGAGTTATAGTTGCCTGCACTAACTATAACGGGGGAATTTCAATGGTTTTTCACGAGTGAAATGTCCAGCTAACTATAACATGTGTGAAACCTAAGGTTTTTTAAGTGAATTTGCAAGGTTTTTTAAATGCTAATTCCTAACTATAACGTGTGTGAAACCTATGGTTTTTTCAGTGAATTTGTACGGTTTTTTAAATGCTAAGTTATTTTATTTTTTTATTTTTTTTGTAAGGTTTTTCACCGTGCGCGTACCGTACGCGCACGGTGCGCTTCGGGCACCGTCCGGGCGCTGTGTGCGCGCGGTGCGCTTCACGCACTGCGCGCCCACGTTACCCAGTTCGCGGAATTTTACCCTTTCTACCATACGCGCACGCTACGCGTACTCCACGATTTTTCGCAAAAAAATTAAAGGAAATTTTGGCCCTTGGGGGTCCTTCTGGGACCCCCTGACAAAGGCTAGGGGGTCAGGAACTGTCCACCCTGCCCCCTTTTCACGTTCTCCACCTTTGTTTTTCACCCCCTCAGACTGCGAGAGACAAAATGGCGGCCGACACTTCCTGGTTTCGACCGATTCGAATGTTTACTAAGATCTAACAACCAATCAGAATCGCGCTCGCGCACGGAAGCGTGCGCGTACGGTAAGTTTTACCGTACGTGCAAGGAGCGCGCTTATAGATATATGTATGCTTTTAAATGCTATTTTCTCAGGAAATACTGAACAGATTTACACCAGACCTGAAAAAGGCACATCCCTGACCTGAGGACTACCTCTCTGCCAAATTTCAAGTAATTGTGTTCAGCCGTTCGGGCTGTAGCTTGGACTAAAGGTCCTATGGAAAAATGCATGGGGAAAACGCGTTTTGGGACCTCCCCTTTTTCTCAGCCCCCGCTTGACGAATCTCCCCGAGACTTTCAGGGAAGGAGCGGAGCGGAGCGCCCCACCTATTTTGAAAATTTCGCGAGGATTTGTCAATCGGCGCCAAAGTTATTCCAAATAGAATGTTGCGGATTTCCTATGGAAACACGATCCTAACTATAACTATCTACTGGCGACCGCCAGTAGATAATATATATATATATATATAGATATATATATATATCTATATATATATATATATATTATCTACTGGCGGTCGCCAGTAGATAGTTATAGTTAGGTCCGAGTTCCCATAGGAAATCTGAAAATTCTATTTTGAATAACTTTGGCGCCGGTTGACGAATCCTCGCAAAATTTTCAAAACTAATGGGGCGCTCCGCTCAGCTCCTACCCTGAAAGTCTCGGGGTGATTCGTCAAGTGGGGGCTGAGAAAAAAGGGGGTCCCAAAACGCGTTTTCCCCATGCATTTTCCCATAGGACCTTTAGTCGAAGGTACAGCCCGAACGGCTGAACAGAATTACTTGAAATTTGGCAAAGAGGTAGTCCTCAGGTCAGGCATGTGCCTTTTGCATATATGGTGTCAATCTGTTCAGTTGTTCCTGAGAAAATTGCAGTTAAAAGTACATAAATATCTATAGGCGCGCACCGTGCGCGCATCGTGCGCGCACGGTGCGTGCACCATAACGTTCGCGAGCGTAATTCTGATTGGTGGTTACATGTCAGTCAACATTCGAACCGGTCGAAATCAGGAAGTGTCGGCCGCCATTTTGTGTGTGACAGTGAAAAAGAAAGGTGGAGAACGTGAAAAGGGGGCAGGGTACAGAGTTCCTGACCCCCTAGCCTTTGTCAGGGGGTCCCTGAAGGACCCCGAAGGGTGAAAAAATAGATTTTATATTTTTTTTCAAAAAATCGCGGGGTGCGCGCACCGTGAAAAAACTTTAAAAAAAAAAAAATTCAACTGTTTATAAGTTTATAGAAGATATTAACTATGCTGTTCAACTTTATCCAAATACAAAAAAAAAGAGCTGAGCCATTCCATATTACAGGATACAGTCAATCTATAACTATATACATAGGTAGTTTATTGTAAAATAAATATATAAAAAATATAATGATACATACATAAATTAGCATTTAAAAAACCTTACAAATTCACTTAAAAAACCATAGGTTTCACACACATTATAGTTAGGAATTAGCATTTAAAAAACCTTGCAAATTCACTTAAAAAAACATAGGTTTCACACATGTTATAGTTAGCTGGACATTTCACTCGTAAAAAACCATTGAAATTCCCCCGTTTTAGTTAGTTCAGATAACTATAACTCACGCGACCGCCACTCTATCACAAGGATGATGTCATCAGTGATGTCATGAGTGATGTCACTGACCATGTCATGAGTGATGTAATATGTGACGTCATCAGCAGTGGATTGCGGACGCGCGAGTTATAGTTATCTGAACTAACTATAACGGGGGAATTTCAATCGTTTTTTACGAGTGAAATGTCCAGCTAACTACAACATGTGTGAAACCTATGGTTTTTTAAGTGAATATATATATATATACATATATATATATATATATATATATATATATATATATATATATATAGTTTGTAATGTTTTACTGATGTATAATTTGATGGTTGTAATAACCAAATAACATATATATATAATAAGGTTAAAGGGGCGTTATAGTTAGGAAATGGAATAAAAGTACCTTAGAAATTCACTGAAAAACCAAAGGTTACAGGGACGTTATAGTTAGCCTCACAGTTCCCTCATAATATGTCTTTGTAACAAATATCCAACAGGTTTTTGATGTGTTTTGTGGGAATGTTGATGGTGTGACCATGTATTATATGGGATAAAGTACCCCTTGGTGTACATTAGAAGGATATTGCAAGTCACCTCGGAGTTCCATTACCTTATAAAGAAATTGGATATTTATTTAGGCTCCGTCTTCTCTATTGTTATAGACCTCATCAGTGACTTTCAATAGCCTTACATTGTACAGCAGGGGGTACTTTATCCTAATATATATATATATATGTGTATATATATATATATATATATATTTTTTTTCAAACAAAGTGCCCAAGAGCTTTAGAGGAGCACTCGACGGCTCACCTCCCATCTGGGACTTTTGGTCAACTTGCCTCAATATTCTAGTTCGTTCTGTTGGCCTGACGCGTTTCGAGGGAATAAACCTCTTTTTCAAAGGCTGCTTGCTGTAAACCTCATTTTCAAAGGCTGCTTGCTGTAGTGAAGTGGCGCGGTGAGTGCTCGTTTGATTAGTATGCTTTTATTGATTTAATGGCCCCCTCGTGGGCCTCACTGAGTGTCGTATTATCATATTGCATTATGGGACATGTGGTCCCTCGAGCATACAATTATTTCCCTAAGTGGGTCCCAAGCTCCAGATTCAATATTTTACAGCTATTTACAAGTCCGAAGTAGGATTGATGCAAGTTGCTCCCATCTGGTTCGCCGTGCTGACAGATTACGGAATAGTTCCTCATCACAGCCTCTCCTTGATCACAAGATGGTGCTCCCCTCACGGCAGGGCTGCCGTGTGCCAATTTTTTCAAACAAAGTGCCCAAGAGCTTTAGAGGAGCACTCGACGGCTCACCTCCCATCCGGGACTTTTGGTCAACTTGCCTCAATATTCTAGTTCGTTCTGTTGGCCTGATGCGTTTCGAGGTAATAAACCTATTTTTCAAAGGCTGCTTGCTGTAAACCTAATTTCCAAAGGCTGCTTGCTGTAGTAGGTAGTTATAGTTATATAGTTATACTTAGGATGCAGTTTCCATCAATCAATCAATCAATCAATCAATCAGGGTTTTGTAGAGTGCAGTCCGAGTTGAGTTTCAGGCAGCTGTTCATCCCTTCTTGGAAGATGTGCCTGGTGATGTTGGCTTCCTTAGTGAGGGAGAGGCTGAGCAGGGTGTCATCGGAGTAGGAGATGATGTTGAGCCCGTGGTTTCTGACAATGGTTGTGAGGGGTACCATGTAGACGTTGAAGAGGGTGGGGTTGAGGGAGGATCCTTGGGGTACTCCGCATCCGATCTCTGTTGGTTCTGAGAGGAAGGGTGGGAGTCTTATTCTCTGTGTTCTGTCTGTGAGGAATGAGCATAACCAGTCAAGGGCCTTTCCTTTGATGCCGGCGTTAGGAAGTCTGGTGGCTAGTAAGTGGTGGAAACGGTGTCAAAGGCTGCTGATAGGTCAAGGAGGATGAGGATTGCTGTTTTGCCTTTGTCAAGGAGGGCACGTATGTCGTCTGTGGCAGTGAGTAGGGTGGTCTTGGTGCTGTGGTTGCTGTAGAATCCAGATTGAGAGGTGTCTAGGATGTTGTTGGCTTCAATGAAGTGTACTAGCTGGGTATTGACGGCCTTTTCGATGATCTTGGCTGTAAAAGGAAGCAGTGAGATGGGCCTGAAGTTCTTGAGGTCCGTTGGGTCTGCGGAGGGTTTCTTCAGGAGGGGGTTGACTTTGGCGTGCTTCCAGTTGTCGGGGATTGTGGTGGTCTCAAGGGAGCAGTTGATGGTTCGACGAAGCTCGGGTGCGATGGCTGTGGTGGCCCTGTGGAAGATGTGCTGCGGGCAGGGGTCAGAAGGAGCTCTGGATGGGATGCTGTTCATAGTCGTTAGGGTGTCTTGTGTCGTGAGTGGGGTCTAGGTAAGTGGGGTCTGTAGGGTGTCATCGCTGGGGGTTGGAGCAGTGCAGAGGTCTTGGTCATTGAAGTTGAAGAGCGTCTTGATCTTGAGGTGAAAGAAGGAGCTGAGTCTGTTGCAGTGGTCTTGGGAGGGAGAGACACACGTTTTTTCACTGTTGAGTTGGGAAAATTCTTGTATGATGGCGAAGAGATCCTTGGAGTTGTGGGCACTGGAGAAGGATTCTGTCTTGGATGAAGTTCCTCTTTGTGGATTTCATAAGTTGGTGGTGTGCCGTGGTGGCTGTTTTGTAGGCGGAACGTGCTTCTAGAGTTGTGCTGTTTCTCCGTGTCTTTTCCAGTCGTTGGCAGGAGCGATTGGATTCTTGGAGTGCCGTGGTGAACCAGTTTGATCTCTTGTTGTGTCGTCTTGTGGTGTTCTGGAGGGGGGTGAGCGTGTTGGCGAAGTTGGCGATCCCTTGGTGGAGGCTGCTTCCTGCGGTGTTGTGTCTGTCGTGGTTGGGGTGGAGTGCGGATGAGGGCGAAGATGAGGTGTTCTTCAGAGACTTTGTTCCAAATTCTGTGTGGGAGGCGGCACATGTGCTCCTGTGCGGTGGGTTTACTAAAGGAGAAATGGATGCACTGGTGATCAGTCCAGAGCAGTTTGGTGGTGTGGTTAAAGAAGATGCTGTTTCCTCCTGCGATGACAGGGTTGCATGTGTGTCAAGCTGTGTGAGTGGGGGCAGAGACAAGTTGCTTCAGTCCTATGTTGGTAAGGTTCTCTAGGAGGACCGTGGTGTTGGGGTCGTTGTGGTTGTCCAGGTGGAAGTTCAGGTCTCCGAGTAGTATGTAGTCTGTGGAGGCAAGGGTGTGGTGTGCGATGAGGTCGGCGATGACGTTGGTGAATAGAGAGCAGGGGCCAGGCAGTCTGTAGACGAGTGTTCCAGGGAGCATTGATCTGGGGTTGGTCTGGATCCAGAAGTGGATGTGTTCCATGGGGGACGAGGTGTTGTCCGAGTCGGTGGTTGTCAATCGGAGGAAGCTTTTGTGTATGATGGTGAGGCCTCCTCCTGGGCGGGTGGGGAGGTCTTTTCTCAGGATCTTGAATCCATTGGGGATGGTGGTTGCAATGTCAGGTGCGGAGCTGGCATTGGTCCAGGTCTCTGTGAGGAAGGCGACGTCTGGCGTGTGAGTGTTGAGGAGGTCCCAGATTTCTACGGCATGTCTGTGTAGGGAGCGTATGTTGAGGAGGATACAGTTCAGTGTTTGTGTGTGCTGGCATCGGGTGGGCTGGGGGCTATTGCTTGGTGTTGAGAGCTGGCGGTTGTTGCTGTGTATGGGTTGAGAGTGCGGAGGGTGCTGGGGTCGCAACAGCGAGGGGTCACAGGAACAGGATCCCTGGTGCTACTCGTGGTCGGGTCGTGGCCAGGCACACACGGGTTTTCCTTTGGCCCACCAGTGGCTGCACAGCAGCCATCATTAAGTTGGGGTCAGGCGAAGGGGTATCAGCTGGGAGGTGGGAGCGGGAGCAACAAGCTGATGGGAGAGGGGCCTCGGGGACAGCAGCGGCAGGGAGCGCAGGAAGGGGGCGAGCAGAGGAAAAGGAAAAAGAGAAAACTGCAAAAGAAATGAAAGAAAGGCAAAAGAAAAGAGGCAAAGAAAGGAGAAAAGAGGCAAAATAAAGAGAAAAGGGCAAAAGAAAAGATGCAAAGAAAGGAGACAAGAGGCAAGAGTGAACAGAGGTCACAGAGCGGAATAGCAGAAGAGCAGGGTGCTCTTCCACTAGACCACCAGTGGAGGAGGGCCTCAAGCACCTTCATTTAAGGAGTTCGGGCTCAAGGGTGGGGCTGCGCGGGGGAGAGCAGTGATACAACCATGGGAAGAGCTTTTTTTCATTTGCTGATAACTTTGGTGCCTTTTGATGACATTTTCAAAACTAGTTTGCCACTCACATCAGCTGCTGTCTTGAAAGGTTTGGAGTGATCCGTCAAGCGGGGCTGAGAAAAAGGAGTGTCCCAAAACATGTTTTCCCCATGTTCATTTCCATAGGAAATTTAGACGCAGCTACAGCACAAACTGCTGAATGGAAATACACCAAATGTGGCAGAAAGGTAGTTGCTGGTCCAGAAAGTGACCGTTTTGTAAATTGGTGTAAATCGGTTCAGTACCTGGGGAGATATTTAAAGAAGTTTACAATGGAATATATAGGGATCCGGAGGATCCGTGACCCCTTCTGATCTCGTGCTCAAATCTGATTGGTTGCAAACACTAAAACATTAAAAAAGAACAAGGAAAGGGGCAGGGTAGAAATACCCTGACCCTCTAGGCCTCTTAGAGGTGGGGGGCCCACCAGGACTCCACAGTGCCAAAAAACTATTTATTAAACATTTTAAAAACCCCGAAGTGCATTCTCCAGCGCTTCGTTAGTTATCGACCCAAGGGTGGGCCAAGTCCCAGGGGCATATAGATAAAAAGAGAGAAGAGACACATCGGCCCCCCTTTCTGGGGCTTATTATTGCCCCAGGGGCCACCATCTCCCCAGGGATTACTCATTTAAAACCTGGGGGCCTCTCGTACCCCACTGGCCCCGGGTACCACCATCTTCCTGGGGCCAAAAAGAATTTGTATTGGGGGGGCCTCAGTGACCCCCCATGGTCCCGTGTAACATCACCTCCCCAGGGCCATCTTTTTAAAAAATTATTGGGAGGGGGCGGTGCGGCCCTCCTCCAGGATCGTTCTCGGCCCTTGGTCCTCCACCTCCCTGGGGCAAGCCCTATACAGAAGGGAGGCGGGCCACATGGCCCCTCTTCTGAAGCCATAGATAGACATGGGGACCTCCACCCACCAGGGCTGGCTATGTCTCGGGTGCCCACTCCAGGACATTGCTGATTGCAGTGGCTTGGTGAGAGTTTTACCACTCCTGCCAAACCAAAGAAAACTCTCTCCATCCAGCAAGTGACAGCCTTAAAAAGGCTCTCGCTTGCTGGAAGCAGAGCAAAATTGCTTTGACACCCAGGGAGCAGCTCCCTGTGTATGAAAGCAATGCCTTCTCCCGCAATATGTGGAGAGCCGGCAGAGACCGCGGAGGCTCCCAGGCGGTCCCCAACAAGTGTGAGTGGGTGCCCTGAGTGGAGCCAAGGCACCCAGAATAGAGGCAGGGCCCTGGGGAATGGGGTCTCCGGGGCCGAAATCAGCCCGGGAGGGGGGTCCCCTTGGCCCCCTCCCTTTAAGTAAAAAAAAAAAGCAGCAGGCCCCTGGGATGGGGTCCCCTGCACTGAAGTCGACTCAGGGAAGGGGGGCCACAAGGTCCCACTCCCCTAATATATCCAAAATATTTTTTCAAAAACAGACCAGAAAGTCACCGGAGGCCTTTCCCCTCTCACCACCACTCAGCAAACGCCCCTCTTGGGAAACAAGTGGTTGGGAGATGAAGTCTCATTAGCTGCAGAAGGTCCTTGGGAGCCAACAACCCCTTTACCTCCAGTAAGTCCCACACAGGAGGATTGCTGAGAGGTCTTTAGATGCCACGCTCCCTTTCTCCAACACTCTACAAACATGCCCTCTGACACACTACTAGTTGGGGGATGAAGTCCCTTTGGTTCTTGAGGGTCCTTGGAAGCCAACTACCCCTCCTATTACCTCCAATAAGTCAAACACAGCTGGACTGCTGAGAGGTTGTCGGAGGCCATGCCCTCTTTCTCCACCACTCTATAAACATGGCTCCTGGCATGCAATTGGTTGGCGGATGAACTCCCCTTGGCTGCTGAGGGTCCTTGGGGGCCAACTACACCTCCTGTTATCTCCAGTAAGTCATCCAAATCAGGATTGCTGAGAGATCAACATATGTCCTGCCTCCTTTCTCCACCACTGTGCAAATGTGCATCCTGGTGCACTACTGGTTGGGGATGAAGTCCCCTTGGATGCTGAGGGTCCATGGGGGCCAGGAACCCTTCCTGTTACCTCCAATAAGTCAAACACAGCTGGACTGCTGAAAGGTTGTCGGAGGCCAAGCTCCCTTTCTCCACCATTCTGCAAACACTCCTCCTAGCTCACTACTAGTTTGGGGAGGAAGTCCTCATGATTTCTGAGGATCCTTGGGGGCCAAATACCCCTCCTGTTACCTCCAGTAAGCCCCACACAGCAGGATTGCTGAGAGTGATAAGTCAACGGAGGACCGCCCCCTTTCTCCACCACTCTGCAAACGTACCTCCTGATGCGCTAGTGGTTGGGGGATGAAGTCCCCTTGGATGCTGAGGGTCCATGGGTGCCAGGAACCCCTCTTGTTACCTCCAGTAAGTCCCACACAGCGGGATTGCTGAGATGTCACCGGAGGCCCCACCCCCTTTTCCCACCACTCAGCAAACGCCCCTCCTGGCACACTCCTGGTTGAGGGCTGAAGTCCCCTTGGATGCTGAGAGTCCTTGGGGACCAGGAACCCATTCTTTTACCTCCAGTAAGTCCCACACAGCGGGTCTGCTGAAAGGTCTTAGGAGACCATGTAATCTTTATCCACCACTCTGCAAATGCGCCTTCTGGGACACTACTGGATGGGGGATGAAGTCCCCTTGGCTGCTAAGGGTCCTGGGGGCGAACACTCCTCCTATTACCTCCAGTATTTCCCACACAGCGGGATTGCTGAGAGGTCTTCGGAGGCTACGCTCCCTTTCTCTACTGTTCTGCAAACGTGCCTCCTGGCACACTACTGGTTGGGGAATGAAGTCCCCTTGGCTGCTGAGGGCCTTGGGGGCCAACAACCCCTCATGTTACCTCTAGTAAGTCCCACACAGTGGGATTGCTCAGAGCTCTTTGGAGACCATGTCCCCTTTCTTCACCACTCTGCAAACACACCTGGCCCACTACTGGTTAGGGGTGAAGTTCACTTTACTTCTGAGAGTCCTTGGGGCGAGCCCCTCCTGTTACCTCCAGTAATTCCCACACAGTGGGATTGTTGAGAGGGTGTCAGAGGCCACGCCCCTTTTCTCTAACACTCTGCAAATGTGCCCTCTAAGACACTACTAGTTGTGGGAGGATGTCCCCTTAGCTCTTGAGGGTCCTTGGAAGCCAACAACCCCTCCTATTACCTCCAGTAAGTCAAACACAGCTGGACTGCTGAGAGGTTGTCGGAGGCACTTCCCCTCTTCTCCACCACTCTGTAAACCTGCCTCCTGGTGCACAACTGGTTGGGGGATGAACTACCCTTGGCTGCTGATGGTCCTTGGGGGCCAACTACCCCTCCTGTTATCTCCAGTAAGTCACACAAAGTAGGATTGCTGAGATGCCACAGGAGGACCCACCCCCTTTCCCCACCACTCGGCAAACACCCCTCCTGGCACACTACTGGTTGAGGGATGAAGTCCCCTTGGATGCTGAGAGTCCTTGGGGACCAGGAACCCATTCTGTTACGTCCAGTAAGTCCCACACAGTGGGACTGCTGAGAGGTCTTAGGAGACCATGCCACTTTTATCCACCACTCTGCAAATGTGCCTTCTGGTGCACTACTGGCTGGGGGACGAAGTCCCCTTGGCTGCTGAGGATCCTGGGGGTGACTCCTCCTCCTATTACCTCCAGTAATTCCCACACAGCGGGATTGCTGAGAGGTCTTTGAAGGCCACACTCCCTTTCTCCACCGTTCTGCAAACATGCCTCCTGGCGCACTACTGGTTGGGGAATGAAGTCCCCTTGGCTGCTAAGGGGCCTTGGCGGCCAACAACCCCTCGTGTTACCTCTAGTAAGTCCCACACGGTGGGATTGCTTGGAGGTCTTTGGAGGCCATTCCCCCTTTCTCCACCACTCTGCAAACACACCTCTTGGCGCACTACTGGTTGGGGATAAAGTTCACTTTACTCCTGAGAGTCCTTGGGGCCAACCCATCCTGTTACCTCCAGTAAGTCCACCACTCTGCAAACACGTCCTTTGACACACTACTCGTTGGGGGATTAAGTCCCCTTGGCGGGTGAAGTCCACTTGGCTCTTGAGAGTCCTTGGAAGCCAACTACCCCTCCTATTACCTCCAGTAAGTCAAACGCAGCTGGACTGCTGAGAGGTTGTCGGAGGCCATGCCCCCTTTCTCCACCACTCTGTAAACGTGCCTCCTAGCGCGCAACTGGTTGGGGGATGAACTCCCCTCGGCGACTGAGGCTCCTTAGGGGCCAACTACCCCCCGTTATCTCCAGTAAGTCACACAAAGCAGGATTGCTGAGAGATCAACAGAGGTCCTTCCTCCTTTCTCCACCACTCTGCAAACACACAACCTGGCACACTTATGGTTGTGGGATGAAGTACCCTTGGATGCTGAGGGTCCATGGGGGCCAGGAACTCCTCCTGTTACCTCCAGTAAGCCCCACACAGCGGGACTGTTGAGAGGTCTTAGGAGTCTATACCACCTTTATCCACCATACTGCAAATGCGCCTTCTGGTGCACTACTAGCTGGGAGATGAAATCCCCTTGGCTGCTGAAGGTCCTGGAGGCGAACACCCCCCACCTTCACCTTCAGTAAGTCCCACAAAACGGGATTGCTGAGAGGTTGTCAGAGGCCACGCTCCCTTTCTCCACCATTCTGCAAACATGCCTCCTGCCCGACTACTGGTTGGGGAATTAAGTCTCCTTTGTTGTTGAGGGTCCTTTTGGGGCCCGGAACCCCTCCTGTTACCTCTAGTAAGTCCCACACAGCAGGATTGCTGAGAGGTTGTTGAAGGCTATGCCCCTTTTCTCCTCAATGCTGCAACGATGACTACTAGTTAAAAAATCATAGAAATTCACTTAAAAAAACAAAGATTACAGGGATGTAATAGTTAGGAAATAGAAATTAAAAAAACCTTAGAAATTCACTGAAAAAAACCAAAGGTTACAGGGATGTTATAGTTAGCCTCAGATTATACTCATACAAAACCAGTAAACTTCAAAAGTTATAGTTACCTGAGCTAACCATAACTTAAACGCCCGCTTTGCATTGCTTATGTCCTCACAAATTACATCACTCATGGCATGGTAAGTGACATCACTGATGATGTATCTAATGACATCGTTGACATCATCCAAAGAAACACTCACACTCATACAACCAGTCACTCACCCGTACAGTCAGTCACATAGCCACACACTCACCCATACAGTTTACTCACACACTAACCTATTTACCTATGCAGCCACTCACACACCCACTCACTCACCCACACAGCCTCTCAACACAGCCACTCACTCCACAATACAAGCACTCACACACTCAGCCACACAACCACTTACATACCCATTCACACATGCTTACAAGCACTCACACATCCGCTCACTCACCCATACAGCCATTCACACAGACTCTCACTCTCCAAAACCGCCACTCACACATACAACTCACTTAACCAAACTCCCACTTAGCCACGTACTCGCCCATACAGCCACTTACACACCCGGTCACTCACTCATACAGCCATTCAGACACCTACTTGCTCACCCATATAGTCACTACACACCCACTTACCCACCCATAGAGCCACTCACACCACCACTAACTCACCCATACAGCCACTGACATACCCACTCACTCACCAATACAAACACTCACACAGCAACTCACTCACCCACACAGCTACTCATACACCCAATTATACACCCATAGAGCCGCTCACACACCCATACACACAGGGATACATACAGTTAGGCAGCCACTCACAGAATATATGTTAGAAGTAGTATCTCTCAGTAGTAGTGCACCAAGTATACTAATTTAACTTTTGTAGTAGGTTAGTATATATGTTTAACACCTATAAATTGTCTTGAGTGATGTAATATGTGATGTCATAAGCAGTGCATTGCAGGAGCGTAGGTTATAGTTAGCTCAGGCAACTATAACTTTTGAAGTTCACAGGTTTTGTAGGAGTAAAATCTGAGCCTAACTATAACATCCCTGTAACCTTTGTTTTTTTCCGTACTGCTGAGGAGTCGACATGTACAAAGATGGAAGATACAGCATCCACTGTCTTTCGGCTCTTTTCAGTCTGATGTATTGTTAACTCAGAGATTCACTCACTGACATAGTGGTCTACCAAACACAAGACATGGCAATGCATGCCTGGATGAAATCCTTTAACTGTCTCTGCTCCTACAAACACTGCCGGAGAAAATTATGTCAATAGAAGGCCTCAGCTATTGGACAGACATGTAGAAGTAGAAATGGAAGACCTCTGAGCTGTTAATCCCAAGGCCATGAGTTTAGCCTTCCCCCTGGATCTCTGCCTACAGGTCCCTTTTTCGGTCCTGCAGATCATAGACAACTACTGGCAAGTATTTGCAGTAAGTAAACAACCACTGGCAAAGCAAATTGTCTGGCGTGCAATTGAAAGTACTTGGATGCTTCTATCTATGCAGTCACTCATAAAACACTCAATGCACTAAGTCAATTACTATTCATGCAACCAATCACTCATTCTTGCACCCATAAATATAATAATCAACCTATTTACTCATTCTTGCATTCTCCCCTTTGCCGAGCCACAATGCCACACAAACTCACCAATTAAAGACTAGACACCTTCAGTTATCAGCCAGACCTACTTGCTGTCCTGCTAGTTTGTGAGCGGTGTAAAGGTGCTTCCAGAAATGTGGGACTGGTAGTCTGTGAGGGGTATGAGTTTGCTGCTGGTGGTGTGAAACTGCTTCAATATACAGTGCTCTCACCATTATGGGTGAGAAAAGGAACACACCGCAATAGCATGGCTGGTTATCTGTTTAATGGAATACACACCTCTCTCGGGTGCACTCAGTGTGCCCCTATGTCATTAGGCTAAGAGCTTGCAGCTACCCCAGGAGTGGGGAATCATTGGATTCACCCTGCTTCTGTTGGCACATGCAGAGTGATGGTCTATTGCTGTTGTTTTCAGCGTTGAATAGGACTGAACCTGCTGGAGTTTGCAGTGCCACAGTAGGGAGTCCTCTAGGGGGACTGGTTTCCGCTGGCAGAAATGGGAATTAGAAATGCAATTTTACTGCTTTTCATCTGGAAATGGGATAACTGGTTTGGGGAACAGGGGCCCTGGGGTGGTCTATGGCTACTGGGCTGCTCTAGTGACAACTGGAGTCTTTTTCCTGTAACCCAAATTAAACAACAAGTTTGGTAGCACTGTACTCTCATATATGATGGCACAGTAGTCTAATAATTATTCAGGGGAAGGTTGAGTTAGAACTCAGAGAAGCACATGCCTACACTTAATAAATCAGTGTCCAGCCAGTGGTTTTACTTTTAAAGGAAATGTACTAGCTTAATTTACTGTCTACAAAAGACTAAACATAAATATTCAAATGTACATATTGAAAGACAGCCTTCTCTAGTCCCTCCTGGAATAGAGATCTGAGTGAAGTGATATCACGGTTTTAAAAATCAAATCAAATCAAATCAGGGACATTTGTTCAGCGCACATATCACTCGGAAGTCTCATGGCGCTTGCAGACAGCACCAGGTCAAGCACCTTCCTTGTCACATAGTTCACATTGTAAAACACCTTCCTATTGCACTTCTCACAGAATTCACAATGTAGACCCCCTTCTATGGTATTTCTCACTGAGTCACACTATGCATTGCCCCTTCCAACAGTATTTAAAACTGTATTCTGCCCAATCAGAAGCCCGTAAAGAAGATAGATAGGAAAGGGCGGAGCCAAAACCTGTCCTCTATAATGCTGTTTTAATTTTTGGCAGGGGCGGCTCCTCCGCAATGGCGGAGGAGCGTCGCCCCACTGGCTCAGAGCCAGCAGGTGAAAAATAAAGCAATACTCTATCATAGTTTTATTTTCCACCTGCTGGCTGTGCCAGCGTGCGTAGGGAGGGGTGTGGAGCCATGGGAAGTGGAGGAGGACTGTTTTGTGCACTTCTAAGTGCGCATGTGTGTATGGTCGGCCGTCTCAGGCCAGCCAAACACATAGGCACACTTAGGTTTTTCCAACCAGGCTGTATTAAACGGCCGAATTGGAGAAACAGCACAGACTCCCTGTCCTAAGCGGAGCGTCAAAGCAGCCAGACCACTCTGGCCAATCCCCATGTTGCTCTCATAGCATGAGAGCAGCGTGGGGATTGCACAGCGAGTCTGTGATGCGACCAAGAAGGACATCGAGGCCGGCAGATTCAGGTAAGTGTTCCTTTAAAAAAAAATATAATTAAACTACCCCCCTGTCCTCCCCTTCCCATGCCCCTGTGCCCCATCCACCCGCCTCACCACTTTTTGTTTGTGGCGGCCGCCACTGATTATTGGTTGTAATCATATGCGCTCCAGCAAGTACTTAAGCTGTTTCCAGCCAGACCTGAGATATAAGTGCAGCGTTCTTGCTCCACGCTGCTTTTTCCTGTGAGATGTGAGAGAGACCTGTGATCTTCTATTGCGAGCGGTGCTATTGTTTTCTCTAGACTGGAGAGGTAATAGAGGTCTGACCAAGACCCACTTAAATTAAACAATGCAACCAGTTTATTGCACCTTTTGAATACAGCACATGACTTCTGTGTTTTAGTTTAGGAATGCTGCAAATGTTTTCTACTATTCATCTTTGTATAATCTAACACTTAACCCGAACAATCTAACCCTAGGAAGGCCATACAGGATTCATGCGTGCTTTGTTGTCTATGAATGCTGGTGACGTATCCTCCTGCTAACTTTTGTGCAAGACAAACAATAAACATAAACGTTGCAACCTCTTTGTCAGACCCTATGAATGCAGCATGTTGGATTTCTGTGATTTACTCTTTGAATGGCTGAAGATGTACTTATTGTTTGATCTATGTATAAGCTAACACTTTGGCACACCACTGCATCTCCCAAGGCACTTCCAATGACCTATATATCTGTGCTTCTCTACTTCTGTATGCTAAAGATTTTATATTCTTATATTCTGCCTGCCCCAAATCACACATGTGTCACCCACACTGTTTTAGCATTCAACTAAGCCATATTATAATTCATTTCTTCAAAAAGAATGTTTTTCTAAGTTTATCCCCACTAAATCTGACAGGCCCTTTCCAAACAAAACAAAATAAACTGAACTAAAATAACTAGTTTTAGTGTCTGTAAGAACTAAACTAGGTTCATGTGAACTCATTAACACCTGCTTTTGAAGAGCATCTTGTATTACATTTCAGATGGTTTTCTTGATACACCGGGAATTTGCAAGTGTCTGGTTTATATTTTACAATCACTACACAAACAATGTGTAGTTAAAACTATTCTAGCCCTTTTGTTCATCTCTTGTTGGACCCCCTTCCCTGCATCCACTCCCTTCTTTCAAATGATCTCCACCTCAGACTCTCACATTGCTTCATCAAGGTATTACTATGTGAAAAACAGGTTAGCAAGATTCATGTACAAAAGTATTTATCCTCCGATTCTTTCGATAAAACTGACAAACATTTCAAGTACAATACTAATAAAGACACCAGAATACCGGTTAAGTAGTGCCTAGAAAGCTTAAAGCCGAGATGCTCCTTCAGGAGTGATACGCGCGCGATACCTTGATGAGCGCGCGATACCAAGTGACTAAATAAATAAATAAATGAGAAGCTCCTTCCTTTTCTTCTTGTCTAACATCGAACAGTGGACCAACGTTTTTCTTTTGTCATTACCCTTAAAGCTGGGAAGATCAAGGTATTACAGGAGATAAAACGCTATGTATTCCTATCAGATTCCTTAGCGCTTTCTGCATTTAAGTTTTCATTTACGTGAACTGCCCTAACGCTAAACACTGATGATTGTGGTTGCATTCTTGTTGTCTGCCAACCGTGAGGGTTCAGTCAAATTTGTTCAAAGTACCATGGAACAGCTTTTACCACCATGGGGATTCCACCCGGTCAATTTACCTCCAGAACCTGTCTTAAATCTTTGAAGCACGTATGCATGGTGACCCTCCGATGCTCATCATTATCCTGCCTTGATGATGACCCACAAATCCAACATCTGACGAAACTCCAGCGTCTACAGAACGCAGCAGCTAGGTTGGTGCTGGACATCCCCAGATCAGAGCCGGTTACCCACAGACTGAGAGCCCTCCACTGGCTACCAATGGAGAAAAGGATAAGGTTTAAGTCAGTCTGCCTAGCCTATAAGGCCCTCCACGGTTTAGTTCCACACTTTTTAAAAACACACCTGAAACGGTATGAGCCACACAGGAGCCTGAGGTCTGGTCAGGCAAAATTGAAACAGATCCCTAAATTCAAGCAGGTTGGGGGGGGGGGAAGCTTCCTGTTGCAGACAGCCAAGACCTGGAACCTTCTTCCTATTACAATAAAAAAACAGTCCCTTGCTCCTATCATTCAGGAAAGCTGTAAAAACCTGGCTTTTTGCCTCCTAGTTAGAGCACTATATCAACGGCAGTCTTTTCTACATCGACTTAGCGCCAAGACGCCCTTGGGCATTCGTGCGCTCTACAAATTTTCAAATCATCCACTAAGGTACAAACTTAGGGGCTTATTTACAAGCCTCTTGCACCACTTTTGCGTCACTTTTGCCAAGTTAAAAATGCCGCAAAAGTGGCGCAAGGGGCTTGTAAATCTGCCCCTTGGGTCACTATATCAACCATTGGATCATTATGTACATAAAAGCATTTATTGGCAACATTGTGTTCAATCATTAATTTAAATCTTTTTTATAATTGCTCCACTTCCACAGATAAATATATTTCAGCGCGTTACACCATTTTGACAATTCAGCACTTTTTGAGAACTGCATTACAATTCACTCTTTATCAGCACAATGTTTTGCAAATGATTTGTATTATGTAATATATGTGCATTTTCCAATAATTTTACTATGCATGATTTTTACGAATTTCCTTTGAAAGGTTTTGCACATTTTTATTGTGGACTTTGAAACAGCTAAGACTAAAGATTCTTCTACGCTTGGATCACTAATTGCTCAGACAGAGTCATTCATGCAAAATCCTACAAACACAAGAGATCCTCCAAACAGGCAAGTTGGTACACCACAGAACTGAGAATCACAAAACGCAACTGCAAGTGTCTTGAAAGGGAATGGTGCACCAGCAAGACGCCCACAGACTGAGCTGCCTTCAAGCTATCCCTCAACCAATGCCACCAACTCCTGAAAGACATGAAAAGGAGTGCCCTTGCCCACCACTTTGGAGCCAGTTCTAACCACAGCAAAAGACTCTTCAACATCGTCAGGAAGTTCTCCAACCCATTTGCCAATGAAAACATCATCACTCCAGGATCTGGTGCCACCCTGGCAGACTTCTTCCATGATAAGATCTCCACAGCTACAAAAACGTTGAACCCTAACCAACTGCTGCTAATATCTGTAGCCTCCTCGCTCCCACAGATGCAAACCCCAACCACCTGCTCACCACCTGGAACCAGCTCATCGTAAAAAACCACACAGCCATCATTACTCTGTCCATCCATGGACCCCTGTCCCCACCACATCTTCAACCTCCCAAATAGGGCCCACATGGCCTCCACCTCGAGAAGCTCCACTAACTCCCCATTCAGAAGAGATGTCAATTCAAGATGCTGATCCACACCTGCAAAGCCCTACACAACCAAGGACCAGCATACATCAACCATCGCCTGAACGACCTTCCCCTTCACCTCCGGACCCTATCCTCTCAGGTGGAAGTCAGGAGAGTACTCAAGACCTGGCTGTTCAACTGAACCCTCCCAATCAGCAAGGTTATCAGCGCCTGGTTACCCTCATGGGTCACTAGCTGCACTTTACAAGTCCTCTTTGAAGATTTATCTAAACAAAGTACTGTACAAAATGGATGCAGATAATTCATGAGTTATTCCTACAACTGAGCTGTTTTCTCCAAAAACAAATCGGATGAACATCTGCTGCTTAGTTACTTTGCTATATTTATCATTTTTCTTGTGTTACTTCAAGTTAGACTATAGCCACACAAGGATGAATAAGCAATGTTCAAGCATGCTTTGAAATTCCCTGGCTAACAAAAGTCAACTTCTTTGTTTTCAAGCCTTGATCATTTGACCAAGATCAGGAGGCGGACCACCTGTGTGAGTCTCCCGATACTCGCTATCAGTAAAACGAATCTTAGCTTTTAAGAATATTTTTACTGTGTTTACTGTGATTTTACTGTGATTTTAGAACTTGTATAGAATTAATCACTGTGCTGGGGGGAACAGAGCTGTGTTCAATGCTCTGAGCGCGTACACTCCTTGCCTAACTTCCGCATCATAGAAGCGCCAGGTCAGCATTCTAGTGGCTGGACCTAGGCGGCTCCTTCCCCTTCATGCTTAAAAAGCGCGTGATGACGCGACCGCGCATCATTTGACCAAGATCAGGAGGCGGACCACCCGTGTGAGTATCCCGATACTCACTATCAGTAAAACGAATCTTAGCTTTTAAGAATATTTTTACTGTGTTTACTGTGATTTTACTGTGATTTTAGAACTTGTATAGAATTAATCACTGTGCTGGGGGAAACAGAGCTGTGTTCAATGCTCTGAGCGCGTACGCTCCTTGCCTCACTTCCGCATCACAGAAGCGCCAGGTCAGCATTCTAGTGGCTGGACCTAGGCGGCTCCTTCTTCCCCTTCATGCTTAAAAAGCGCGTGATGACGCAACCGCGCATCATTTGACCAAGATCAGGAGGCAGACCACCCGTGTGAGTCTCCCGATACTCGCTATCAGTAAAACGAATCTTAGCTTTTAAGAATATTTTTACTGTGTTTACTGTGATTTTACTGTGATTTTAGAACTTGTATAGAATTAATCACTGTGCTGGGGGGAACAGAGCTGTGTTCAATGCTCTGAGCGCGTACACTCCTTGCCTCACTTCCGCATCACAGAAGCGCCAGGTCAGCATTCTAGTGGCTGGACCTAGGCGGCTCCTTCTTCCCCTTCATGCTTAAAAAGCGCGTGATGACGCGACCGCGCATCATTTGACCAAGATCAGGAGGCGGACCACCCGTGTGAGTCTCCCGATACTCGCTATCAGTAAAACGAATCTTAGCTTTTAAGAATATTTTTACTGTGTTTACTGTGATTTTACTGTGATTTTAGAACTTGTATAGAATTAATCACTGTGCTGGGGGGAACAGAGCTGTGTTCAATGCTCTGAGCGCGTACACTCCTTGCCTCACTTCCGCATCACAGAAGCGCCAGGTCAGCATTTTAGTGGCTGGATCTAGGCGGCTCCTTCTTCCCCTTCATGCTTAAAAAGCGCGTGATGACGCGACCGCGCAGCATGCACAAGGCAAGCCCGTCTGCGCCCGTCCGCGCCCAACAGGGCCCCGGGGCCGGAACCCCTGTTTCTCCACCACCAGAGTTGTACCACTACTCGTCTCTGCAGCTAAGACAGTTCAACAGAGCCCCTGATATTCGTTGTTTGCACTCTATCTCTCCGGATAATTTTTATAGACATTGCCCGAAATGTAAATCCACCCTTTCAAGTATTCAACCCGAATCTTCTTCTTGCTCCGCCCATTTTAGATTTCTATTATTAAACTGCAGGTCACTGCCAAATCACTCCACGGAGATTTCAATGCTCCTAACAGACTTAAAACCAGATGCCCTTTTCCTGACCGAAACTTGGCTAAGTTCCAGTTCAGAACCGGATATTATTCAAGCCCTCCCTCAAGGATTTACCATTCAAAGAACTGACCGGTCAACGGGAAAAGGTGGGGGGTTAGCAATTATCTATAAAGACAGCTATACCTGCCGCTTGCTAGGCAATCCAGTTACAGACTGTGAGAATGCTCACTTTGTTATTGAATGCTCACCTCGTACATCTTTCTCCGGTATTCTTGTTTATCGTCCCCCTGCCCCCTTAGGTTCCTTCCATCAGTCCATCTTAGAGGTTGCATCGAATCTTATTAGCTCTACACCCAACTTAACTGTACTTGGGGATTTCAACCTTCACTTTGATGTGGAATCAGCCACCAATGCAACCGAACTTTCCAAGGACCTTACAGTGCTCCAACTTATCCCTAGAATTAATTGCACCACCCATGTGAAAGGCCACCTTCTAGACCAGGTCTTCTCCAGTTTAGAAAACCTGCAGGGATCAGATCCCCTGCCTCTTCCATGGACAGACCACTCGTTGATTGACTTTACCTGGTCTCTACAAAATAACAAAACTCCTTTACTCACCTCATGGACACTAGGCCGTCGCTGGTCCAAACTTCCCCTAGAGGAATGGATCCAAGCGCTGGAACAAACCAGACCTAAACCTAATCCATGCCCAACTACGGCAAACAACGTCTTTCACGATTGGATAGACCAATCACTGGACTTAGTCCTCCCCAAAACTAAACTCAAAAAAACTGAAGGTTATCATAACTCTCCCTGGTTCACGCCCAACCTTCGAATCCTCAAACAACAATGTAAAATTAAGGAAAGACAGTGGAGGAAAGATTTCCTCCCGTCAAATAAAATTGAATACAGATCAACCATCCATAAGTACAAAGCTGAGATCAAAAAAGCTCAGTCTTCTTATTACGAAGACAGGATCCTAAAAGCGCAGAATTCATCAAGAGAAACCTATGCCATAATTAATAAACTCCTTAGACTTCCCGCCCCTCGTACAATCTCAGACCCCACCGGACAACGCTGCAACAAATTGGTGCAATTTTTCCATGACAAGGTCAAAGCAATCGTTGAATCCCTTCCACGGAAGAGTATGGACCCAGAAATGCAAGAAAGGCCTATCAAGTGTCCCTCTTCTAACACCGCGCCCTCTCTTGAGTCTTTTCCCCCTCTGTCTTTGGAAAAGCTTTTGGCCCTTTTGGTTTCCATAAAGAGTGGTTCTCCCAGGGACTCAGCCCCGTTGAATATTATGAAACAGGCAATAGATACCCTAGCCCCCGCCATGCTCCAACTGATTAACACATCACTCAGTTCTGGAGTGGTTCCTCCGAACTGGAAAAATGCTATGGTCAGAGCCCTTCTGAAGAAACCTAGCCTTGACCCCACCGACTTAGGCAACTACCGACCTATATCCCTTCTCCCTGCTATTAGCAAAATAACTGAAAAATTTGTCAACCTCACCCTATCTGATTTCCTTGAATCAAACAATCTCCTCCACCCTTCACAAACTGGATTCCGTCCCCATCAGAGTACAGAGTCCGCCTTACTGGCAGTCACTGAGGAATGTAGGAAAATCCTCGATGTTGGAGGATCTTCAGCTATAATTCTCCTGGACCTAAGTGCGGCATTTGATACCGTAAACCAATCAATCCTTATCCAGCGCCTAAAGAAAATTGGTGTTATGGAATAGCCTTACAATGGCTTCGCTCCTTCCTAGAAGGAAGATCCTTCCAGGTCTTTGAGGAAAACACTCCTTCCCATCCGATGCCTTTGCCCAGTGGGGTTCCCCAGGGCTCCTCACTCAGCCCAACTCTTTTTAATATTTATATGTCCCCCCTGGCTGACATTTTAGCCCCCTCAGGTATCTGCATAGTGAGTTATGCGGATGATACTCAACTAGTGGTGGCTCTTAATCCTCTCGATCCCTACGCCAATAAACTTCATTTCTGCCTGGAACAAATCTCCAAATGGATGGATCTATCCCAGCTTAAATTAAACGGGGGAAAAACTGAGATGATGGTACTAGGGAACCCGCGCTGTTTCCAGCCACAACTCATGTGGCCCTCCGCTATGGGCCCCCCTCCCTCCCCAAAAACCGAGATCAAGAGCCTGGGCATCTGGCTGGACAAGGACCTGAGCTTTAGGACTCAGGCCAGGAAAACTGCAGCCATTTGTTTTGGATTGCTGAGAATGGCTCCTGCCTCCCTCAGCAAGAAAAGTCATGGTACAATCCCTTGTTCTTTCAAGGCTGGACTATGGAAATGCTCTTTATCTGGGCTCCCCGGCATCTGCTATTTCCAACCTTCAACTAGTGCAGAACTGCGCAGCCAGAATACTTACAGGTTCCTCATCCAGACAATCAGCCAAGCCCTCAATTCAATCTCTACATTGGCTCCCCGTGAGGGATCGCATCAAATTCAAATCCCTGTGCATTGTGCATAAAATATTACGTGGGACGGGCCCTCCCATTAACTCATCCCTTGTCAGTCGCTACAAAGCTACTAGGGAACTAAGATCCGACAATCTCCATCTGGTAAAAGTTCCCAGAATACAAAGGACTAGAAGTGGAGGGCGGTTGTTTTCCTACAATGCCTCCAAGCTTTGGAACTCCCTGCCACTCCAACTGCGGACAACTGCCAAACACATGGCTTTCCGTAAAAAACTAAAGACTCTGCTATTTCCCTAAATCCGTCTCCTGGTCCTTGATCAGACCCATAGCGCTGGGACACTCCCGGGTAGCCATGCGCTCTACAAGTGTCCTTTCATTCATTCATTCATTCATTTAGCAGGATAAGTTCATGATGTCAGGATTGTCATTCTCACCACCACAAGTAAAAACCTTCTTTGCCTGCATTCCAAACAACCTCTGTGGCTCCTCTGCCCGCTTACTTATGGTTTCCTAGTCCGCCTTTCACTCTTTGTGGTGCCTCTTTCTGTTTTAAATTGGTGTCATCTTCGCCCTTGTGCAATAATGGACTATATGGGTTCTACTCCCGATCACTTACAATTACATTCTCGCCACTATACTGCAGATGGTCCTTGTAGGCCCTCTTCGCGAACAGAACCATGCCACTGGTATTAGTGCCTCCGACCGCTTACTTTGCACTTTCACCTTAACATTGCTACCCATTCTGGCGCCCAGTGTTCTCTTTGTAGCTATGTTAACTGCTGAATTACTGTTATTGGCAGTGTCTCATCTACACACTTCATATTTGGTTACATCTTCCGATAGCTTCAAACACAACCTCAACTCAAGATGAGCCATCTCTAAGGTTTCTTGGTAGCAAATTGTTTATCCTTAGGGATGAAAGACACAACATTTCCCCTCCAGTGTAATTAACAGAAGTAGAATGTAGTCCAATCTCTTTTCATGTTGGTCATCACATTGATACCTTGTAATGCCATCAGTACTCTGACACAGAACCAAGAGGATTGCATTCGAAGGGTAAAGAAAGGGAGAGAAAATGAAAAAGGTACAGAAAATGAATACACTTGCAAAACCTATCAAAGCCTTATCATCAGGTCTTTCTGGACATGTCACCAGCTGTTTGTAAGGAATTTATGTAGTTTAAGTAGCTTCTTAAGCAATCTTTAGAGTAGGTCACAGCATAGGTAGTTGCAAGAATTTTGCAAATTTGCTGTTTCCTGTTGCTCAACTTTGCACCTGCTTTAGATGTCATACGGTGCTCTGAAGTGTGAAGGATGACATACAGGAAACACCATGGAAAGCCAATGAAATTCATATATAGTCATTTTATGTATAGATTATGTGTCATTACGGATATATAATTTACTTCACTTCAGTGCTGATTAGCTTTGCTTCGTAAAACCTGCTTACCTAGAGAGATGGACCAGATATTAATAACACTTTACAATATTGGACTATTTCATCCCTGATCTTGAAAATATTTTTGATCATTGATATTGGTGTGTAAATGTATTAGGCAAAAACTTGTGAATCGATCTGTATTTCAGTTACATGCTGTATCTATCCATTGATTCCTACACGCCCTTCTTTAAAAAATGTTTAAGGATAGCTAAGACTACATTGGGAAGTGACTCAATCTTAGTCCAGAAGCTAAAGATACGTTCCTATTAAAATAATTTCACTTAGTTCTTAATATCATCGATCATTGATTTTTGCATTATCTTTAGCAATTTCATTTTAGGGATTAAAATACCTATATTGTTCAAATTATCCTGTATGCAACAGAATCTCGGAGTTTAAACCTAAAGACTAAAGCCCATAGAAGCACAACTTGTTTTCAATATTTCCTAATTTGACTGCATAGTTTAGTACCTTGGTGTAGCCTCAAGAATATGTGCAGCCCTTTACCAAGCACCTACATGAATAAAGAAATATTAAAATGTGATTGTAAGAATGAAAGTATGTACTATGTGCAGTGTATCGCTGTCTCAGTTACGCGTACCCAAAACATCGTAGGTCCATTAATCTGGTCTCACCCGAACCACGCATTCTATATTGGTCCACGTCCACCACTTCTCATTCACAATACTTTTGCTACTTTGAAAATGATCTGTGCACATATCTAGTCTTCTTCTGAGAGCCTGGTGTGTGCCACATAAAATGGCCAGGAGAAGAAAAACTACTAAAGTTTATCGTTAGCCAACAAAGTTGTGCTCTTTTTGTTATCAACTTCAGAGGAATGAAAGGCTGAGGTACCGCCGTTAAGAGCCCATTAACCTTCAAGAATTGAATTTCAGGCTTGTGACTTCCAAGTAACACACCGAAATTTGCAGTTGACTCCTTAATCAAGTGAACTCATGTGCGAGATTCCAAGTCAGGTCTTTAGTTATCCACAGTTCATTGGTGCTGGCGAATTAACAAACTGGACCATCTTTCTTAATGCAGCGGGTGCATTATCCCTCTAAATCATCTAACCATGTTTTCAAAATTCGGTCAGTCTTCTGATTTCATACACCTCAACATCTTAATTATTTTACGTGACCAGCAGGGTACTTACATATTGGTGCATTAGGTGTATTAACCCTACAGCTATCTTACTGGGGTTTGAACCGGTGATAACCAGTTAGTTTTTGCACAGGTGTTTTGAGGCAGGAGTTTAATCTTTTGAACTATTTTACCAGAGTGGAGAAGTGTGTGCCTGGGACGGGGACACACCCTGACTGTGGTGATGGGACATATTAATAAACAAGTAGATTTTGTAACCGATGATGAAAAGCAGCAAAAGAATTGCAAGGGAACATTTTAGTCTTTTATAGCCTTTTATAGCCTTTTATATTGGTATGTTATGCTTTGATACTTTGATCAATGTTACCGTTCGCCGGTACTAAGGAGCAATTACAAGTAGGGCTCCCAGTTTCCGTTTTTGCTGATTTTTACAGATAAATACAGACAGAAAACTATAGAAAATAGACTTTCTTTGGATGATTTTCACTACTGTCACTACTGCAGCTTCCTACGTACAGTAAACACAAAATAAAAATGGATGAATACAGAAACAATTAGCAACACATAAACATGGATAAATGCAGATGGAAATGTCAAAAACATAAGTACTATAAAGCCAGGGACTCCAATAGCAAGCTCTCCAAAAAAGGCTCTTTTTCTCCAGCACAACTCTAGAAGCCTTTTAAGAACCCACACGAGTGACGTTGCTGCAAATTTACCATAAAACACCTCCTTGATTCCCACATAACATGAAGAGACAGACTCTCTAACAGTTTTTTTCTCCAAAAACCTTTATTGAAAAAGGGAAATCAATGACACATTACAGGTTGTCAGTGCAGCGTTAATGCAGTCACATTTACACTTACATTTACATTCCACATTTGAAAAGGATGACCAGTAAAAAGAACACGGTACACATCATAGCTTCATTGGATGGTGATTATGGCTCATTAGGGGAAGCGCAGATAGGCCGTCCCGATGAGTGGGCATTACCTTCGGCACTGTCTCCGGCATTTGGTGTGTCAGTAATGAGGGAGTCTGATCATGTGTCACCAGGGGTGGCCAGTCGTTGCAGATAGGTGGTAAGAGGGACCCATTTGTCTGAAGGTCTGGCGGCTGCTGGGTTCAAGTCCCAAAATTCACCTAGTAGAGTCTGGCAGTGGGCGGCAACGTCCAACCAGTTTCTAACCGCGGGCGCCAGTTTACGCCCCCAGTGGATGGACACCCTACAACTCTCTAACAGTTTGAGCTGGATTTGTGTCAACAAAGTGATGCATACCAGCGCAAATTGTTGCTTTGGGATTTGCTTGAGTGTCAATCAAGTTTCTGGTTTGCCTTAAGGAATGTCCTCTGCCTAAGGTGACCAGGTGACTCAATGTCAACAAGTTTCCAAACCTCTTGGCCTGTGTTTTGATTTAACAACCTAATGCATGCTGGCAGTGTAGTCCTGGATTTAATGCCTTAAGGAATGTCCTCTGCCTAAGGTGACCAGGTGACTCAATGTCAACAAGTTTCCAAACCTCTTGGCCTGTGTTTTGATTTAACAACCTAATGCATGCTGGCAGTGTAGTCCTGGATTTAATCAGTTGATTAATTTAACCGATTCGCCCAAAAGAAATGGTCTGTAAAATAATACTCCAGGACTGGAAAATGTCTTCCTTATTAACAAAGTGTTACTGAGTAATCCCACATATAGGTCCAGGTCTTCAGGATACCATGCTTCCTGGGCTTGTCTACTCTCGATCACTGGTATCAGGTGCGACAGTCCAATTACCAACCAATAACTACAGTCCCAGGACAACAGAAGCCAGCGGTACTAAGCCATTTTGTGATCACAAACCCTGCAATTTGTGAAATCACAGGGTTTGCAAACCCCATTTAAGGCTTTGCAACTAGTAAAATGGGTTTTGGAATTCATTGCAAATCGTAGTTAGGAGGGGGCATGAAAGGAGCATCTCCTCCTACTTATGGATCACAAGGGTATGCATCAATGGTTTACCACTAAAATTGTGGTCATAAATTATTGATCAGTGACTGACACCTCAAAGGAGGTGACAAGTGATTCACAAAAAGGACGGTGTCCGCGTGGTTCAATTTTCCTGTAGTAGCCTGCTTGGGCGACCTATGGGAGCAGGTCCAAGGGATCTTTGCCTGCTCTGGGAAACATTTTTTTAAAGCAGGGATAGTGTCTTCAAAAAAATCAAAAAAGATGTGTTGCTTAAAAACACAAAGGTTGCCATTTGTGAATGAAAATACATGGAAGATTGTCTGCTGTTTCTTGCTGGACACCATCCCTTTGTTTATAGGTAGTCACAAGTAGTCACCTGCCTAATCAATATTCATTAGGGAGTTATTCTGTGAACCTCCACTGACTGGGAGTTTTTGTAATTTGATCCATTTATTCAGGGTCTTATCACACAACAGAGACAGGTCACAAAAAGTCAGGTCTTAGACCATTTTTTGAACAAACACATAACATTTCCATACATTTCCCGGCATATGGGCTCATATGTGTTTTTTAACTTTTACGACAACAGGGAACACTCATAGATCCGCAGTCTCATTTTGGGACCGTATAGTTTGCCTTCTCTGTCTACACCACGACAGACAACCACTTCCATAGATGACGTCACACCGCTTTGCGCCGTGACGCGTAGACAGCCAATTACAATCGCCTTTGGCGGGAGAACACGGACATAAAAACCGGCTCTCCCGAGATCATCTGCATCCACAGACTCCCGAAAAGCAGGCCGAAGTAGGTATGGGAAGTGGGTAGATGACCTTGAAGAAGTAAGTAGGGCTCTTGGGTCTGGAATCCCGATCCAAACATGGAGGATCCCGTTGGAACTGGGAACGCCTTCAGTAATAGGTCTTTTTCTTTTTTTTTTTACCCCTTTTTTCCATCACACTCTCAGTGTGTGACTATAGGTCCTGCCCCCTCGTGGGATTCATGTTGCTCGTGATGACAATTTCATCGTAAGCATTCCGCCTTATAATCTAATAAGACCGCCTTAACTACGGGTATACTCACAATAGCGCATACAATTTGGTATTAAAAATGCGGTTATACACAAGCGCCACCTTCCGCTTCACTCCCGCATTATTCTGCATAATAACCGGACAAGGCGCCCACCATGTCACAGCATAATTGTGCGAATACCAGAAGCATAATGTACTTTATGTTAATGTATGTTTGTACTGTCTGTTTCTTTCCACAGACTTTGAGCAACTTTAGGGGGACATACCTTCCCTCATCACCGCACCTTAGCGTGTGCGGCATCACCATTGGTCACGTAAAACACACCTGACCATCACGTTCTGTCACTCTAAACACTTACACATAGGTCCTGAAGAAAGCCAGCAAACGTAGCTGCCTGGCTCAAACATGCAAACCTGACCTTCTATTACAGGATATGAGAGACATAATTTAATCTCTGCCCATATCCACCTCCCTTTTTAACACTGCCAGAGGGCCCACCATTAAAATACCCACCTTTAGTTAAAAGGGACCCAATGGACAGTTTTTAAACTTCACCAATACAGCACCACTCTACACTCAGCACACAAAAAACCAGCTCCGCTGTAATTCAGGCGTTGAAGCACACCCGAGGTGCACTCGGCACCTTGAGTGGGACCCGATGATGAAGCATGCCACCAACTAGGTTGGTGGGTGAGGGCTTTCATAAAAAAACAAATGGTTTTCCCAACACATGAACATCTAGCTTCTAAAGTGTGAGCAAGTTCTTATTGATATTTATTGTACTATCCAGGGGAAGTGAACTAGCCCTCACATCGACCCCTTTTCCTCATTCTCTCATTTGATTTATATAGTTTGGAACTACCCTTTGTGACCTCTCCCTCCGTACATTAAGCACTAGGTTGTGAAATCCCTTACACAAGTCCAGAGCTCTCAAGTTTGCTCGTATGTGAACGAGTAGCCCATTCAGCATCGGCTTTCTGCTTTGCATTTTGGGGCTTGTAGTTCTGTTTATTCAATTATATAATCAGAAACACAAGCACCAGTTGGCAAAGTGAAAAACTGTACTAGCTGAGCTACTCACGCACAAATCTGGGGAACTTCAGATCGCTGCAAATATACTCGATTTGATTTGATTTACTTACTTTATTCGGTATCCATCAATACCATAAAAGTACCAAACAAATATTTAAAACACGGACAGTAAACATTCTACCATTATTTTAAATAATTTAAAAACACTATATAACCTGTAAAAATACAAAACATCATGAAATGCAGGTAGAATAGACTAGCAATTTAATTTTTAAGAGAATTATCTGAGATAAAAGATCAGTGTAAGACGAGAGAGAAATTTCGTGTCCCAAATCAGCAACCAGAGTCTATCGTTTTTCTTAATCTAGCGGCCATCCTTAAAACATTTACAGTACAAAAAAGAGTGAGGGGCTCCTCAGACAATTTTTAAAAAAGAAACGCCACCCTTGCTTGTTTGAACCTTAAGGACTTTAGAATATTCTTTAAAAACAACGTCCTGGGATGAGCATAAAAGGGGCACAATAAAACAAAATGAAGCGTATCCTGAGGAGACTTATAGTCGCAGCCGCAAGGGCCCCTCAACTCAATCGATGATAAAAACCCAGATGGGCTCCCCAGTGTGTGATGCAATAGGTACATCCTGAATCTAGTCATCAGGAATCTGTCTTGGGCGTTGTAAATATGCGCCAGGTATGGTTCCAGTTCTGGACTAGATTTGGCAAGCAGATGTGCTCTCACGGTTGGTTTAATCATTTCAATATCTTCCCTGGCAGACGCCCTCTGCTTTTCGAATGCCAACTTAATAAACTCCTTGTCCCGTTCTGCCAGCAAGTTTGGGTTATTATAATAATCAGCAAAACCCAGACCAGAGAGTTTCCTTTACAAATTTGTTATGCCCATGCTCCCTGTTAATGCAATCCGTTAGGATCTGCCTGCCTAAGGTAGCTTCGGGGTTAGTCCATATGTTTATCCAACAGGATAGATGCTTTAGTTGGATCTCGTCTCTGATGTAAGAGAGACCTAGCTCTTCGTGAATTGAGTAGGATGGGATACTCTGTGGGACTCTAAGTAACCTACGCAGGAACTTATTTTCTTCAGCCTGTATCCTTTTGGGGTCAATAAATCCCCATACCTCATGCCATATAAGATTTTTGCCTTGCTAATGGCCCTATACAAATTCACAATTTGTTCTGGAGGGCATCGTCCCAGCCTGTGTGCGAATTTCATGGTTGCCCCAGAAGAGCTGGTAAGGGAACTGCATTTCTCATCTAACAATTTATTGAACCTATTACGGGTGTCAAACACAATTCCCAAATAAGAAAATGCCTGCAAATATACTCACTTATTGCACAAAATGAAATTTAGCAATATCTTAAAGTGTACTTCCAACAACTATTTCTATGGGAACTACCTTGCATCAAATCAGGACCTTGTCAAGACACACATGAGAAGTATTTACCTGGTGGTTATGTTTTTCTGTGCACAGCCACAGAACTAAAGACAACCCTGGCTAACAGCCAGGGTGTGGGAATTGAAAAGGTTTTCTAAAGATGCTTGCAAGTTCTTTCTTGTTTTCATTCACATTTGGAAAATATGCCCTTTATTTACAGTACAACACTCCTGAGTGAGTACTCCTAGCCAAGGGCTGTGTTGCATAAACTGAAAACACTGAGCAAATTATATTTTGTGCAGTCTCTGGTGCACATTGCTGGAAAGTGGTCCTAGGCACATGTGATACAACCAGGAAGCCCTTCCTTTTTACCCGTAACAGGTCTACACGCCCATTGTTAAAAACAAATTACAGGCCCCAAAATGCAATGCTCGGACTGGCCGAAGTGAGCATCGGGCGTTTCCTCGGGAGCCTGGAAGGGTGCGGGCCAGTTTTGCAGAGGTGGGGGCAGGTTTTGTTACTAAGGGCCAGTTTTGCTGTGGTGCTGCAATATCAGCCCCCAGTAACAAAAGCAGTAGTGCTTCACACTTGCAAACCCCCTAACCCCTCCCACATCCCCCTGGGGCTGGTCCAACAAAATTGCCAGGGCTGCTTTGGATTCCCAGTCCAGCACTGGCCACCGATACCTTCCGAAGCTGCTACACTTGACTCAGAGTTACTATGGTTGCAGGAGCTTTAAGACCCTCTCCACGATAGCAAACCCATGGGTGCTGGACCACAAAATAGGACACAATCTGATTTGCGTAGGGGTGTGCTCCTTAAGGATGCCAGTTGAGACCGTTTCAGCACCAAAACACTTCTTCCAGCCTAGGGGTTTTCTTTTACACGCCATTAATTTCAACTATGATAGTCAGGTTTAGTTAATTGAAATCAAAATAAGACTGCACTACATCAAGGATGTAAAATGTTGGAAAATAAGTCCCTGACATACGAAGTACTGTTCTAATGGCAAAGAATGATTTGGAAACCCTAGTTCCCTGTACAAAGTGCAATATGCTACTTACCCCCAAACATGTTTCTAATAAAGAACAAGCTGCTGACCAGGATGCTCCGCAAGGGAGCACAACAAAATGTTGATCACAAAGGAGGTGATCTATGTTTTGTGCAAACTCCTGGGGCACAGGTAAGGCACTTATAGGTCCCAATGACACTCCAAGGGCCCCATAAGCATCCCTGAGCACATTCCCAGGTCTATGCACGAATAGTTGCTTCAGTCCTCTTTTTTCTTTGAATTCTGGGACTTGTAGTCTTGTTTATCTCATTATAAGACCAGGACAAGTGCATGCCAAAGCTGTGGGTGAGAATAACACCCTTTTGTGGTGCGCATGGTGCTGCATTGCTTTTCATTCTGGCACTGCATGGTGCAGTGATAGGTCAGGTTTGTCCACCCAACCCCAGGTGGTGGTCATTACATTCTTCTTGCCTGTGGCTTCACTAGAGGTAAGCACTCAAGGGGAAAGATTAAGTCCTAAAAGATGCTTGGTGTAAATTGCCTATTATTTGCAATGCACCCAGACAAATCCCCAGAAAGAAATTAATTTTCGAGCACAAGCTCTAATCACTGTGAATCAAGGTACCACTGAGACAGACTCACGCTCCTTGGTACCAGAAGGGCCCCAAACGTACCTTGCACCCCTTTAGCGGACCCCACGCCTCTGGCTCGACCTCAGCTTTTACCGATTGGGGGAGGATGCTGCTGCACTAAAGAATGGGGGGGCACTAATGAGGATACCTGCTGAACTAAAGAATGAGGGAAGATACTGCTGAATTAAGAATGGGGGAGGATACTGCTGCACTAAAGAATGGGGGAGGACACTGCTGCAATAAAGAATGGGGGAGGATGCTGCTGCACTAAAGAATGGGGGAGGGCACTGCTGCACTAAAGAATGGGAGAGGATACCTGCTGAACTAAAGAATGGGGGAGGATACTGCTGAACTAAGAATGGGTGAGGATACTGCTGCACCACAGAATGGGGGACACAGTTGCACTAAGGAATGGGAAGGATACTGTTGCACTGAAGAATGGGGGAGGACACTGCTGCATGAAAGAATGGGAGAGGATACTGCTGCACCATAAAATGGGGGGGACACTGTTGCACTAAAGTATGGAAGAGGACACTGCTGCACGAACGAATGGGGTAGGGTACTGCTGCACTGAAGAAAGGAAAAGGAAATCTGCTGCACTAAAGAATGGGTGAGGACAGTGTTGCACTAAAGAAAGGGGGAGGATACTGCTGCACTAAAGAAAGGAGAAGGATGTCTGTTACATTAAGAAAGGGAACGTAAAAAAGGGAAAAGATATTGATTGCAATGGAGAAAAGGGGATAGGAGATCTGCTGCAATTAAGAAAGCGGAAGGATACCTGCTGCATTAACAAAAGGAGAAGGATATGGCTGCACTAAAGAAACGAGAAGGATACGGCTGCACTAAAGAAAGGGGACAGATACCTGCTGCACTAAAGAAAGGGGAAGGATACTTCTGCACTAACGAAAGGAGAAGGACACTCCTGCACTAAAGAAAGGAGAAGGACAATGCTGCACTAAAGACAGGGGATATATATGGCTGGGCTGCACTAAAGAAAGGAGAAGGATGTCTGTTACATTAAGAAAGAGGAATATATGAGGCTGCACAAAGGAAAGGGGATGGATGCCTACTACCCTAAAGAAAAGAGAAGGACAGTACTGCACTAAAGAAAGGGGACAGATACCTGCTGCTCTAAAGAAAGGAGACAGACACATGCTGTACTAAGGAAAGGGGAAGGATACTGCTGTAATAAAGAAAGGGGAGGGATACTTGCCGCATTAACAAAGAGGAAGGATACCTGCTTCACTAAAGAAAGGGGACGGAGACCTGCATCACTACAAAAAGAGGAAGGATACCAGCTGCACCAAAAAAGGAGACAGATATCTCCTGCGCTAAAGAAAGGGGAAGGATACCTGCTGCCCTATAGAAAGGGGAATTATACTGTTGCACTATAGAAAGGGGAAGGATGCCTGCTGTGTTAAAAATGAGGGAAGGACACTGCTGCACGAAGAAAGTGAAAGGATAATGCTGCACGTAGAAAGGGAAAAGACATCTACTGGCTAAGGAAAGGGGAAGGATACTGCTGCACTAAAGAAAAGAAAAGAATACCTGATGCACTAAAGAAAGGGGAATGATACTGCTGCACAAAAGGAAGGGGAAGGATAATTGTAGGACTTGGCTTTTTTGGCTAAAGTTCCCTAAACTTTTTGGCTTTTCCCCTAGACCGTGTTCCTGTGAAGTTGTTATGTTATACAGTTTATTAAGCGCACAGCTGCCCCAGCAGAGGGGTGTCTCGTCACTGAAAGCAGAAAATTGCGATGCCTCTACCAACAGAAGGGCCATAGAGTTGCCAATTTAGATGCTTTGGGTACTTTGCCACTGCTGATCAGTGTCAAAGTACCAAAGGTTCCCTGTGTAAAGTGTAATGGTAATTGGTTGGCCATGATTACTATGTTACCTTGCTAGTAAAGTCCCTAGTGATGTGCACTGTGTGTGCCAGGGCTAGTAATGCAAAGGCGCGCAGAGAAGGGAACTCAGGCCTGCAGTTTAGGGCCTGGGCGCTGTGTGCTAAATTAGCATGTTTTCCTAATAAGTGCAACCACTTGTCAGGCCTTACTTTCCCTTTTGCGTACACAGTGGGCACCCCTGTGGTAGGTCCCAGGTAACCCCTGGGCAGGGTGCAGTGTGGGTAAAAGGCATGACATATTCTAAGGTGTGTGTTATGTCCTGACAGTAAAAAACACTTCATTTCGTTTTTCACTGGTGAAAGGCCATTCTGCCCACAGGACAGAATGGGGAGGCTGGATATTGTGTTTGTTAGCCTAGTGTCTCAAAGGATTAAAATGGAGAGGTGAAGTTTAGTATGTATGAACTCACAGTGTCATAAGACATCTTTTTTTTTGTCACTGTGTGTTCAGAAACCACTCTTTTAGAAAGTGGCTGAGTTTTGTGCTTTAAGCATTTCTGTGTGTCTCTGCTGTATGTGGATTGACTGTCTGGATCTCAGAGGGGAGGGGTGAGATGGCACCAGGCTGACCTGCATCTGGAGAGAGGGCGTAGGAGAATCCCCAGGAGGTGAAGAGGCCTGGGTTGCAACTATTAAACAATCGACCAATCTCCAGCTGAATGATTAAGGATTCAGACCCCCAGTATCAAAGGGAGAAAGGCGACACTGGGAGGGAGATACCCAGAACTGATTTAGGCAGGGGTCAGGGTCTCCTGAGCACAACGAACTTCAAAGACATTGAGGGGTATAACTATGAGTGCTGAGGCCCCTGAACGCTGGAATAGGAATCAAAATGGATTGAGACTGAAAAGGCTTGGACCCATTTTGTGGTCAAGAGAAACCTCTGCTAAGGAAGGAACAACTGAAAAGACTGCTGGGAAGGACTAATCCTTGCTTCGTGATCTGGGGCTGGTCTGCAGTTTGCTGTTTTAACCAAGGAAGAGGCTGTTGGGACTGTGATCATGCACCTGGGTCCCCCTGCTTGAAGAAGACTGTGCTTTGTGCTGTGTCTTGTAACCCAAGGGCCCGAGGTGAGCTGGCTCCCTGTTTGAAATGCAGGAACATAAATGTTTCCAGAGAGTTCAAGCGATGCGGTGGGTGTGTGTTGTGACAGCTTGAAACCCTCAGAAGGTGTGCCCTGTGATTTTGGGCACACCAAGGTGAAGAGAGACTCGGACGCGCTGGGAGCGTGTTGTGGTGCACCGCAGCCGTCAGTGAAGAGCGCCTGGTCAGCGTGTGCATCGGAGGTGACGTGAGACTCGGACGCGCAGGGTGCGTGTCGGGGTGCACTGCCGGTGCTGGTGAAGAGCGCTGGGTTAGCGGGTGCATCGGAGGTGGAGTGAGTCTCGGACGTGCAGGGTGCGTGTCGTGGTGCACAGGCAGAATTGGTGAGGAGCGCCTGGTCAACGTGTGCATCAGAAGTGGAGCGAGTCTCTGACACGCAGGGTGCGTGTCGGGTGCACCGCAGGCGCTGGTGAAGAGCGCCTGGTCAGTGGGTGCAGTAGAGGAGAAGTGAGCCTCGGACACAGCGAGCATGTCGAGGTGCGGCCGGAGGCGTTGGTGAAGAGTGCCTGGATATCGGAGCACCAGGAGTTGGAGTAAGTCTCAGTGAAGCAGCGTGCGTGCTGTGGTGCAACCTGGGACTGTGGAGGTGATCAGCTGATCATCGTGTGCACCAGATGAAAGTGAGTCTCTGCAGCGCGGTGTGCGTGTCTTGGTGCAAATTGAGACCGCAGGAGGGAGTGCCTGGTGAGCGTGCACTCGGAGTCAAAGTGAAGACCCATCAGCGTTGTGTGTGTGGCTTTGTGCCCGAGGAGAACCAGAGAGTGCTGTGGTGAACGTGCACCCGGAGTAAAAGCAATCTCAGGAGCGTAGGGTACTTGTGCCCCGCGGCCGCCTGAGACCTTCTTAACAGCTGCGGCCCGTACTGCAAGCCCCAGGGGAGCTGAGCTGCCAGGCTGAGCCACTACGGCCCATTGAGAAAGTTCTACATGGTAGTCCCAGTTCGGGGAAGGAGAGAAGAGTGGGGTCGCGCCCCCAGGTAACGTGGAGCATTGCCTGGGCGGGGTAAGGGCTTGGAGGGACACTCTCTCAGCCTCTCAGTCCTGCTGGCGACATGAGCCTTTGCTTCGGCTCAAATTGGGGCCCGTACTGACCAAAGGAGTGGAAGTATTGGGGCCCGAGTGGGAAGCTGTACTGTGTGTCATAATTGATCCGTGTGGGGGGGCAACTGTTATCGAAGAGGCTGACTGCCGTAATACACATTGCCAATATTGCTGCTAACGAACTGCCTTATGACGCCGGACATTATTCCTGCATAACAAAGTACACGATTGTAGCGCTACGCAGTGCATTATTTCTCCCTTGCAAAGTACACGATTGTAGCGGCCCGCATTGCATTATTTCTTCATTGCAAAGTACATGATTGTAGCGGTGCGCATTGCATTATTTCTTCATTGCAAAGTACGTGATTGGGGTGTGACGCATTGCATTATTCATTCATTGCACAGTACAGGATTGTAGCGGTACGCAATGCATTATTTCTCCCCTTGCAAGGTACCGGGTTGTGTCGTTACGCATTGTATCATTTCTCCTTTGCCCAGCTCAGGAGTGTATCGTTACGCAGAGCACTATTGTTTGTTCATTGCAACATGTGTGATTCTAGCATTAAGACCAGCATAGCATTGCAAAAGCGGTGGTTGGAATTTGAACCTACCAAACAGCCGGAACGAATATTACCCTGTATTATATGTTGGCTTTTGTATCGTGTGGTCTGATCGTATATCTTTTTATATTAAGTTTATACTTGTTTTATCAAACTTGTGTGGAGTCCATTTGTGGTGTCATCAGTGGGTTGCTTTGGGCGTGGTTGCACATACTGTACACTTGTGCTTTGGAGATAGGCCTGGCTGCTTGTGCCAAGCTACTAAGGGGGTGAGCAGGGCTATCTCAAACGGTGTCCTTACTTTGCCTACCGTTGAGTTGGGAGTCCTGGGTCGCGCATTTGTGATAGTGGGGCGCGACTGAGAGTCCGGCTTCCAACAATACTGATGCACTAACGAAAGGAGAAGGACACCTGCTGCATCAAACAACGTAGAAGGATACCTGCTGCACTAAAGAAAGGAGAAGGATACCTGCGGCACTCACAAAAGAAGAAGGACACCTGCTGCATCAAACAACGTAGAAGGATACCTGCTGCACTAAAAAAAGGAGAAGGATACCTGCGGCACTAAAGAAAGGAGAAGGATACCTGTGGCACTAAAGAAAGAAGAAGGATACCTGCTGCATCAAACAACGTAGAAGGATACCTGCGGCACTAAAGAAAGGAGAAGGATACCTGTGGCACTAAAGAAAGAAGAAGGATACCTGCTGCATCAAACAACGTAGAAGGATACCTGCGGCACTAAAGAAAGGAGAAGGATACCTGCGGCACTAAAGAAAGGAGAAGGATACCTGTGGTACTAACAAAAGAAGAAGGACACCTGCTGCATCAAACAACGTAGAAGGATACCTGCTGTATCAAGAAAGTAGAAGGATACCTGCTGCACTAAAGGAAGGAGAAGGATACCTGCGGCACTAAAGAAAGGAGAAGGATACCTGCGGCACTAAAGAAAGGAGAAGGATACCTGCGGCACTAACAAAAGAAGAAGGACACCTGCTGCATCAAATAACGTAGAAGGATACCTGCTGCATCAAAGAAAGTAGAAGGAAACCTGCTGCAGTAACGAAAGAGGAAGGATATCTGCTGAGCTAAAAAAGGGGAAAGGCACTGCTGCACTAAAGAAATGGAAAAGATGCTGTTGCACTAAAGATTGGGGGGCATATTATCAAGACAGGCCGCTTTAGCGGCATAAAACTGCTGCTAAAACGGCGATAATGGGCTTGATAATATGCTCTATGGAATTCCAATTGAAGCCCATGTTAGATGTGAAGGACATCTAACATGAGCTTCAATTGGAATTCCATAGAGCATATTATCAAGCCCATTATCGCTGTTTTAGCGGCAGTTTTCTGCCGCTAAAGCGGCGACAATTTTATCGCCTGTCTTGATAATATGCCCCTGGGATTGATACTGCTGCAGTGAAGAAAAGGGACGGATACTGCTGCACTATAGAAAGGGAAAGGAAACTGCTTCGCTAAAGAAAGGGGAAGGATACTGCTGCATCAAAGTAAGGAGAAAGACATTGATGGACTAAAGAAAGGGGAAGGATACTGCTGCATCAAAGAAAGGAGAAGGATACCTGCTGCACTAAAGGAAGTGGAAAGATACCTGCTGCACTAAAGGAAGTGGAAAGATACCTGCTGCACTGAAGGAAGTGGAAGGATACCTGCTGCACTGAAGGAAGTGGAAGGATACCTGCTTCACTGAAGGAAGTGGAAGGATACCTGCTGCACTGAAGGAAGTGGAAGCATACCTGCTGCACTAAAGGAAGTGGAAGGATACCTGCTGCACTGAAGAAAGTGGAAGGATACCTGCTGCACTGAAGGAAGTGGAAGGATACCTGCTGCACTGAAGAAAGCTGAGAGACCCTGCTCTTCTTTATGTTAGGGGGCGGGAATGCTACAGCAATAATGGAATTGGGTTGAGGAGGTTCGCTGCACTAACATAAGTAGGAGTGAGACCTTCTGACCGTATAAGGCTGAAGATAACCCTACTGCATTACTAAATGAGGAGGGAGGGACATGCTGCACTAAAGAAAGGAGAGGGGTTGAATCTGCTTCTTTAAAGGAAAAGGAGACTGATGGGTGATGTAGTAAAGGACATGGGGCATCAGCACTAAAGCAACGGAGAGCAGCATCACACAGGTAGGAGTAAGGACGCACTGCTGCACTAATGGAAATGAAATGAAGCCCTTGCTGCACTACAGGATGAGTGAGAGCGGTCTCTGCCCTAAAGGAAGGGGATCTTGCTGCAATAATGAAGAAAGGATAGAATTGCAGCAGTAAAGGATGGAGGGAAGACCGTTCTGGACTGAAATATGGAGAAGGAGATCTGCGGTTAAGAAAAGGGGAGGGAGACGTCTTTGCACTAAAAGAAAGAGGGCAGCCAAAGATTTCTGTGGGGGAGACCTGCAGGGCTAAAATAATGGGGTGAGGAACATGCTTCACTATAGAAAGATGGAGACAATCATAGCAGAAAACTAAAAAGATGGGCTACGTCACTGGAGGAGGGAGGACCTTGTTGCACTCAATAAAGGAAAGGGAGACTGACTGCACTGAAGGAAAGAGAAGGCCAACTGAACTGTTGAGATTCGCAGTGCATGCTGCTGTCCTAAAAAAAGGAGGGAGAGAACCACTGCACAAGAGGCAGGGATAGAACCACCTGCACAAGAGGCAGAGAGAGAACCACCTGCAACAGTGGCAGGGAGAGAACCACCTGAACGAGAGGCAGGGAGAGAACCACCTGCAAAAGAGGCCGGGAGAGAACCACCTGCACGAGCGGCAGAGAGAGAACCACCTGCAAAAGAGACAGGGAGAGAACCACCTGAACGAGATGCAGGGAGAGAACCACCTGCACGAGCGGCAGGGAGAGAACCTCCTGCACAAGAGTCAGGGAGAGAGCCACCAGTACGAGAGGCAGGGAGAGAACCACCTGCATGAGCAGCAGGGAGAGAACCCCCTGCACAAGAGGCAGGGAGAGAACCACCTGCACGAGCAGCAGGGAGAGAACTTCCTGCACAAGCGTCAGGGAGAGAACCACCTGTACGAGAGGCAGGGAGAGAACCACCTACACGAGAGGCAGGGAGAGAACCACCTGCACGAGAGGCAGGGAGAGAACCACCTGCACAAGAGGCAGGGAGAGAACCTCCTACACAAGAGTCAGGGAGAGAACCACCTGTACGAGAGGCAAGGAGAGAACCACCTGCACAAGAGCAAGGAGAGAACCACCTGTATGAGAGGCAGGGAGAGAACCACCTGCACAAGAGGCAGGGAGAGAACCACCTGCAGGAAATGCAGGCAGAGAACTACGTGCACGAGAGGCAGCGAGACAACCACCTGCACAAGAGGCAGGGAGTACCACGTCACTCAAAGAGGGAAGAAATGCCATTTATGGAAAAGAGGGAGACCCTGCCTCAGGTTGAGTGATTAATATGATGTGATGAGGTAAAAAGGAGATAAGTACATTCGATTGATCATAATCAAAATGTGTAAGTGGACACATTCTACTTCAGAAATGGAAGAAGGATAAACAGAAGTAGCTTTAGCACAAAAGAAAGGGGGGATCCTGCTAGCACCAATAGAAGAGAGGAAGAGGCAGTTGGAAAGATCCTGTTGACAATAATAAAATATGGCCAGAGGAGAGAATTTGAAGCTGTACTAGAAAATTTACAGATTTAACAACAACCCTGCTTGTTGATTATTGATGAGGCAGCTAAACATGGCCATATGTCTATATTTTGTGTTTGTCTTGTGCACCATGAGCCAACCGAGCTGCCACCCATGGCATCCTCCGGACAAACTGCGGAGGCTGCCCCTTCCCCCATCTGGCGACCAAGACCTGGAACGACCTCCCCCTGCAGCTCAGAGCCTCACCATTGCTCCAGCAATTCAGGAAGGACCACAAGATATGGATGTTTAACCGATAGGAGAACAGGCAGTTTTTATCAGACGATGCCTTGAAACCCTCATGGGGGAAGCAGCCGCACTCTACAAATCCTGATTGATTGATTGATTGATTGATTGATTGATTGATTGATTGAAAAAGACAGTGGAGTGCTTTATAGGTTCAAAGGCAAGCACACAGGCAACTAAGGCTAGAAAAAGTAGTTGGTTTGTAGATTATTGCTGCATTGCGATGTAGGGTTCTGTAAAGAGGTACGTCTTCAACTCATTTCTAAATTGGAGCAACATTTGGTGACCCTGGTCACTGCTAGGATGTTGTTCCAGATCCTGGGAGTACAGATGGCACCAGATGTTGGAGCTGGAGTCATGTTCTTTCCCTGGAAGATACTTTTTATACTTAGAAACAAGTGTTCCTGCCACACAAGCTAAACAAATGAAGAGGGAAGTAGTGGGGCTCCAAAAAACCTGTTAATGGGTGAAGATCTAGGCACTCTGGATGAATTAAAACATAGGCACTGGCACTAACTATAGGAGGGAAAGAGTAATTCAACACTGACTAATGGTGAAGGGGGATAATGGCACAGAAGTTAGAAGTAGGCACTAGTACTTAATGAAAAAGGGAAGAAGCCTATGATACTGACAGATTGGGAAACAGATTTTGAGACTGATGTAAAGGAAAGGATGACTGTGGCACTTATTGAAGGCAAGAAGATGACCAGAAAACTGGATGGAATGGGAAATAGTTTCCAGCTGAGGATTATAAGTAATGTTGTAACATGTTAGTGTGCACCAATGTTCACACTGTATGCTACCATCCTTTAAATGAAAAAAGCAGGCTAATTCAATTTTAAGCCGTAAGGCAATGAATATGGGCAATGTTGTGTAGCGCCAAAAACAGCACAATGACTCCCAAACCTACCAAAAGATCACAATGCCAGCATCAGTTCATTAGAAATTAATTAAATCCATACACAGTTCTGTCAATGCATCCCTTATTTTTGTTTTTTTTAATTGCTCTAAAATGCCAAGGTGTATGCAAACCTGAATAAATAAATAACTCATGTAGCCTCTCTGCCATATTCTGCTTCCAGATCTTCAAGCCCCTGACTCAAGCCTCATCTGCCCTCATTTCTAAGTTTCACCTATATAACACACATCTTACCCAGGGGAAAATACCCAGAATCCTTTATGTCTGCCTGTTGGAAATGACCATCTTATGTGTGGCTTTACCCAGATTTGTGCCTTCTTTTGCTGAACCTGTTTGCATTGGCCCTGTTGAAAGATCCTGTTGACAATAATAAAATATGCCCAGAGGAGAGACTTTGAAGCTGTACTAGAAAAGGGAGGCAGATTATAATAGTTCTAAAGTGGGGGCTGATAAGAAGACCCTGCAGCACAAAAGGCAAATTCTCTTTACAGTAATGGAAGTGTGAGGGAGGGAGACCATGTTCAGTACTGGAAAGTGTAGGTAGAGACTCTTCTACACTCTTGCTAAGAAAAGGGAGAGTGATCCTGCAGTATCAAGTTAAGACTGAGCTAGGCCATCCAAAGGCGAGAGCACATGGTCCATTATGCCCCAGGACCTGCACTAATTCAAGGCTCAGCATTTCAACTGCAAAATCAATTTACAGATTTAACAACAACCCTGTTTGTTTATTATTGATGAGGCAGCTAAACATGGCCATATGTCTATAATTTGTCTTGTGCACCATGAGCCAACCTAGCTGCCACCCATGGCATCCTCCGGACAAACAGCGGAGGCTGCTCCTTCCCCCATCTGGCGACCAAGACCTGGAACGACTTCTCCCTGCAGCTCAGAGCCTCACCATCGCTCCAGCAATTCAGGAAGGACCACAAGATATGGATGTTTAACCGATAGGAGAACAGGAAGTTTTGATCAGACGATGCCTTGAGACCCTCATGGGGGAAGCAGCAGCACTCTACAAATCCTGATTGATTGATTGATTGATTGATTGATTGATTGATTGATTGATTGAAAAAGACAGTGGAGTGCTTTATAGGTTCAAAGGCAAGCACACAGGCAAGTAAGGATAGAAAAAGTAGTTGGTTTGTAGATTATTGCTGCATTGCGATGTAGGGTTCTGTAAAGAGGTACGTCTTCAACTCATTTCTAAATTGGAGCAACATTTGGTGACCCTGGTCACTGCTAGGATGTTGTTCCAGATACTGGGAGTACAGATGGCACCAGATGTTGGAGCTGGAGTCATGTTCTTTCCCTGGAAGATACTTTTTATACTTAGAAGCAAGTGTTCCTGCCACACAAGCTAAACAAATGAAGAGGGAAGTCGTGGGGCTCCAAAAAACCTGCTAATGGGTGAAGATCTAGGCACTCTGGATGAATTAAAACATAGGCACTGGCACTAACTAAAGGAGGGAAAGAGTAATTCAACACTGACTAATGGTGAAGGGGGATAATGGCACAGAAGTTAGAAGTAGGCACTAGTACTTACTGAAAAAGGGAAGAAGGCAATGATACTGACAGATTGGGAAACAGATTTTGAGACTGATGTAAAGGAAAGGATGACTGTGGCACTTATTGAAGGCAAGAAGATGACCAGAAAACTGGATGGAATGGGAAATAGTTTCCAGCTGAGGATTATAAGTACTGTTGTAACATGTTAGTGTGCACCAATGTTCACACTGTATGCTACCATCCTTTAAATGAAAAAAGCAGGCTAATTCAATTTTAAGCCGTAAGGCAATGAATTTGGGCAATGTTGTGTAGCGCCAAAAACAGCAAAATGACTCCCAAACCTACCAAAAGACCACAATGCCAGCATCAGTTCATTAGAAATTAATTAAATCCATACACAGTTCTGTTAATGCATCCCTTTTTTTGTTTTCAATTGCTCTAAAATGCCAAGGTGTATGCAAACCTGAATAAATAAATAACTCCTGTAGCCTCTCTGCCATATTCTGCTTCCAGATCTTCAAGCCCCTGACTCAAGCCTCATCTGCCCTCATTTCTAAGTTTCACCTATATAACACACATCTTACCCAGGGAAAAATGCCCAGAACCCTTTATTTCTGCCTGTTGGAAATGACCATCCTATGTGTGGCTTTACCCAGATTTGTGCCTTCTTTTGCTGAACCTGTTTGTATTGGCCCTAGAACTCTGCACATTTTACGCCAACTAACCCACAGTAAAGTGCTTGTGCTCTTCCTCATAAACATGGTAAGATAGGCATACACATGACAGGTATCTTTAATTTACCTATACATCCCTAGTATATGGTACAGCGTGTACCCAGGGCCTGTAAATGAAATGCTACCAGTGGGTTGCAGCACTCATTTTGCCAACTGCTATAGTAGCCCTGTAAAAAATGTCCCAGGCCTGCAGTTGCAGCCTAAGTGTGCAGTTTAAAAGTGCCATTTCGACCTGACAAAATAAACCTTTTGTCAAACCCAAGCTTTTGTTTTTAATGCTTATAAGTCACTCCTAAGGTAGACAGTACATGCCAATAGGAGAGGGTTCTTTTATTTAAAAAGTAGGACATGCATATTTAATATTTTACACATCCTAGAATTAAAATGCCTCTTAAATCGTTTTTCACTATGGAAGGGCTAGCTCTCACAACACGAACACTGGTTTACCTCATTACATTTGATACAGGCTAAATTCCGTTCTGGAGCAGCTAGAGAAATATTCCAAAGACGCATTTTAATTGTAATTAAAAATCCAAATTAAAGGTAAGGTTTGCTTTTAGATTTGTATTTTGGAAATTACACTTTTAGAACATTTGCATTTGTGTGCCTACACCTGAAAGGCTTTATTGCTAGTGTCCAATGTCAATAGACCCCTGATACTCTCCTGAAGTATTATGTGTATTGCTCCCAGACAGTAGACAAGGGACCTCGAGTGTGGGGAGGGCTGTTCCTCTCCTGAGCAGGATAGCCTGGGGCTCTACTCAGCCCCTTCCTGACTTCAAAGGATGACTCTATTGAGACTGTCAGATGCAGTTTACACCTGGGCCTACCTATCCTTTGTCCTTGTGGCCAGCCTGGCTCCAAGCTCAGGGGGGAGTTGAATGATTCAACCAGAACTAGTTCGGGGGTAGACAAAGGGCTGTTATCCGCCAACAGGCTGACACTGGGCAAAAAAGTGGAGCCCACAGACCTCTTCTCATACAACTCCTGACCTGTAAAGAACAAGGACTGCCCTGCTGTCTAAAGAAGCTGAAGGAAGACTTTACCTACTTGCCTTAAACCCAGGATCCCAAGAGTGAATCCAAGGGTCAACCTTCTAATTGAGCACCTGAGACACAACACACTTCAGGAGGTCTCTCTCCTTGCAACCGCCCAGCTGACCATTTCCATCTTGATCTGCCCTGCTGAAGTAAGTCCGTGAGTCCTAACCCTCCCCCTCAACCCCCCACCACACCCCGGTAGCTCCTCCATGGTCCAGGACTCTTCTGACAAAACTGCAAAAGCTGGGACTTAAAAACATTTCACCATTTTTTCCTCGAGAGAAATGACTGGAGACCGGGACCGCTGTGGAACTGAAGCTGTTGACATCAAATCGCCAGTCAGATTTAACTTGCTGGTTTTCTACACAGAAGGACAAAAGTTTCTTAGTCCAAACATAGAGAGGCTTATCGGAACTGATTCCAAGCAGCATCCAATTTGAAGTTGATGCCTCCACAAGCACAGACTTTGTGTGCCCGGAGCTTTCCCACCTTTGTTGATACCCGCACCAGAACCATGCTCTTCAGCATCCCACTGCTGTCGAGCCAGTATGCAGCTTGCCCCGCCGCTGACGTCTCAACAGCCACTTTCTTTCCAGAAAGATTTCTTAGTCAGAAGATAAACTTTCAAACCTTATCCCTGTATCCAACCCAGGCTCCATGCGGTTGTCCTTAACTTTCGACTTGAAGCCAGTCTAACATGACTAGATAACTGCAGTTGGTGCTTTGTGCTTTTTGCCTCGATTTCTGAGCTCTACCTTTAAAAATTCTATATATCCAGGTCTACTTATTGGATATTTGTTGTTTTGGTGTCATTTTATTTATTAAAGTGTTTTGGGGATTTTTATTTTGTGGTGTTTTCACGTTATTACTGTTTTAGTACTGCATACTTACTTTGCACTTTGCCTCTAAATTTAGCCTGACAGCAGCTAAAAGCTTTGTGCTACGCTACCGGAGGGTTAATCACTGGTTTGTTTAGTGCCTTTTGTGGTTCACTCTGACATGGATTGTGATTAATATTTGAAGTGGGTCCTCACCTCCTTCAACAAATAATTGAATTTCTCATATTGTATATTGCCTTAGTACAAAACCCCTGGCAAAAAATGGCTTAACCCTTTTTTCCATTAGACCATCAATCTCTTTCCCAACTTGATTTCCTCTCTAAAGTTATGGAGCACCTGCTGACCAACAGATTTATTCTCTTCCTATCAGATTATAATTTACTTGATCTACTCCAGTTCAGTTTTCAGGCTTTTCCCTTCAGTGAGTCTGCTCTCTATCACTTCTGACTACGTTATTTCTCCACATTACATCATCTATTATCTATGTTCATCCTCCTTTGTTTATAGGCTGGAATTTATAGAGTGGAATACATTATCTTACATACCATTCATATACTGTTTCAAATGATGCTGTATCTACTATGGACTGGTTCTGTTTTTGCTCTCTTTGGCGCTTACTGCGTGGTAAGATTCCCATTCACCCATCTTTCAGTGGGTATCTACCATGGCTCAGTTTTGGGCTCTTTCCTTTTCTCACTTTTCTCTTCCTCAATGGGTGACATCATTTACTCCCGTTGCTTCTTCTACTGGCTCTTCACTGATGTTTTTTTTCTCTTTTCCATCTCAAGTCCTTATATGCCTCTCCAGCAGAAGGCATATACTTTCCAGCCTACCCTCTTCTACCTTTACTCTCTCCACTGATATACTTACTGCTTCATCCACTGGCAAAAACCCTGGAGTACTACGCCACGCAAAAACAAGCATTGGCATAGCCAATAGGTCTCGCCTTTGGGACCTTATAAGTGTTTAGTTATCCAGCACAATATCCTTGGTGTAACTGTTGCATGGCTAAACACTTATAAGGTCCCAAAGGCGAGATCTATTGGCTATGGCTATTGGCTATGCTAATGCTTGTTATATGAAAGGCGAGGATGAGAAACTCGATGTCACAGGCTCCATGGGCCCATCCATATGCTTACTCTAGGCCAGCGGGCACAGCTGCAACTCATCTTTTGTCCATTGTTAACTCTCTGTGCAGGAGAGTTAGGATGGTCGTCTCTTTTTACTACCCATAGGTCTTGGCTTCTGACAGAAAACCAATAGCTGCCTTGAACCTATGTGGAACCTCATTCTAATGGTACATAACTGGATACTAATGTTTACCTTGTATATATCACAGACCATACTGGCCGGCCTTTCAGTGCTTAACGATGTTTACTATTATTGCAGAAATATGGTGTACTCTTTTACTCATTCTCTGATAGATGAAAGGCTGAGTCTGCCCTGCCAGAATTTAAATTGTAGACCAACAACACACAGAGAGATCCCCACAACAGGCATTCAACCGACTTAACTGTCTTACAAGAGAAAAGAAGAGTGTCTGGGAGAGGGAAGGAACTGCTGAACTCCCACCAGGGTTTTGAGGCTGTTGACTTCTTTTGGGTGACCTTAGCTATAACGGGTTACCTCTCAGCCTTCACATATGTGAGCAGTTGCTGAGAGGAAAACTATAGCGGCACGAGGTTGTGCCTGAATGCAAAATCACATCTGGGGTTAATTCCAAAGGGTAAAATACCTTGCCAGCGAGCGAGAGCAGGGCACAAGGGATTGACCCCCACCTCACACCACTGCACCCGACCCCCACCTCGGCAACCAGGCAAAGAGCTCGGCAGGACCGACATCTCTATGACTTCCTGCATGCAAATGTTGCATCCGATTTGGGAATTCCAAGAACATCTGTAATTGTCTTCTGCCACGCCGCACATCTGCTCGGAGTCCCTGGCCTGTCGGCGTGCTTCTACCTGCCCCAGGCCTGTCGCTCGATGGCAGACTCGCATGTTGTCTTCTACCTGCCCCGGTGCAATACGGAGGCGAGATCATACCTGCAAGGACCCAACATGTACCCCTCTTTGGCGAGAAATTAGTAATGGACCGCACATTCTTTGCAACTCGAGATAAATTGAGAATTTAAGACCCCCCTCCCATAATCCTCACATCTAATCTTTAAAACTTTCCCTCATCCCCGCCAAAAACCGAACTTTCCAGTCACAGCTTGCCGGGTGTTATGAGACAACACACCTCCAGATCAGAGAAGGTTCTGCAGCTCTCTGGAGCGATAGCGATAAGGGATGGGGGAGGGGAGGAGCGGCAAACATACATCAAGCCTTCCTCACCGAGAGTTTCATAATACCTAACCTCAACACCAGAGGGAACAAACAGGATAATTTCCCTTCCGCTTATTTGTACTCTTGGCTCAGGCGTTAAGCGCCAGGAGCCTGTACCTGCTGAAGGTTTAACGAGTGGGTAGGTTACTCGATGGCAGAGGTGGGGAAAACAGAGCTATTGTGCTGTTTTCACCTAACTAATGAGTCCCTCAGTCAATATATAGGTATGGTGCTGCCTAATTCACACCAAGAGTGCTTCCTGGGTCTGTTATTAACATCAATTGATCCAACTGTTAAAGAGGTGTGTGTAGTAGAATGCGCCGAGGGTCACACAAGTTGCAAAAGCGAGCCAAGACTAGCCCTGCCAGCACCCCTCGATTAAACCAGTAACATGTAATAACAACGGCCCAGCCCGATGACAATTGCAACAAGACCTTGAGTGGTGTGCATGTGCACAAGAGCCGTGGAGATGAAAAAACAAGTGGGAGGGGTGGGGGGAGTGCGGCCGAGAGCAGAGACTGGGGCAGGCAGATTGGCAATCTGGAAGGCGTGTCTGTGACTGCGGCGGGCGAGTGCAGCGACGCACAGTGTTTACCTTGCGGGAGCGAGCGCGATAATTGCTAACACATGGCACCGCTGCTCGCTCCCGAAAGGGAAACGCCAAACGTGCACGCGTTGCAATTGAAAGCAATGCAAAGCGTGCGCGTTTTTGGGCAAAAAAGCTGATCGATTCCAAGAGGTCCCCTCCTAAGCACCGCATGCGCGCTGCGTAGGCGAGACCTAATGAGCTTGCACTTGCTATTTCCACCACTGCTACTGCAGATAGATATGAACTACCTAATGTATGAAAGATTCACTGTTTCCTCCCAATCAACACTGGCAGTCCAATCACAAATTCAGTCGTCATGAGCAAATTTGAATACTGCAGCTCTTTGCTTGTGGGTCTCAAAATAAATGTCCTCTCTCCCTCTGTAAAGTTATTCACTTTGCAAACACCAGGCTCTTTGTTCTCCATCAACTAGAACCTACATCCTCCTAACAAATGACTTTCTCTAGTCTGCCAAGCCCATGAAAACTCTTAGTCTTGATTCTAAAATTGATCACAGACTAGCCACCTGCCGTGTCAGAAACTCTCTCTCAATAGGTAAGACCTGACCTTTGCAAACCACCCCCTCCTCACTGATTATAATTCCACATGTCCACATTCTTGTGATCACTCCTTTCACCTTTCTGCCTTGCTTTACTGGCTTGCCCTCCTGAAATAGTCTATTACATGCCTTTAAATAGCTCTCAGAGCTCACCTGCTCAGCTCTGATTCTCATGCACTCTGACATGTTCAGCCTAAAACTGCCTTCCCTCAATCTCTCCCATTTCCCTGGAGGGCCGGAAGTGTGGGGCCCGGTTTTGTGCCGTCGGGCCGGTTTTGTCACTGAGGCTGGTTTTGCAGCAGTGCTGCAATATCGGCCTCCTATAACAAAAGTGGGAGCGGTGTTTCTTGCTAGCACCCCCTGCTCCCAGGGCTGGTCGGCCAGCAGTCTGCCAGGGCCGGTTGCGTGTCCCAGTCCGGCCCTGATCTCTTCCATTATCCTGTCTCCTCCCACCCTCCTCGTGTACTCCTACCCCGTTGCCCCAATCCACCTAGGTCGCCACCCCCTCTAATCTTGCCCACTAAGGGTTTCATGTACCCCTTGCAAAATAGGTATCATATTAATCTTTACACTGTTTCTTCCATGGTCTTGGCACATCTTTTACACTGCCCTCAGTGTCACAGTATTGCACTGAAATATCAATAGCATGGTCAAAAGTTTGTCTGACATTAATATCCTGTCCTAAAAAATAGTTTACATAAATATTGCCCCATTGGGGTTAATAATAGAAAATCTTTTGACCCTGCACATTGGTTCACTGCCTTTTGGCTAAGTTTGTGCTACATAGTTTACACAGGCAATACATACAGCTACACCCACCGCAATGAGGTTATTTCAAATGATATTTCAAACAGAGTATTAGTGGGCATACCGCGTGCGATTCGCCCCATCAATATCGCCCAAGTCTCTCCTTTGTTACACTCCCACACAAAGCACACCAGGCAAGTAGTTGGTCTTTACTGCGTAGTCTTTATTAACCTCAGATAAACACAATCTTTACTTAGTTGATGGACAGTCAACTCTCGACCATCTTTATTAAAATTCCAGATCAACACACATGGATAAAGGCAATAGGCTTGTGAATATACAATTGAGCCAAAGGTTTATATATATTGTATTTACATTCTGAATCTCCAAGACCACACATGATGCGTGTTGCTCCAGCAGGCCACAACCAATTCTTCACAGCTCCTCTTTGGGATAACTACCCATCGTCTATCCTCTAGACGCGGCCACCAGAGCACTGCTTGGCGCCATTCTTGCGCGCCATCTCCCTCAAAGTTGCTTACCATAAGCGCCGGCATCTCGGGTAGGGCTTGAGAGTCCAGGACCACCAGCAGGTCAGCCCCCTCTCCCGCCAGCCCGAAGCCCCATAGGCAGCTCGCCCTGTTTGTTCCAGGATCAGACCGTCCCCGCCAATCCGGAGTCCCGGCCATTTCTCTTGCCCGGGACCCCGCCACAGGGCGAGAAGCTTGCTGGTGCTCTCGCCCTCCCCCCAAATGCTGCTACCTCTTCCTCATCTAGTGCCATGGCCCCCAGGATGTTTTGGATGAACAATTCCAAACCTGCCTCCGACAGATGTACTCCATCCGCAAAATAAAGTTCCGCTTTTGCTGCTTGTATCAAGTTATGCCTGATGGCCCGTATGGGTGAAACTCTCAAAAAAAGTTTTGCCACCGCCTGGTTCAATTTCTTCACCGACCTATTTACCACCACTGCTGGTGTGTCATTACCCAGACCCGGCGAGGGATCATTTCTGACCAAAATATCGTGGCATTCGTTCGTTAAACTTTATTTCGGCTTTTTAGCCTTAAAAGCAGAATACAGTAAATAAAACACAATCGCATCTTTTTTCCTTTCATACATAGCCATAATCCAGCAGTTAAATACATTCCGTGTTATAGGGCGAGAAAATCATTAGATATAATCATATACAAGTTTTTATCGCATTTAAGATCATAAATACAATTATTAAATTAGCTAAAATCCAGACAAATAAAAATATTGCTTAAAATTAAGAGGATCAATGGCACCATCATTCTATACAGGGTAAGACTGGGCAGCAGTATACAATCTAACATTCACAATTTATAACCAGCCCGTTTCCTAATAAGGTACACATTAAATAAAAATCTGCTTGTACCAAATACCACAAGTTGTGAGGTATTAGACTTGATTATGCGCTCTGCCTCTTTATAGGATCTAACCCCCATATTTTTACAAAGAGGTCTGATCCAGCAGGCTCTCGGTTTCTTATATGCCGGGCAAAAGAAGAGTAGATGAACATCGTCTTCCTTTGCCCCCAGGGCGCAAAGAGTGCATAGATCAGTGCCGTTTGCCTCCCTCCATCTACATGTGGTTGCAGAGATCTGTAGGATCCCATATCTAAATTGCAAATACAGTGTTTTTGCTAAAGGTGGACCTATTTCATCCATAAATTGCTCAAAGGAAGGAGTATCTTTTATGTTCAGGAATTTCTGGGTCATTGGGCCAATTGAAGAACTATTTAATACATCAAAATTGACATAAGACCAAAATGAATCCTTTACAAGTTTTTTGGAGGAGCAAGTCATGTTATGAGGAGCATCCCACAAGTGTGAGAGTCCTAACCTCTCATACCACTTGAAAATGTGTTTTAACCACTGTATTTTCATATATCCATCAAATTGGAGTATTTCGATCAACCCACTCTTATAATCTCCCAACTCCGGGGTGGTCCATAATCTGACCCAATACAACAAGGGTCTTAGTATGGCATGATTCGCTGTCCTCTTTAAATTAATGTCAAGGAACACAGGTACTAATGGGGTTCTAATCGGAATTTTAAGCAGCCTACGTATAAAATGATTTTCAACCTTATCAAAGTTGTTGTTACAGCTGCATCCCCAGAGCTCAGCTCCATATAGGGCCGCCGATTGGGCCTTAGCTTTAAAGACCTCGATTGCCGGCGTAATTGCTTTGGAGTGGCTTGCACCGTGCACTTTTAATATAGGCAGTGAGTTCTGCTTAAGGGTCAGATTACTCTTTTCTAACTGGCCTTTCCATGTAAGATTGTTATCCAACATCAGTCCTAAGTAATTGAAACTGTCCACATGTTCCAATTTTTGCTTTTCTAAGAACAGATTTTTCCTAAATGACTTTTGGGGTTTTATGGACATATATTTAGTTTTTGTTGGATTTATTTCAAGACCCTTCTCCACACAATAGTTTTGGAATGAATCCATCAATTTTTGCAACCCCCTCGGGGTCTGTGAAATAAGAATGGTGTCATCAGCAAACAATAAAGACGTAATCACCTCACCACCTAACTTTGGGGAGTCGTGATCACAATTACTTAGATAACTGGGAATATCATTTACATACAGCGAAAATAATGTGGGTGCTAACACACACCCTTGCCGCACGCCACATTCCACGGGTATGGGCCTTGAAATTTCTCCACCTTTTCCCCATCTTATTTGCGCAAAGTTCCCTGTGTGTAGTTTGATAAGTTCCTTAAGAAGCTCGCCCGGAACCGCCATATTCTTAAGTGTGTTCCACAGCAATTTGCGGGGAACAAGGTCAAAGGCGGCTCTCAAATCAACGAATGCTACGTACAGGCTACCCTTCCTTATGTTTATGTATTTCCAACAGATACACATAAACCTAAACACCTGGTCAACCGTACTCATTTTAGGTCTAAACCCTGCTTGAAATTTAGTTAAAACCTTCGTGTCCTCGATCCAATCTAAAAGTCTATTTAAAATATGTCTGGAGAAAATTTATTGTAAAATATCAATTAAACTTATTGGGCGATAATTACTCGGATCGTAACGATCACCTTTTTTAAAAATTGTTATGATTTCCGCCCCTTTCCAAGAATCGGGGATTGGAGTTCCTAACACTATTGAGTTGCATAGAAAATTAATGTACGGCCCCCACACTTCTTCATCATGCTTTAGAAGGTCTCCAGGAATTTTATCAAGACCAGGCGCTTTTCCATTTTTGACTGTCTGTAGTGCCAGAATTGTTTCGTCTAGACTGAATCGTAAGGGATCAATGCTCGGTTCTGGGGTAATCTCCGGATACCCTGGGGTTAATCCCTCCTCATCACTTGAATAGAGCTTAGAAAAGTGATCACACCAAGTTTTCTCGTCTAAAAAGATATCCTTTGGTGATCTACCTTTTTTATTTCCCTTTACAATTAAATTCCAGAATGTACTCTGGTCTCTTAGTTTTGCCGCACTTAGGAGATCATCCCAGAGTCTACCGTCCCAATCGCTTTTTGCTTTTATCATGGTTTTATTGTTTACCTGTCTACCATTTTTTATGTCCTGTTGATTTTCAGATTTTACTGCCTGTATCAACCTGGACTTTGCTATCTGACACTCTTTATCATACCATGGGTTCGTTTGTTCATGGTGGTTCCCTTTTGAGTTTGCACCCTTATTATACAATTTACTTAAAAAGGGAGATAGCGCATCTACTAAATTGGTATGTAGAACTAGGACTTCCTTAGAGCCCATTATTGGCTTCTGTGAAGCTTCAATAGTATCAGAGAATGTAGTATAAATATCTTGTAGTGATTTTTCTTTTCCCAGAATAGATGGCCATTTCAGGGCACGCCTATTATTCGCTATCTGTGGCTCCTCATCAATAGTACTTAATAATGTTTCTCCAGCTGGTCTAGATGAGAAGGGGTGAGGAGATAGCCATAGTTGAAGAGGGAGATGATCACTCTCTGATCTAAAGTCTACCTTGAAATCAATTATTAAGTACCATAGATACATTGAGACCAAAACAAAATCTATATGTGATCTACAATTGCCTTTCGAAAAGGTTGGGGCCGAAGGTCTATCAGATCTAAAACGACCATTACAAGCCCTCAGATCATGAGCCACAGTAAACTGAAGAATCTGAATGGCAGCTATAGTATTTTTGACTGGCCCCATAGAATCTAAAGGCAAAATTCCATTGGCAACATCTTGTTCGTCAAATAAAGTTTCCAACCCCAAAACAGGTTCGAACTTACAATTAAAATCCCCACTAATTACTACGTGGGCAGACGTGCCCAATGAATCCAAAAAAGAGTCCAGGAGTTCTACCACCTTGGATTCCTTATTTGCTGGGTATGGTCTGTTATATATATTTATTAAATACATAATTGCATTTCCCCTCGTCACAATCTTTAAGCATAATATATCTGGAGAGGGAATGGTCAATCGGGTAACAACTATATCCAATTTTGCTTTCACCCATGACCAGTCCCCCTGATGCTCTACCTCTTACTGAAGGAATTGCATTCAGGCTAAATGATTTATACCCTAGCATATGGGGGGTTTCTATAGCCCAAGTTTCCTGTAAAAGAATAAAATCATAATCATCTATATAGGAGCACCATATTACATCTTTTAAATTTCTAGCTAACCCTGCGATGTTCCAGGATATCAATCTTGTACTTAGATTATTTTCTACATTAGGTTGGGATATGGCAGGTAGTGTATCAGCCATAGGTGTAAGTGGAGAATTTAAGATTTCAGTTTCAATATTGTTTGCACTAATTCTCTCTTCCCTTTCTTCTGTATTCATGGTAGAACCTTGGTTTGTTATAACTTCCTTGCATACTTCGGCCACCCTGACACCCTCTCCCAAGGTGCTCTTGTATGATCCTCCACTAAATGGCAGTTCGCCTGGTACCATAACTTTAGAGGTTAAATTCATTGAAATATTAAGAATAGCTTCTCCATTATTCATTGATTGTCCTAATGCCTGAGTATTCAGAGATGTTTCTACAACTAGGTCCCCATCCTGTACGAGTCAGTCATTTTGATCCAGGGTACTCAATTCCTGATATCGATTTTTAGTGGAGATTTGGAAAACCGGATGTTTAGTGGTATTTTGGTTCCCCTTAGTAATAGTCCTAAATTGGCCTGTTTTATCTAAATGACAGTAAAAATAACCCAGCGGGTGGACAGTCACATCATTTTCCCCTGGGTCAAGGGAGGCTGCTCTAAGTAAAACAGTAATAACGTGCTGAGGGTTTCTGAAATTTATAATCACACAGTCTCCCTTACATTTTTTCCTAGAATTACCAATCCAGGGGACTCGTCTAGTAGACAGTATTTGCTCAGCAAAATTAGATGGAAATCCACAATTTTTGTTCAACCACGCTAAAGATTTCCTTTTTAGCGAGTCGTGCGATTCCTCCTGGGATTTACATGTCATGTGGTCTACTGGTGGCACATTTGAAAGGACTATAACATAGGGTTCACAATCAGGGGGAAGGTCAGTATATCGCATGTTTCCCTTCTCAATAGTATGACTCCCAACTCTGGATGTGTGTTCTTTTGTCTGGGTGGTACCTTTAGCTGCACATGGTAACGCCCTTATCTCAGGATTATAATTGGGAGATATCTCTCCACCTATCGCATTAGCCGTTACAGTAGGACCTGCATGGAGCAGTAGCTCTGGTAGTTTATTGCTCTGTTCCCTATCCTTTTTATTTAAAATGTCACTTAGTCTTAATACTTCAGCTGTGAGAAAGTCAATCTTTTCCACCAGGGGTTTTACAGTATTATTTAGTTTTTCTTCAAACAACTTAGCTATATGGCTCATAGAAACTAGGTCCATATCATCACTCTTCGACTGGATCTCCTTAGTTTTTTTGTTTCTTTTTTGTCCTGCTTCCTTCAGATGTATATTCCTATCCTTCACCTGGGTTGTCCTGCATTTCCTTACTACCCTCTTAGCAGGAGAATGTGGTGTTGGGGCAGTTTGTGGCTCCTGGTCAGGGTCATCTTGTGACGCATCTATAGTTACTACATTCCCCTCCATCGAGGTATCTATATCAAGGGGTTCGTCCATAGAAACACTATTACCATCATCCAAAATTGAATGTATGGGTTCTGGGGAGGTTTCTCTACCCAGCGATTTCCTTCTGTCGTTATTAATCTTGCTTACCATTTTGACCAAATAGTTATCCATGGTCGACTTAGATTTGGCCATTATATGCAAGAAGGAAGACAAATTAAGCTAAGAATTGCACACGCGGGTAAGCAAAAGGGCCTATAACTTTAGGTGATAGTAATAACAAAATTCTACTTGGTATCTGTATCTAATATGACTTTTGCTATGGCTACCGTATGACAGAATATAACAGGGAGCTCTGCAATCATATTACCAAATACGAACATATGGGTAGCACATTGCAACAACAATAAAAAATGCCTTACGTAAGTGCTTAATGGGGTGGCCCGACCCGACCCCTTCCGGCCCCCTAACGGCCACACAACGGCCCGCCCTTTGCCCGGGCTTAGCCCGGCGCCGCCCGCGCGTGTCCCGCGCGCATCCCGCGACGCGGAGGGAGCCGTTTGAATTTAGCGCCTCCGTGCGTGGAAGTGCTGCCGGGTGGGGGCGGAGTCACTGAGGTTCCTGGGAGCCGTAGTCCTATGCTCCCAACGTATGGCGGCAAGTCTGCAGCAGCTACGGCGAGGTAAGTTTCCAGCACCCGCCCAAGCACACAGGAGAAAGAGAGCGTCTGCCTCCTCGCTCCCCTAGCGGTGTCCAATTCAAAATCCTGCCACTCGTGTGTGTAATTGACGAAGGCTCCCGCTCCACCGAGGGAGCCGTTTGAATTTAGCGCCTCCGTGCGCGGAAGTGCTGCCGGGTGGGGGTGGAGTCACTGAGGTTCCTGGGAGCCGTAGTCCTATGCTCCCAACGTATGGCGGCAAGTCTGCAGCAGCTACGGCGAGGTAAGTTTCCAGCACCCGCCCAAGCACACAGGAGAAAGAGAGCGTCTGCCTCCTCGCTCCCCCAGCGGTGTCCAATTCAAAATCCTGCCACTCGTGTGTGTAATTGACGAAGGCTCCCGCTCCACCGAGGGAGCCGTTTGAATTTAGCGCCTCCGTGCGCGGAAGTGCTGCCGGGTGGGGGCGGAGTCACTGAGGTTCCTGGGAGCCGTAGTCCTATGCTCCCAACGTATGGCGGCAAGTCTGCAGCAGCTACGGCGAGGTAAGTTTCCAGCACCCGCCCAAGCACACAGGAGAAAGAGAGCGTCTGCCTCCTCACTCCCCCAGCGGTGTCCAATTCAAAATCCTGCCACTCGTGTGTGTAATTGACGAAGGCTCCCGCTCCACCGAGGGAGCCGTTTGAATTTAGCGCCTCCGTGCGCGGAAGTGCTGCCGGGTGGGGGCAGAGTCACTGAGGTTCCTGGGAGCCGTAGTCCTATGCTCCCAACGTATGGCGGCAAGTCTGCAGCAGCTACGGCGAGGTAAGTTTCCAGCACCCGCCCAAGCACACAGGAGAAAGAGAGCGTCTGCCTCCTCGCTCCCCCAGCGGTGTCAAATTCAAAATCCTGCCACTCGTGTGTGTAATTGACGAAGGTCCCTCGTGGTTCTAGGCACCAAGTCGCGAAGGCCTGGACATATGGTTAACGTGTGCTGTTAGCACCTTGCCATCCACGCGTGACTCCGATTTGTGGGTGCTGAGCTACTGATGGCCATGTTGCAAGGTGCTGTTTTGCAGATGTTACTGAGTCTGTAGCTGGTGCTTCTAGGCGCTGTATTGCAAGAGTAGATTCCAATCTTTGCTTTTAAGAAGTTTCGATATTTTTTTCTGGGTAGCTCGAAATTGTGCACAACAGTCGCGCACTTACAAGGAGAACAGAGACACGCAGGTTACAGTTAGTCCTAACGCAGAGTCACGCATATTGCGGACAGCTAAGGGATCCGACAGCAAGTGCGAGAGAAGTAGGATGTCCAGGACGCCGGGAGCCGAGATGGGATCGTGGCATTCGGGAAGGCCTTCCTAACCTTAGAGAGCGTAAAAAAGAGTTCATCTATAACTCCCCTCCGGCCCGCCAGGATCATGTTGTTACCCCGCGAATGTATCACTAATACGTCTGGGATAGGCATGCCCCTATCTAGAGCCTTCCGAAGATGTGTGATGATGTCTTTTAAAAGCTGCCCTCCTGCCCCTACCCAGTGGTGATCTATACCTTTCATCCTCTGCGCTCTCTCCTCTCTGGAGTTTTCGAACATTTGCCCTGCTCTCCGTATATAAGAATGGCCACACCAGCATACCTGCGTCCGCTGCCTTGAGACCACTGTATGATAATTAAAGAAATTGAAAGACAAGAAAGAAAAGAAGGTTTCATTAGGCGACTGGCACCCCATGGGGCGACGTCCCCCTGCCACTATCTTAGGCTAACTGCGGTCTCACGTATCGTTCAAAACAAGATGACTTCCATCTGCCTACCCGCTTGATGGTTTCCGTGGGTAGGCCTACAGCGGCTGCTGTCGTGGCCGCCCCAATCCGAAAAGAGTGAGATGTGAACTGGGCTGAATCCTCCCCCAACACAGCCAGCGATCGCTTACATAAGCTCTTAAACTGAAATCTTCTGAGGGGAGTCCCGTCCGCGTGCAAAAGCAGTCAACCATCTCCCTCCCTAGGCCATACTTGCATGAAATTCTTCATCAGCGTCAAAGAACAATAAACGGTCCCCAGTGCTGCTCTCAATTGAACCCAGACCCCTCTCCCTAAAGGGTCTGTTTTTGACCTCCTCACTTTCACTTGAAGCATGCCCACCGAAATTAGCTAATTTCTCCTTTCCCATCCACCTTTGAAGCAGGTAAGAGCTCCGATATTCGGAAAGCCCCGAAGAAAGCCAAGGAGTACGCCAGTCGCAGCAGCTGCGTCTCGTAAGGAGACCTGCATACTTGCGTCAATACTTCCAAAATATTTACAAGTCTACTGGCGTCTATAGGTCTCCTGCTGTCTTTCCCCCCCGGGGCCAACCATTCCCAACCCTTCACTGCCCGTCTTACTCTAGGGTCTTTTGTGGAATCCCCCGCCCCCTCCAGACACGAAAAGAAGGCAATTGCCGACAACTGCCTCTTAACCAAAGACAATGATTTTCCATTCTCTCTCTGCTGTACCATGAGAAGGAGAATCCCCTGCGGGGTAAATGGCTCTGCTATCCTGGCTCCCCTCAGGACTGTAAGGTAGGCCTGCCAAGCCCTCTCATACATACTCTTAGTCTTGGGCGCGATGGAAGCCGCTATCAGTTTGGGGGCAAAGGGGCACCAAGTTTCCACAGCTGTTTCGGGAATCTGACTGTCCGCTTGGGGCCATCTGAATTCTGCCAACGTAAAACAAGACAGGGCATCAGCTACTGTGTTGTCTACCCCTGGCACATGTTTAGCAGTAAAATATACATTACGCAGCAGGCATCCCCGCACCAGCTCCTTAAGTAAACTGAGCACCCACGGGCATCTAGCCCTCTGATTGATCACCGCCATTACTGCAGACATACTGTCAGACCAAAAAGTAATGCGCTTATTGTCAAAGAAGGGACCCCAGAGATGCAAAGCCACAATGATGGGAAACAGCTCTAAAAAAGTGATATTGCGAGTCAAGCCAGTTTTGACCCAATCAGCAGGCCAATGTCTCATGCACCACTTTGATCCTAACACTGCCCCAAACCCCACGCTGCCAGCTGCATCTGTGTAAAGCTGTAATTCTACACTTGACTTGGTCGTTTGCTGCCAGATCACTGTGCCATTGAACCCCATCAGAAATTCCTTCCATGTGCCCAAGTCGTTTTTTACATCCACCGATAACCTAGCATGGTGGTGTTTTGCCTTTAAGCCGGACATTGCAATGGCGGTGTTACATGAAAAGGCCCTACCCATGGGTATCACTCGGAGTGCGAAGTTCAGCTGCCCCACCAAGACCTGTAACTGATGTAGAGTGACCTTGCGCGCCACTAGGCATTCATCTATGGACGCTTCAAAAGCTCTCACTTTCTCCTGCGGGAGTCGGCATACTCCCTCCACCGTGTCAATCTCTATGCCAAGGAAAGTTAGACGAGTGGAGGGGCCTTCAGTTTTTTCTCCCGCCAGAGGTACCCCCAGTGCCTCTGCCAGCCGCTGGAAGCCCAGCAGATCCTTCCCGCAGGCTGGCAAGCCCGATGGACCCATAAACAGGAAATCATCCAGCTAATGCACCAATTCACGGGACTCCACTATATCCTGCACTGCCCATTCCAAGAAACGACTGAAGGTTTCAAACACCACGCATGCGATGGAACAACCCATAGGCATACATAGGTTCATAAAGAACTGCCCCTCGAAAGTGAACCCTAGCAACCTAGTATCCTCTGGGTTCACTGTCAGGAGGCGAAAGGCAGCCTCCACATCCGATTTAGCCATCAGCGCTCCCTCCCCTAGTTTCTTCAGCTTCTGAATAGTGGTGTCAAGTGTGGTGTAACGCACTGCACAGAGTTCTGGATCCAACCTATCATTGACTGACAGACTGGGTGGACTTGAAAGGTTATGAATCAGGCGATATTTACCCACTTCCTTCTTTGGCACCAAGCCCAACGGTGAGCACACTAGGTCTTGCCTAGGCGGAGGCTGAAAAGGCCCTGCCACACTCCCTAGCGCTACCTTCTTCATGATCTTCTCCCTGGCCACCTCTGGGTTCTGCAAAACTGAGTGCTGGTTGCGTGGAGGGACTGTTGAAGGCGGAGCACTCGATGGGATGCGAAAACCAAATTTAAAACCTTGATATAAAAGCTGGGCCTCTTGCCCCTTCTCATGACTACTGAGCATGTGGGCCAGGACATGCAAACGTATGGGCAAAATCTTAGGATGACTGGGCAGGGCGTCCCTTGGCTTGCGCATGTGCTGGGGCATGTTGTTCTTTAGGTTTCCCCACTTTTTTATAACACTTGTTCTCAGGGTGGCCTTGTATTCCACAGAAGGAGCATATGTGCTTAAACTTGCATGCTGATCCCCTACTGCATTCATTCTTGTTAAACTGCCAGCATGCTTGCTTCTTATCTCCTCCCTCTTTGTCCTCCCGAAAAGAATGAGTAGTCTTGCTAACCGGTGTTGACGAGTGAAACTCGGCGTACCATATATTGATCTCCCTCTGATCCTACGCCACTTCTGGCCTTACTGCCTTCATTTGTCTAAATTTGCTGTTGTATTACAACTAGGCCATGCCCTGGAATTCCAAAGCGGCCCCGTGTATCATTGACATGTAGCTTATCAACTGTGCCGCCAACGCTGGGAACCGCTCTACCATGATTGCTGCGTAGATAGCAAAACCAGTAACCCAATTCTTGATTGATCATTCAACCCAGACTTTTTTCTGCTTCAATTCTCCATCCCTACCTGCCCTGTATTTCTCAGGTACCTGCATTGATCAGATCACATACGTCTATGAACTCCCCCCTGAAGAGCTTCTCCTTGGTGTCTGCCGACATATGCCATGTAATACCCGCTGATGGGGCTACCGCCAGTGACGGGGAACCGTAGATCACCGGACTCTGTGTCAAGGGGTGTTGAACTGTTACCACCGCCACCGGGGGTCCCGGTGGTACAATTGGGATCGGCCCTGGCAATCCTGCATTAGTAGTTGGGCCCTGTGTTGATGCCGCAATCACCATGAGGGATTGTGCTACCCCACCCGATTGTACCCAAACTTGCGTCACCCCACTCCCTTGATGCGCTACTACTGGAGCGAGAGCCTGCGCGGAAGGTATTGTTGCCGCCGCCATCCCCCCTTGTGTTTGCCCGGCGTCAGCTGTAGTCGCCATTGTTGGCGGCGATGCTATGTGGGGTGCTGAACTCTGTTGACATCCCTCTACCGAAAGCAACTCCACATTCACCTGACCCTTCTGCACAGCCATGCCCGAAGCATGACTATTGTCAACCCGCTGCCACTGCCTCACCTGAAGTGCTTGCCCGCGCTTCAACGACCCTTTTGTCCTTCTCTTGGTGCGCATCTCTGAAGCGTTCGGGCGTTCTCCTCGTGCGTTTGGACGACGGAACCTCTTGCTGTGGACTCCCTCCAGCCCCTTGAGTTAACGTCTGTAGCGCCCAATCAATACCACCTTTCTTTGCAACCTCCCACAACACAGACAGCGAACGAAATTCTTCCAATGTAGCGGAAGCCTCCTTGGCTCCCTGTGCCCGCTTTGGTGGCATCCTGCCCACTAGATAAATCAAAGAAGAGTTAAAACCACGTACGCTGTGTTTTTCCCCTTGCCCTCTGGACGGGCCTTGTGAACCACGCTCGCCTACCACCTTGTGACCGGGGCACTGGGAATACTCACTACCCGGTGCCCCCATGCATCCTAGAGTGGCCTCCTCCATACGCCCACCGTCCATGCATGTAAAACCAGCCCCCCCCCCCCAACTAGGGTACTCAACCTACTCACTAGTTGAGTCCCCTGGGTTTATCGTGCAATGCCACACCATGTGTAATGCCCCCACCTCCCGGAGTGCCCGGCCTACTCACTAGCCGCGCACTCCAGTTAGTTGTGGCAGCCCCGTGCTCTAATGACATGTTCTTACTTATTCATAAAACATTAATGGATAGCACTCCTTATTTATCTGGAAATCTCTCAATAAAAACACTCCCCCTGCCATGCACTGTAGGCCCTCTGCCCCCATGCACCAGCCCTCGTCCCGTTAGGCCTGTGGCTCACTGCATTAACTGCCCCATGCTGGGCACACAACGCGCACGCGTGCACATTAACCCCAGGGAATTACATTTAAAAGGGGCTCCTTTCCCGCATGTTTAAATGCTGACCCTCAACAGGCGCCTGGCCTGCCATACGCATGGTCCAAAGTGTGTCTTTCCCAGCAAAACCCTGACGCGCTGCTCCATACAGACAGGCTCATCGCCGCTCGGCCCGCCTCCCAGCGTGTCTTCAGAAGCGCTTCTCTCGGAGTGCCGCTATTCTTTACTGACGCGCTCACACTCATACAAGCGCTCGCGGAACAGGCAGCGTTCTTACGTCGAACTCGTATCTTTAAACCCGCCCAGGCATGCCACAAGATTCATGCGCTCTAACATCAGCGCCGCCATGGCTCACCTCGCTACTCAGATATAGCCCCCTCACCTAAGTTCTCCGAACCGCTGATCGCCAGAACCCGCAACTCCTGAAAACTCGTTTGTGGCTCCGATCCGCCGTACACCGCGGTGAAGGGACAAAGAGGGCTTCCACCTCGTACCCACTGCCTTTTATCTCCTTTGTCCTAGGAGGGTCGTCAGCACACCTTGGTGACGCCCCTCTGACCTTTCCTGCCTCCCGGCGATGCCCCCTCTTCCCCCTTGACCCTCCGGACCGGAAGTTGGGTCAGCTCCCGCCCGAGTTGCCACTAAGGGCCCCCGTCCCTAGGCATGGGGGTGGGGGCCTGCCATTATCCCAAATTATATTTTTGGATAGCTGTTCTTGACTTTCTGTAGAGCAGAGTAACAGAAGCTCCTCCATTCCCACGATGTGATTGGGGGTTACACCCTATGCCTCACAGCGGATCTCCTCCGCTCCACGCCAAATTATACATTGCAGCCTTGGCTTAACAGGGAAAGGGAAGCACTTCTGGCTTGAACCCGAGGATAGTAGGGCGAGCACGCAAGCCAATATAGTGACCCTGATATCCTGGCTGCTCTTGTGTTTGCTCCTTGAGCCAGGCCAATTTGTCCAACCATAATCGCTTCAACTTTTCTTAAAACGTAATCATGAGTGAATTTGCAACTTGTATATTTGTAACTCTAACCACTAGTATCTGTGGTAGACGTATGTACATACTAACATTCTTATGTGAGTTTAGAGTTTCTGTTTCATATCTTTTATGTAATTCATGTACTCTAAAGTCCTTATGTAATGTAACTGGTTCTATTGTAAAGCACTTCGACACCTTCTGGTGAAGTTTGCGCTATATAAACAAAATGCATATATAAATGAATAATAACTCTCTAAAGCCAATGAAAACAGACACAGGCTTATGCTGGCTCCTTCCATACCTTAAAGGAGCCACAAGAGCAAAGCATACATTCAATGGACTCCCTTGCTACTGGACCATGCAGTACTTATTTGTCAACCAGCCTGAGTTCTCAAAGTGCTATGGATGGGTCAGTTGAAAAGAGAAGGGGTCAGCCATCTATCGGTAGTTGTAAGGTACAAAACTTACAGCCGTGGAATAGTATTTGCCCATCATTGCTAACTTGATTCCTGTATACAGATATGCTTAATCCAAAAACAATACGAAAGCAAATAGGTATAGGTGCTTACTCATTCTCTTTGGTTGTCAAGTCTCAGTGGTGTGATCTTGGGCAAAGTTCTCGCTCTTCTTCCCTCCAGCCCAAGATATTAAATAAATCCGCTTTTGTTGTGCAGCTCTTATCCTTGACAAGTGGCCTCAGGTCATGTATTTTGGGACAGATTTGATGTATTAGCTCATAGTTGTTACTATCCACTTATTTTCCAGCCCAACACACGATACTAATTGTGAAACTACAAGTCCCAGAAGGCAAAGTGGTGTTGATTTAAAAGTCAGAACTGACTGGACATGAAACATATGACATGGATACTAGCTACGGTAATGATTACCCTGTGATCAGTCAGTGATAGGGCCAATCTGAAATGGTTTTGCTAGCAAGGGGAATCTGCATAAAGTATTCATTCCCTGCAGACTCGGGGAGGAAAGCCATGATCCCAATGAATGGATTTTCCTCCCGATGACCTGGTACATGACAGCACACAATAGGTTACAGCAGAGGCCACCGCCGAAGGAGGCCTAAAGGGCCGGCGCCATAACCGACGCTGAGCACCCCCCCCCCGCTGCGGCCGCCCCAGAGTCGCCAGCCCACCCCGGCCAATGGGGGCAAGAGGCATGATGCAAACCCCACAATGGGGGGGGGACCAGGCAAAGGCGGCTCAGCACCTGAGGGAGGATATAAGCGCTGCTCCCCCAGGGATGCTCCTATCTGTTGGGGAGCAGCACCGGAAATCGTTGTGGAAGGAGATTGCGGCGAACGGGGATCCGGAGGACGAACTTGCGAGGCAGAGGACGACCAGGAGCCCACCCCGGCCGCCTCGATCCCCCACCGATCAGCGCCGCGTGTAAGGACGACCGGGAGCCCACCCCAGCCGACTCGATCACCCATCAATAGCGCATCGCTGAGAACGCCCGGGAGCCCACCCCGGCCGCCTCGATCTTGCCATCGGACCAGCTGCGGCAGACGACCGGGAGCCCACCCCGGCCTCCGCGACGCCCCCCCCCTACGAACTGGGACGACCGGGAGCCCACTCCGGTGCCAAGAACATACCGCCAGCGCGGACCGGGAACCCAACGAACAGCGGCCGCAAGGTAGGCCAATTTGAGCTTACCGCGGCAGCTGCACGCCGCTCCCGGCGATCCCCGACTCACGCCGAAAAGAATCACTCTGGCCTAATGGTGAAGGTCTTAGACTCTTACTCTGAAGATTAGGTGTTCAATCACTGGGCTTTCAATGGCACTGTTCAGAGAGGCAGCCGGCAGTCCCCCGCTCCCAGCAACAGTGAGGGGAGGGGCGGAGCACACGAAAGACGCGGGCGCCTGGGGGAGAACATTTTTTTAAAGGGACAAACACCATTGCAATGATTACACACCAGCTCCTAATAGGCATGGTGGACTAATGATTGGGGGGCTGAGACTGTTGCACTCAAGGTAACGTGGGCAAGACCAGGTGTAACAAAGGAACATGAAGAATTGGCTTGGCTTGGACTATTAAAGGCGGGTACTGCGGAATATTGCGAAGCATTTTGGTGCATACGTGTGCGACAGCACCCCGCAGCATAACCAGCTGTGCCCAAACCCTACTAAAGGGTTTATACAACAGCGTTTTTGGTGCATTGAATTGCGGCAGCATCCCGCACACAGGCAGCGGTGGCCAGAAGGATGGCAAAACGGGGCAAGAAGCAGCAGGAGGACCTCGACGATTTGATGCGGCGGATCCGGGCGGCTTCCGAGGTCCACGGTCGCGACTGGCTGGACACCCGCCTGCAGGACGACGGGGAGGAGGGGCCAAGTCACCAGCAACAGACGGTGCCCGTCGCACCGGCAGCCAAACGGCAGAAGAGAGTGCTGGCCAAGCTCGCAGAAGCAGGGGCCGCTAAGAAGGCCCACCAAAGGAAGACCCAGCCACCTGTAGCCAGCATGGTGGCGGCGGGGCTGACCAGGGGGTCAACAGACACACCGACGAACGGTCAGCATATAAGTACAATTATACAGGAATGTTTCAAGACTATGGCACCAATGTTTCTTCAGGGGTTAGGCAGGCAAGCAGGTTCACCAGGTGCGCAGGCACAAGGCGGCATGGGAGGGCTAGATGGGGTAGAGGCCCAGGCAGAAGAAGAGAGCTCGGGGCTACCTTGGCATCTGATAGACCCAGGCCACGTGCGCCGGCAGCGATTAGCGTGGCAAAGCGTCATAGAGGGGCAGAGCGAGGGAGGGTCACCCACGATGGCCTAGGGGAGTACTCCACCCGCGCCCATCCCGCCCCCCAAACAAGCGGCACCCGATGCATATATGCATCCCTCACCGGGCCCAGCGTCATTAACGACAAGGGCCACAGGCACTAGCTAGCCTCATACCACCGGCGGTCAAAGAGAGGATTTGGAGAAAGGAGTTCATTGATATTTTTTCACTCCTGGAGATACAGTTAGATGGGCTCGACTTGACCACCTGTGATAAACAAGGTGAAGACAAAAGGGAACGGAGAAAAGAGCGGAAAGAGAGGAGTTTTGATAATTGGCTAGACGCATTCTGGATTATGGCCTGCATTATAGTGGAGAAATTCCCACGCTGCACGGCCGACCTTTGGCTTTACGAGTCCAACATCCACAACGAGCAGAGACAGTTCCCAGGTGATGCATGGCAGGAATATGATAAGGGGTTCAGGCTAAAAATTCAGACGCACCCAGAAATGGAGTGGAATGAGGAGGATGTTTCAGGTTTCATACACAAGATGATGGTGGCGCGAGAGGCCAAAGCATGGGTGGGTAGAAACGAGCAGTCTTTTCGAGGGCTCTCCCACAAGGTGAAAGGGAGACCATTTCATAAGACCATACAATTCAGCTCTTTGAAGGCCCCCCACAGCAGCGGGACACCAGCTATCTGCTGGAAGTTTGAGGCCAACGAATGTACCTACGGGGCGGCATGCAAGTTCCAACACATCTGCTCTGCCTGTGGAGGGGGGCACCCAGCTGCAGGGTGCAAGCGCAAGCGAGACCACAAGGGGGACAAAAAGGGGAAAAAGAAGCAGTAACGCAGGCGTGGTGGATACAGGGGGGTCAACAGGTGTACAGACTTATAAGCTAGCATGCTCCCACGTCAACACACACCTATTGCGCAAGCTGGCCAACAGTTACCATAACAGGACCGATGCCGAGACCTTAGTCCGCGGCTTCGAAGAAGGTTTTCCCATCCCATTTACAGGCCCCCGCCCGCCAAACAGCAGCAGGAACTTGAAATCGGCACTGCTGCATCCAGGGATGGTCACCAAGAAAATAGAGAAGGAGAGGGCCCTGGGTAGAATTGAGGGCCCCCTGTCGGATCTCATAGCCAGGGAGCTAGTGATCTCCCCATTGGGGTTGTCCCCAAGAAGGAACAAGGCCAATACCGGCTAATCCACCACTTATCCTCCCTGACGGAGTCTCAGTGAACGACGGGATTGACGCAGGGGTGTGTTCAGTGTCTTACTACACAATAGATGATGCCATCGACTTAGTCAGAGCAACGGGCCCAGGGGCGCTCATGGCAAAGGCGGACGTCGAGGCCGCTTTTCGCTTACTCCCAGTCCACCCAAAAGCTTTCATCTGCTAGGGTTCCAATGGGAGGGCAAGCTATACTTCGACAAAGGCATGCCCATGGGGTGCTCGGTGTCATGCGCCTATTTTGAATTATTCAGCACCTTCTTGGAATGGGCATTACACGTCAGACACCCGGGAGGGGAAAAACTCCACTACCTGGACGATTTTACGTTCACGGGTCCCGCAGCATCTCCAGAGTGTGGCGACACCCTAGCAGCATTTAAAAAACTGGCAGGGGAAGTAGGGGTACCACTATCAGCTGACAAAACGGTAGGCCCAGCAACAACAATCACCTTCCTGGGAATAGAGCTAGATTCCGTCGGTGGCACATCCAGGCTCCCCACGGAGAAGGTGGAGGATTTCAGGGGGGAAATCAGGAACCTATGCGGGCAGGACAAGGCGACACTGAGGGACCTGCAGCGACTGATTGGCAAACTGAACTTTGCGGCCAGGGTAATCCCAGCTGGCAGGGTATTCGCCAGACGGTTAACTCAACTGACAAGTGGGCTCACACACAAGCATCACCACGTCAGGCTGGGAGCAGAGGTAAAGAAGGACCTAGCTATGTGGGACACGTTCCTGGCAGATTTCAACGGATTACTTATATGGAAGGAAGGCTGGGTGACCAACAAACAGATCGCGCTGTACACCGATGCGTCAGGCAGCACAGGCTTCGGGGGAATCCTGGGCAGGAGATGGTGCTCAGGGGAATGGCCCGATAGCTGGCGCAAGGCAGGCGTGACCAAAAACATCACCTTCCTGGAGCTATTTCCCATCATAGTCGCACTCACGGTCTGGAACCGCGAGCTGCAAAGCATGAAGCTGACATTATTGTCCGACAACAAGGGGGTAGTGCAAGCGATTAATAGGGGCACAGCCAGATGCCCGGATACACTTTGACTAATGCGCAGATTGGTTAAGTTACAGCTGGAAGGTAACATAGAACTGTGGGCGCGCCACGTGCCAGGGGTGGACAACGAGATCACAGACGCCATATCCCACGCACAGATGGAGAAGTTCTGGGAACTGGTGCCCGGCGCAGAGCAGGATATGACCCCTTGCCCTGGCCACCTGTGGGACCTGGCGGGATAGATTTGTCAGAGCTGGTCAGCCAAGCCCTCACCCCGGCAGCTGCTAGGAGATACAGAGCATACATCAATACTGTAATGTGAATAGGAGGGATACAGTCTCTAGGCGACACAGGAGCCACCCGCAGGGCAGCAGAAAAGTTCATACAGTGGGCGTTTAACTCCCAAAAGTCCAGGTCATGGACAAAAGCCCACCTGTCAGCTGTGGCATACTACTCTAGGTTAGAGACTGGGTTGGACCCTGTGGCCACACACTACACCAAGGCTGCGATGAAGGGGTGGAAGCGAACTGAGGGCGCAAGAAGGGATCCCAGACACCCGATAGACTTCGCCAAGCTAAGGGCCTTGCTGGGGGTGCTGCAAGACATCACGAATGACGGTTTCGAGCAACAGCTATTCAGGGCGGCCTTCGCCACCGCATTCTTCGGGGCGTTTCGCGTCAGCGATCTGGTAGCTCCTGCGAGGGCGGACCCGGCAGAAAGCTGCCTCCAAGCAAGGGATGTCACACCAAGACCGGGGGAGATAGAGCTGCTACTGCGGCGTTCAAAGACAGACCAAGTTGTACTTGTGTGCACCTTAATTCCCACTTACATCGATTAACTGCTCTTACTTCTCCCAAGTTGTATCTCTAATGCGTTCAAAGACAGACCAAGCTGGCAAAGGGGCGGTCAGTGAGGTTGCGGTGCATCGAGGACAGGAAGTGCTGCGCAGTGTGCTGTTTGATGGCTTTTATGGCAATACGCCCGGCCGGCGATGGTCCGCTGTTCAAACATAGGGACGGTACTCACGTCAGCAGATTCTAGTTCACCTCGATCATGCGCCTCTCACTCAGCAAAGCGGGACTGCCTCCTTTGGGGTTTAGGTCCCATTCATTTAGGATAGGGGCCGCCACAACCGCCGCGCAGCATGGGATGTCCGCAGCGGGGATACAGGCGGTAGGGAGATGGCGGTCAAAAGCATACCGGACCTACATAAGACCCCAGCTCATGTAAGGCAGTACCAGCACCCCCCCGGCCCGGACAATTCAATGACTTGTTGTCATTCCTCCAGCAGGAAGGAGACCGCGCTTGGCCTGGGTGGTAGGTCACTCTTTCATAACTCGCATGCACTTCTGGTGGTGGCAGGAGGGGCGCAGGCAAGAACGACGGCCGGCGGACACCTGCATAAGGTGGTTTGGCCAACCGGGAATGAAATGGGAGCAGCTGCCAGCGAGGCTCGCAGAGCAGAGGGCAGAGGCTGGCGCGCACCTGGACGTCCTGATCATACAACTAGGGGGGAACGACTTGGCCAAATGGGGCAGGCGGGACCTGCTTCAGGATATACAAAGAGATCTGACGGAGGCGAGCAGAGTATTCCGAGACACCTCCATCATATGGTCAGAACTGATCAGCAGGAACGAATGGCGTGGGGCACGTTCACAGAGTGCGGTGGAGAACTCGAGGAAAAAGCTGAACCTAACCGTGAGCAAATTTTGCAGAACCAACGGGCTGGAGTCGGTTAGGCACGGCCTCATCCACACAGGCTGGCCCGAGTTCTATACAAAGGATGGGGTGCACCTGTCCGATATGGGCATGGGAGTATTCTGGAGCAACCTCTGTGGCGCAATGGCATTGACGGGTACATGACAGCACAAGATAGGTTATTTAAAATGGCGGCGTCCACCCCGGTGACACTGTAGACTCCTGTCCCCCCCCGCAGGCAGCAATGTAGATATATAACCCGCCATTTTATGGCGCCCACAAAATACAGTGTTGTAGGGAAAGCAAGCTCCAAGGTCCAAGTCAGGTTTTCCCTCTTTTGAGTGTATGCAAGAGCGCAAGAGAGAAAACCTATGTAAGTGTCAGAATCTGTCAGAAAGGAATGTGTGTGACGTGCACTGAATGCATTTTTTAAAACCATATTTATTTGTGTTCTTTTTTTATAATGCGGACATGTCCCGGAGGCACCAGAGCACTTTACAAGAGTACAAAACAAAACACTTACAGCAGGAGTACATTAGGGATACAACTTGGGAGAAGTAAGAGCAGTTAATCGATGTAAGTGGGAATTAGGGTGCACACAAGTACAGTTCACAAACAAACAACACAGGAGTACATTTGAGGGCATGGGAAAAAATAAAAGCAGACAGCCAAGAGCTAGTGGGAGCAAAATAATTGAATACAAGTTTCTTTCAGAGAGGAGTTATGAGATCTGTTTTGCCAAGTGGCCATACAGAAGGCCGCTGTAGGACAGCGTGTGTGAGAGATAGTGTTACTGTGAAATGCAGTTTGTGTGTGCTTGTGGTGAGAGAGACAGTGAGAAAGTGTGTGGAATATCTGGAAATGTGTGTGCATACGTGCACATGCGTGATTGCTGTTCCAATTTCCATGCAGGTACTTGGGGAGAGGGTATTGTGGGACGCTGCAGTGGAATTGCCCTTTCACCCCATCAATGTTAACCAGTGTTACTGTTCTAGTGTACTATATGAAATGATCTATGCACATTTCACACTTAAACACAACTGACCTATTGGAACCTCCAGTGTCAAATGTGTGTACATTATGGAAGATCTCATATCTGGCTAGTGTAACATTTTTTCAGCAGTAAAGTTTCCAGATTTATCTTCCTCTGATCAAAGTTTTTAGGCATTGTCAGATAATTTTTCATTGCCTGGTAAAATAATGTTCTATCTATTCAAACCAGTGCTTAATTTGAGACAGTGATTTCAAGTGCTCGGCATCAGCACTTAATTGCAACCCTGGCACTTTGTGACAGTGTGCCACACGGTGGTGCTGTTTGTTTAGTTTAGATCAGGTGAGTGTGCCTAAAGGGAATTTGTTTACAAAATATCTTATTAATTCAAAGAGCTGTATCTAAGAAACTCTAGCTAGTGACTTCAACAAACAGAGTTGACAGAATAAGTCATATTCATTCAAAACGAATGTATCAGCAAAGAAAGAACAGGACGGGTGTATACTTCTTTAGAAAAATACACATTTATGGAGAAAAATTAATTTGAAAGTTAAGGTACAAAATGCAAATCACATGGATACAAAAAGTGAATGAAATGAATTGTTTATACATGAACTGGTTTCTCTGCAAGGAACATTTTCAAAGAGTTATTTTAAGCATGAAAATGGGTAGAGTTGTCGACATTTCGGTCTTGTTGTGTGTTCTCATCTATAAGACCATCTTCAGGACGGAATGTTCGTATGTGAACTGAAGACCCTGAATTGTTGAATAAGCGCAATCTGATGGTTTTTGATGGTTTTATGATTAGGAGCAGATGACTTCATCTAATCTGCATGACTGATGCACAGGTAATGCTCGACGCAGTTGATTTACTCAATGAGGTTTGGGACCCCCCCCTATGGAAATCCTAAGGGTGGTGTCAAGGCGGATCATTGAAATGATTTAGTCACCATTGAGATTTCGTCTAATTAGGATGCCGTTACGGATCGGGTCTCGTTTGTTTAGTTTAGACATGAACACAACAACAGCTGTTTATTAGCCCCTTATCTGCAGCCCCCCCTCATGCCCCCAGCCCCCGCACACGCCTAACTGAGCCCTCTTTTGTCTTTTTAGTGTAGTTCGCTCTTAGGGCTCCACAATGTTTTTTTTCACATAAGGTATCCACGCCACATTTGTGTCTGTTTTATCCAACATCACGGGGATTCTAAAAGTACCCAAGGTTTGTGGAGCCCCCTGGAGGGGATGGAGAAAATAGGCAAAATATGGCTACATTTTGAGTTTTTGGAGAAAAAGTGATCTGGATAAAGGTGTCTGTTTTTTTCCTATAAATGGCATCAACAAACAGTTTGCTGTGCTAAAGTCCCCATCTTCCTAGCTTTCAGGTACATGCAGAGCTGAATACAAAAAGCCAAATTTTTTACCACAGTTTTGACATTATTCAGAGGTGGCCTAATTATTTTATTTTTTGTGCTCTCAATCTACTTCCAGTTTGTTGTGAAAACCGGTGTGAAACCCACGGGTGATCCAAAAAAAACAATAGAATTCTGAAAAGAAGACATAATCATGAATTCAGCAAAAAGTCATATGTGTAGGTCCCTCAAGGTTTTCTCAAAGAAACTAACTGTTGAAATAAAGGAATACTAAAAATGAGAAGGATAAACGACATTTTGTGACAACGTTTTCATCTGTAACTTTTTTTCACAATAACTGATTTCCAAAAGCAATATGCCATTACGTCTGCTAGACCCTTCTGGTTGCAAGGATCTAGAGGGTTTGTAGGTTCTCTAAGAACCAAAGGTACCCAGAGCCAACAACTGAGCTGAACTGTACGATGGTTTTTCGTTGTGTACCAAGTATAGACCAATTCCTATTATGAAATATATAGAGTGAAAAATGGGTATCAAGGAAACCTAAGTATTTTTTAAATGGGCACAATAGATGGAGTTTAGCAACAGTGGTTATTTGTACATCTCTGAATTTGTGGGTACCCGTACTAGCATGCGATTTAGAGGGTATTTTTCAAAATGTATTCTTGCTTACACACTGGCTTACATTTGGAAGGCACAAATGCAGCAAAATCCAATCAATAACACATGTGTTAATGTTCAATGCTCCCATATGTTTCCCCCCAAAAATGGTACCTCACTTGTGTGGGTAGGCCTAGTGCCCGTAACGGAAAACGGCCATTGACGCATCAAACCTTTTCACTCAAAACTGCCCCTTTTTTTGCAAAGTGGGTAGCTGTGGATTATAGCCCTCTGCTCAGCCGGCACCTCGGGAAACCTATTGAACTTTCACATTTGTAAAAACTAGACACCTGGGGAAATCCAGTGTGGGTGGATTTGAATGGCTCTCACCAGGTGTTTAAACCCAGAATTCTTTGCAAACCTTAAACTTTGATTAAAAAAACACATTTTCCTTATATTTCTGTGATGGAACGTTCTGGAATCTGAAGGGAGCCACAAACTTGATTCCACCCAGCATTCCCCCAAGCCTCTCGATTAAAAATGGTTCCTCACTTGTGTGGGTAGGCATAGTGCCCGCCACTGCAAGTGTCTCAAAACAAAACATGGCTACATCACATTTTACCACTTAAAACTGACCCTTTCTTTGCAAAGTGGTTGATGTGGATTTTAGGCCCTAGCTCTGCTTGCCCCTTGAGAAACCTAGCTTGTCAAAGTTGCTCTGCACTGCACTGCACCTTATTATTTGCATGTGTTGGCAGGTGTTAGCAAATATATGTATGGTGAATGGTAGTTGCCTTTTTTTTCTTCCTGTTATAATTCTGCTTAATAAAAAATGTACACAAAAAAAGAGAGAGAAACCTAGCAAACCTGCACATTTTTTAAAACAAGACTCCTGAGGGAATCCAGGGTGGGGTGACTTGCATGGCTCTAATCATGTTCTTCTTACCCAAAATCCCTTGCAAATGTCAAACTTTGGTAAATAATTCACATTTTCCTTACATTTCTGTGATGAAAAGCTCTGGAATATGTGGGCAGCCACATATTTCCTACCACTCTAGGTTCCTAATTCCCCCCGAGAAAAAAGGTACCCCACTTGTGTGGGTGGGCCATGAGACTATGACACAAAAAGGCCATAAAGTGCTACATTGAGAGATAAGCAATCTGGGTAGCTTCAGTATTCAGGGATGTACTGTGGGACCACCCATGCAAACCTAGGAACCATAGACATTTTTAAAAACTAGACTTCCGGGCGATTCCAGAGTAGTGTGCCTTGCATGAGTCCCTTTAATCACACATTTCCTTATATTTCTGCAATGCGAACTTCGGGAATTCGGTGGAATCCACAAAAATCCTATATATATATACATATATATATATATATATATATATATATATATATATATATATATATATATATATATATATATATATTCACTGAAAAAACCATAGGTTTCACACATGTTATAGTTAGCGGAAATTTTACTGATAAAAAACCAATGAAATTCCCCCGTTATAGTTAGTGCAGGCAACTATAACTCACGCGACCGCAATCCTCTGCTGATGCTAATACTGTATTTAGACACTTATTTGCCCATGTCTTCTTCCATACATTTTTAGCTATACATATATTACAAATATTTTTTTTTCATAAAGACACATATGTCATCAGCAGAAGATTGCGGTCGCGTGAGTTATAGTTGCCTGCACTAACTATAACGGGGGAATTTCATTGGTTTTTTATCAGTAAAATTTCCGCTAACTATAACATGTGTGAAACCTATGGTTTTTTCAGTGAATTTGCAAGGTTTTTTAAATGCTAATTCCTAACTATAACGTGTGTGAAACCTATGGTTTTTTCAGTGAATTTGTATGTTTTTTTAATTGCTAAGTTACTTTACGCCATTCGTGGCGTGCACGCCCACTTAACGCAGTTCGTTCCGTGCGCGCACGGTGCGCTTCGCGCACCGCGCGCCCACTTTACGCAGTTAGTGCCCACGTTACGCTAGATGGGCCATGTACGCACGATGCGCTTCGCGCACCGTGCGCACATGGAGGACATATGATGCACTTCGTTTTGAAAGGTAATATTTTAATTTTTCGTATATGTTATAAGCCATGCACAAATGGTGCCCTTCGGGCACCATTTGCACACGGGGTGGAGAGAGTGTGGATAATTTTTTTTTTTATTATTTTTTTTTTAAATATTTTAATTTAACTCATCTTTAATAAGCCATGCACAATTGGTGCCCTTCGAGCACCAATTGCACACGGGGTGGGGAGAGTGTGGATAATTTTTTTTTTTTATCATTTTTTACCGTACGCGTACGGTAAGCGTAATCGGCGAAATTAGCGAAAAAATAAAAATTCCGTTTTTGGCCTTGGGGGATCTTTGGGGACTCCCTCAACATTGCTATGTGTGTGGGAGCTGTCTAAACAGCCCCTTTACATGTTTTTGTGCTTTATATTTTAAATATCACTCTCAGTGCGAGAGAGAAAATGGCGGCCGCCGCTTCCTGGTTTCGGCCGATTCGAATGTTTACTAAGATCTAAGAGCCAATCAGAATCGCGCTCGCGCACGCCACCGTACGCGTACGGTAAGCGTACCGTAAGCGCACCGTAAGCTGGCTCAGATATATATATTGATTTAAAGGCTATTTTCTCAGAATCTACTGAACAGATTTACACCAAACCTACAAAAGGCACTTCCTTGACCTGAGGACTACCTCTCTGCCAAATTTCTAGTAATTCTGTTCAGCCGTTCGGGCTGTAGCCCTGTCTAAAGGTCCTATGGAAAAATGCATGGGAAAAACGCGTTTTGGGACCCCCCTTTTATCTCAGCCCCCGCTTGACGAATCCCCCCAAAACTCTCAGGGTAGGAGCGGAGCGTAGCGCCCCACCTATTTTGAAAAATTCGCGAGGATTCGTCGACCGGCGCCAAAGTTATTCAAAATAGAATGTTGCGGATTTTCTATGGAAACGTGGTCCTAACTATAACTACCTACTGGTGACCGCCAGTAGGTAATATATATATATATATATATATATATATATATAATCCACGAGTGCCTCGGTAATCCCTCCTCCTCCAAACCGAAGGGCGCGTCGGCGTTCCGGATCTCCGAGACTAGGAGTTCTGGAACGCCGACGCGCCCTTCGGTTTGGAGGAGGTGGGATTACCGAAGCACTCGTGGATTGTGTTTGATACCACCGACCCCCCCAACCTTGGACCCAGGAAAGCGGCAACGTGACCTGGAAGATTAGCGTGCTGCTACCTCAAATCGACCATCTGCGCACACCGCCGAGTCGGAGGACCCGAGGAGTTCGTAGACGGCATTGAGGTAAGAGCTTGACTACACGGAGGTGGGGAGAAGGGAAAGCCAGTGGAACTGTACACACCGCAGGCATTGACCGGTTGCGGTTACTGGCGGTTCGTTCAGAGCGTCAACTAAGGTCTACGCTTAATTATCCAAATTATGTCAGCTGCCGAACTTAAGGAACGCGAGGAAGCAGCGCTGTCAATCTTTAATGACAGCACTCCCAGTTACAGTAAGAGAACAGAAGCGACAACTGCAAACACCAATTTGAATGATGTTACATCTCGCCTAAAACGCTTGGAGAAGTTAAAGCGGGCAGAACTATCAAAATGGTGGGAAGCGAAGTCACTCAACCAGTACTTGGAAGTGAAGAGAATTCCACGGGGTCTAAGAATAATGGTGGCCCCCACGTATGAAGATCCGAACCCGAATATGCTCAGGGAATGGGCGGAGAATAACCAAGAGTCCTCGAGTAGGATGTTAGTAATTCTTATCAAGTACGCGGAAATAGATCGTGCCAAAATAATGGAGGAGATTGAACAAATCTTAAACATGCTCAGCAAAGAGTCAGATCAGGAACCAATTGTAAAATTCATGGGTGAGATGAAGGACCGTCTGAGCAAATTGGAAACAACAATTAAAGAGAGAAAGGCACAGAAATTTTAAGAGATAAAATCGACTATGACCGGGGACAGATTTACACTTTTGCTAAAAAGTTTGAGAATATGAGGAGACAAAAGATGAATGTGAATAGCCAAGAAGCGCAGGCTCAACAATCAGATCTCAGCAGTATACAAAGTTCGGAAATTGACACCGACCTTGAGGAGGGTGTGCATAATATAAGATCAACATCAGTCCCAACAGTAATCGATGAATTTGATTTTTTAAGGGAAGAGAGACGATTCAACCTACGTCCAAGACCCCTATCAAACTCCAGACCTCAAAGGGCAAGAGGCAGAGGAAGAAGAGGCGCAAAGGCGCCAAATTATGCAGTCACAAGAGAGAAACCCAAATCCAAAGACAACAAGTAAATGAAGAAGAGAATGTGACAATAGTTAATTTATCCAACGTGAGTCTCTCACAAGAAGAAGAAAGGATTCTACGTTTGGGTCTTTCCTATTGTCCACCTATCGATATGGACTACACCACCACGAGAGTAGACGTATTCAAATTCATAAGGTCGCTGAAACTAAAAAATTTTTTTGCAGTTATTCCTAAAGCTAAAGATAAATCTACAATAAGCACTGCTGATGATGGAGAAGAGACTTTCTCTGTAAGCGATTTCAATCTAATGATTGACTTACAACAATTGCAAAAAGAAAATGATTTGGGTGAAAATTCTTCAGCTTCACCGGATACGTCTATGTTAGTCACTGATTTGGCAGTCACTGAAGCAATTAATATCAATACCAGTGAATTGACGAAATTCAAGCTACCTTCCAAATTTACGCCAATGACAGCAAGGGACTCTGTTGATGTCTTTAATGATTTGGTTGTCAATGAAGTTAAAGAACTATGTAGATCAATAAATGCAAAGAAAAAGCCATGCACGAAACAAACAAGAGATTACTACAGATTGATTGAGAAATTGTCTAATAACGATAATTGCATTGTGCGAAATGCCGATAAGGGGGGTAACATAGTTCTGTGGGGAAAACAGCAATACCTTAATGAAGCCCATAAACAACTAGGGAACAAAGATAACTATGCTAAAGTTCCACATGAGGTGATGACAAAGAGTTTTGATTTGTACAATGTGCAATTACTAGAGTGGCGAAGAATGGGTTTAATCAGCCAAGATGAATATTCTTATTTAGTAATTGCCAATCCAACTACCCCAGTATTTTACCTAATCCCTAAAGTACATAAGGACATAAAAAATCCCCCGGGCCGCCCAATCATTTCGGCCATTAACAGTGCATTTGAGCACACATCAAAGTTTGTTGACTCGTTTTTATGTCCTCTAGTCAGTGAGCTTCCTTCCTTTATCCAGGATACAGGAGATTTCTTACGAAGGATATATGATGTACCTTGGGAATCAGATTATCTTCTGATGACTATAGACGTTACAACTCTGTACACAAGTATACGCCATTCGGATGGGTTGAATGCTGTCAAATTCTTTCTGGGGGGCAGACCAGTTAAGTTCTGGCAGCATACTCAGATGTTGTTAGACATGATCACCAGTTGTTTAGAGAACAATTTCTTCCTTTTCAATGATGTTCTTTACCATCAACTATGTGGGACAGCAATGGGTACCTGCTTCGCCCCCAGCTATGCTAATTTGCATATGGGCTGGTGGGAGGAGCAGGTAATCCAATCCCTTTTTCACCGAGAACAACAAGAAAATATAATTTTGTGGAGTCGATTTATCGACGACCTTTTTATTATTTGGAAAGGAGATGTGAACAGTGCTCATGAATTTGTCAACAAGCTACAAATTAACCAATTGAATTTGAAGTTTACCAGCACCATTAGCAGTTCAGAAGTGAATTTTTTAGATCTGACAGTCTACATACATCAAGGGCAGCTGCATACCAAGCTGTTCCGTAAACCCACAGATGGAAACACGTTACTTCATGCTTCAAGTTTCCATCCAGCCAACCTAGTCAGGAGTATCCCCTATGGGGAATGTCTTAGAGCAATGAGAAATTGCAGCACAAGAGGACGATCCCCAAGCAGGGATCCACCCACTAGCACCAGGGAGGGGGGAGCGGCCCCTTGGGCAAGGGCCTTTGCTCCCCCGTGTTTTTTAGCCACATTCAGTCTTTCTGCCCCCCCTGGGGAGCAGATGGGGCAGTAGCCCCCAATCTGCCCCCCCGGGGGAACAGAAAGCCAGGTAGAAACCAGGGATTTTTCTTTTTTTATTGACGTTGGGGTGGGGGCTGCCCAAAAAGGGCATAGCAATGCCCCCCCAGGGAAATGTCAGTCTTTCTGCCCCCTCAGGGGGCAGGCGGGGGTAGTAGTCCCCAATCTGCCCCCTGGGGGGGGGGGAGAAAGCCCACTAAAAGCCAGGGATTATTTTTTTTATTGACATTGGGGTGGAGGCTGCCCTAAAAGGGCATGGAAATGCCCCCCCAGTAACCCCCAATCTGCACCCCCGGGGGGCAAAAATCCAACCAGATGCCAACGATTATGCTGGCTTTTTTTATGCGTGGGGGTGGGGGCTGCCCAGAATGGGTATACCAATGCCCTCACCCCCCAAAAAAATAGTGTTTCTGCCCCCTTGGGGGCATATCAGGGTATCCCCACCCCCAATACCCCCCAGGGCTGCAGAAAGCCGACTAGGCACGGACTTGTTTTTAGCAATGTGCCTACCTGTGGATTTTGGGCCCTAGTGCAGCCGGCACATAGGGAAACCTAGCAAACCTGTATATTTTTTTAAAACTAGACATCCTGGGGAACCCAGGTTGGGTTGCCTTTACTGGTTCTCACCAAGTTCTTTTACCCAGATTCCCTTGAAAACCTAAACATTTGTCCAAAAAACCACATTTTTCTCACATTTCTGTGGTGGAAAGTTCTGGAATCTGCGTGGATCTACAAATTTCCACCCACCCCGCGTTCCCCAAAGACTTCCGAGAAGAATGGTACCTCACTTGTGTGGGTAGGTGTAGTGCCTGTGACAGGAAACGCCCCAAAACGCAATGTGGACACACCACATTTTCACAGTGAGAACTGACCCTTTATTTGCAAAGTGCCTAGCTGAAGATTTTGAACCCTAGCTCTGCCGGCACCTAGGGAACCCTAGCCAACCTATACATTTTTTTTAAACTAGACACCCAGGGGAATCCTTGATGGGGGGACTTGACTGGCTCTCACCAGGTTCTGTTACCCAGAATCCCTTGCAAACCTAAACATTTGTCTAAAAAAACCCACATTTCCCTCACATTTCTGTGGTGGAAAGATTTGTAATCTGTGTGGATCCACAAAATTCCACCCACCCCGCGTTCCCCAAAGCTTTCTGAGAAAAATGGTACCTCACTTGTGTGGGTAGACCTAGTGCCCGCGACAGGCAAGGGCCCAAAACCAATTGAGGCGACATCAAAATTACCTATCACAAAACAACCTGGTTATGCAAGGGGTGTCCCATGAGTTTTTGGCCCCGGGCTCAGCGGCCATCTAGGAAAACGTACCAAACCCAAACATTTCTGAAAACTAGACACCCGGGGGAGTCCAGCGAGGTATGGCTTGCGTGGGTCTCCCAATGTTTTCCTACCCAGAATCCCATGTTTAGGTTTGCAAGGGATTCTGGGTAACAGAACCTGGTGAGAGACAGTCAAGTCACCCCATCCTGGATTCTCCTGGGTGTCTAGTTTTCAAAAATGTATAGGTATGCTATGTTTCCCTAGGTGTCGGCAGAGCTAGGGTTCAAAATCTACAGCTAGGCACTTTGCAAAAAAAGGGTCAGTTTTCACTCTGAAAATGTGGTGTGTCCACGTTGCGTTTTGGGCCGTTTCCTGTCACGCGCACTAGGCCTACCAACACAAGTGAGGTACTATTTTTCTCGGAAGTCTTTGGGGAACGCGGGGTGGGTAGAAATTTGTGGATCCACACAGATTCCAGAACTTTCCACCACAGAAATGTGAGGAAAATGTGTTTTTTGGACACACTTTTAGGTTTGCAAGGGATTCTGGGTAACAGAACCCGGTGAGAGCCAGTCTAGTCACCCCATCCTGGATTCCCCTGGGTGTCTAGTTTTCAAAAATGTATAGGTTTGCTAGGTTTCCCTAGGTGCCGGGAGAGCTGGGGTTCAAAATCTACAGCTAGGCACTTTGCAAAAAAAGGGTCAGTTTTCATTCTGAAAATGTGGTGTGCCCACGTTGCGTTTTGGGCCGTTTCCTGTCGCGGGAACTAGGCCTACCCACACAAGTGAGGTACCATTGTTCTCGGAAGACTTTGGGGGAACGTGTGGTCAGTGGAAATATGTGGATCCACGCAGATTCTAGAACTTTCCACCACAGAATTGTGAGGAAAATTAGTTTTTATGGATACATTTTTAGGTTTGCAAGGCATTCTGGGTAACAGAACCTGGAGAGGGCCAGTCAAGTCACCCCATCCTGGATTCCCCTGGGTGTCTAGGTTTAAAAAATGTATAGGTTTGCTAAGTTTCCCTAGGTACCCGCAGAGCTGGGGTTCAAAATCTACAGATAGGCACTTTGCAAAAAAAGGGTCAGTTTTCACTCTGAAAATGTGGTGTGTCCACGTTGCGTTTTGGGCCATTTCCTGTCGCGGGCACTATGCCTACCCACACAAGTGAGGCACCATTTTTCTCTGAAGACTTTGGGAAACCCGGGCTGGGTGGAAATTTGTGGATCCACACAGATTCCAGAACTTTCCACCACAGAAATGTGAGGAAAATGTGTTTTTTGACAAATGTTTAGGTTTGCAAAGGTTTCTGGGTAACCGAACCTGGTGAGAGCCAGTCCAAGTCAGCCCCATCCTGGATTCCCCTGGGTGTCTAGTTTTCAAAAACGTATAGGTTTGCTAGGTTTCCCTAGGTGCCGGCAGAGCTAGGGTTCAAAATCTACAGCTAGGCACTTTTCAAAAAAAGGGTCAGTTTTCATTGTAAAAATAAAAGCGTGTCCACGTTGCGTTTTGAGCCGTTTCCAGTCGCGGGCACTAGGCCTATCCACACAAGTGAGGTACCATTTTTATCGGGAGACTTAGGATAACACGTAATTGTAGAGCATCTGTTATTAGCTTTTGACTTCCGATGCATTTCTGCCTTCCAAATGAAAGACAATGTGTAAAAAAGAAGTCATTTTGAAACATTTCTTATAATTCTCATGCTAGTATGGGTATTCACAATTTCGGAAATGTGCAAATATCTACTGTTTCTAAACTCTATATTTTGTTCCTATTTCATAAATACATAGGTGTTTTTCATACCTATTTTTCCATGTATATATTTTCTCAAATTAATTGCTCTATACCCGATACATAATAAAAAACCATTACAAGACGCTGCTCAGTTATTGGCTCCGGGTTCGTCGGCGTCTTGGTGAACCTACAAGTCCTATATATATCCACACAACCAGTAAGGTCCAGCGGATGTAACGATATATTGCTTTCAAACAGCTCTCATAATTTGAAGAAGTTACAGGTGAAAATGTTGGCACAAATGGCTGCTTTTTTCAACTAATTTTCAATTTTTCCTATATTCAACTGTTAGTTTCTATAGAGAAACCTGAAAGGATCTACACAAATGACCCCTTGCTGAATTCAGAAATTTGTCTACTTTTTAAAAATGTATAGCTTTCCAGGATCCAATATTGCTTTTATTCCCATTTCTACCATTAACTGGAAGAAGGTTGAAAGCACAAAAAATAAGCAAAAATAGGCTATGTCCCAGAAAAATGCCAAAACTGTGTAAAAAATGTTGGTTTTCTGACAAAAGTTTGCTTGTCCCTGAAAGCTGACAAGATGGTGATTTCAGCACCACAACCCATTTTTTGATACCATTTACAGGGGAAAAAACAGACGCTTTCATCTGTAGCCCTTTTTCCCACTTTAAAAAAAAAAAAAAGAAAATTGCTGTATTTTGGTTACTTTCTGAGTCCCCTCCAGGGTAATCGACAAACTATGGGCACCTTTAGAGTTCTCATGATGTTGGAAGAAAAGGACGCAAATTTGGCGTGGATATCTTATGTGGTCAAAAGGTTACAGGGGCCTAAGCGCAAACTACCCCGAATAGCCAAAAAAGTGCTTAGCACGGGGGGGAAAGGACTAGCAGCGAAGGGGTTAACATGTCGATTGGTGTTTACAAAATCCTCTCACTTTGCAGTCAGAAAAATAAAAGCAGAGTGCATTATATGACAATTTTGCTGGGGTATAGAGGGTGTTAAAGGAAAAGCTATAGGATGTCATTTTGTACAACACAGAGCAAAGTGTATATACCTGTAAATGAACTGTACACATTGAGCTGTTCAGAAAGCAAAAATGAAACACATTTGTTGTAATTCTGAAGTGTGATGGAAACAAAGATTTTAATATGATCAGAATTAGTCATGACACATTTACTTGGTGATGCGCAAATGAACAAATTCGCTGAGACCGGACTGCTACATATTACCATTTGTGTGCAATATGTTTTTTATCAGTAAAACTGCATGTCTGTTTAAACTTAGTGGCCATTTCAATGGAAAATGTGCTGTCTGTAAATGACTGTGCACTACCATGCTTTATTTGCATGAAAAAAATCGCCCATTACAGCTTATTTGTGTTTTTGACATTATTACTGTTTTTTACTGCAGAAATACTTCACACATTGCCTTAAGTTGAGACTGTCTGCTCTATGTCATAGCTGCCATAGGGCTGAGCTCAGGTTAATTTAGTGACTTTGAGGTTTCACCTGGACAGAAGTGCTATTATTCCTTGAGGGGGAAATTCGCACACCCCAAATAAAAATGTGCTTTCTTACAGAAACACTTGGTAAAAAATAGAAAGGAGTCTTATTTCATTTTTTTAATTGTGCAAACATGAAGCTGAGGTACAAAGCCCTTTTATGGTCACAAATCCAGCGATTCAAAAAATCACATGGTTTGCAACTGCAATATTTTTACTAGTTACCAATCCCCTTTTGCGAGACAGAAATGCCTTTCCAGCTCACAAATTGGGTTTATCGACACATTCAAAATCGCAATTAGGAGGACTTATAATAGCTTCTTTCACTCCTAATTGCAATTTGCAATGGCTTGTATAAGTGATTTACAATCCACAAACAAATAAAACAAACAGAAAGTCTCAAAACATTGATCAGAAACATCCATCAGAGTTTGACTGATATCTGATAATCAAAAGGGGCAGCAGCGGCCCGTGCAGGTAAGAGCGGAGGTGCCGGGTGGGGGGGGATTTGGACATACGACGACGACGAGGGGACATTAATTATTTATTTGATTTTCCCTCATGGTCGTCTGTCGAATACTTCCCTAAACCCGGCCGCACAGCTCTTACCTGCACGGGCCGCTCCTGAAAAGGTAAACTGTCCCAAGACAGCTACTCCTTGAGGAATTGTGTCAGACAGCCTCCTGGAGAGCAGAGAGTGGTTAGGGACCACGGCATGCTAGCCTCAATTTCTTTTCAAACAGTAAACCATTTTTCTAAAAGCAGAACCTGTCCTGTTAAGGGATCCAGATTGATTAAGGCGAATGTTTCTCGTTTAGCACTGTTGCAGTGGTGGTTCTCAGTGGTCCCTTGAACATCACCCTCCGGGTGTTTGTAGCCAATCTATGAAAATAGAACCTGCCTCATGAATACTTTTTAGGCGGGTCGTTTTGAATCCTTGTAGGAATGGACATTTTGTGACACAACCTATTAGTATATTAGGTCGAATCCCAAAATGAGAGGCAGGTGACAAAAAGTCATTGTACAATTTGCACCCACTATTGGCGACCTGTCTGTAAGTAAATCAGGCACATTGTTCAAATGGACATCAGAGTGCATTACACATGAAGATGGCACTATACAGCACCGAATAATGTCAGAGACAATGAATATATTCAAAATGCTGGAGTAGCGAGTAAATAGATCAAAAGGTTTAATACAATATTGTAGCAAAGCTTCAACAGAGCTACAAAATGGAGCTGTGTTATGTTTAGAGACCCATGGAAGTAGGACTATGGTAGGGATGTAGATTGATTTGAAGAAAAAATATAGAATTATCAGAAGTAACTGCTAAGTTAAGGTGAGGTAAAACTTTATTGTTCAGTTAATTAAAACTTACAATGTAACACAATATAATCACCAAATGGAACATCATCAATAAATAACATCATAAAAACCATCTTCATTCAATTAAAACCCCCAAGGTTCACTTCATTTGCCTCAAAATAAGAGATTGTTAACTTAAGTCCAATGTTCTGCAATAATGATCCAAAGCCACAAACCACCAGCTATGAATATAATCCAAATACCTTTTCCCAAATCGAAGATAGTGAAAAGAGCTCCGATCTACAGTTCTTACAGTTCATGGGCCTTTCTACAGTAACTTTCTATACCTGCTAAATTATATCTATTGGGCCCGATTCACAGAAGTAATCTGAGACGAAAGTCTAACTTTACCGCTTTCGGTATTCACAAAGGGCATTTACGAGTAGACCAAAAGTCTAACTTAGACCAAAAGTCTAACTTTACTAGTCGTAAATGCCTTTTGTGAATACCGAAAACCGTAACGTTAGACTTTCGTCTCAGATTACTTCTGTGAATCGAGCCCATTGTGTGGAGGTGGGGTCGTAAGGACAGGAGTAGTAAGATGTGGAGAATAAGGACAATTGTGTAGGAGGAATGCCAGAGGCCCTAATTGTAAGCCTCTTTCAAAACTTGTTAAGTATTAAAACAAAGGCATAATTGGAGTATAGTCGGCCTCCAGTGCCCCTGAGCTCTGGCACTAATGCACCTGCTGTACAAATGCTAGTTACATCCTGACTGAGGATGATGTGTAAGGGAGATAAGAGGTAACCACGCCTCAGAATGAAGGAGGAGCTTCTGCACTACAAGAATAGACGTGGCGCATCACATTCAATATGATCTGGAAAAGAATTTACGGCTCTCAATACCACAGGACCAATGAGGCCCAAGTAATTATTTATTAATGTAGTTCAGAAGGAGGTGCATCCTAAGTCTATTTTATGAAAGAGAAACAACCATGGGCGTGGCTTCCATTGGTGCAGCAGGTGCAGCGGCACCAGGGCCCAAATGACTAAGGGGCCCAATGAGCAATTCAAACTGCAGCCAGGTGGCCCATTTCCTTGCACTAAGACCCATGACACACTGGCTACACCACTGGGAACCAAGGGTCTTGGCTAATAAGGTGGGGGTAAAGTGATATGATGATGTTATAAGGCAGCGTGTCTTGGAGCTACTGTGCTTTTTAAAGCCGAATTAGGTCTTGAGTATGTTTTAGATATATTCCGGAGTGTTCCATTCCAGGCCCTCAAAAATGACACGCATCGACCCACAGTTCATCAGGCTGGCAAAAGGAGTCATTTGAGTTGGGTTAGAGTCAATTTTGCAAATTTAACATATGTTTGTGTGCTACAAAAGAAGGACACTTAGGCACTATTCAGACATTTTGGAGCATGTAAAATAGTACTCCTGTAGTTCTTCTTTTAGTACTCTTATGTGCTTTTGTGAATTAGCAGCAAAACATCTAAAATGGGAATACAGTGGGCATGTGCAGGGAATATTCATGTATAAGTACCGGAAACAGAAAGTACTGAGCCTTTTCTTCACTTTAATAAATAAGGTGTTTGACGTTTCCGACTGATTCCCAAAGGCATGTAAGAGTATATACAGTGGTTAATTTGTTTTTTAAAAAGTGCCGGAGCTCTCATCAGGAGTCAGCTTGCAGCAGCCAATTTCAACTGTAAGCGCCGCATAAAACAGAACTCATGTGCCTACCAACAGTGAATGTGTCCGCGCTCCAATACCTTCGGGTCGAGTTTGTGCTATAAGCCCCGATGTTCATGATTAAGTGCTGGTGCTGAGCAACGGAAACCACTGGATCAAATTAAGCACTGAGTACATAAAAGACTACTCTTGTAATACTACTTCCAGTGAATCAGCGCCTTAATGCTTATGTGTGAGAGCTACGTCAAAAATAAATTGACATATCTGTATTCAAGTACACTATTTGCTATCAGTGTTTGTCCCTCAGCACATTTCCAAAATCAATCCTCGCAATCCACGTACCCGACAGACAACTCTGTTCCGCCCAACTCGCCCTTGCCTCCGTCCCCAGGATCCACAAGACCAGAACCGGAGGAAGATCATTCTCCTACCTCACCAGCGAGACCCGGAACACCCTGCCCCTCCACCTCAGGCAATCCCCGTCACGGGCCCAGTTCAAGAAGGACCTCAAGACCTGGCTCTTCGAATTATCCTACACCGAGAGGGACCAACAGCCCCTCCATCCCCAGCGCCTTGACACTCTCACGGGTGAGTAGCCGCACTATACAAGCCCTCAATTGATTGATTGATTAATTGATTGATTGATCGATTGAATCCTCTGTTTCCAATTTGCCAATGAGTGGGCAATTGGGTTTAATATTTGGTGGTCTCTGGTTATTAGTTTACAATTGTATCCTAAGCAATTAATACGAATAAAATAAAAGTGTCTGAATGTTGAAAGTGTTTCCCAGTGCCTTCCTGCAAATTGTGCTATCTCTGAGTGAGAAGGGGCAGTGGTTGTGAACAGCAGAGGCCCAAGGCTAACAGTGACTGCTTACAATGTTGCGAAATTATGGAAAAGAGCTTAGAAAGACCTAATTTTGCTACCAGGGTCTACCCCTGGCTTCCCTATTGAACCAAAACATCCACAATGTGTAATCTTGGGCAAATCTTGATGCTCATGTTTGCAATAGCTGTTACAAAACAAGCATTTTCAATGCAATAGGTCTGGCATTTGTGAGAGTTTAAGCTAATGGCATTGTAAATTTATGTGTTTTTAAAAGCAACAAATATATAAAAGTCATTGTCATTTCTGATGCCGATAGCTCAAACTCTCGTAAATGCAAGGCCACTTTTATAGTGGCCGCACCCCTTTGTTTAGAGGCTGGTCACCATATTCAGGTTACAGTGAGCAGCGTCTAAAGAGAGGGGCGTGGCCAACATTAAAGTGAAAGGGTGGCATGGGGCTCTTTCACTTACAAAAGAAAACAATAAAGAAAGCACGTTTCTGTACTGCTAAAGTGAAAGTGGACTGCGCTGCAAATTAATGAAATAAAGAAGCGCGGCCGCGAAAGTGAAAGCGGACCGCGCTGTAAGTTAAACAAATAAGAAAGCACGGCCGCTAAAGTGAATGCAGACCGCGCTGTAAGTTAAATAAATAAAAAAGCACGGCCGCTAAAGTGAATACGGAACGCACTGCAAATTACATAAATACAGAAGCTCAGTCGCTAAAGTTAAAGCGGACCGTGCTGCAAATTACAAAAATAAATACATTAGTAATAACAATGTAAATGCAGAGGCGTGCTGCGACATTGTGGGTGGAATAGGGGAAGACCATTAAAAGAAAATAGTGCTCACACGGCTAGATAACGCAGACAGTGCACCACAAGTAAAAAGTCCAGCGATTATGGGAGGTTACAAATGCAGACAAGGTAGTGCCAAGGAGGGACTAGTAAGCCTATTCACGAATGAAAAGCAAAGATTTTGAAAGGACTGTAACAGGAGCCACTTGAAAAGGTGGGCGGGGAAATGGGCGGCGCTTTTATTCCATACCTCAATACAGCATGCTTCCCAGAGCAGTGAGTGCATGCGCTGCTCAGGCTCGACCTATACAAGGTGCTTAAAAGCATCCAAACCTCCGATGTTAGCGCTACTTGTGAAAACAAGAGTGGGCCTTCTATTCAAACTGGCAGTCCCCAAACGTTGTTTATTTGCGGTGCAAGCGTCTCTCCTGCCAGCAGGGAGAGAAGCCTAACTTCGGTTTAAAGATTTCTACTCAAAACAGCACTTCTCGAAGTTTTTTATGTGCCACGCGTTTGTGCGAGCACATCAAAGTTCTTACCTGGTGGGGGTAAATGTTTGTGTGCCGCATTACACAAACAAACAGAAAACGCGGGGTCTGTGCAGCTGGAAAGCTCGCGCTCACTTCTTCCAATTTCCTGCTTCTCTTCCCATTTGGTTACACGCTGTGACTTTGCCCCTCCCGACTTTTTGGCTGCGAACCGGCAGTGCATATTATTCTGGGATTGGTGCCAGGCGGCGATATCTCTCTGCTGCCAGATGTTACGTGAGAAATGTCCCTGGTTTCGGGATTGCGACGGAGTCCTGCCGGTGGCGGGAGACGTGACACGTTCCCTTACACGGCCTGCAGGTCGCGGAAGTCACCAATCCCTTCTGGTCAGGGTGAAACATACCGTAGACCTCCGGCTGAGGGGCGAGTGCTTTATAGAGAAACTTTTATTTGTTTATTATTATTTTCTGCATTTCTAGAAAGCCCGGACTTGGACCAAGGGCATTAGATCGATTTATCTGAGAACCGGACATTTATTTTATTTTATTTCCAATCAAACAGGGACGGACTTGGACAGAAAATAGGCCCGGAACCCAAATAAAATGGCCCTCGTTAGTGAATCAAACAGCTAAAAAGTGCCTTGCAAATCGGAGCCGTTTTGAACTTGTAAAGACAGGCTGTACAGTTGTTTTTCAGTGTATGAAATTCAGCATGTATGTGTGCTTTCTGCGGCAACATCACATAAAGAAATAGAAAAGCCGACCCCACCGCCCACAACTGACGAAAAAGTGGCCACACACTAGCTACCAGGCCAGCCTTTCTGCTATTGCCTGGTATGCAAGGCCACTGGAATTATGCGGCAGCAGAAGATCAAATTATGTGGGTATGATGACCAAATTATGTGGCAAGACAGTCAAATTATGCAGCGCAATGTGGCACTTTTTGTGACAGTATTACTTTATCATTTTGTCATTTTTTGCACATTCTACCACTGTCACAAACATTGGAATAAGGAAATTATCAACAATACAAGGGCAACAAAAGTATCACAGGTACTTGCAAGGCAAGTATACAATGTTTGAAGGTCATACATGGGTGTTGGGGTAGGGTGGAGGGCAGGGCTTAATTGTATAAAACATAAGTGCCGGGGCCCTCATTAGAAGGCCACTGCAGCTTGCACTATCCATTGACCCTGCCAGTGCTGCCAATGACAGTATCAACACAATTGCTAACCAGTATTACTAAAAGTGTGACAATTCACACTATTCCAGGTGCCCAACACTATAAGAATAGTGTTGGCGACAGGTATTTTGAAAGTATATTGAATAAATGAACAAAGGTTGTTGAGCTCACTAATTTTTAGATTAGACAGTGGCACCATGTGGCAGAATGTCAAAAGTGCTGGTGTTGACCGTTAAGTGCCGGTGCCACCCACCGGAAACCACTGGCTCAAATTAAGCACTGATGAAGGGATGCTTGCCTCAGTGGTGAGAACTGGCCAATAGCATGGGAGGCTGACTCAATATAGACCACAAAGGTCCTGAGATGCAGCAATCTTGCTTGACAACAGTGCGCCGGGCATTCATGCTCAGCAAGTTCAATGGGGCACGGAAAAGATACTAAAAATGATAAAAGTTGGTAAATCAAGGGACATACCGGCCAGTCTGTTTCACCAGCATTTTTACCACCTAATGTTAATCTCTTTGACAGCACACCATACTTGTGGGTGCAGGGGTGGTGGGGTTCAGCAGATGTTCACGAGCATTGGGTCCTGAAACAGTTGAATTCTCAACAGGCTGCTTCCATTTTGAGGTGAAGGATACAGTGGGCTCAGGATACTTGAAGGATTGTAGTACAGAGTATCGAGCATAGAAATATTGTGGTATCCGAAAATCATGGGCAGACCGAATCTTAAGGGACAAAATATCGAAAGGTAAGTGCTCATAGAGGAAGTATATATACATAAAACTTTTGAATTTGTAATCTTTTTGGTTTAGTTTAGGTTTGGTTTGTATGGAAAGAATACATATAGTATTCCAAACTATAACAAAGGTTTAACCATTGTTTATTTAATTGACTATAAATATATATATATATATATATATATATATCCTTCCAAAACACAGCTCCTACTGGAACGCTGGGACCCTCGAAGGGTGGCGTATGCTCCGGTGGAGCAAACCGGAAAATTCAATCCAAGGTATGAAAAAGTACATAAATACGCGCTCAGGAAGGAAAGGCAGACACGATCTTCCCCATCACCAGTTTAATGCACACGACGCGTTTCGGCAGAAGCCTTGTTCACGTGTGACATGCTGTCAATATTCCACACTGATAAAGTTAACACGATCCAAAGAAAAGTCAACAAAATGAACATAGGACAATCCCGTAATACATGGCGGCCATCTTGTAATGGGTAAAGTACCCTTCCATACAGTAGGAAACAAAACCAACCCCTGGCCAAACTTCTGATCCAGAGTGCATGATGAAAATCAAATATACATTTTCTGGGGAAGGAAAACATGGTATGCATTCACGTGTGGAGACACATTGCAATTAATAAGTGCTGAGAGCAATGTATACAACTAACCAAACTCAGGAAAAGATATTCCATGGGCATGCTGTCAATATTCCACATTGATAAAGTCCAAAATGAACAAAATGAACAAAGGACAATCCCGTAATACATGGTGGCCATCTTGGAATTGGTAAAGTACCCTTCCATACAGTAGGAAACAAACCCACCCCTGGCCAAAGGTCTGATCAGTTATGCAAGATGAAAATCAAATGTACATTGCCTGGGGAAGGAAAACATTCACGTATGGAGATACATTAGAATTAATAGTGCTGAGAGCAGTGTTATCAACTAACCAAAACTCCGGTAGAAGATATTCCCTGGACAGAGTGAACACAAAGTTTGTCACAAAATTTGTACGGTTCCGCATAATAGCGGAAAAGGGGAACAAGAGAGTATCAACCAAGTTAGGTGAGAGTACAGCATCTAACTTAACTGCAGAAATAACAGCATAGATATGTGGACTACGTGGACCAAAAATGATCAGTGGCTTAGTGCCTAAATGAGTGGCTGAACGAAGGTAAACACGTAGTGTGTACAAGTAAACCAGGAGCAGTCCATGCTGTGAAGATAACGTAAGAAAGTAATGTAATCACACGGAAGAACAAAGTAATCCCAAAATTGTTCCGCATTACAGAACTACCTGGCCAACCTGGAACGTGTCAATATCAGTGGACGTGGTTGGTGACAGCATAAATAAAGATGTGGCAAGCGTGTAGGTCATACCGGATGAAAAGGGTAGGTTGCCCGTGCAGGTGAATACGTGAAAGTGGGCCCCTTCCTTTTCTCCTGTAAAGAATAATAAAAGATAATTAGAATACAAAGATATAAAAACAAATTACATTTGTTGCACATCCTAACGGGGAGAGGAAGAAGCAAGAAGGTTAAGAAATGTACTGATAACCCAAGACAAGAACTGGAGAGTCCTAACAACCCGTAAGACAAGGACATACAAAAGGCAAGACACGAACATGCGTGTGGGTCTATATATCACAAGGGTTAGGGCACTGTCCTTGTCCTGGTAATGTACAAATAAATACAATTAAACACAATTATGAGCTTTCTTTGAGGTGAATGGATAACTCTTCATCCATGTTCAACCCCCCAGGGGTCTTCGTATGAAAATCTATGATGTATCTAGATTTGCGCTGTCGTAAGGAGAGTACCCTGTCACCACCTCTAGGATTTCTGGGGACATGTTCGAGGATGGTGAAACTTACATTGGAAATGTTGGAGAAATTAAATTCTTCAAAATGTCGTGCCACGGGATATTTGGGGTCATGATTAGTAATGGCTCTTAAGTGTTCTAAGATCCTCTTTTTCGCTGGACAGGTGGTGCTCCCAATGTACCATAATTTGCAGGGACACTCAATGGCGTAGATCACAAAGCTGGTACTGCATGTAAGGAATTGTGTAATTCTTTTCGTTATACCATTGTAAGATAGAGAGATCTTGAACTTACTATATTTACACGCCTTACAGTGGCCACATGGATAAAATCCAATTAGACCGTGACCAGTGGTGGTGGGAGATTGTGTGATATCATTCCTAACCACCAGATCGCGGATATTCTTGTTGCGTCTGTAAGTGATGGTGGGTCTATTGGGAGTACTGCTTCCCAGGACACTATCATTTTTCAGAATGTCCCAGTGTTTGACCAGTATGTGTTTGATTTTTTGTGAGTCGGAATTAAAGGTAAGGATCATCCTGGTGTTGTCCGAATCTTTGTCAGTGGGAGGCTCTATGGGATCAGATAGAGTGTTCTTTCTCTCAATCAATTCAGCCCGTGCTGTGGCTTTTTTGGCGTGTAAATATAGTAAGTTCAAGATCTCTCTATCTTACAATGGTATAACGAAAAGAATTACACAATTCCTTACATGCAGTACCAGCTTTGTGATCTACGCCATTGAGTGTCCCTGCAAATTATGGTACATTGGGAGCACCACCTGTCCAGCGAAAAAGAGGATCTTAGAACACTTAAGAGCCATTACCAATCATGACCCCAAATATCCCGTGGCACGTCATTTTGAAGAATTTCATTTCTCCAACATTTCCAATGTAAGTTTCACCATCCTCGAACATGTCCCCAGAAATCCTAGAGGTGGTGACAGGGTACTCTCCTTACGACAACGCGAATCTAGATACATCATAGATTTTCATACGAAGACCCCTGGGGGTTGAACATGGATGAAGAGTTATCCATTCACCTCAAAGAAAGCTCCTAATTGTGTTTAATTGTATTTATTTGTACATTACCAGGACAAGGACAGTGCCCTAACCCTTGTGATATAGACCCACACGCATGTTCGTGTCTTGCCTTTTGTGTGTCCTTGTCTTACGGGTTGTTAGGACTCTCCAGTTCTTGTCTTGGGTTATCAGTACATTTACTTAACCTTCTTGCTTCTTCCTCTCCCCGTTAGGATGTGCAACAAATGTAATTTGTTTTTATATCTTTGTATTCTAATTATCTTTTATTATTCTTTACAGGAGAAAAGGAAGGGGCCCACTTTCACGTATTCACCTGCACGGGCAACCTACCCTTTTCATCCGGTATGACCTACACGCTTGCCACATCTTTATTTATGCTGTCACCAACCACGTCCACTGATATTGACACGTTCCAGGTTGGCCAGGTAGTTCTGTAATGCGGAACAATTTTGGGATTACTTTGTTCTTCCGTGTGATTACATTACTTTCTTACGTTATCTTCACAGCATGGACTGCTCCTGGTTTACTTGTACACACTACGTGTTTACCTTCGTTCAGCCACTCATTTAGGCACTAAGCCACTGATCATTTTTGGTCCACGTAGTCCACATATCTATGCTGTTATTTCTGCAGTTAAGTTAGATGCTGTACTCTCACCTAACTTGGTTGATACTCTCTTGTTCCCCTTTTCCGCTATTATGCGGAACTGTACAAATTTTGTGACACACTTTGTGTTCACTCTGTCCAGGGAATATCTTCTACCGGAGTTTTGGTTAGTTGATAACACTGCTCTCAGCACTATTAATTCTAAGGTATCTCCATACGTGAATGTTTTCCTTCCCCAGGCAATGTACATTTGATTTTCATCTTGCATAACTGATCAGACCTTTGGCCAGGGGTGGGTTTGTTTCCTACTGTATGGAAGGGTACTTTACCAATTCCAAGATGGCCACCATGTATTACGGGATTGTCCTTTGTTCATTTTGTTCATTTTGGACTTTATCAATGTGGAATATTGACAGCATGCCCATGGAATATCTTTTCCTGAGTTTGGTTAGTTGTATACATTGCTCTCAGCACTTATTAATTGCAATGTGTCTCCACACGTGAATGCATACCATGTTTTCCTTCCCCAGAAAATGTATATTTGATTTTTATCATGCACTCTGGATCAGAAGTTTGGCCAGGGGTTGGTTTTGTTTCCTACTGTATGGAAGGGTACTTTACCCATTACAAGATGGCCGCCATGTATTACGGGATTGTCCTATGTTCATTTTGTTGACTTTTCTTTGGATCGTGTTAACTTTATCAGTGTGGAATATTGACAGCATGTCACACGTGAACAAGGCTTCTGCCGAAACGCGTCGTGTGCATTAAACTGGTGATGGGGAAGATCGTGTCTGCCTTTCCTTCCTGAGAGCGTATTTATGTACTTTTTCATACCTTGGATATATATATATATATATACATATATATATTTTATATATAGAGCGGTGCACGTGAACAAAAAGAACTTATTTAGTTTTTTAAAATTTCATTTAGTCCTTTAGTTTCAATTTCAAATGAAGTTGCATAAAAAAGCAGCCAACGCTTTTCGTTCAGTATGGCATATAGCCGGGCCCAATAATCACATGCCCGAAGTCTATCTTCTCTTCAGCGTCAAGTCAAATTGATATTTGACAGTAGTTTATAGGAAGCATACCCTACTCGCTGATGGTGCTGCCAGGAAGGAGTAAAGGACCGCTTATCAAGGCGGAGATCATCCAACTGGGGATTTAAGGCACTTTTCCTTTGACTTCCTATAAACTACTGTCAAATATCAATTCGACTTGACGCTGAAGAGCAGATAGACTTCGGGCATGTGATTATTGGGCCCGGCATATGATTGAACTAACACAGAGGACTATTAAGTCGGTTTGTGTGATCAAAAAAGCCCTGAAGAAGTTCTCTTGGCTATATGCCGTACTGAACGAAATGCGTTGGCTGTTTTTTTATGCAACTTCATTTGAAATTGAAAATAAAGGACTAAAAGAAATGTAAAAAGACTGAATAAGTTCTTTTTTGTTCACGTGCACCGCTCTATATATAAAATATTTTGGAATCTGTGAACCGTGGCACTAAAAGGCAACAGGTGCTGAGAAGAGTGCACGAACCATCCACCTAATAAGACTGCAGTACATTAGTGAGATGCTTTTCTGCTAGAGTCTGTTGCCTGAAGTTTTACTTGGATATATATATATATATATAATGACCCTCTAAACATTGGAAGCAGCCTTGAATTATTAGACCGAATCATCTCAGCATGACAATCTGTAAAAGTTTCACCACAGTATGAAGGCTGCAGGTAGTATGATCTTTAGCACCTTCAGACCTTGGTTATTTTAAGTGAATAGTCTCTCTTTTGACAAGTTTTGTATAGAGTGTACATTATTCTTAGTAGATACTTTTAAGTTGTGTAAAATTGCATTTCTCAAGAGCATTTCACTGTCTGGAAACAGTGCGGTACAGAGTAAATTGTCTCCTTTGCACTAAGACTATTTACAGTACCAACTTTTCTACTGATAGCCACTTCATTTCTTACTGTAGGTTCGGTGACGGTGAGGGGTTTGATACAGGTAAAGACTGTCCATAGTAGAAGATTATTTATGTAACAGGGCTTGAGTATCTGGAGGAACATGGGGGCATATTTTTGAGCCCATTGCACCGCCGTAGTGTCACTTTTTGTAACTCTCCGGCGGGGCAAACCTTGAAATCATATCTATGAAGCTTGGAATCACCTCATAGATATGGAGAAAGGCAAGGCAGCACACAACGCAGTGCTGCCTTATTCTGCGCCACAGAGGCATTCCATGGGCGTGGCAGTGGGTGTCCCCATGCAACACCAATGGAATTTGAAGCTTCCCCAGATTTACAAGACCATGTAAACCCGGGGTCGCGCCAAAACCATACGCCTCCCAAGATGAGGCATAACAAGGAGAAGTAACTTTATTTCTCCTTGTTTATTCCTCTTTCTATGTGTGTTACATTCTGCTGCACACATAAAAGAGGAACATGCCTAAATGTATTGTTTCTGTGCAGGAAGGTGCCCTTTCCTGCACTTAAACAATCCTGCTGACAACACAGGCATCCTTGCACCATGATGCAAGGCTGCCTGCATTGGTGCTAAGCTGTCGAAACTTCGCCAGTGCAGAGGGAAAGTACAGGAATGCAGCGTTTTGGATAAATACGGTGCATTCCTGCCCTTTCACTGTGACGTAGGGCAGCGCAGCAAGGTGACCTGCTGCACTGCCCTATGCCAAAACCCTATTAATGAGGCCCTTGGTTTACTCTGACAGTTATATACAGATTGTCAACGTGTGTAGTAGAGGTTATCCTTTTATCTGTGGTTGTTAGTCAACATGAACTCGGCTACCCTTGAAGTGTATGGTATAGGGTCAATGTTGCACATAACAGAACCTTGCTTTACCCATGTGGATTGAATTTATGATAGCATTAATGATGCTTTATATTATTCTGAGCTTTTTTGCACTTACTTTCATAGCTGCTGCTTTTTTCATGCTCTCTCCAGGAGGGAGCAATATGTGTTCTGTTTCCCTGCCGCATCAGTACGGGAAGGAAACAGAGCACACGTCTGCTCCCAGCCAGCGGGAGCATCTTTAAATCTCCCACCAGCTGGGAGTAGACGTGAATGTTTGTTCCCATTTGGCAGGAGATTTAAAAAATGCTCCTGCCAAACCCAAGCAAACATATATTTCACTGCCTGCGCTGGTGTGGGCAAGGAAACTTATATGTCCCATGAGTGGGCGTGCCTCAGGACACAGTCACCGAGCCAGCCCTTGGGAATGGGGTCCCTGTGCCCGTTAAATGCACATGGAAGGGGGTTGTGTAGCTCCCTCCCTTTGAATTTATTTACACCCCTTGGGGATAGGGTCCACTGGGCCTTTTAAGACTCAAGGAGGGAGCCTTCACGGTCCGCCTTTTTTAAATAGATTTTGGCCCCGGGGATGGGGTCTCGAGTCCTAAGATGGCTGCCGTTACACCCTTGTTAAAGTGGTGCCAGCCAATCAGATCTCACTATGAGATCTGTTGGCCATGTGGATCCTCCACGGCAAGATATAATCAAAGTATTTGAGCCTTAATTGCTCAAAAACTACTCAACAGATTTACACCAAATCAAAAAAAGCACTCTTTTGTAGATGAAGATTTAGCTTTCTGCCAAAATTATTATAAATCCATTCAGCAGTATGGGTTGTAGCTGTGTCTAAAGTTCCTACGGAACAATGAATGGGGAAAATGTGTTTTGAAGACCCCTCCCTTTTTCTCAGCCACCGCTTGATGGACTCCACCTCCCCATGAAATTTAACAGTTATCAGCTGAGGTACAAGAACATTTTACTGGAAAGTTTCATGGAGATTCGTCAAACGGCCCCAAAGAAACGTGGTCATAACTATAATAACCACCCAAAGGCGACCACCACTGGGTAATATATACAGTGCTCATTTCATAGGTAAATTGAAGATTCAACTCATTTACATTCAGGTCTGCAATATATTGTTCTGCCTGGGTGCCTTGCCATATGATAAATAAGTCGTCTATGTACCCAGCCCATAGTACGATCTTTTCCACCCATCCCTCGTTCTGATCGGCCCAGGCCACATGCTTCTCCCACCAGCCTACGAAAAGATTTGCTTAGCACGTGCCCAAAGGGACTGGAGTGTCAAATTGAAGGCCCATTCAGGGCAGAATAAGTAGGGTGGTGGGCCACATTACGATGTCGAAAGCAGTCAATGTACACTCTAGAAATATATGATTAATTGTAGCAGGACATGGATGATGGTGAGATTAAGTGCCAGTACACATTTAAAGAGCTAGCTGTGGGATGTGTGGAAGGATGTCATTCTAATCTTGATAGATAAAAAGTGTATACTGACATACATGATCGTTTTAAAATGGCCCCAATGTATACAGATACTTTTTCCAGATCGAAGAAATGAGTCCTATGTTTATGTTCATGTTTAGTTCCTCCTGATTCGTCGCATATCACGGGAACATTTATTTTGAAGGTTTTGTATAGCGCAAACAAGACCCTTGCGGGTATCAGAGCGCTTTACAGGGCAGATGTACGTGACAGAAACAAGCAAAGAAAAATATAAGTGAGACTAATACAACAATAGTAACTAATACAGACTAGCAAATATATACAAGGATATATAAATAGTTCAAGTGAATTTAGCCATGAGAATAGAGTTTGTGGGCAGGAAGGGTTTCAGTCTTCTCAAAGTGTTCATCTGAAAATGTGCTCCTTTTGTAGAGGTGCTGATGTGTTTCTGCATCTTTAGCTTACTGTCCAGAGTCACTCCCAGCGATTTTGCTGAGTCGATAATGAGAGGTTGACCCTTGAGTGCTGTTAGGTGGTTCATCCACTCGAAGATGATGGTCGATTGTTTGGGGGGGAGCGATTAAGAGGAATTCAGTTTTGAGGGTGTTTAGTTTCAGATGTTTTTTTGCCAACCAGGTCTGCGTTTTTTGAAGCGTTGAATTAAGAGATTTGATGTCCTTCAGAGAGTGGATCTTTATGTAGAGTTGTGTGTCATCTGCGTACATGGGATAATGGATATTCGAGGAGCTGAGCAGTTCAGTGAGTGGTTCAATAAAAAGGTTGAAGAGTGTAAGTGAGAGGGATGATCCAGGCGGAACTCCTAAAGTGACTGGGGTGGGTTTGGATAAGGATTGATTGACCTTGAATCTTTGTGTTCTATTTTGAAGGAAAAAGGTGAACCAATTTAGAACAGATCCAGATAATCCCATTCTGTCTTTCAGGAGATCTAGCAAGTTGTCGTGTTTGATGGTGTCAAAGACAGAGGACAGGTCAAGCAAGATTAATAAACAGGCTTCGTTTTGGTCAAGGATTTTTAATACGTCATCAATTATGTGGGTCATGGCTGATTCCGTACTGTGCCCTGCACGGAAGCCTTCTTGGTATTGGTCGAACAGGTTAAATTGGTCTATGTGGTTGCCAAGCTGCGTGTGAACACATTTTTCTAACAGTTTGGCCAAAGTGGGGATGTTGGATATTGGGCGATAGTTATTCAAGTCAGAGGGGTATGCCGATGGATCTTAAGGTAGGGGATACATGCCCTGCTTTAAGGATTTCTGGGATGGTTCCTTGAAGGAGAGAGGTGTTTATAATCTTGGTCCATAGAGGCAATAGTAATGGAGTGAAGCCTTTTAAGTAGTTTGCGGGAAGGGGGTCAGTGTAGGGTAGTTCGAATAGCTTTTTGGGATGATTCTTACTGAAAAGTCTGCTTTTGATCGTCTGATCTTTCTGTAGTAGGAGTTTCTGGTGCATCTTAGTAACTTGAGGTTGGTCAAAGGATGGTGCCAATCTCCGTCGTCGTTCAATTAATCTTGGTGATCGTCTGTCTTCATTTAGCCTACCATCATACCAGGGTTTTGAGTCTTTTGTGGCGACTCTTTTCAATTGTAATAGAGCTAGATTGTCTAACACCGTGTTCATGGTGTGGAAGTAATGGTTAGTCAGAACTTGTACATCGGATACAGATTCTGGGGGAAGCCTGATGTTAGTACTAGAGGTTTAAGTAAGTTGGGAATGACAATTTTTATGTTTCTCATCCAAATTTACGTTCTCGTGGGTTGGGCAGAAAGTAATTTAACTGATTAATTGATGTAGAATGTAATGATGTGGTGGTCAGACCAGTCACAGGGGAGGATCGAGTCAAGCTGAGTGGAGTCAGCTTTGGAAATTACTATATCGAGGGTTGAGCCTTTATCATGTGTGAGGTTCTCACAGATTTGTGTAAGGTTAATGTCTGAGAGGAAAGCTTTGAGACTATTGACCCCTGGGTCGTTAAGGTCATCCCAGTGGAGAATGAAGTCACCAAGGAATATTTGAATATTTTGTTGTCCAACATTTGTAGCTAGGATATCCATGAGATGTTCGATGAAGGTGAGGTTATCCCCTGGCGGGTGGTAAAATGTGTGTAGTGAACATATTGGTTTGTTATTACTAGTAATGTCTAACCACAGGTATTCACAGGAGGAAGATACCAGGGAGTGGGAGCGGTTCACTGAGAGGTTGCTCCGGTTTATGCAAGCAACACCACCACCTGGCCTATCAGATCTATCTAGTCTTGTGATGTGGTAATTTGGGGGAACTAGTATGTCTAGGGTGGGCGTGGATGACTCATTTAGCCATGTTTCGTTCAAAATTAGAAGGTCAATTTCATTAGTGAGTATGAGGTCCGCTATATCGACTGCATGTCTTGAGGACGACCTGCAGTTAGAAGTATACATTTTAGTCAAGGCTTGGTGGGAGTTGTGTTGGGTTCGTTTAAGATGGGGACTCGCATGAGGTTGTTTTCCACTATACCTCTAGAGATGTGTCTTGTAACTCTAAGGGTATTGGAGGGAATGGATTGGATTATAGCAAATTTATGTATGTTATCTGAGTGTGCATTATTAAGGGGGGAGGCGGAAGCTCATAGGAAAGGGGTAGGAAGGTTAAGTCTTTATTTGATAGAGGATTTTTTCTCTGGACCGGACGAGATGAGGCATTGGGGTAGAGCACTGTTCTACATCTTGGGGGCTCATGTTTCGGGGAGCTTGCGTGCAGCTGTTGGGTGAGTTTTGAGTGGTTGATGTGGAGGTATGTTCTAGATTCTAGTTTGGGGCGCGTGGACTTGGGTTGTTGCAGAATCAGATCATGTAGAGTTTGTAGGTTCTCTTTGACTTATCTCATCGAGTCTGGGGTCTGGTGTCGGAGGTAACATGTTTAAAGTATGGACTGTGGTTAAGGGAAGTGAGGTTGAGCCTTGTGTGTAGTTTGGGGTGGAATCATAATCTGGTTCGTTGTATTGCAATCTTCCTGTGTGGTAGTCAATGGAAAGGGGGGGGGGTGTAGAGTCAGGATGTGAGGAGGTATGGGTGTGTGGTATATCTGGGACGGTGGGATTAGTGATGAGGAAAGAGGGGGCGTGTGGGAATGTGGGCTGAGAGGATTTAAGGGTGTGGGGTGTGATTGGAACAGAGTGAGTATTGGTGGTGCTGGGGGTGGAGTAGGAATTGGGGAGGTGTGTGTTATCTCTAGGGTGTGAGGAGGTATGGGTGTGGGGTATGAGTGGGAAAGAGGGAGTAATGGTGAGGGGAGACAGGGCGGGTGGGAAGGCGGGATGAGAGGAAATAAGGGTGGTGGGTGTGATTAGAACAATAGGAGCATTTGTGGTGCTGGGGGACGAGTAGGATTTGGGGAGATGTCTGTCATCTCCAGGGGTGGCGGTTAGGTCTGGGCAGCAGCGGTCCGTGGAGGGAGTGCCGTGGGGCGGAAAGGCGGGGTGGGGGAGGGGCAGGGTGGGGGGTACTAAACATCGGAATATGGATAATTGGAGGTAAGTAAACAATTAAATAAATAAAAAGAATTTCGTAGCGCGCGCTGCACCGCATTTTGTGATGCAGGGCGCGCTACGAAAGGAGATTTCCCTTGATCTTCACTTTTCTCCTGCGGGTGCATTCCAACTGGGGGCAACCCTCTTTCTTCTCATATTTGCGGCCGGCCCGGTCGCGGAACAGCACCGCCGCGTTATCAGCGCGGATCCTTGGTTGCCTGTAGTGGGCAACTGTCTGTGGAGCAGGAGGGGATTGTTCGCACTGGGGGGAGCAGCTTTGAATGGACCCTAATTCGAGTGAATTTCACGGCGTGGTGGCTACAGCCCACATGGGTGTTATGGCAGGACTTCAACTCCCAGGATGCTATGCAAACTTTCAGGATGCTGTGCAAACTCACCTGATGTTAATGTTTGAAGTAGAAATAAAAGAGGGTAAAATGCTGGAAGTCCTGAATGTTTGCCATTACGCCGCAGCTCACCTTTGATAAAGGGCATACGCCCGAAACGCGTCAGGATTGGCTGTGGTGGTCCGTGGGGAGACTTCCCTTGATCTTCACTTTTCTCCTGCGGGTGCGTTCCAACTGGGGGCAACCCTCTTTCTTCTCATATTTGCGGCCGGCCCGGTTGCGGAACAGCACCGCCGTGTTATCAGCGCGGATCCTTGGTTGCCTGTAGTGGGCAACTGTCTGTGGAGCAGGAGGGGATTGTTCGCACTGGGGGGAGCAGCTTTGAATGGACCCTAATTCGAGTGAATTTCACGGCGTGGTGGCTACAGCCCACATGGGTGTTATGGCAGGACTTCAACTCCCAGGATGCTGTGCAAACTCACCTGATGTTAATGTTTGAAGTAGAAATAAAAGAGGGTAAAATGCTGGAAGTCGTGAATGTTTGCCATTACGCCGCAGCTCACCTTTGATAAAGGGCATACGCCCGAAACGCGTCAGGATTGGCTGTGGTGGTCCGTGGGGAGACTTCCCTTGATCTTCACTTTTCTCCTGCGGGTGCGTTCCAACTGGGGGCAACCCTCTTTCTTCTCATATTTGCGGCCGGCCCGGTTGCGGAACAGCACCGCCGTGTTATCAGCGCGGATCCTTGGTTGCCTGTAGTGGGCAACTGTCTGTGGAGCAGGAGGGGATTGTTCGCACTGGGGGGAGCAGCTTTGAATGGACCCTAATTCGAGTGAATTTCACGGCGTGGTGGCTACAGCCCACATGGGTGTTATGGCAGGACTTCAACTCCCAGGATGCTGTGCAAACTCACCTGATGTTAATGTTTGAAGTAGAAATAAAAGAGGGTAAAATGCTGGAAGTCGTGAATGTTTGCCATTACGCCGCAGCTCACCTTTGATAAAGGGCATACGCCCGAAACGCGTCAGGATTGGCTGTGGTGGTCCGTGAGGAGACTTCCCTTGATCTTCACTTTTCTCCTGCGGGTGCGTTCCAACTGGGGGCAACCCTCTTTCTTCTTATATATATATATATATATATATATATATATATATATATATATATATATATATATATATATATATATATATATATATATATATATATATATATATATATATATATTAGTCAAGATACATATAAGTGGAGTGATGTATAGAAAATGTAGACTTACCTTTCGATACCTCAGCCTCGATGTTCTGGTCATGATATTTTGTTGAATCTCAATATTCCATGGGGACACCCACTCGAAGGTCTCTGTTGGAGTTTTGCAGCTGGACTCCATGTGATTCATGTGTTTGCTGGGGGCCTCCAGTCTGGGCAAAGGTATCAGAAGCAAGGCATACAAGTAAAGTTTCAGCAGCGCCTTGGCTTAGTTCGAGCCAAGACAAAGTAGACAGCACAAAGTCTTCACACTTTGAATACAGTTCTTCTGCGTGGTGTCCCTGCAGGTTTAAGGCCTGTTGTAGTAACACAGGTGGGCGGTTGGCAGAGGGCCAATGATTAGTCATCATCCAGTGCATTGTACAATTGCAAAGAATCATCCAATCAGGGTATAGGGCTAATCTTCCATCCTCGGAGAGGGTTTGGAATAGCTGGATCCTATGCTGTCATGCAGGTGACACTTCATTGAGCTTTTCTAGTGGGAAACTATGCATAGTCCCCCCTAACAAACTGGAACGATGAGAACTGACAAAAGACGTATGAGATGGGGTCACCCTTGCAAATATTAGTTTTACATTATTAAAAAATGTTGGTGATCATATATGGGTAACCCTATGTAAGAGTGACAGGTACTGTTAGCAAACGTACCATAATTCAAAAAGACTAATGTTTGCAAAGGATTACTTAGGTTAATAAGCTATGTAAAGTTTGCAAACAATATTTTGCTTATAAAAAATATATTCCCACAAAATGACCTCCATCAAAACCCTAGCTTTCAATTTATATAGAGTGGCCAGTAAGCGGCTCTTTTGGAAGTATCTGGACACCCAGAAACTATACGTTAACTTCCTCCAGCCAGGTGGAAGGTGGATAAAGGAGGATACCATATGAGGACAAATGCGAGCTCCCTTCTCAGGGCTCACCCAGAGGGCGACCTTGATTCACCTAATCTGGAGGCTGGGGGAAGGAGCCCCTCAAACTGTCACCAAGAACAAATATCACTAGCAATCTTCAGCAGATAAAGTAAAAAACACACATCCAGCTTGTTTGGAGTTTTCATCCTTTCACCAATGGTAACCCTGTTCAGCATAACTTACTAGCCCTGTTCCCAGCTCTTTACCTTGCCATGCAGCACCTGTGGGTACAAATTGCCCGACCTGGCTTCAAAATGCTAATCTCCATGGGGAACTGCCGGCAAATTTGATCTAATGTAGTCATGAGCAGCCAGATGGAAATGACTTACTGGAACTTTACCCAAACTAGAAACAGGTGACACACATTGGTTATTCCACAGAGCTGCATGCTCTGTACACTATCCCTGTAGCCATTTTATCATCTGGTTTGACAAACAAGTATGTGAGCATCACTAGAGAGGGACTTTGGCTCTGCTCACATGTTGGTAGCCAGGAGTACTTGTTTTGATTGGTCAGATGTTGAGTGCGTTCACAAAAAAGTGCTTGCTCTGCACAAAGCTGTAATCACGTTCTTTATTTATCCAGCTGTCGAGGTTGAACTTTCAGGGGCACACACATGACATTGAAATGCTATTAAAGCGTCTTAGATAACTAGATAATTTATGTTGTTTTTTCTGACAGCAGTACAAATGGTAAAAGGGCAGTCATTAACCTACATTGCTTTTTAGGTCTGGCTTACCAGTATTATTGTTACCTGACCTTTTAACCTACACCAATATTATTCTAAAGTTCTTTGCTTCAACACACATTCATTTTTTTTCCTATTATATTTACTTGTAACGATTCACATTACCATGCAACGTTCTTTCAAAGACAGACCGATTGGCATTTACAATTCTTGTTTATTATTTTTTAGCACATGTGGACAGGCCAGAAGGCACTGGATAACAGGTAGGTAACAGAGGTTTAACATCATCATAACAAGTACAATCAAGAAGCCTGGGCTAGGGGAAGCGTTCATCATAGACAGCTTTGCACCACGCTTGCATCAATAGCACAATGCAAAGAAACAGAGACACTTTTCTGTAGGAGGGCCGGAAGTGCTGAGGCAAGGTTATAGTCATGCATCCTCCAAACTCTTTCTTTTTGAAACGTGTTCAATACACTGCCCCTATTGGTGTTGGCCCACCACTGCATGCAAAAATGTAACAAGCATTGGCAAAGCTACTAGGTCTTCCCTATACAAAAGGTATTGGCTTTGGCAATGTGGTTTTGCCATGTTTCACACCAGTGCGGCTGCTGTTCATCATGGGTACAATGCTAGTGGTGTGGCGCATCCTTGAGTGGAGTGAGGGGAGTAGAGTGTTGTAGACTGGATTTGTTGGAGTAGAGTGTCATAGAATGGAATAGGAAGAGTAGAGTGTTGCAGAGTTGAGTAGAGTTCAGTGCAGAGAGTGTTGTGGAGTGCAGTGTTGTAGAGTGGTGTGGAGTGGAGTGGAAAGGGGTGGAATAGGGTGGAATTGGTTGAAGTGGATTTAGGTAGTGGGTGGATTGGAGTGGAGTAGATTGGGGTGGATTGGATTGGGGTAGAGTGCGTTGGATTGAGAGGAGTGGGGTGGGTTGGAGTGGAGTGGGTGGACTGGATTGGGGTGGATTATAATGGGGTGAGGTGGACTGGATTGGTGTGAATTGGAGTGGGGTGGATTGGATTGGGGAGCGTGGATTGAATTAGTAGGGTGATTAGGACTGGGGTGAATTAGAGTGGAATGGAGGAGGTGGATTGTACGGGACTGGAGGGGGTGGGTTGGAGTAGGGTGGATTGTAGTGGGTGGACTGGACTGGACTGGAGTGGGGTGGATTGCAGTGGGGTGGGCTGGAGTATGGTGGGCTGTAGTGTGGTGGGCTGGATGGATTGGATTAAGTGGTGAGGTGTGGATTGGGATTAGCGAGGTGGGATGGATTGGACTGCAGTGGAGTGTGGTGGATTGGCCTGCAGTGGAGTGGGGTGGATTGGAGTGGAGTCGACAGGATGGGGTGGATTAGAATGGAGTGGATTGAAATGGGGTGGGGTGGATTGGATTGGGGTGCGGTGGACTTGAGTGGGTGGAATGGAGGGGGGTGAATTGGAGTCGGGCGAATTGAATTGGTGTGGGGTAGATTAGAGTAAATTGGATTGCAGTGGGGTGGACTGGACTTCAGTGGGTTGGATTGGATTGAGGTGGATTGGATTGGGGTGGGGTGGATTGAAATGGGGTAGATGGGATTTGGCTGGATTTGGGTGGATTGAGGTGGAGGGGAATGAGGTGGGATGGATTGGAGTGGGGCAGATTGGATTTGAGTGTTTTGGGATTGGGGTGGGGTGGATTGGATTGGAGTGGGGTGGATTGGAGTGGGGCAGATTATTTTGGATGGAGTGGGGCTGATTGGAGTGAGGCAGATTAGAGTGGGGCAGATTGTTTTGGATTGGAGTAGGGCTGATTGGAGTGGGGCAGGTTGTTTTCCATTGGAGTAGGGCAGATTGTTTTGGAATAGAGTGGGTCAGATTGTTTTGGATTGGAATGTGGCAGATTGGAGTTGGGCAGATTGTTTTGGATTGGAGTGGGGCAGATTGTTTTGGACTGGAGTGGGCAGATTGTTTTGGATTGAGTGGAGTAGATTGATTTAGATTGGAGTGGGGCAGATTGGTGTGGGGCAGATTGTTTTGGATTATAGTGGAGTAGACTGGATTGGAGTGGGGTGGATTTTGGAGGATTGGATTCAGGTGAGGTGGATTGGATTGGGCTCGATTGGATTGGCCTAGTTTGGAGAGGATTGGATCGGTGTGGAGTGGGGTGGATTGGATTGAAGTGGGGTGGTGTGGATTGTGGTGGATTGGAGTGGGGTAAATTAGGATGGAGTGAGTGGATTGGGGGAGGTGGATTGGATTGGAGTGTGGTGAAATGGAGTGGAGTGAATTGGAGTGGGACAGATTGGAGAGGGCAGATTGGAGTCGGGCAGATTGAACGGGTCAGACTACAGTGGGGCAGATTGTTTTGTATTGGAGTAGGGGAAGATTTGAGTGGGATGGATTGGAGCAGGCCGATTATTTAGGGTTGGAGTGGGGCATATTGGAGTTGGCAGATTGGAGTGGGAATATTGTTTTGGATTTGAGTGTGGCAGATTAGAGTGGGGCAGATTAGAGTGGGGCAAACTGTTTTGGATTGGAGTGAGTTGGATTGGAGTGGGGCAGACTAGAGTGGGGCAGATTGGAGTTGGGCAGATTGTTTTGCATTGGAGTGGGAAAGATTGTTTTGGATTTAGTGGAGTAAATTGTTTTGGATTGGAGTGGGGCAGATTGGTGTGGAGCACATTGTTTTGGATTGGAGTGGGGTGAATTGGATTGGGGTGAGATGGATTGGAATGGCGTGGGGTCAATTGGATTGGCTTGGATAGGGGTGGATGGGATTGGTATGGGATGGGATGGGTTGGGTTGAATTGAAGGGGGGTGGATTGTGGAAATTGGAGTGGAGTGAATTAGGATGGAGTGGGTGGATTGGGATGAGGTGGATTGGATTGGAGTGGGGTGGGATGCATTGGAGTGGGGTGGATTGTTGGAATTGGTGTGGGGTGCATTAGGATGGAGTGGGTGGATTGGGGTGAGGTGGATTGAATTGGAGTGGGGTGGGATGAATTGGAGTAAGGCGAATTTGGATGTATTCCAGTGGGGCAGACTGGTGTAGGGAAGATTGGAGCGGGGCAGATTGTTTTAATTGGAGTGGGACAGATTGAAGTGGGGCAAATTGGAGAGAGGCAAATTGTTTTGGATTGGAGTGGGGAAGATTGGAGTGGGAGGGATTAGAGTGGGGCAGATTGGAGTGGGATGGATTGGAGTGGGGCCGATTGTTTTGGGTTGGAGTGGGGCAGATTGGAGTGGGATGGACTGGAGTGGGGACGATTGTTTTGGGTTGGAGTGGGGCAGAATGGAGTGAGCCGATTGGAGTGGGCAGATTGTTTTGGATTGGAGTGGGGCAGATTGGAGTGAAGCTGATTATTTTGGATTGGAGTGGGCAGATTGTTTTGGATTGGAGTGGGGCAGATTAGATTGGGGCAGATTCGATTGGGGCAGATTGGAGTGGGCAGATTGTTTTGGATTGGAGTTGAGGGGATTGTTTTGGATTGGAGTGGGGCAGAGTGAGGAAGATTGTTTTGGATTGGAGTAGGGCAGATTGTAGTGGGGCAGATGGTTTTGGCTTGGAGTGGGGCAGATTTTAGTGAAGCAGATGTTTGAATTGGAGTGGGGCACATTGTTTTGGATTGGAATGGGGCGAATTGGAGTGGGGAAGATTCGTTTGAGGCAGATTGAAGAGGGGTGGATTGGGAGGATTGGAGTGTGGTGGATTGGAGTGGATTGGGGTGAGTGGTTTGGATTTGAGAGGGGTGGACTGGATTGGAGAGGGGCAGATTGTTTTGGATTGGAGTGGGGCATATTGTTTTGGTTTGAGTGGAAAAGATTGTTTTGGATTGGAGTGGGGCAGATTGGAGTGGGGTGGATTGTTTTGGATTGTAGTGGGGTGGACTGGTGTGGGCAGATTATTTTGGATTAGAGTTGTTCAGATTGGAGTGGGGCAGATTGTTTTGGATTGGCGTGGGGCAGATTGTTTTGGATCGGAGTAGGGCAGATTGGATTGGGGCAGACTGTTTTGGATTGGACTGGGCAGACTGGAGTGGGAAAGATTGAAGTGGGGCAGTTTGTTTTAGATTGCAGTGGGGCAGATTGGTTTGAACTGGAGTGGGGCAGATTATTGTGAATTGGAGTGGGGTAAATTGGATTGAGGCAGACTGGAGTGGGGTGGATTGGGAGGATCGGATTGTGTTGCATTGCAGTGGATTGGGGTGAGTGGTTTGGATTTGAGAGGGGTGGACTGGATTGGAGTGTGTGAACTGGAGTGGGGCAGATTGTTTTGGATTGGAGTGGGGCAGATTGGAGTTAAGCATACTGGAGTGGGGCATATTGTTTTGGATTGGAGTGGGATGAATTGGAGCGGGCCATTTGTTTTGGATTGGAGTAGGGCAGTTTGAAGTGGGCAGATTGCTTTGGATTTGAGTGGGCAGATTGTTTTAGATTGTAGTGGGGTAGATTGGTGGGGGATTAGAAAAGAGCAGACTGTTAAGAATTGGAGTGGGGTGGATTGGAGTGGGGGAGACTGGAATAGGGCAGAATGGAGTGGGAGGGATTGGAGTGGGGCAGATTGGAGTGGGATGGATTGGAGTGGGGCAGATTGTTTTGGACTGGAGTGGGGCAGATTCAAGTGGGCAGATTATTTTGGATTGGAGTGGGGCATATTGAAGTGGGACAGATTAGCGTGGGGAAGATTGAAGTTTTGAATTGGAGTGGTACAGATTGAATTGGATTGAGCAGGGCAGATTGTTTTGGATTGCAGTGGAGCAGATCAGAGTGGGACAGATTGATTTGGATTGAAGTGGGGCACATTGGAATTGGACAGACTGTTTTGGATTAGAGTGGGGCAGATTAAAGTGAGGCAAATAATTTTGGATTGGAGTGTGACAGATTGTTTTGGATGGGGCAGATTGTTTTGGATTGGAGTGGGGCGCATTGGAGTGGGAAAGATTGAAGTGGGGCAGATTGGAGTGGGTGGATTGGGGGGATTGGAGTGTGGTGGATTGGAGTGGATTGGGGTGAGTTGTATGGATTGGAATGGGGATGATTGGATTGGTGTGGGGGATTGGATTGAATGGGGTGTATTGGTGTGGGAACAGGTGGGGTGGATTGACATGGATTGGAGTCGGGCAGTTGGAGTGGGGTGGATTGGGGTGTACTGCACGATTATGTGTTAAACATTATTTCAGAAGTTACACATAAGAAAGAAACAATATTGCATTGCAATAAAAATAATTCTCATCTTTTTAGAACAGCACCCACAACCAAAAACAAAAAAACATAATTGCAAAGTGGGAAAAGAAGACTTGGCAAAATGAACGAAAGTTACTATAGAAAATAAGGGGCATATATACAAGCCCCTATCGCCACCACAACGTCACTTTTTCTGATGTTGTGGTGATGATAGGGGCTTCACCTTATTTACAAGGCAGCATTAAGCCACTTAACGTGGCTTAACGCTGCCTTGTAAATCAGGACCCCTTTCACACTATGGTTAGCGTGAAAGGGGTGGGCAGTGGGTGTTGCGGTGGGCGTTCCACCACAACACCCATTGAATTTGATGCTGCCCCCTATGTACAAGGGCAGCGTACATAGAAGGCAGTGCCAAAATTAAGACCAGGGAAAACCTGGTCTTAACTTGGCGAAACGAGGAGAGATGCATAATTTCTTCCTGTACATGAACAATCTGTAAAAAAAACAATGCCATGTTGTGACTTTCATGTGTGCTGCATGAAGCAGCACACATAAAAGAGACAAAAAGGCATTTTAGGTTTGTTTATGTGCAGGAAGGGACACCTTTCAACACATAGACATCCTCTCCTGCACGCAGACACCCTTGCACTATGGTGCACGGGTGCCTGCGTTGGCGCTACACTGCTAAGTGTAGCGCCAGCGCAGGGGGGAATGCAAGGCTGCACCATATCACTGTAAATAAGGTTGCGTTTCAGAAGTGGTGGAGTGAGGCGTTAAGCCATGACGGCTAACTCCTCACTCCGCCACTTCCTCGTACATATGCCCTTAAATCTTTGCAATTCTGTTTGTCCTTCTGGGCAAGTTTTTGCCAGTCACATGCCTTCTGTTTGCAGGGCACTAAAAGCTAAACAGAACAAAATAATACCGCAATCACATCAGGAGCAGCGGACGGGCACTGATTAAGTTGAATCAATCAGTGCTTGGTCCCTGTTCCACAGAGAAGAACGAAAAGTATGTTATGCCTGTCTTGATGAATTACGAGGCTGCAAAGAAGAGTGCCACGCAAGCCAACAAATGGTAAGCAACGGGCAGGCTCAAAGCCCTTTATGTTAACAACAGTGGGGCAGATTTACAAGCCCCTTGCGCCTCATTTACGCCGCTGTTGCGTCACTTTTGTGACGCAGTGGCGGCGCAAATCCTGCGCCATGGTGCGGGGTATTTACAACGTGACGCATCTGGGAGATGCGTCACATTGTAAAGCCCTGCGCAACACGTAGGCGTTCCTGCACGGGGGGGGGGGGCGTTCCAACGCAGGAACGCCTCCTAAAAGTGGCTGAGTGAAATCTACAAGGTTTCACTCAGTCACTTTTAGGCCTATGCTGCGTCAAAACCCTGCGCCTGCCTGAAGCAGGCGTGAGGATTGACGCAGCATTAACAAGATAGGGCCCCCAGAGCATTGCTGGAGCTGCGACGCAACTCCAGCAACGTGCCACTTTTACGGCACAGATGCGTCACGCATCTGTGCCGTTTTTGCCCCATGGTGCGCCGCATTGTAAATGCGGCGCATCCATGGTGGCGGAGCTATGGCGCACAATAACTGGCGCATCCATGCTGATATGCAGGGATGCGCCAGTTATTGTAAATATGCCCCAGTGTCTCGCAAACGAGACACATGCGCTAGTGCATGCTCTCGCAGGGGCGACCCCAAGAACGAGGGATAGCAAACGTACAAAGTGCTGCCATTGTTTCCCTGTTTTATCTCCTTTTGTCACCTTGTATGCTCAGTTCAGGAATCATCTGCTGTCATAGTCTATGCAATGCTACCGAAAACAGTGTGGCAGATGAAATTCAGATACGATTGTGCCAAGTAAAAACCCTCAGCACTTGTTTTTGAGATGCAACGTTAGTTCCTCACTTTTGAATAAAAATAACATGACGTGTCTGACTGGACCAAATGCATTTGGCATGTGCAAACAGCGGAAACATGACGTTAAAAATAAAATAACACATTCAGGCCTGAGTGCACCTATTACCACGTGCAATATGTTTCGAAGGCTTCGTTGTGCATTGAGACGTACAGCGGGAAGAGACAACCTCAATTACCGAGCCTGAAGTTTCTGGGCGGGAACCAAAAACAAGCTCAGAAGACTCGTTAATACAAGTCCCACGTTGCAAAATACCAGCCCTTACGTTCCACGGGAGTTTTGGGGGTGTGGAAACGAGTGCAATAAATATACAAATATAACTACACAGTTTGCACTACCATGCATGCTTCTTCCAAATATATTTGCAAAAGAAACGAGAGCGCGGAAATGCGAGGAAGGATACAGTGATGCGGCTTGCCACTCTCCTCGCCCCTGCTGTCCTTTCTTTGGGAGTGTTCATAAAATGAAATGATACTTTGTCTGCTGCGGTTGTGGACAGGGGTGTTTTTTAAAGACATGACTTTCAGATTCAGGGTTAAAGGTGAACTTTCATCCAACCCTCTGAGATGGCCCCAGGGACGCAGACACATTGTTCCTCTACCTCAGTAAACACACTTTTGTGCCCGGGAAACTGGGAGCATAACAAGAAAAATATTAATGTTACAAGAGAAACAGTGCCTGTCCAGAACACTGTACGACAGCAGAAAATATTCTGCATAAATCTGGTGCTAGGAGAATAACAACAATTTTAAACAAGGTACAGCAAATACCATTTCCATCATCTTCTATTTCCAAGTAAACAAACCATTAAAAGTAATGTTCTAGGACATAAGATGCCACCAGGTATGCTGCTGGAATGCCACTTAAACACTGCAAAGAACTGCGGAAGGTTGTGGGTCAGGCATCCTGGGTGAGGCCAGTCATCTAGTGATGCTCCCCAGTGACGCTCACAGATGTTGATTAAATAGGTCATGGCTGTCGAAAGTGTCAGTGATGCTCCTCCAACAGGCCTCTTCTGCTCTGCTTGTCAACCCCGCCCCTAATGCCACGGGGACTGACCGCTGCACCACAGCTAGGGGTCACTGTGCCAGTTCGGCTGCTTGGCGGCTGTCATAGTGCCAGACATCTGTGTAATATGGCAGGCAATGTGCCACCTTCAGCACTATGTGCCAGAGTGCCATAAGCAATGGATGCTGTTTGTGGGCCACCTTGTGATAGAGCCGCAGACAGTCGGCCAGGGCTGCGGCTCTGTGTATCACTGCTCAACATTCTAGGTCTGCTACTTAATGTGAGAGGGATGTCACTCGAGTGTACGGGAGGCTTCACGTTGTGGCATACGCTGTTTATTGTGTACACATCGCTATATAGTCAGCCATGATTGTTTCTGATCCCGTGGTCTGGATGTGCTCATTTTGCCAGGGCTGCTGTTCATTGTGCCAGGCCTGTTTCTCATTTTGTCAAGGCGGCTGTTGCTCAATTTGCCAGGGCTGTTACCCATTTGCTAAGCATGTGGCTCATTTTGCCAGGCCTCATTCTGCCAGGGCTGTTGTCAATTTTGCCATGCCTGTTGCTCATTTTGCCAGGCTTGTTGTTCATTTTGCCAGGGCTGTTGCTCATTTTGCCAGGGCTGTTGCTCATTTTGCCAGGGCTATTGTCCATTTTGCCATGCCTGATGCTCTTTTTGCCAAGGCTTTTGTCCATTTTGTCATTTTGTCAGGGTGGCTGTTGCTCAATTTGCCAGGGCTGTTACCCATTTGCTAAGCATGTGGCTCATTTTGCCAGGCCTCATTCTGCCAGGGCTGTTGTCAATTTTGCCATGCCTGTTGCTCATTTTGCCAGGGCTGTTGCTCATTTTGCCAGGGCTGTTGCTCACCTTTCCAGACCTATTGCACATTTTGCCAGGCCTCATTCTGCCAGGTCTGTTGTCAATTTTGCCATGCCTGTAGCTTATTTTGCCAGGCTTGTTGTTCCTTTTGCCAGGGCTGTTGATCATTTTGCCACACCTCATTTTGCCAGGACTGTTGCTCATTTTGCCTGGGCTGTTGTCCATTTGCCATGCCGGTTGCTCATATTGCCAGGGCTTTTGTCCATTTTGCCATGCCTTTTGCTCACTTTGCCAGGACTGTTGTCCGTTTTGCCAGGCCTGTTGCTCACTTTGCCAGGGCTGTTGGCCATATTTCTAGGTACGTTGCTCATTTTGCCAGACCAGTTGTTCATTTTACCAGGCCTGTTGCCAATTTTGCCAGGCTTGTTGCTCATTTTACCAGGCCTGTTGCTCATTTTGCCTGGACTGTTGCTCCTTTTGTCATGCCTGTTGCTCACTTTGCCAGGGCTGTTGCTCACTTTGCAAGGGCTGTTGCCCCTTTTACCAGGACAGTTGCTCATTTGCCAGGTCTGTTGCTCATTTTGCCAGGACTGTTACTCATTTGCCTAGGTTCTTGCTCATTCTGTGAAGGCTGATGTTCAGTATGACATGAGTGCAGCTGCTCATTATTCGGTGGTTTACTGCTCTGGTCCAGGGCTTATGCGTATGTATCAAGGATACTGTTCATCTTCCAAGGTGCTGCCAGAGTTTCTGGCAAATTCTGCCACGCTGGTATCTTCAGGACTTCAAGAGCAGTGTCATGTGTGCTGCACGTTAGTGACATAAGTGATTCAAGAAAGCAAGTAAGTGTAAACAGTGTGCCTTCAAAGTAATGCCATGGGCATTGCCAGATTGTGCCAGAGACCTTGCCTTCGTAGGCACATAGACGTTGCAAAGGTTCTTCCCTACGAAAACCAAATGTATTCTCAATTTACTGCCATGGTAGTGCCATGGGTATTTCCAGAGTAGAATAGTGGATGATGTTGGGGTAGTGTCTAAAATTTCACCAAAACTTTGCAAAATTGAGCATATACTTTGATATGTGCTTTGCTGGTGCCTCATTTTACTTTTGTACCCAAAGGTTTAACTGGGGTACAAAACTCTTGAAAGATAGCAGCAGGTTACTGGTTTGAAAAGAAAATGTCTTTTAACCATAATTTACCACTCCAAAAACCCTCCCAGGAACTATGCAACAAACTTGCTGACTTCTTCCATGACAAGATCTCGACCATCTACAAAAACTTCATACACCAACCCTCCGCAGCCGAGAGCATCAACCAGATCACACCCACGAGCACAAATCCCGAAATCCTGCTCACCCACTGAGATCTCCTCACCACGCAAGACACCATCTCTTTCATGAACTTCATGCACTCGGAAGAAACACCCACAGACGCTTGTCCCCGCTACATCTTCAACCTCAGATACAGGACAATCTGCAACGAGCTCAGGAAGGTTATGAACATCTCCATCACCACGGCCTCCTTGCTGGAGGAATGGAAACACGTCGAAGTGAGCCCTTCCTAAAAAAAAATATCCCCCGACCCAGCCGATCTGAAGAACTACCGGCCATCTCACTGCTCCCCTATCCAACCAAAGTCCTCGAGAAAGCAATCAACCAGCAACTCAACCAACACCTAGAAGACCACAACCTCTTGGACCCCTCCCCATCCAGATTTCGAGCTAACCACAGCACGAGACAGCCCTGATCACAGCCACTGATGACATCAGAGCTTACCTGGATGCACTGAGAAACAACAGCCCTCATCCTACTGGACTTGTCCGCAGCATTTGACACCATCTTCCATCACATCCTGATCAACTGACTCCACCATATTGGGATCCAGAGAGACGCCCTCAATTGGATCACCTCGTACCTCACCAGTAGAACACAAAGGATCCGTCTCCCACCGTTCACCTCGGAGCCCAAGAAGGTCATCTGCAAAATACCCCAAGGATCGTCCCTCAGCCCCACTCTTTTCAACACCTACATGACCCCACTGGCTGACACAGTCAGATTGCCCGGACTCAACATCATCTCCTATGCCAACGACACCCAGCTCATCCTCTCAGTGTCCAAAGACCCCTCCACCACCAACGCCAACTTCATAAGATGCATGATGAACGTCATGAACTGGATGAAGGACAACTGTCTCAAACTCAAAACGGACAAGACAGAAGTCCTCACGTTTGAGAATAACTCCTCGCCATGGAACAACATGTGGTGGCCTGCGGAACTCAGCCGCCCACCCCTGCCCCAACAGATCATGCCCACAACATCGGCATTGTCCTGGATAGCAAGCTACGCATGAAGAAACAAGTCAATGCAATCTCATCCACCTGCTTCCACACCCTTTGCATGCTTCGAAAGATCTTCAGGTGGCTCCCGGTCCATTCCTTTGGTGAGGCAAAGGGGTCCCTCTCTTTTTGTTTCTGGCTCCCGGTCAACACCAGAAGGACCGTCATACAGGCACTCATCGGCAACAGACTGGACTATGGAAATATACTTTACATAGGAATTACTGCACACCTCCTGAAGAGACTCCAGACAATACAAAACTCAGAGGCAAGGCGCATCCTCGACCTCCCTAGAAAGACCCACATCACACCCCATCTCAAGAAAGTACACTGGCTCCCGATTCAGAAGAGATGCCGGTTCAAGATGCTAACCCAAACCTACAAGGCCCGGCACAACGAAGGACCAACATCATCAACAAACGCCTGACTTTCCACCAGCCAGCCAGACAACTTCAATCCACCTCCCTCCCCCTCATAGACCCCCCATGGATCCGCAGAACTAACAGCAGAGGATGCTCATTCTCGCACCTGGCAGCCAAAGCATGGAACAGCTTTCCCCTGCACCTCAGGACCGCACCGTCGCTCTAGCAATTCATAAAAGAACTCAAGACTTGGCTGTTTGAATGATCAAACCAACATGCAGCAGGCAGTATCTTCAGCACATCGAGACGCTCACGGGTGATTTGCCGTACTATATAAATGTGTGATTTACCGTGCTACATAAATGTGTGATTGATTGATTGAGAAATGTTCAACTCAAACCACTCATCCACAAGTGAAAATTATGTAAAACTACAGAATTTAAAACTTCATGAAATTTTACAAATGTCTTATAAAATTGTGCAAAATGTTGCCGGAGTAAGTAAAATCTCACCCCTACTTAGTACAGCCAGGGGTTCTTTACTTTGAAACAACTAGACATGCTATAGATTGTTACACATAATATCCATTGATACAATCACCAGGCTCCGATCTGTCGTAAAACCTTCCTGTGGGAGAAGACAAGGAAGTTGTGTAAAGTTTTACATGGCCAGACCAATGAGAGATGTGCTCTGGTCGAGAAACCGTCAACATAACATGGCATGGTGTAACACAGCACAAGATAACATTACATACCATAACCCTGAAACAGAAATTGTGTGCAAGTCAAAACCATAAATGTGTACTTACTGGGGCATCATGGAAAATATGTGCATGTCATACTGTGGTGTCTTGGAAAATGTGTGCATGGCACAGTGGAGCATCATGGAAAATGTGTACATGCCTCACTAGGGCATCATAGAAGTTGCAGCTGTGTTGCATACCTGAGTTATTTTAGACACTGCCAATGTGTGTTAAATGGGCATTCCAGAAATTCATTACATGTGAATAGCGTTTTATTTTTCAGTTTGATATAGCACGAACTGGAAGGTGTTGGAGAGCTTTACATGAACACCTATTACATTACACAAGGATAAATTAATTTGTTTTCAGGCACAAGAAGATTAAGTTAGTTGCCCGGAAACACAAGGTGTTGAGCCAACGCCGAGACTCAAACCTGATTCGCCACTTCTAAAGTCAGCAGTTCTGGCCATTACTGCACATCCTCTCCCGTTGTTTAATGTTAGAACTGTGTAACGTATGCTAACTGGGAACTTTGTAAGACTATAGATGGGAGTACTTTAAGCACTGGCCATGCGTGTGGAAACAGTGTGTTGTTTTCTGAGGCATAATGTAAGCTGTGAATTTGAAACTGTATGTAAAGGCAGGGTAAACAAGAATTTACAATGCAAATTGACCCCGCATTTGTAAGAGTTAGAGGTATTGGCGTTGTAAATGACAGTGTGTTTTGGATTGGAGTGGAGTGGATGTAAATGGTGTGGAGTGGAGTTATGTGGGTTGGATTGGAATTGTTAGTTGTGGGAGTGTGTGTGGTGGAATTGTGAGGTGTGGAGTGGATTTACGTAGTGGAATGATGTGGCATGGGGTGCAGTGGAAATATGTGGATAATAGTTATGTGATATTGAGTGTACTGGAATAATGTGGAGTAGAATTGTGTGTGATGGAGTGGAATTATGTGGAATGGTATTTTGTGTTGTGGTATGTTGTGTAGTTTAATTATGTGTTGTGCTCTTGATTTTTGTGGCATGATGTGGAATTTTGTGGTGTGAATTGGATGTATGTGGTGTGTTGTATAATTGTGTTGTTGAGTCGAAATATGTTATTTGTTGTTGAATTATGTGGTGTGGAATGGAAATGTGTAGAGTTGAAGTTTGTGGCGTGGAAGTGTGTGGCGTTGAGTGAAATTACACTGATTGTAATTATGTGGTATGGTGTGGAGTGTATTTGTGTAGATTGTGTTACCAAGTTAGCCCAAAAAGAAAGTAAAGAGTTCCCCAAGGAGAGATGTTATGCTATGTGTGTGTGTGTCATGTAGAGATGTATACATTACAGATGTTCTCCAGGGGACAGTGGAGGACTGCAAGAGTTCTCCAGCAGTCATGAACCAAGATGAAAGCCAAATGCACCATTATGGACATATAGCAGAACTCATCTTACCTTGTCCCCTCACAGCACCTGGGCGAGGTTACTTGTGGCAGGTTGATTAATTCTGGACATGGCGTGGTTGGGAAACAGAGCTGCTCCGTGATGAGCGATGGATTGAAATAAAGCACAGGTGTATTGCTTATGCCCGGGGCTCACTATAGAAAGAGGACTGAGCTTCCTATATCCACTTTAGGTATATTTGAACATTAGCTAAGTAATTCACTTTTTGCTCCGTACACCGGAGAAGCAGCCGGCAAACATTCCATTGAGGACCTCCACTACAGCAGTGGATGAGAAGAGCGAGATTACTAAGCTCTACCAAGAGATGCCCGCTAACTGAAGGGCAAAGGCTGCGTTCTATGGTACAGAAATATATAGTAAGAGTGCCTGGGTAAACCCAGACTCGATTCACCTTGATCTGCTCCACACCCGCCTCCATCTTGAGCTGCTCCACCAACCTCTGCATGGTGCCCAAGCTAGAGTTGGACATGTTGCCGCCGGGACTAGCACAGAGAGAATGGAGGTGAAAGAGCAGACTGGAGCGATGCCGGGTGAGGGCAGTAGCAGCCAGCGGCATCAGGACCACAAGAACTGCCAGACGCAGTGGAAGATCTGAGAGGGCAATGTAAAATGGACCGCAGCCAATCACGTCCCTCCCTCAGGACTGGGCCTGAAAGGGCGGGGGGACATATGGAGGCAGAAAGGGGACACCATACCTAGTGAATGTACTGAAAACAAACAACGAATCGAAGGTGAAAGTCACAGAAGACCTGGAAAGGGATCCAGTGCTTACATTACAGTGTGAAGAAGGGTTCTCTGTGCTGTACCCCAGCAGCAAGACAAAGGCCAACATAAGTGCTCGTTATACTTGGCACAAATGTCAACGGCTGGTGCACTGTTCATTTCATAAAGCGTGATCGATCATTACAGGTCTAACGTTCATAACTGGACCTTCCTATCAGTAGGAAGCAGATTAGATGTTAATGGATTGTATTAATGTAGTGAGTCTACCTTGAGACAAAGAGAAGGCTGTAGCGGGCCAGCCTAGGTCTGGCCGCTTGGTAAGACTTGGTGCCACGAGCCCTGACAAACACAGACACACGCAGTGGGCGTGGGTATCGATAAAAACAAGCATGGGCATGAGCGAGTTCCCGAGCAGTGCGAGCAAAGTGAATGCCGCCACCCACCGCTGTTAGTTCCTGCAGCAATACTCCATGGGAGTTAACTTTAAAAAAAAGGTGGGACATGCACCAACCATTAGCCAATTGGTGGCTACGATTTTTAAATTACAGAGACAAAAGCCAATCCAAAGCAATGGGATGAGTCAGACCCCACAAAGTACATACAACAGATCACCTGACAGCACAAGCACTGTCTAGGCTTGACCTAAAAAGTGATAGCACTTTCATTATCCATTCAAGGCTCAACACACATGGTCTGCTCATGCTCTGACAACTGCCCCGTGGTTCACAAGTAACCAAGTAGGTCGACATCGCATACGAACGGTTTGTCGGCAAACCCACAACACATTTCCAAATTCACCACCTACTCATCACGCTATAGAAAACATTCTTACCAATCCCTCAACAAAAAAACTGATCACTAGGCTCTATTGCTCCATGCAGACACACTATCCCGTGGCCAGGCCAAATCATAGAGACCAATGGAACACTGAACTAGATCCACAAGTGACAGAGGAGGAATGGAAGTTCTGCTGCACGCAGCTAGGACAATTGTCCCCCAATTATAAGCTCAGGCTAATTCATTTTAAATTTCTAAATCAATATTATCAAAAACCAATACAACTTTTTCAAATGGGCATTAGGTCGAACGCGGAATACTGGAGATGTTGCACAGATCAAGCCACTTTCTTACACTTGGCCTGGAGCTGCCCCCAATAGCAGCGTATTGGAAAGAGGTCTTTAAAACTATCAGTGAGATACTTATGACACAAATAGCACCTGGGGCACTGATGGGCCTATTGGGATACGTAAAGAGTATGCCCGTGGGGGTTCACAGATTTTTGACTATGCTGCTACTATTAGCAAATCATAGGATTGCTATGAAATGGGGTAGGCCGCACCCTCTCAAGCTCAAAGACTGGATAGTTGATGTGACATTCTGTCAGGAACAAATCACTGCTTTTTGGGAGTTAATGCCTGTGGCCTCTCGCCTGAAAGATATTGGGGCCCATTTATAACTTGGCTGAGGGCTGCGGAACAGAACGTACCACAATCTAGTGTAAAGTAGTTGACATAGGTAGGTTACCCTGCAGCGGACAGGAAAAGGACCCAGTATACCAAGCACAAGATTACTTATTAGGAGTCCTTTGCAAGCGGACATTCGTTAAGTGGATATGACAGCCGCCACACTCCTACAAATGCTACAAATATGACAATTGAGACTATTTGTAAGAACGGCCTTGGCGCATTGGTATCATGTGTTCTTTTTAATGTTTACTGAATTGAGAAAGACCTTCATTGTGTGCTGTGCTTATAATTAAAGTGACAGCACCATAATGTGTAGGAATGTCGGAACAATGTTCCCATCTTAAGAGATAAGTTCTGGCGCCGAACACTGAAAACACCGGCACAAATTAAGCACAATATGAAACCATCAAAAGTTTCTCAGGAACCATCACTTGTGGAGTTTCTCTTGTTAGACTGTGCCATTTATCCACCGTTCTAATGCCAATATTCCTTGAATGTGGTTTAACTGTTACCTACCCGTGAAGTACAAATAAAGATAATAGAAGAAAGAACATTTATGCATTTAAAAATGAATTTCTGCTTTTCATATTTACCAGAACGCTGTCAGATATGTAAGTATAGACTTTCATAAACATCCTGCTTAGAGCAGGCATTGTTAATTGCTGTATTGTGTGCATGTATTACTGTATACCTGAAATAACTTTACTGAACAACAACTATGTAAATGAGTAGCTTTTCAGACTGTCTGAAAGCTTTGCACTGTGGAGGGGACTGCAAGTTTCAATATTGCCATTTGGGTTACATTTAATGAGGGTATTTTGGATGCTGAATTGAGGCCTTTTAAAACCACATCAGAGGCACATATATCCTGTTATATTGAGGGTTTATAATGTCAATAAAGTTGTGGCGTGCTCACATTTGGTTTGACAATGCTCTAATTGGGTTTATTTGATGCCTTATGACTCATGGACCCATCGCTGGCGTCACGCGCTCAGTGTCATCATTTAATAAAGTAGAGGAAGGGTTGTTCCACTTCTGGCAAGGAGAGGACGCACCCACGGTTATGCTGCTTGCAAACTGACTGAAGAGCCCACAGGAACAAACATTACCGGGACTTGTGTGTGTTTCTAATACAATATAAATATGGGACAGAAAAGCCCTCAATTAATCACAGACTTTGCCTCAGCCCATCAGAGAAAACTAATTTATCTTCAGAGTTTATCGTACAAGGTGACGGACTCATTAAAACAGGGGGAAGTGGAACATCCCTTCCTCTACTTTATTAAATGATGACACTGAGCGCGTGACGCCAGAGATGGTTGAAGAGCATGTTGTGCCCACCCACTTTTGATTGTCATCAACCTAGGAGCTACTTAGGAGCCCCACTTGGAATCCAATCAAGTGTCCATGTATTGGATCCCTTTTGAACTATATTGATAAGGCTACACACAGTCTATCTTGTTTTGTCCTGATGATGACCTGTGTTTGATGCTTAAATGTAGCACAGATACTCAGGGGTCGAAACGTTGACGCAAAATCTGAAGCACTACATTCCCTTTTTACCAGTTAATTGATTAGGAATAATTTGAGGTCATTTTGAGAATAACTACATGTTTTTACTCCGTGCCTTATTGTTAATGTCGTTTATGTATGTATTCAATGGATTTGTTGTGTCTTGTCATTTATGAAAACTATACACTTTATCTCACTCTTTGCACCAGATAATAATGTGTGTATGACCTGTTTCTTTTTCTTTTGTAAGATGATACAAAAACCTTTTTGCTTTAAATTAATTACAGAATAACATATTAGTTTATGCTATTTACTTGGAGCATGTGTTTAGACAGATATGTGTAACATTGACTGATATCCTAACGTAGAAAGGGATATTAAACGTAGAAATCATTTAGCTTTGATAAGTGTGTTGGGGTGAAAGGCAGGTCATGTCATGGAGCATAATGAAATCAACTATTTAAAGCATCAAATTGAACACTGATTTTCTTCTGCTCTATTTTAATAGCTTACAATGTCAAGCAGAGAGAATGTGTTTATTTTTTGCATTCCTTAGATAGAGAAAAACTAGAAACTTTCTGCATGTTTCTACACATTTGCGAGCTACCGCAGCTTTTTTTCTTTTAAACTGACTTTTATTTAACTGTTTCTAATATCTGTTTGCATCAAGTATCTAATAAGTTTTTTATGTGTTTAAGGTTTTATTTTTATTCTTCATGTTTGTAAACATTCTTCCTCTTTCATATGAAAGAACTAGGCACCAAGCTTTTAAGTGGTTTGTGGGAAAGGTGATGGTGTGACCATGTATTATATGGGATAAAGTGCCCCCTGGCGTACATGATAAGGATATTGCAAGTCACCTCAGAGTTCCATAACCTTTAAAAGGACCTCAGCCTTTGACCTTGTTACTCTATAAGCTTATGGAACTCCTCGATGGCTTGCAATATCCTTATAATGTACGGCAGAGGGTACTTTATCTCTTTTATAATCGGTAACTTGTGATACACCCAGTCACCGATTATCAAGAAAAGATGTCAGAACTCAACTATTATTAGTTATTACAGTTGAGTTCTGACACCACAATGCCTGCTGCCAAAGCAAGCAGCTGAGGTGAAAGGCAGGTCACGCAGCATAATTGAAGCAGCTGTTTAAAGCAACAGAAATAGAACGTTGCTTTTCTTTCTCCTTATCTCTTTTAATAGTTTACAATGAAAAGCAGAGAGCATGGGCCAGATTCACAAAGGGACTTACGACTCGTAAAGTTACAAGAGCAGAGTTTCCGCACACGAGGCACAATCTCCACAGTGTAGTGCTCTGTGCGTAGATTCCATCATAAGCGCGGAGATTCCACCCCGAATGCGTTGATTCAGCACTCGTAACTTTACAAGCCATAAGTCCCTTTGTGAATCAGGCCCAGTATGTTTATTTTTTGCACTCCTTGCACAGAGAAAAGCTAGAGTCTTTCTGCATGTTTCTACACATTTCGAGCTACTAATACTTGCATTGAACTGTTTCTAATATCTATTTGCAGCAAACATCTAACAGGTTTTTGATTTTTTTAATTTTGCACTATAGGTTTTAATTTTATTCTTCATGTTTTCAAACCTGCTTACTCTTTCATATGAAAGGTTTTAAGTGGTTTGCGGGAAAGGTGATGGTGTGACCATGTATTACATGGAATAAAGTATCCCTGGTGTACATGATAAGGATATTGCTAGTCACCTCAGAGTTCCATAACTCTATAAAGGAAGTCGGCCTTCAGCCTCATTCCATTACATGGTTATGGAACTTCTCAGTGACTTGCAGTATCCTTGTAATTTTCGTCAGGGTTACTTCATCTCTTATATATCTGAGACCTTGTCGCAGAGGAAAGTACTTCACAGACAACTAAAAGAAAAAAAATCCCCTATGGATGTACTTGGGACATAATTCTACATCCAGAAGTAGAAATGCATAATGAGTAATAATTCGTCACCCTACATGCCTCTAACAAAGATAACCTCTTCCACAAGCCACTTTAATGTATGTCACCCTCAAAGCAATGATGGAGCAGGTAGAACAACATTTTGTATACCTCCTCTATTTTGCATGAAAAAAACTAATTATATAACCTACTGATTATAATTTACTAACTGGTTTGTTGTGTGATAATAATACAACCTTTTGCATACACCCAATTACAAGTGGGAAATTGCTATTTGCATGGCAAAATAACTCAAATAACTAAAATACGTACGCATATTAATAGTAGTATATGTGGTAATTAGATATGGCATGATTTATGTTGCTTATGTGATGTTTGCATTCTTGATTGGATCCTAAAGGTAAATATTATCGCTTTAAATGTTGCTATATGCTAGGAAAATACTAATACATAAAGGGATTAGTGAGGGTATAACATTAAAATCATCATTTCTTTGTATTAATTATTCTTTTGTGTTTGTTTCGCTTAAGTTGACATTTGGGCCTACCCTAAAATGGAGTCGAAAATCGAGTTCAGAAGTGGCCACCGTCTCATGAGCGCGATGCCTACTGCGCAGACTCGGATGGCTCTGTGAACTTCCTAACTACCTAAGCACCCAATGTCCTCGGTCAAGGATAGGATCTTGGTGGACTGCCCAACTCCAGTTAGTAAAAGCTGGTTTAAATGAACAATTGGATCATACAAGCAAACCTAAAACATTGTATCATAAGGACAAAACATACGCTACGGAAGTGAACCAGCAAAATCCATGAGAACTCAATTAAATAAAAATCGGACGTTTTCGATCAGCCAATCACATACTTTCCCCGCCTAAAAATGTTTCATGTTATCCCGAAATTTATTATAAAAAGAGTAGTAGAATAGGGAGGGGCTGGCATTTTCCATTTTTCCTGACATTCGGCGGTTACTATGACTGCACACCCACTTTGACCCCACAGGCGATGACAGATGCTTGCACGACTTCTGGTCCTTTGAAGATCTTTGGTACTGTAACGTGCTGAGCAAAGAACTTTCGGACCTTAAGCCTTGGCCTGCTTTATTTGGACAATTTAACGGCTAATTCGGTTATGCAGAGCCAAATGCATTAGAGAAAATCCAGATAGCAAGAATAGGTAAATATAATGTCCTGCGATTTGAATTGATGGATCCTGAAATTCTAAAACTTTTGATGAAGCAAATGCTAATATTAATTGCAAACAAAATTTAGATAAACAAAAATTTGATTAACAGAAATTACGAGTTGTGGTTTTTCGATGAAAAGAATAAAGGATTCTGAGTCTTAAAATGTGTTTTAGCTGGTTCTAAATCACCATCAACCAATCCAACTAATTGGTCCGTCGACCAAGTGGGTGGAGTGCCTTTATGTTTGGGATTAGGAATCTATAGGTGGCGAATGTTATGAATATTCTGTAAAATAACTTTTCCTTCCCTTTAGGTTATAAGGTACCCCCCCCCCCTCCTGTGTGCAGATACAAGTGCGTTAGTGTGAATGTTGGTGTTATGGGCCCCACCAATGAATGCATGTGTGAATGAATAAGTGTGGTAATGGATCTGTGATGCAGGGAGGATCTGTGAATTTGCCCCCCCTCCCCTTTCCGCTGGATCAGCAACATGGTACAGCACTCACTGAGGAACACAGACTCCCTCACCTTGACTTCTTCAAAACCCCAAAATGACACGCTGCAATCTGGATCCTTTTGGAATGAAGAGCATTCCATCCTACCTATGTCCAATTGTTTACAAAACAAGAAACACAAATAAAGTTCCTCTCTCCACCCCAACTAGGAATGGTTAAACCACAGCAAAAGTCCTCCATACACTTTCTTCAGGAACATGGGAGGCTCCATCACATAAAAGCAAAGCTAGAATGAAATGTGAGCCAGACAGTCCACTGTCCCAGAACGCACTAGTGGGCGATAACACATAGGGGCATATTCATCAAGGTTTTGCATCACCCTTGCGCCACGCAAGGGGACGCAAGGGCAACGCAAAACGTAAATGAGATTTATAAAGCCACACAAGGCCTCTTTGACCTGAGGCTTGAACCTGAGTGGCTTGATATATGTAGAGTTATGCAAGGCAGCAAAAATCGCTGCCTTTCATTACTCAGTGGCAGGGAGGAGAGCCATGGGTGAAGCGTGGGTGCTACGACACATCCACCCATAGATTCTGACACATTCCCAGATTTACCAACATTGGTAGACCTGGGAACATGTCAGAATTGTACACCTCCCAACCAGAGGCGCAACGAGGAGAACTATCTCTGTTTCTCCTCGTTGTTTCCTCTTTCTGAGTGAGCTGCATTCTGCAGGAGACTTAACAAGAGGAAAATGATGACTCTGAGGATTGTTTTTGTGCAGGAAGGTGTCCCTCCCTGCATAAAAACTATCCTGTCTGCAGCACAGCCACCCTTGCAGCATAATGCAATGGTGCCTGTTTTGGCGACAGGCAGCCTAAAGTGCGCCAGCACTAGGTAAGGACACGGATATGCTGTGTGATGGTAAATATGGTGCATTCCTGACCTTTCCCTTTCACGCAGCACAGCAAGGTGACATGCTGTGTTGTGTGATTTGTTTTTATAAATATGGCCTGGAGTCTCCAACCCTATGAGCCCCAAACCACATTTTTCACCAAAGCCGTTCATCTGCTCTCTGCGCCCCATTACAACTGGCCCAATTACGAGGCACAGTTATATCAGAATCACTATTAATGAAACCGGCCACTATTACTTGTAATTGCATTCATATAGTGCTCACTACCCCTGATGAGGTGTTGAATCACTTTTATAGTGAGCAGCATACTGCTTCAGAAACTAAGGTTAGGGGTTAGTTCGTTTTCTTGTTACTGGTTATTGGTGGCTACTAGGATTAGTCGTTGTGTGCTCAAGCAAACCATTCCATGCATTCACTCCAGTTTCTTTGTGGTGGATTACATTAATGGGAGTTAGTTGTAATCATTAGTTTGTGGGGGGGGGGGCATGTGAGCTCATGTAGGTGGCTGGTGGAATTAACAGATAAAATATGAGATTAGGAATTGTTTGGTTGTGGGGGTTGGTTTTCAGAGGAAGGAGAAGAGGCTGTTATTGAATTGTGGGTAATTTGAAGAACTACAATAATAGAGATTGAGGCAAACAAGTATGTGACAGAGTAGGTTGTGATCAGAGAGATGAGGCATGAAGAGGATTGGAAAGAAGGAAAGGGCAATTTGAAAGAAAACAAATGAGAGGAGACAATCAGATATTTTAAGAGAAGGTCAGTATTTATTTTTAGGGACATAGGGGATGTTTCTGAGATAGCATGCCGTTTGAGGATACAAAGCAGTAGAAAGAAACATTATTTTCATGTGAAGATTGGACTATATTAGATATTTTGATGTGCACTAGAATCGGGCAAACAGTCCATCCACTGCTAGGGTACTTCTAGACCATCACTCCCTAGCGAGGTCAGCTGATCATCTCAGGGGTTGGAAGCAACATGTAGTGGTTGGATGCATATGTCGAGAAATAAAAAGAGCTTTAGGCTGCACTCCAAGGAGGCAGTAACCAAAAGACATAGCAATTCCACACCTTACTGGCAAAACAGGTTTTTCCACTCGCGTGGCCCTAACATTTCTTTCCTTCCACTCGAAAGGGACCTTAGGTCCCTAGGGACCCTTGCCCAAGCTGCTGAGAGTTTGGAGGGTGCAGCACCAGCTAAAGGTGGCCTGGAAACATTCAGATTATATTTTGTTCCCCACCCTAGGCAACCACACTCATTTCCTAATGGTTTGTTTATCTTGATTTTTGCTGCATTTATTTGTTCTGTCTTTTTGATGGTATTTTCAGAACTCATTTCTGCCTCAGGAATGTGGCCAATATATATTCAGGGAACCCATGCATCATAGCTGTGGAAGCAGGTGTGTGTGGGGTGCTGCAGCACCCCCAAAATAACTATGCTGAGGTTTAGGAGGTGAATGAGAATTAAAGATGCCCATATACTGTGTTGCATTTGCTGTGTGTTCAAAGGCAGAGGTCAAATGCCACACTGTCTTCTAACACATTGATGCTTATTCATTAAAACTGGAAATTCATTTTTACATTTCTTTCTCTGATTGCAAAGTGAGAAGATTTTGCAAAGTGAACTATGTGAAACGTTGGCTGGGGTACAGAGAGTCTGAAAGGAAAGGCTGTGGAATGTAATATTTTTTGTAGTAAACATCAACATGTAAATAACTGCAATTGAACTGTATAAATACTTTAAACTATATCTGCAGTTAGGAAAGCAGAAATGAAGCTTTTTTTGGGGGTAATTCTGAAGTTTGACAACAAAGATTTCCATAGGATCAAAGCAAATAAAAATACTTGACCTCAATGTTATATTTGCTGAATCCCGATTTCCACACAGTATCATTAGAGCACTATATATAGTTTTATCGGTAAAATTTCACCTGTACAAATTTAGCAGCCATTCCGATGGAAAATGTGCTGTCGCACCAATGTTTTAGGAATATACCTGCAACAGTGTGCTCCAAATGCACCACCAGCTACAAACCACACCTTAACCACTCTCTATGTGACTAGGCGTGGCTCATTTGCTCCACCTGCTCTTTGTGTGATGCTTGGATTGTCACAATCCCTAAGAGGTCAGTGATGTAACATTACTCCAGCATCACTGCCATGCATTGATCTGAAATGCCCCCCCCCCCCTTTATCTTCAGCCGGTGTGGGTTTTGCTATCTTGAATGGGAATGACATGCAAAAATCGGCGCAGCGGCATCAATTTCTACAGGTTTTCCCTATTTCCCGTCCATTTTCCAGGAGTATTTCTGACTGCTTTTTGTAATTGGGTATGTGACTAGAAATACCGGACCACAGGTAATCCTGTTTCGTCGAAAGCGAAAAGTATTGGACCAGGGGTATCCAACCTCAGGGGCGTAACACAGGCCACTGCGGTAAGGCCACGACCTGCAGGGGGCCCCCGCAGCACACTACTCAGGCCTGAGAGCTCCGAATTCAATCTGAGTGGGGTCCCTCCGAGTACCTCGCAGGGGGCCCCCTTAACTTTTGTGACACCACTGTCCAACCTTTTCTGTATTAGGAGCTACTTATGCTCAATGAAAATCATGGAGAGACACTAATATTGTTAGTCTTGTAATAATGACCGCACCAGACAAGAGTTCATTGGTGGCCACCCTATGCAAGATTACTGGTAGTGGAGACCTCAGCACAGAGTTTCCAGCAATGATCACTTCAATGCATCACATGAGGCACGGTTGCCAGAAGCAAAATAAAAAAGGTTCTGTCGATTTGGAATGCCTTTACATGGGTAATCCATAGCCGCCATAGCTGCAACCCCTGCCACAAAGGTAATAACATTAGTAATGTTTCCCTCAGTGCCACATGATTTATCACTTAAATATCAGCTCCATGTATATTTTGGAAAACCAACCATTGATCTCCAAACAAGCTTAAAAGTTCAGAAAAATACACACTTTTTTGTGTCAGGTGAACACATTTCAATTTTGGTATACATATATTAAGTCAGCCAAGCAAAACCTTAAAATTTAGTAAACTGGACTGCACACAGGAGAGCTACTTTTAGGTAGATGGAGAGCAACCTGTAGCTCACGAGCTACTCCTTGGAGAAGTCAGTTTCAGCCGCGGTCCGTGCAGGTAACAGCGGTGGGGCCGGATAAGGTGGGATTTCGCGGGACGATGCAGCGGGAAAATTTACATAAATGATTAATTTTCCCTCTGCATCGTCCCTCGAAATCCCCCCTTACACAGCCCTACCGCCGCACCGCTGTTACCTGCATGGACCGCGGCTGGTCAGTTTTGGACTAATTGGGATTAACAACCGATTTGTAATGGGACTGCTGGTGTGTTGTTTTTTGCCTTTCCATAGCAAACATCCCAGTTAGACATTCAGCGAATTTTTACTACTATTCTGCGCAAAATTTATAAAAATTCAAAAGGCCGCGTTTTTGTGTTTTTAAAGCACATGATAAACTGACAATGTAAGGAAAGGTAGGACTTAAATGAACTTTAAATCATTTATTTTTTTGTGCAAAATTTAGTGCCCAGGGCCAAAGGACTCTTGTCTAGGGAGATGAAGGTTAAATGATGCATTTTGACCTGGCTAACCCAAGCAAGCCTCGTTCCAGGAGCCACTACATAAAACAATACCATTTTATGATGCTGAAAGTCATTGCTGCGAAAAACATTAGTCGTAAAAATGGAGCTGTCACTCAAAACTGGTGCAAGAAAAATCTACTTACGAACCTATGCTTTTTTGTGTCATGCTGGATGTACTGGCATTCTAATCTTTTTTTGTTTAAATTCAAAATGGACAGCTTTCAAAGTAATGAATCAAGGGGATTTTAAATTTGACAGGTAGCTATCAAATCTAGTTCACTTGGGGTGTTAAATATTGAGGAGTTCCAAAGTCCCCTCCTGCTTTACACACCCCAGTGGGCTAATCTGCATATAGTTAACCCCGGCTGCATCAAAAGGTCACTGCTGCTCCCTAAGTCATTGCAAATATCCCTTTGCAGGGCTATTCTTTCTAAGAATGGATTTCTCATGGTGTCTATTGCACACCAAAAAACCTGGCTCCATGCACTGCATCAGTTGAAGAACCACCAAGTTCAATTGTATAACCTGGACTTGTCATAGGAGTTTCACACCCTTTTTATTTAAACATTTTATTGTTTTGTAGTCGTTGCATAAGTAAAGAGGAGACAGATATAAGGTGCAAGACACCTGCACACTACATGATAAAAAAACAGAGCGAAGTACAGGTACATTTTGGATCAGTTGTGAAGATTGTCCGCCTTGCAATGATAATTCCATTACACAAATTCTATGAACGCTGTAGCATTGCATTCTGGATCTAAGGATCAGGAGTGCAGACATACAGTTGTAGAACTTTAGGAAGGTTGAAACAGGCCTATTAACCAGACTGCATAATTCTACATTTAGGATATTAAGGTGGAAGTGATTTTGCAACATTTTTATTTACAAATGTTCCACAAAAAAGTGTCTGCATTTCCCCCTAAAAAGAAGCAATAGTGGGGGAGAGGTGTGGCACAGCGGCCTGAGCGGCTGACTCCTGAGCGTGGGGCTCACGGCTCGCGGCAGCTCAGCTCAGCATCATGTGACTCTGGGCAATAGCTCACTTGATCTCCCCGATGGCCCCCAGCGCCTAGAAACCTTAAGGGATGATATGTTCGTGCTTTACCAATAGGAATTATTAGTACAAATAGGAATTCTTATAACAGAGCAAAGAACCCTTCCGCATACCCCGCATCTCATTCAGGTAATTGACTTGCGAATTAGGACTTGTAAAAGGAACAGTAGATATTACTGCTTGCATGTGTTTTTTGGCTGCCAAAATGCACATTCCTAGAGCAAATTTTCCAATAAATTCAGGATACGTTTTAGCACTACTTTTTACTGAAAGAAGATTAAGCAGATGCTGGTGTTACATTTTGACTGAGATTAGCATAACTGGGAAACTGGAACCAAGGAATGAATGAATGAATGAATGAATGATACTTTTGTAGAGCGCAACAGCTACCCTGATGGACAGCCTGGTCCTCTAGGAAAAGGCTGAAGGATACTAAAAAGGCACGAGTTCATAAAGAAATTTAACTGGCGAATTGTTTCAATGTCTCGTGCGTGGTTCTATGGATTGTCCACTTTTATTATAAAATGTAAGCTTAACCATTGAAAAATGATGTTTCATTTTTTAATCTGAGAACCGGGTGATGGAATTTCTAACCTGAACAGAATGAACTATCATTTACCACTAGTTCAGGAAACAAGCAGTTTTATCAATAAGTTTCATGTTCCTGCCACCAAAATACTTGAGGTAGCAGAAGTCACATCTCATGTCCTTTGACCCTGGTGACATCATAGGAAAAGACGTCATATGACCTTTGACGCATTTTCTGTTTTCAGCTGTCTGTCTTCTTTGTTACAGCCCCTTCCGGGCGTGCAAGTTCACCTCTTCCTTCTTGGCCATGCAATGCATCATCCTCGCCTTCAAATCATTCAGAGGACAATAGTTTACGGTGCAACTTACTGTTTGGTCATTTGAGGCCCATGTTTGTTTATTACATCTCACACTTATCAATCAAAACATTGTCCCGATGGTTTCACCTCTATTTCTGGCTGACAGCACTGACCCTGCGCGATGGCCCCTGTTGCAGGTGTCTCAGGTTCTGCGGGTTCTAGGCTTCCCTTGCTACTGGCCTTGTGGGCGGACGTCAAACCCGGCCCGGGCTGCAAGTGCCATATTACTTCCCTGGACCCTTGCTGACAACTCACCTGCTCCCTATGCCCCTGCCGTGTGGCATCCCAAGGACAATGTCTGAGCAGCTCTTCTATTCTGGCTGTCATTGTGTGCTGTCACCTGCTCCCGCAAGGACACTGTTTGAGCAGCTCTTCTATTCTGGCTGTCATTGTTTGCTGTCACCTGCTCCCGCAAGGACACTGTTTGAGCAGCTCTTCTATTCTGGCTGTCATTGTTTGCTGTCACCTGCTCCCCCAAGGACACTGCTTGAGCAGCTCTTCCATTCTGGCTGTCATTGTGTGCTGTCACCTGCTCCCGCAAGGACACTGTTTGAGCAGCTCTTCTATTCTGGCTGTCATTGTTTGCTGTCACCTGCTCCCCCAAGGACACTGTCTGAGCCGCTCTTCTATTCTGGCTGTCATTGTGTGCTGTCACCTGCTCCCGCAAGGACACTGTTTGAGCAGCTCTTCTATTCTGGCTGTCATTGTTTGCTGTCACCTGCTCCCCCAAGGACACTGTTTGAGCAGCTCTTCTATTCTGGCTGTCATTGTTTGCTGTCACCTGCTCCCCCAAGGACACTGTTTGAGCAGCTCTTCTATTCTGGCTGTCATTGTTTGCTGTCACCTGCTCCCCCAAGGACACTGTTTGAGCAGCTCTTCTATTCTGGCTGTCATTGTTTGCTGTCACCTGCTCCCCCAAGGACACTGTTTGAGCAGCTCTTCTATTCTGGCTGTCATTGTTTGCTTTCACCTGCTCCCCCAAGGACACTGTTTGAGCAGCTCTTCTATTCTGGCTGTCATTGTTTGCTGTCACCTGCTCCCCCAAGGACACTGTTTGAGCAGCTCTTCTATTCTGGCTGTCATTGTTTGCTGTCACCTGCTCCCCCAAGGACACTGTTTGAGCAGCTCTTCTACCTCAGTTACTCTTTCCTCTAGGTATCTTTCCGTGCTGCCTCTGCCTCGCCCTTCTCCCATGTCCTTATGGCTGGTACAACCGCATTTTTTGGTGTGTATGGGTGGGTTCCAAGGCGATGGTCAGTTGTGGTCAAAGGTGCCTGTGCCCTCTTTTGACCTCCTTGTTCACCTCGCCCTCCCTCTACCATTGGGCGGTTCGTGGTTTTCAAAAGATGAGCCCCAATCGTTGCGTGTCTTTTTTCACAGGCTTTGCATGTGGTGCTTCCTGCGGGCCCCTATCTGGTCCGACTTTGGCTACCCGGCCCACGTCACATCTCGTTCATCTGTCTTTGTCACCTGTTGCTGTCTCTTTCTCACCACTCCTGTCTCTTCTTTTATGTCAGCTGTGCCTTCCTCACTTATTTCGTTATAGTTTGCATGTGTCCCACTCTGCCACCTGATTTTTCACCTGTTCTGTCTCTGATCCACAACAGAGGGTGACACTCAACCGCAAAGTGATGTTAGCCGTCTTCAAAATCTTAGCCCTCAAAATTCCCAGAAACACTATAAAACTGGGAGCTGCCATTGGAGAGATGGCCTAAAGATGCTGGTTCCTTCATGACACAAAGAGTAGATTCACAGGTACCCAAAACTGCCTTTTCTTTGTTTCTGACATAAAATTCCTTGCTCTTGGTAAGATCCAAGAGTGGGTAGCATAGACAATGGATGGAGTTGACCATGGCCAGAATGCTCCTGGTGTGCAGCTACATAACTTTTTAAGTTCAATCGGACTCTTCCACAGATTCATGGCCTAGAATGGACTGCGAAATCGAAGCCTACCATTTGGATGAAACCCAGCCATGGCAACTAAGTGTTAGTTCTCTTAGCCTTTGAGGCTAGTGGATTGAAGGGGAAGGCCTGGAGGTCTGGGGTGTGTTGGAAAGAGAGGGGCGTAGAGAATGATGGCACAGAAAATCTAGAAAGACATTTGGTAACTCCTTTCAATCTCATGATCTATTGGTAACACAATGCCATACTCTCATTATTAGCTTTCTTGCAAGCAAGTAAATAAATATGATTAATTCGGATTACACCATTGCAGTTAAAGCATTCACAATTTCGCGTAACCATGCAAAAGACTACAACAATAGTTTAAAAAATCTATTGTCAAATAATAAAACCTTCAAGAAGGCGTGGTCACGCCGAGCAGCAAGATGGCCGCTCGTTAGAGGACTCTGCCAGCCGAACATAATATCTGCACAGCAACCAACCATATACAGGAGCCTGCAGCCTCCCCCGGCGTTTGTGTAACACTTCATATTGGGCCTGCCCGGGGCCTGCGGTTGTGGGGGCCGGGCGGCGGAGTGTGCCGTGATGGCCTGATATGGGCGCCTTGCGCTGCCGGGGGGGTCGGGCTGGTGTCCGCCATGCTTGTGTTCCGGGCTGACAGTTGTGCTGCGGGGGCAGATGCGCTGTTGGGTATGGCGTCCGGGACCTGGAGCTCTGCCACTGTGCTGCCTCTCTGTCGCATCTCCAGAAAAGCGCTGTGGCAGGGCGGGCTGCTGGCGCAGGACGGAGCTCGCGGCCCAATGCAGATTGCCTGCCCTGGTGAGTACCATATTGTATCATGCCACCAAGGACTAATATAACTAATACAGGTCTTGTGCTCTGTTGCTTGGCACCCAAAACCCTTGCTTGCTATAATCGCCTGTATAGAGGTGCCTTAGCTGCGCAGGCAGTGTGCATGACTACTACATGGCTCTGGCCTAGATAATTGGCCACTGATTAATGAAAGGCTAATTGACAGTTGCACTGATGAAGTTGTGGCCCTTGTCAAGTATATGCCCACCAGCTATCATGTGTGATGTTCCTTAAAGGTCTGATGCCTCTTGAACTAGCTAACGAGGGGCCTTTACACCGCCAAATGCCTTTGTTTCAAAAATATTAACTGGACACTGCTGCGGCTTTGGCTCCATTGATCTAGCCCGTTACTGCCTGCTGCTCTACTTGATTGGGTCACAGCCATACTGATCCATTCGCAATTTTCAGCTCTCTTAAGTTAGAGCGAACGCCATTACTGTGCAGGCTGCCATTATTCTGCTGCCCCACTAGAGCCCTACCTGTCACATACGGCTATTGCAAGTTGGCGGTGGAGTCTGCTTGTGCCCCCTGTGCTGGCATTAACCAGAGTGTGGCAGAACTCAGTGGATCCTGCAGGATTTGATTGCCCAGACATATCAAAGATCTTTACAGCAAGACAATAATCCTACATCTCTTAACTATTCTCTATCTACCCAACTCGCACCGTATTTGAATCTCACAGACAGCCCATCCCAAGTGAGTAACTATGTGGAAAAACAGCACTAAACAACCCAAACTTTCATTTGTAAGTCGGCGCCTTACCTGCAACGCTGAGCAGGGCCTGGAACCAGAGCCCAATGCTACACAATCAAACAAAGAAGAGGTGCAGGACACTGATCTATGCGCTATGCTCCTGGATTTAAAAACAAGCCTCAAAACCGTTGACTTTAAACTAGACCTACTTACGAGTCAACTGGACCATGTCAAACATCGCGTCGATGCACATGAAAAACATTTGGATCACATTGAAAACCAAGTTTTAGGTGCAGATGGTTTACAATTGGAATCCAAGGAACAATTATTACAAATGGTCAAGATGCTCAAACTAATTAAAGCTAAAAATGAGGATCTCGAAGCGTGCTCTAGGTGCAATAATCTCCGCATAACTGGTATCCCGGAGACCACAGCCTCCCCCAAAATAGAAGATTATGTTGAAAATTTGCAACGCAAACTCTTTGGCGATAACCTGTCACCTGTACTAATTGTGGAGCGAGCCCACTAGTCCCTGGCTCCTAAACCACCTGTGGGAGCCACTCCGTACCAAATAGTTTCCGCACTCCTAAATTATAGAGACAGAGACGGGGTTCTGCGGCTGGCCCACAAGTGTGGATCCATCCAGCACCAAGGTAGCAGCATATCATTCTACCCAGACTTCACTCCGTCGGTCCAAGCGGCCTGCCGTGAATTCATACTGGTCAAGAAACTTTTACAACATACTGGCATCCCGTACTCTCTTTTACCCAGCTAAATTGCGCATCCCCTTTGAAGGGAAAATTCATTTTTTCAAGGCAGTCTTTAAATATGCTAAACACATTACCAAACCACGGCGATCTCCTGGGGCCTCGCCCTGCTGCTCTGCAGAGGCCCACCTCAGTGACAATACCTGGTCACTTTTGGTATGTTGCTCCAATACTGCCTTGTAGGCAACTGGGGAAGCCTGTCATGCACTGTAACTGGTACATCGCCTATTGGTTATGATCTATAAACATAACATGCTTCAAAAAGTTTCAATAACATGCAGTAACTACCATCACGGCTTCATTACAGTTCGCCACCTGTTTCCTAGTTCGGCCACCCAGCATTCCTTGGCAGGGTTGTACACCCAGGTTTTCCCTGTCCCCACGGGATGATTCCCAAACCATAATTTCTTCCAGTTTGTTGCTTTTTGGGAGGAAGGGTAGGAAATGTATCTCAACCGGATTGTGTGGTTGGGATGGGTGGGGGGGGGGCGGAATGGGTTTAGATTGTTATACTATGTTTTTGTGCTTTGTTCTTTCCTTATTTTCCATCTGTGTCGCACATCCCCACCTACTATTATTACCTATATACAATGTAGGTTTCACTTCGTGGACCTCCACCTGTTATACCTCATCATAACGCCACATATCCAATATAGCTAACATCTCATGTATTACTTGGAATATACATGGCCTAAACGTCTACGGAAAATCACACCTTACACATGCTTATTTTAAAAAACATAAAGTGGATACTTATTTTTTGCAAGAAACACATCTGAGTCAACCATCCCCTTCTAGCATGCAAGCACACTGGTGGGGGGAAATTCATACTTCAGTTTACTCTAACTACATCAGAGGTGTTGCAGCTCTTCTGTGCAAAAACCTCCCATGAAAACTGGCACAAACCCTAACAGGCACAGGAGGACGATTTGCAATATTAGCAGGGGACCTGTGTGGACAGCCACTGCAGATGGCTGCGATCTATGTACCTAACTGTGATGACCCTGATTTCTTTGCTGCGATCTGAGCATAAATAACTACTCTAGGTCCTAGTGCTTTGATTTGGGGAGGAGATTTCAATGTTGTTATGGACGATCAATTTGATCGTTACGGCATATCTAAGAGATTACACCCACGGGCCGCTAACACCACCAAAACAATTGTGAAGTATAACTGCTTGCTAGATTCTGGAGGTGCTCTCATCCCCAAACACTGGAGGGTACATGTATCTCTTCCTTTCATAATGCATGGTCAGGCTAGACTTTTGGCTGGTATCTTGTGAGAATGATACCTGGGTTACCTCTGTATCTCATTTGCCACAAACCCTATCTGACCATACCCCGGTGCTAATGACTCTACACATACCTTGTGTGCTTCCTTCTGCCTTCAATTGGAGACTCCCAGGGGGAGCGCTCATAGGTGCTGTTTTTTAGAAAAAATACATAAAGACATATTGGAATGTTTCACACATAACTTAAACCCAGTTCAATCTGCGTCCACACTTTGGGGGGCATTACAAATAGTAATATGCAGAGCCTGTATTGCTAAACAAGCAGGAGTCTTCGAATCAATCAGAGGCACCTTATCAATCAATCAATCAATCATTTGTAAAGCGCACTACATACCCGCAAGGGTCTCAAGGCGTGAGGGGGCGCGCTACTGATCGAACAGCCAGGTCTGGAGTATCCTCCTGAAGGTCAGCCGGTCTTGGGTCTGTCGTAGGCTCAGTGGGAGGGTGTTCCATGTCTTGGCGGCGAAGTGGGAGAAGGATCTCCCGCCGGTGGTTGTTCTTCGGATGCGCGGGACGGCGGCAAGTGAGAGGTCGGCGGAGCGTAGCTGGCGGTTGGGGATGTAGAAGGAGAGCCGTCTGTTGAGGTTGGCTGGGCCGGTCTTGTGGACTGCTTTGTGTGCATGGATGAGGAGCTTGAAGGATATCCTCTTGTTGACGGGGAGCCAGTGCAGGTTTCTCAAGTGGGGGGTGATGTGGCCGTGTCATGGTACGTCGAGGATCAGTCGTGCCGAGGCGTTTTGGATGCGTTGTAGTTGTTTGATGAGCTTGGTCGGGGCTCCCGTGTAGAGGGCATTTCAGTAGTCGAGTCTGCTGCTGACGATGGCCTGGGTGACTGTCTTTCTTGTATCTGTTGGGATCCATCTGTAGATCTTGCGGAGCATGCGGAGGGTGTTGAAGCAGGAGGAGGAGACGGCGTTGACTTGCTTGATCATTGAGAGCGTTGAGTCGAGGATGATTCCCAGGTTGCGTGCGTGGTCGGTGGGTGTTGGGGCTGCCCCCAGTGCCGTCAGCCACCAGGAGTCGTCCCAGGCTGAAGGGTTGGAGCCGAGGATGAGGTCCTCCGTCTTGTCCGAGTTCAGCTTCAGACGGCTGTTCTTCATCCAGTCGGAAACGGCCTTCATTCCTTCGTGGAGGTTGGCTTTGGCGGTGATGGGGTCCTTGGTGAGGGAGAGGATCAGTTGAATGTCGTCGGCGTAGGAGAATATGTTGAAGTCGTGCTGTTGGGCGACATGTGCGACCGGGGCCATGTAAATGTTGAACAGTGTCGGGCTGAGGGAGGATCCCTGGGGTACGCCGCATATGATCTTGGAGGCTTTGGAACGGAATGGGGGAGGCGGACGCTCTGGGTTCTGCTGGAGAGGAAGGAGGTGGTCCATTCCAGAGCCTTGTCTCGGATCCCTGCGGCGTGGAGGCGTGCACGTAGTGTACGGTGGCAGACGGTGTCGAAGGCGGCAGAGAGGTCTAGGAGGATGAGTGCTGCGGTCTCACCGTTGTCCAGCAGGGTCCTGATGTCGTTGGTGGCGGCGATGAGGGCAGTCTCGGTGCTGTGGTTGCTGCGGAACCCTGACTGGGAAGAGTCCAGGATTCTGTTTTCTTCGAGGTATCGGGTTAGCTGTCTGTTGACGATTTTCTTGATGACCTTGGCCGGGAAGGGGAGCAGAGAGATGGGCCGGAAGTTCCTGAGGTCTCTTGGGTCTGCCTTAGGTTTTTTGAGTAGGGCGTTTATCTCAGCATGTTTCCAGCTCTCTGGGAAGGTCGCGGCCTCGAGGGAGAGGTTGATGACGTTGCACAGGTGGGGTGCGATGGAGCTGCTTGCTTTGTTGAAGACGTGGTGCAGGAATGGGTCTGACGGAGAGCCGGAGTGGATTGTGCTCATGGTTTTGATGGTGTCATCGACGCTCACGCTGGCCCAGGCTAGCAGGGGGTCGTGGTCGATGGTGTGCGGAGGGTCTGTGTGTTGCTGTCTGTTGGGGCTGTCTGGGTGTTGAAGCTGTCATAGATGTCTGCTATCTTGCGGTGGAAGAAGGTGGCGAGGGAGTCGCACAGGGCTTGCAACGGCGGGATGTTGTTGGTGTTGGAGCTGGGTTTGGAGAGTTCCTTCACGATGTTGAAGAGCTCCTTGCTATTGTGTGCGTTGTTGTCGAGGCGGTCTTTGATGGAGGTCCTCTTGGCCGCCCTGATGAGGTGGTGGTGGTTGCGGATGGCGTCCTTGTGTGCTGCGGGTCTGTCCGGAGTTTGTTCACTGTGCCATTCCTTCTCTAGTTTCCGGCAGGCTTGCTTGGAGGCAAGGAGTTCTGGGGTGAACCAGCAGGCCCTCTTGCTGGTGTCTCTGTGGGGGGTTTCTTCAGCGGGATGAGGGTGTTGGCGCAGTCCTCGATCCAGCGTCTGAGGCTGTGGGCAGCGTTGTCGGTGTTGGAGGGTTCGGTGGGTGGGCTGAGAGCGAGGTTTGCATGTAGTTGGTCTTCGGTGATTTTGCTCCAGCAGTGGCGGGGATCTGTTGGGTGCGGTGGTGTGTGGTGGGTTTCTGGAAGGCGAAGTGGATGCAGCGGTGGTCGGTCCAGAGGAGTTTGGTGGTGTGGCTGACGGAGACGTGCGGGCTTGAGGAGAAGGCGTGGTCGAGCATGTAGCCGACGGAGTGGGTGAGCGTTGTGACGAGTTGCTTCAGTCCGAGGTTGGCGAGGTTATTGATCAGGGTTGTGAAGTTGTTTTTGCTGTTGTTCTCAAGGTGAAAGTTCAGGTCTCCGAGGAGGATGTAGTCGGTGGAGGTCAGGACGTGCGTGCTGATGAAGTCGGCGATGGAGTCGCTGAACTAGGGATGGGGTCTGGGGGGTCGGTAGACAAGGGTGCCTCTGAGGGTGGAGTTAGGGTCTGTGTGGATCTGGAAGTGCATGTGTTCGGCAGTGCTGAGCGCGTCGTCGGTGCTAGTCGAGACCCTGATGCTGATCTTGTGGACGATGGCGATTCCTCCTCCGACTCCGTTGGTGCGGTCTCTGCGGGTGATCTTGTAGCCGTCTGGGATGGCTATGGCGATGTCGGGTGCGGAGGAGTCGTTCAGCCAGGTCTCTGTCAGGAAGGCGACGTCTGGGGATGTTGTGTTGAGCAGGTCCCAGAGCTCGACGGCGTGTTTGCGTGTGGAGCGGGTGTTCATTAGTATGCATCGGAGGTGGTTGAGGTCTTTCTTGGCGGGTGGTTTGTCGGCTCTGAGGCTGGTGTAGCTGCAGTTCCGGCAAGTGAAGGGACCATGTGTGAGTTACGGGGCGGCCTTGAAGCAGGTGTGGGTCCGTCCAGAGTTCAGAGCGTGCAGAGTGCTGGCGTCGTAGTGGCGACGGTCGTCGTGGCGGGTGCGGGGGCCAGGAGTTCTGGTGCTGGGCGCGGTCCAGGTGCAGACGGGCTTGCCTTAGGGACGCCTTCGGCCGCACAGCGGCCGGCATATATGGGGAGGTGGGAGGGAGGAGCAGCTGGGAGGCAGGAGGCGGGGGCAGCGAATGGGCAGTGGCCAGTCAGGGGGGCAGGGCAGCAGGGGACGCAGCGGCGGGGGCGGTGAGGGACAATGAAGGGAACAGAAGGCAAAAGGGCACAAAAAAGGAGAGAAAACGAGTGGCACAGAAGTCAAAAAGGGCACAAAATCGAGGTAAAACGAGTGTCACAGAAGGCAAGAGGGCACAGAAATACAGGGAAAAAATGAGTGGCACAGAAGGCAAAAAGGGCACAGAAATACAGGAAAAACGAGTGTCACAGAAGGCAAGAGGGCACAGAAATACAGGGAAACAACGAGTGGCGCAGAAGGCAAAAAGGGCACAGAAATACAGGGAAAAAACAAGTGGCACAGAAGGCAAAAAGGGCACAGAAATACAGGAAAAACGAGTATCATAGAAGGCAAGAGGGCACAGAAATACAGGGAAAAAACGAGTGGCACAGAAGGCAAAAAGGGCACAGAAATACAGGAAAAATGAGTGTCACAGAAGGCAAACAGGGCACAAGAATACAGGGGCAGCTGAGAAACAGAAGGCAAAAACGGGCAGAGAGGCACGGGGGCAGCGAGGGGTACAGAAGGAAAAACCGGGCAGAGACACGGGGGCAGCGAGGGGTACAGAAGGAAAAACCGGGCAGAGACACGGGGACAGCGAGGGGTACAGAAGGAAAAACCGGGCTGAGAGACACGGGGACAGCGAGGGGAACAGAGGGAAGAAAACGGGCACGGACCACGAACAGGCAGCGGGGGAAGACAGAACAACAGCAGTCACAGACACAACAATGAAATACAGGCAGTACAATAAAACAATAGAGCGGAAGATGAACAAACCTACGGCCTACCACTGGCCACCAGGGATGAGGCGCAGGTGGTAGTCTGCGGGTGGTGAAGGGCCTCGAACTTCCTTAGCGGCAGCTGGGGCAGGGACACCCAGGCAGTGCTGTGCGGAGGGGGAGCGACCTACCTGGTGGGGTCAAGGGTCGCTCTCCTCATCGCGCAGCGGGCGGCGTATATGGGGAGGTGGGAGGGAGGAGCAGCTGGGAGGCGGGGGCAGCGAATGGGCAGTGGGCAGTCAGGGGGGTGGGGCCACAGGGGACACAGCGGCGGGGGCGGTGAGGGATGATGAAGGGAACAGAAGGCAAAAGGGCACAAAAAACGAGGGAAAACGAGTGGCACAGAAGGCAAAAAGGGCACAAAATCAAGGTAAAACGAGTGTCACAGAAGGCAAGAGGGCACAGAAATGCAGGGAAAAAACGAGTGGCACAGAAGGCAAAAGGGGCACAGAAATACAGGAAAAAAGAGTGTCACAGAAGGCAAGAGGGCACAGACATACAGGGAAAAAACGAGTGGCACAGAAGGCAAAAAGGGCACAGAAATATAGGGAAAACACGAGTGGCACAGAAGGCAAGAGGGCACAGAAATACAGGGGAAAAAATGAGTGTCACAGAAGGCAAGAGGGCACAGAAATACAGGGATAAAACGAGTGGCACAGAAGGCAAAAAGGGCACAAAATCGAGGTAAAATGAGTGTCACAGAAGGCAAGAGGGCACAGAAATACAGGGAAAAAACGAGGGTCACAGAAGGCAAAAAGGGCACAGAAATACAGGAAAAACGAGTGTCACAGAAGGCAAGAGGGCACAGAAATACAGGGAAAAAACGAGTGGCACGGAAGGCAAAAAGGGCACAGAAATACAGGGAAAAAACGAGTGGCACAGAAGGCAAACAGGGCACAAGAATACAGGGGCAGCTGAGAAACAGAAGGCAAAACGGGTGGAGAGGCACGGGGGCAGCGAGGGGTACAGTAGGAAAAACCGGGCAGAGACTCGGAGGCAGTGAGGGATATAAACGGAAAAACCAGGCAGAGACACGAGGGCAGCGAGGGGTACAGAAGGAAAGACCGGGCAGAGTAACGGGGGCAGCAAGGGGTACAGAAGGAAAAACTGGGCTTAGAGACACGGGCACAGCGAGGGGAATAGAGGGAAGAAAACGTGCACAGACCACGAACAGGCAGCGGGGGAAGACAAAACAACAGCAGTCACAGACACAACAATGAAATACAGGCAATACAATAAAACAATAGAGCGGAAGATGAACAAACCTATGGCCTACCACTGGCCACCAGGGATGAGGCGCAGGTGGTAGCCTGCGGGTGGTGGAGGGCCTCGAACTTCCTCAGCGGCAGCTGGGGCAGGGACACCCAGGCGGTGCTGTGCGGAGGGGGAGCGACCTACCTGGTGGGGTCAAGGGTCACTCGCGGGAAACATTTGCACACTTGAACATCAATACTATCAAACCTGTGACACTGCCATACTAGCTGATGCCCGAGATAAATTATCTGAATTTCAAGAGGAGCCTAATCGGGAGACCCGCTTTCTAAATCAATACAGCCAGGCTATGCTATGGGGAGATGGACTGCCTGAGCAAGGCACTTGCAAACCTACTCGGAACTCCACACTCTGACAATTATGTTACTGAACTCCTGGACAGTGATGGCTAAACAACCACCTATTCATCCGAATTATTAGCCGTAATGACCACTTTATTTAAGCAATTACATTCCATGACTATATTGATGGAACCAATATCACTCTCTGTGTATTTGGGCTACTCAAGGTTGATAACACACACTAAGCCTATTTGGACTCACCCTTTACCACTGAGGAAATTATCCCAGGGATTCGTAGTTTGCCAGGCGACAAAGCACCAGGGCTGGATGGCCTCACAACCACATTTTATAAAGAATATGCTCCCATACTGGCCCCACATCTACTTGCAATGTTTCAAGATTGCATGAACAATGGCTCCTTATACCCTTCGTTGAGGGAGGCAGCTATTATTAAACTACTTAAACCTGTGAACCCGGCCCATCTAAGCGACTCCTGTCGCCCCCTGTCACCAATAAACCCTCGCTAAACTGCTGGGTAGACACCTACAACCCTTGCTGTTCATGTTGTTCGACTTGACCAATCGGGTTTTATTCCTAGTCCTCTACCACTCACAATCTATGCACTATAGTTGCAGTCATTGAGGGTGAGGTTAGTTTTTACACTGCGTCTACTGTACTCCTCAACAATTATATCGCATCGGATTGGTGGGCGATTCATCCTGTCTCCTCTGCAAGGTACCACACTCGTCATTCCTGCACCTGGCGTGGTTGTGCCCAAGAGTGGCGTCCTTTTGGAAAGAGGTATTTACGCACATTCACATGATCACTCGGTTTCTGATCCCACGGACTGCACTAGCTAGTTTATCGGGATATGTTAAAGATTCCCATAAGTCACATCCCCATCTTATTGCTATGATGCTGTTGTTGGCGAAGAGAAGAGTGGCCATGCATTGAGGCAGGAAACTCTCCCCACACTTTAAAGTTGGTTACACAACATTACATTTTGTCAACAACAGCTGTCCATATTTTGGGAACTGATGCCCCCTCATTTCAGACCTCAGGATATGTGGACACCATTTAACTCCTGGTTTTGGCACAAAGATTCATATATACCCGACCAGATCCAAACATCACCACTGCCTACATTGATGCAGATTCAACCGCATCACCAGTGTGACTCACTGGATATAACTATCATAAACACTCTACCCCTCTCACTCTTCTAGGCTCTATTTCATGCAGTTATAACTGCAACATAAGTTCCTTTTATATCTGGGATTTAAACTGGTAAAGGTTATGATATGTACTATGTATGATATTTTCTATGGGTATCTTCTGGAGTGTCCTTAGCAATGATATTGCATACATTGGGGCAGATTTATGTTCCCTGGCGCATCCCTGCAAATCAGCATGGATGCGCCAGGGAAGATGCGTCACAAAAGTTTACCCTTGCGCCACAATAGGTGCGCCGCATTTACAAAGCAGTGCATCGTGGCGCAAGGATAAACAGATGCGTGACGCATCTGATGGTGGAAGGTTGGCGCATTGCTGGAGTTGCGTCGCAAGCGCGACGCAGCTCCAGCAAGGCTCGGGGTGCCCTATCGTTACAATGCTGCGTCAATCCTTACGCCTGCTTCAAGCAGGCGCAGGGTTTTGACGCAGCATGGCCGGAAAAGTGACTGAGTGAAATCTTGTAGATTTCACTCAGCCACTTTTCGGAGGCGTTCCTGCGCCGGAACGCCCCCCCCTGTGCAGGTACGCCCACATGTGGCATAAGCTTTACAACGTGACGCATCTCCCTAGATGCGTCACGTTGTATATGGGGCGCAACATGGCGCAGGGTTTACGCCGCCGCTGCGTCACAAAAGTGACGCAACGGCGGCGTAAAAGTGGCGCAAGTCCGTTATGAATCTGCCCCATTGTTCCTTATGCTGTTCCCTTCTTCCACTTCCCTCCCCCACAATTCCCCAGATGTGTCGAGGTTGTTGTTTGTTTGTTGTATAAGAGCTCTTAATAAATGCTAATAAAAAGAATTCTGAAAAACAAAATTAAAACCTTGAGTTCAATGGCTGTCCTGTCAGTAGGTAAAATAAATTGTCTAGTTTTCGACCTGAAACATTGTATTTGATGGCTGTATAAAAACTCCAGAGTGGCTCATCAAAGTCATTCTAACAGATAGACATCCAATTTTATACTTGTTAAAAGTGCTAAAAAAGTCATTAGGGATCTAGGGCCAGATGTATCAAGATTGCATTTTGCGACTCTATAATAGCGAATTTTACAGATTCGTTATTATAGAATTGCACAATGCAATGTATGTCGGTTTTGGCAAAAAGTTTGCGATTCCTACATAGTCCTTAATAGCGAATCGTAAATTGTGATTTGCTATTAAGAAATGCCTTCCCATTCATTCCGATGGGCCTAGAGGCCCATAGGAATGAATGGGAAGACATTCGCAATTTGCGAGTGCCAAATAGGTACTCGCAAATTGCGAATGCAATTTCAAGGGTGATAGGGAGGTAAGTGTGCACATGTGGTGCACATACATACCCTAAGGGCATGTATGTACGCCACATGGCACCTTGAAAAATGCAAAAAAATGCATTTTTTATGGAATTTGCATGGCAATTTAAGATTCCTTAAAGGCAGGTCGCAATTCTTTTTAGCTTCCTGCATTTCATTGAAGGAATTGCAAATTGCAATTTCTTCAATGCATTCGCAAAATAGAGCATCACAATTTTTGTGATTCCCTATTTTGCGAATGCCTTTTAGGATGATACATCCCAAAAGGATTTTTCCCGTTCGCAAACGGGCCGATTCTGCGAATCGGCTTGTTTGCGAACGGGAAACACTCTTGATACATCTGGCCCCTAGATTCTACCATGTGTTCCAATATGCCAAACTAGTTATTGTTTTCTGCTAAATATCTAAAAAGTGAATCAAGCACTGTAAACGGATGCAAATTAATAGCCTTGAAACAGGCATCTTTAGCTTGAGTAACCAATCTTTATGACTTTAGTCGAAACCCAGCCAGCATCTTCTTTCTGTCTTTAACTAAGACATCACAGACGGATAGACAATATATAGGATTTTTACGTTTCGCACATGCATAGGCGAAAGCAGAAGCCCTGGAGGCTGTCTGCCAATAACAACAACCGGAAGTGTAAAAATCAGTGTCATGTTGATAAAGAAACGTCCCATGTGATTTATTTCTAAGGCTAACATCATATAGATTGTATGGTACATCGTACAGATTATACAGGCTGGTATTGAAAGACACCGCTGAGAAAGACCGGATACATTAAATTATGGCTGCACTGAAACTGAGATCAACACAGCAAAGCTGAGGGAGAAACTAGAAACAGCACATAAGCCTGATGAAGCAGAAGTAAAAGCTGTGAACATTAAAACACTGATTAAGAAAAGGACGTTGAGTGACTGATTTGGAAAGAAAACAAAATCAAAACTTGACTGGAGCACCCAAAAACAAGCTTTAGCAATACCAATAGGTTTGGCTTTTGAATGTATTGTCAAACCAGACCTTAAAATCCATAGGGCAGATTTACAAGCCCCTTGCGCCACTTTTGCGTCACTTTTCCCATGTTAAGAGTGACGCAAAAGTGGCGCAAGGGGCTTGTAAATCTGCCCCCATGTATCTTAATGATTGCCCTCCGCAGCATCTGCTGGTGCCAGAGAAAAACACATTAAGTTATCTAGTTATCTAAAATACTTTAACATCATTTGTGTGTGCCTCTGAAAGTTCAAGCTTAGGCAGCGGAATAAATAAACAAAATGATCACAGCTGTGTGGAGGGCAACCTCTTTGTGGAAACACACAACTTCTGCTTATCAAAATGTACTCCTGGCTCAAAACAAATGGGCGGAGCCAAAGCCCCTCTCTCAGTGATTCTGACATAATTGTCTGGTGACAGCCGCGCTGTAAAAAGGCACACAGTGGCTTAAATATCAGAGGATCTGGTCACCGTTTCATTGATAAAATACGGAAGACTGTACTGCTGATTGTCTATCCCTGCCATGTCGACAAAGCAGATTTGATTCAGATACACACTGGCATTTGTAATATCAGACTTGCTGCTCACCCTGGGCGGACCACTAGGCTACGCTCGCGAAGTTTGCGTAGTTTGTGCTACTTCGCGCTACGCAAATTGCACGTAGCACAGTGCAAAATCGCGTAGCGTAGTTGGCATTTTTTGCTCGCTCGTGGTCCTCAACATCAAGTTGGCGACCGCGAGCGAGCAAAATGACATCCCAGCGAGACTTTTTCCTCGTTCGCGATAAGCAACATCATGTTACCGAACGCGAGCGTGGAAAATAAACCTCCCGGCGAGATTCTCAACGCGGGGAGGTCAGGTTTCTCATTGCGAGTGGTCGCGTATGCTCGTGACCGCTCGTGATAAGAAACTACCAGTCCGCGTTGAGAAAGCTGCCGCTCGAGTAAAAATCTACTAGAGCGGCAGAAAACGACAGCTCGCACTGTGCAAGATGCCGTTTTCAATGATTGCACAGTGCGGACAAGCATCCGGCACTGTGCAATCATCGCGAACAGCGCAGTACGCAGTTCACGTAGTAATACGCGTATCTCGCGTAGTGCGAAGTGCACTTCACGTAGCTGCGCGTAGTGCTACTACACGAACTGCGCCCAGGGTTAGTTGCTGCACAGTGGAGAGCCTTGCTCTATTTTTTTATTCACTATGGCCTGATGGGCCCCCTTTTTGTACCACCACAATTTCTCTTTTGCTTTTCTAATTGCTTGTTCCTGTAGTTTGTTTGCTTATACCTATACTCACTCCCTCACCATTTGTTTTGTTTTAAGTACCGAGCCAGTCTTTTTTTTTTTTTGTGCCCCCCAGCTAATTTTTGGGTGGAATGCTACCTTCTTCATTAAGACATGGATACTGGCACTATCAAGGTTGTGAGCGGCACTGCACTAAACAATGAAACAACGCTAATGGGTGCAGGACTATAAGCCAAATATATACTTTACTAAAGAATACCCAAAGGTAACCATGGGGTGAAATTCAGTCGACATTGTGGGCAATTAGACCGGATAACTTATTGCCTACAATAAGCCTGTTTTACCGAATCTGGTGGCTTAGTGGAATAATGCGTTCACTGTAGAGGCCTATGTTTGACCTAATGGTCACAGGTTCAAATCCCAGCAGGTCTACTTAGCGTTACATCCTTCTGAGGTCGATAAATGAATGCCATTGAGTTGGGTAACAATAAACATGCTATTTAGTACCAAGATACTCGTGGCAGTGAACATGTGCTTTACAACTACACGTTATATTATGGGCAGAATTCAGTTTGTCACACCACAATTGCTTTTTTTGTGCCTGATTATTTCATATACACATGTCCGTTCTTTACATTTCTTCACTGCGAGAGTACATGAGCACTGCGGGTCAGATGTACTAAACATTTGTCTCAAAATACTGGTAATGAGACTTGCGACCTGTATTATTACGATCAGTTTGGTATTTTGATAACTAACTTGTTAGAACTGGGTGTCTCTAGTTGGCTGAGGTAGGTGCCTTAGTCCAAATAGGGACCCTTGCTTCTAGTCAGGGAAAGGAGGGACACACTCTTAGATAACCCCTGCTCACCCTTCGGTAGCTTGGCATGAGCAGTCAGGCTTATCGCCAAGGCAATGTGTAAAGTATTTGCAACCACACTCCCAGTAACACAGTGATAACACCACAAATGGACACCACACTGATTTAGGAAAATAGCGGTATCTTTATCAAGAAGAAATACGATGAGACCAAAGGATAAAAATATCCAGCATAATGGTATGCGTAATATTTCACTGGGCCGGTTATTAGACCAACAATCACTTGTAGGTTCTTGCAATATTAATGAGCAGTTCACGCTGATCTAATGCAGTCCTAATGCAATGCTATGCAGTTCGTAATGTAGAAATAAGACTGTCCTTAATGCAAGTACTAATGCGGTTCGTAAAGCAAGTAATAATGCAGTCCGTAATGCAAGTACTAATGCGGATCGGAAAAGCAAGTAATCATGCAGTTCGTAATGCAAGCACTAATGAGGATCGTCAAAGCAATTAATAATGTGGTTCGTAGTGCAAGTAATAATGCGGATCGTAAAAACAATTAATAATGCAGTTTGTAGTGCAAGTACTAATGCGGATCGTAAAAACAATTTGGCACTGATCGCGGTGCTAGTGAAGGTCTCTATGCCACTCTTGGCTGACTCGCGGTCAGTGACTGCCAAAATATGCCCCCAATACTGTTATGAAGGAAACAAAGTGCAGCTCCACAATCTGACCCCGGTACTGCCACTCCTCGGCGAGTACAGGCCGCAATACTGACTTGAGCAGAGGGTCGCGCTGCAAAGATCGGAAAGGCCGAGAGCGGTCTCTCGTAGTATGCACTCCGCCCCAGGCGGCGACACATGCACGCTCGCTGAGTGTTACCTGGGGGGTGCAGTCTCTCTCTCCTCTCCTCACGGCTTAGGCGTCACGCTGTGCGGCTTCGGGTTGGCGGTGGCTGCTCCTTGCTGTGAGAGTTGGGCTACCTCGCAGCTGATCGGCTCCCGGCGCAGCTCCATTGATCTTGGGCAAAGGTCCTCGGACCCAAGTTGGTGAACGTTCACAGGTCTCTCCTTGGCAAAGGCAGGCTCAGGCCGGCGGCGGTGATTTCTCACGGCTCCCATCTTTGAGACGACGGTCTGGGCCGATGGCGATCACAGCACTTCTGGTCATGCTGTCGATCGAAGCAGAGCGCAAGACTGCTCCAGGGCACAAGGTCACGGGGCAATTCTCACAAAGGTCTCACGCTGCAAAAAGCACACGCACACAGCGTCGCTGAGACACACCTGGAAACGTTGATGTCCCTGAGTTTCCACAACAGGGAGCCAGCTCCTCTCGGGCCCATGGAGACAAGTTACTTCAGGACACAGCACACAGCAAAGTCCTTTCAAGCAGGCGGACACAGCACACAGCAAAGTCCCTTGTCCTCTACTGAGTCAAATCAGCAAACTGCAGGCCAGCCCCAGACACACAGCAAGGGCAGTCCTTCTCTTCAGTCTATTCAGCTGTTTTTCTTTGGCAGAGGTTCCTCTTGATCACAAAGTAGTTTCAATCCTTTTTCAGGCTTGAGTTCAGTCTTGAAATCAGGGGTTTCATCTCTCACATTTATACCCCTAAATGCCTTTGAAGTCTTTGTGCTCTGAGCCTGGTCCAAACCGTTCTGGGTGTCTTCCTGCCAGTGCACACCTTCTTTCTTTGATATTGAGGGTCTGCGCCTCAGACACTCCGCAGGAGGTGGAGCCATTCTTTTGTGGAAGCAGCACAGCCCTCTTCGCATCAAAGGGGCTACTCCTCCCACCACACTAAATGCAGGACAGCCTGTTGCTGTCTCACCTACTCCTCCTTGGTGTCAGGACACCTCCCCAGACCCTGTCACATCCAAACCCAGACAGACAGTCAATACACAACCAGGCAGAGGCACACAGGATGAACAGGACAAGAAACTAGACACTTCTAAAAGCGTGGTTTCTAAACACACAATTTAAAAACCATCTTCACAAAAAGATGTGTTATTAAATTCTGAGTTCAGGCACACTAAACTCCATCTCTCCATCTTATGCCTATGGGAAATTATGCTGGAAACACGTGACACAGCATTCCCCATTCTGTCCCATGGGCAAGATGGTCTTGCAACAGTGAAAAAAGAATTTGGCAGTATTTCACTGTCAAGACATGGTACACACCTCAGTACATGTCCTACCTTTCACATACACTGCACCCTGCTCAGGGGGATACCTTGGGCCTAATATAGGGGTGTCTTATGTGCATGAAAAGCGAAGGGTAAGGCCTGGGAAGTGGGTGCACTTGTGAGGACAATAAGGCAGTTAACAAACTGCGTGCAGGCACTGCAGTGGCAGGCCTGAGATCTCTTTTTAGGGCTACTTGTGTGGGTGACACAATTAGTGCTGCAGGCCCACTAGTAGCATTTGCATTACCAGCCCTGGCACACATAGTGCACTTTACTAGTAAGACAAACATACCAATTATGGACAACCAATTACCATAACACTTTATACAGGGAGCACTTGCACTTTGACACTGATCAGCAGTGGCAAAGTGCCCAAAGCATCTAAGTCGGCAACACAATGTCAGAAAAAGGTCTAGGAGGCAGGCAAAAAGTTTAAGGAACTTTAGCCAAAAAGGGCCAAGTCCAACAAGACTTATATACGAATAGGTCTGTTTACAAAGTACTAAAAAGTAGTGGGTTGCAATTTTACCTACCTCCTCAATATTAATGAGGTAGGTTGCAAATTGCAATCCATTATGGTTCGCTCATAGGAATAGTGGACAGCTGGGTTCAACACACCACTATGTCTGTGATTGCTTTTAATAAAGCAATCTTTTTTTAAGTGCAGCCCGTTTACCTTACAGGAATACGGGAGGCATTTAAGAAAAATTGAAAAGTTTTTCAAACATTTTTAAGACTAGGCAGTGGTCCATGTAACCAATGCCTACCTTTAAGAAATGTTTTTGTCTACATTCACAAAGGGAAAGGTGTGCTTTTCATGACTTCTTCCCATTTGAAAAGGGTTTACAGCTACTTTTGTGTAGTCAATACAGCATCAATGTTTTATAACCAGATTTCGGTCGCAAAACATCAATACATCCCATTTCGAATTGTTATTTGGAAAGAATGCCCTAAGTACGTCCCTTACACATAGTGGGTCGCAAACATAATGTATTACCGAATCACAATTTGTGTTTGGTGCATACAAAAAGGCAATTTTGTAGTAAGAAAGTCTGATTTTGCGAATCGGACCCTTTGTGACTCCAAGAAGCATTAGTACATCCGGCCCTAAGCACTTTTTCCACAATTTATTTTCAATGTGTTGTTATTGAGAATTAATAGCTAACTTGTTAATCCTTTGGAAAGTTTCTGCCGGACAGATTTATTTTTAGAAAATGTGACATTGGTTGCTTAGTTGCAATCAATATGTAACGATTTTTTAAACAACTCCTTTTTGGGCATATAACATAACATGTATTTGTAAAGGGAACGTTCACCCAAGGGTAGCATGGCGCTGAATAAGAGATGTTTATTGTTACTCAACAGTACTCATTTTATCAACCTCAGATGGATGTGAGGTTCAGTGGACCCGCCAGGATTTGAATCTGTGACCAGGAGGTCGAACATAGGCCCCTACAGTAGATGCATTAATCCACTAAGCCACCAGTTACACATCCTTTGGTTTTGCAACTGCTGTTCCCTGGTCCTCAGTGGAGATGCCTCATGGCGAAAGCAGCCTAACTTCTGAATCAAATATGGCTGCGACAAAATAGACATGTCTGTTTCAGAGTGCACCTTCACTGTCTACTCGTACATTTATAACACAAGATTTTTGCTGTCCCGACTTTGTCGAAATGAAGGGGCAGATTTACAAGCCCTGTGTGCCACTTTTGCGCCGCCGTTGCATCACTTTTGTGACGCAGTGGCGGCGCAAAGCTAGCGCCATGCTGCGACAGATTTACAACGTGACGCATCTAGGGAGATGCGTCACGTTGTAAAGCCCTGCGCAACATTAAACCTGCGTCAGGTTTAATGTATGCAGGGTAGGCGTTATGTCGCAAAAAGCCTCGGAAAAGTGACACCGTGAAATCTACAAGATTTCATGCAGTCACTTTTCCGACGCTGGTGCGTCAAATCCTTACGCCTGCTTCAAGCAGGCGTAAGGCGTGACGCACCATGTTAGGGATAGGGCAGGTTGGAACAGTGCTGGAGTCAGCACTGCGCCAACCTTACCGGCAGATGCGTCACGCATCTGCTTGTCCTTGCGCCATGATGCACCGCATTGTAAATGCGGCGCATCTGCGGTGGCGCAAGGGCAAACTTGCGTGATGCATCTTCCCTGGCGCATCCCTGCTGATTTGCAGAGATGCGCCAGGGAATATAAATCTTCCCCTATGTCCCTATTACTCAGTAGCCTTGATTCATGGCTAATCACAATAACCCGGTAAGAAGAAGCATTGGCAAAGCCAATAGTCCTGGCTAAAACATTAGCAAACTGCTGCAGTGAAAAACAATACAGTAAACCATAGGTTTTTTTCTACAATGCATCTATGAGATAAAATATTCAATGTATGACATGTCAGTGTACTTTTGAACTTTAAAATATTCCTTCATGCTTTGCAAAGTTGACACTCCTTAGGAAGTTGAATGACACATCAGAGCCAACAGCATTGGAAGAGAAGGAAATACTTGTCTTGGAGACAAAGACTATCCTATGTATACTTTAAACAACTGGTAACAATAGATAAGGCAGACAGCTGTGTTGTCAAGCTAAACCTACAAATGAAAGAGAGGTCACCTTAAGGAAAGCTTGCTTAGTAAGTGTGACGTACAGACTTTTCTAATGTGTACTAGAACAGCCACTGTCTGGGTAGTGTTTGAGCACTGGTGTACCAAGTGAATTGTTGGCCTATATTTGCATTGCACTGGGCAAAGACTTAAACCAGTTAAAATAAGATTTTTTAGGGCACCACAAAGTTTGCAATTATGCCATGCATCCGGTTCCTGAACTTAGGGGGCCCGGTTTTTGGGTCTGATTCAGAAGGGTAATTTTACACGTCTGTGTACATTTACTATATTTTTGATATTCACAAACTATGAGTTAAAGGTACATTTTTGACTGCGGAGCCTCCACAGTCTGGTGGAGAACTCTGCACATAAAAAGAAAGGATGAGCTTATCTTTTCATGTGTGGCGTATCCACCACAAGTGCGGAGTCGCCGCAGTCATAAATTTACTATTAACTCGCAGTTGGTGAATAGCAAAAAATTGGTAAACTTACACAAAAGAGTCAATTTACCTTTGTGAATCAGGCCCTGTGTGAGTAAAAGCTATCAAAATGTGACAATACTCTTTAACACCTTCACTGTTCCAAGCAGCAAACTGAACGTTTGCATTCACTCTTTTTTGTGTTGCTACCAGCAATAGCCACTTTCAACTAAAAGGGGATCTCAAAGTACCCCAATCTTCATAGATGATAAATCACAATACTGGGACACCTTCTCATTATACCAGTCTGCATGAGATGATCTTTGGCTGCCAGGAGTGTGATACAGAAGTGAGAGTGAGTGCTGGGGTGAGTGCCATCAGCAACGGCCTGTGTCCCGGCAGAGAGGCGAGGCAAGGGCGAGGGGGAACGGAGGACAAACAAAGGAGACACAAAGGAGACAAACAAATCAATAACTTACCTGTTGTTTTGCCACATCGCCACTGTTCTGCTTCATCGTCACTAGCACAGGGTCCCAGAATCCCCTGCGGCCAATCTTGATGCTGCTTTCATGATGTTGAAAGCAGCATCAGGATTGGCCTGAGCGCCAAGGATTTGCTCTCACAGTGATCCTGGAAGCCTGTGCTTGTTCTTTCCAACCCAGCAATGTAGCTGGGGTTGGAGAGGGCATCACTGCGCATGACGATTTGGCCAGCCTGAGACGGCCGACCAAATGGTCATGTGCAGAGACAACAGTCCCCTGCTCACCACGCCCCCTCCATGATGTCCCCACCCCCAAGCCTCGCTAGTGTACGAAAAATAAAACGATATTAGAACATTGGAATGTGGAGCACTCCATTGTAGACAATGGACTGCTCCATGCTTCTACGGGCCGGTAAAGGCCCGCAGAGCAACATTCCAATGTTTTACAAAAGCTTCTCGAAGCTCGAGGGGATTTAAATCCCCTCGAGCTTCGAGAAGCCTTTGTTTAATTTGTTGGAACATTCTACCCTCTAGTGGCAGAATGTTCCAATAGCCTTATAGCCCTTCGTAGCAGGGCTATACCGCTATTAAAGTCCCGCTGCTTTTGTTAAAGTCCCTCGCCTTCGGCTCGGGCCTTTAACGCTGCAGCGGGCCTTTAATAGCTGGTATAGCCCGCTACGGTGGGCTGTAAGGCTATATAAACACTTTTATTATCGTTTTATTTTTAAGTTTTGAGGCTTATGGGGGGGGGGGTCACGCTTCTACGCCATAGCAGAAGAGCCGCACTGAGTGCCATGTATGTGAGTGTGTGTGGGTGGGTGCATGTGTGCAGGAGTGTGTCTGTGTGTTTGTGTGTGTGTGTGTGTGTGTGTCTGGATGAAGAAGTGAGGGAGGGTGTACATATTCTACCGATAAGCTGATGAGAAAAATGTTATGCTAATTCATAATTTCGGGCAGTCCGTTCGTTGAGAGGCTGAATTGCATCTAAATGTACATGAGGACCTCCATAGGATGTACTAAGTGACAGAGAGGATGGACAGCCTGTTGTGGAAATGGTTTTTGCCATCTTAAGCTGTGTGTGGTGCCATAGGTGATAAAACCAGATGATATTTACAATTTGATGTTGCTGTCAAAGTGGAGGTTTATATTGTTTTAATCATATAAAAATGACTAAAAACTCAGGTTAGATTCCTGAATAGGTGAGACCTATTTCGGAATTTACGAAGGTTCCTGCATCTTAGGCCACACCTATTTCTTCCAAATTAAAGCCATACAAAAGTGTGCAACCGCAACATACCTTCCCCTCATCAGCACATAGAATCTGTGTCATATTCCTGTCGGTAAAAATACTGGGGCAGATATACAAGCCCCTTGCGCCACGTTTGCGTCATTTTTCCCATGTTAAAAGGGACGCAAAATTGGCGCAAGAGGCTTGTAAATCTGCCACACTGCCTCTTTTTAGAGAGCTGAGGGAAGGCTTTGCAGCCAGTGTTTGGAATCAATGCCAGCGTTCAGTCATATAGTTTAAAATAATGATTTGATTTATTTCAGGTTATGCATGGCATTACAAAAGGTGGTCATCTTTCCTTGTCACATTGGATGGGTACTTTCAGAGAGAAGCCTCCATCCCCTGCATCCGACTTCCTTACTCGTTGCTATGGAAACCCTGCATCAAGCTCCGTGTCCAAGGCCATCTCAGTGAAACGTGGCTTTTCAAACGCCATTAAAAGTATATTTTCCTCATTCGCCAGAGCAAATGCAACAGCTTATAGCGTGGGCAGAGGAAACACTGCAAAGTAAAGAGCTAGAATTTACTGGACGCCGGCTGTAAATGCAAAGCACTTGACAGGAAGTAACATCGCACGAGCCTTCGGCGAACATCACCCTGTACTTTTAGAAGAATAACCACTTCCTTTGAGACTTTGTGAAGTGTGTTGTCTTTTGGGTGTCTCAGCGCAAACAAAGTATTTCCGCAGGGATCGGGAAAAAACGGGTCACTCATGGTTGGGGTCTTTGAATCTAGGATGTGGTCTCGCGGCTAGACTGCCGACTTTGGAGCTGGGAAACAAAGGTTCGAGCCTTGGGTTCGACTCCACATCCTGTGATTCTGGACAAATCACTTAATCTCCCTATGCCTACCAAAACAATTAATGTGTTCTTGTGTAACGTAACTGGTGCTTATGTAAATCACTTAGGGACATATCAGCAACAACCGGCGATAACTATCGCTCTTAGCGTGAGGATAATTATCCCCGGATAACGTGGATTTTTATCGCTGAGATAGCGTGCTATTACCAACGCTTATCTCATTAGCGATAAAAATCCTCACGCTAACTGCCTAACGTGAGATTATCGCTGGGTTTCCAGCGATAATCTCACGCAATGTGGCGTTAGCTTGTTGATAGGGACTCACAAACTTAGCCATGATATCCACCTTCCATAGGATATCATGGCTAAGTCAGTCTTGAAGTAGGCGTAAGGAAAGTAGCGATAACAGGGGTTATCGCTACTTTTCCTGCCGCTATGCTTCATAGCGTGGGGCTTGATGATAGGAGAAATGTCGCTTAGCGACATTTCTCCTGTCATGTTAGCCAGGAACGCCCACTTTGCATCTCATTAGAGATGCAAAGCTGGGCGTTAGGAATACCGGCGCTAAAGCAAGGTTTCACGCGTTACCGTGGCCTTGCTAATTAGGCGATAAAATTATCGCCGCTTTTCGGCCTAAGACGGCCGCAAAAGTGGCGATAATGTTTTATCGCCAGCTTGTAAATATGCCCCTTAATATCCCCGTGCCTGCCAAAACAATTAATGTGTCCTTGTGTAATGTAACTGGTGCTCATGTAAAGCACACCAATACCTTCGGGTCGAGTTTGCGCTATATAAATCTGCAACAAAAAAAAAGAGAAGGAAGGGTTCTGAGGTCTGCCGTGCCGAAGAACCCCTGCTGAAGCAACAGCCTGCCCCTGGGTGAGACCAAACATCTCCGGATTCATGTTCCCGTGTGAGGTGGGCCTTGTAAGGTTATTTAGCCCGGTGGGCCTGTGGTAGCTCCATGGTACCAGTAGTTTAGCGGTCTGTTTATTTCTCTGTTATCTGCCCATGGCACCCAGAGACTCCTCAGGCGTGAGCATGCACTTGAAAATGTATGTTATTTTATACTCTGTTAAGGTCAGGGGTTTAAGTGGGATGACAAATCTGGGGGGTCTCTCATAGGGACATTGCCGATGTAATTAAGGGCGTGGCTTAAAACACTTATGCAAAAAATCTGTACTTAGCATAGCGTGCCGCCCGACTGGTATTTTGCTGCTTCTGTCCATTCATCCAGATATATAACACAAGTAACATTACACCTACAACAAACCAGGTCTATTGGCTTTTTCATCGGTTGTTAGTTGCATAAGATAAATAAGCAGCAACTATCACTTCGTTGTATGTAATGTTGAAATAGCGACTTGCTGATGTGGCGTAAGGCTAGAGCAGCTGACTGTCGAGCTGAAAAAACAGGTTCGAGCCTGGCATTCTGTCATTCCAAAAATAAATATGCCCTTGTGTAAAGGAACTGGTGCTCATGTTGTAAAGTGCTCCAAGTTTGCACTATATAAAACAGAAAAACGAGTCGCTGAAGTTACTTCAAAGGCAGTGACAGGTTGTACTATTGCAGAGTTAAGCTTTTTTTTCCCCTTGAGGGTAAAAATGGAGTGCCCAATAGGGACCCGTCTAGGCACCTGCTTTTAAAACCTGCCGGCAGAACCCGGCCTACTTAAAGCCTTGGTTAAGTTATTCTCTCAGTAGAGGTGGGTGATCAAAAACCCTCGATAAATGTTTTCACTTGAGTATTGCACTTCTGCTATTGGCGTGCACCTCTGTTGCATTTACTGAGGCTTCTTCAGATCGTGAGATAAGGAGATTGAGCATTTAAGGTGAGGGGTAATCAGAGCAATCTAAACAGGGGGAGCACCAGAGCAGAACCAGAGCAAGATGGTGCTATTCCAGGGCTGTTACACACGGCAAACAGAGACAGCGTAAGCTTCATGCCAGCAGCAATGCCATGTGTGAGTGCATGCATTCATTGTACAATTCATTGCATCCTGGGAGATTTAGCTAAAACGAATTAAGTCGTTTGGTGGGAAAAGAAATCACCATCAATTTCAATAACCTGAATTTTCAAAATTGTAATTAGTCCTAAATTCATTGCAATTGTATATCCAACCTTCCTGACCACATAGGGTCACTGCATCACTGCTCCTGTGTGGACCCTTGGGACTATATATTAGTGTCTAGTGATTGCCCTAGAGCTTGAGGTATTGGATCTGCAGACTTCTGGATGACAGCATTGTTGCTGCTGGGTGGCCCTGAGACCCTTGTACATGTAGTGGCTGTTCATTTCATGAGGGGCGCTCCCTCCCTGTGGGCTAGGCTACTAACCCACACCTACTCACTAAACAGTCTGAAGGATAGATCCTTACTCAATCATCATAAGATATACTGATGGTAAATATGGTAAGTATACAAAGGCAACTCAATGTTTCTAACATCTCCCCACTTGCTTAGGGGCAGCCATAAGTTTGCTCCAAAATGAATGGAGCACACTTCTGAACCTCATGACCACTCTACAGAACTCAAAATGTACCAATCCCGAACAGCAAACTCAGTAGCTGGTTATTCATCCACCCAGCATGTGTCTGGAGACCTTACTAGGGCTTGGAAACCATTATAACAAATCTACAATACAATAAAAAAGCATATTAGGATCATAATGAAGGACTACTTTGATTTAGCTTTAAGGTGGTGAGCCAATGTGAAAGAACCTACTTCTTCCATTCTACCACACATCCCAGCTACCCAATGCCAACCCTAGAGAGCAGAACACGCTCAACATGCGCATACAGCAGGAAAAAAGACCCACCATGCTGTAAATTTGCTAGGCAATGAGGTTTCCTTCATTCGCAGCTGAACCAGCTGATATTGACAAGAAATACCATGATCACAAACCATAATGCCAATTATAACATCCAGCTCAATTTCAATGACACAGCTCCCTTACCGCGTCCAAAATGCCAAACCGAGGTTACTTGAGCCCAACTGCAGCACCAACCCCACCAAGAAAAGACGCTAACATGTTTCACCCAGGAGCACCAAAGCTGGTTCACACTTGCATTAGCCTGTAACAGCAAAGAGGATGAAGGAGTAGAAGGAAAAAGGGGTGCAGAAGAAGAGAAAATACTAAGTAGAAGAAGGCAGGGAAGATGAAGGCAAAGAAGAATCAGAAGGAAAACCACTAAAAGGAGAAGGTGGAGAAAGAACAGAAGGCAGAGAAGAAGGCGGTAAAGAGGCTGGATAAGGAAAAAGAGAAATTGAAGAAATATGAGATAATTAAGACCAAGAAGAAGAGCAATAAAAAGAACGAGAATAAAAGGGAAGAGGGAGACAAATTTTATCATACTAGTCCTCTGCTGTCTTCCCATCATTGACCTACTGTGAAGTTTCCTTCCCTCTTTAAAGTCAAATAGTTTACGTTGTCCCTCCTGATTTTATTAGATATTGTTTACAATCCTTATCATACATTAAGAGCCCCTTGCGTCAATCTTCTCCGTATTCAGCACTTTAAAAAAAGCTTTGATAAAAGTAATCCTTTTTCAACTAGGACTCTCGGCTATGGAACTTGGTGCCTTCTTCCTTACACCTGACTCTTTTCCCTCTGCCCTCTCGCCATATGCGTATAAGTCCTTCCTTGTTGGGCTCATATTAAACCTTCTGGTCTGTAACCTCATGAAACCCTTTGGTACTTGTGCACTGTGTCAGAACCACCCCTCATTAACATCAACCTTAACCACAACACTTTAGCAGTTTGGATAAGAGACTGAATCAAAACTTTGCTAAGCGCATGTGATCAGATTGCTGTATACGTTTTGAATTTATTGTACATTTTCGAAATTATTGACAACACCCACTAATACTGCTGTCCAGACACTCTAAGTCCTCTGAAGAGAACAAACAAATGACAAAATATTTATTTTTATTTAAAAATAAGTGCAGTTACATCTGGTGGCTAGGACACCTAAAAGGCTGTCTGTCTGCTGTATGTTTTTTTTAAAAAAAATGTAAAGGGGGAACCACGCAATATAGCCTTACAGCCCGTCGGAACGGGCTATACCGGCCATTAAAGGCCCGCTCCAGCATTAAAGGCCTGAGCCGAAGGCGTGGGCCTTTAACAAGGGAGCACGACTTTAATGGCCGGTATAGCCCAGCTACTGAGGGCAATAAGGCTCTTAGAACATTCTGCCACTAGAGGGCAGAATGTTCTAACAAATAAAACAAAGGCCTCATGGAGTCCGAGGGGGTTTAAATCCACTTGGGCTCCCAAAGGCCTTTGTAAAACAACATTGGAATGTTGCTCTGCGCGCTTTTACCGGCCCATAGAAGCTCAGAGCACTCCATTGCATTCAATGGAGTGCTCCACATTCCAATGTTCTAATACATTTTACAGTACAACTTTGCCAACTATTTTGGGAAAAAACACATACAGACTGTTCTGAAGAGAAACAAGCAGTGGCGGCTGGCACAGGTAAAGGTGGTGGGTGGTGCAGCGGGGCAGATGTGGTGAGCGGTGCAGGAGCGGGGTGGGAGGAGGGAAGTCGACAGACGACAGAATAGGTATAATTACATAAATAAATAACACCTATTCCGTCATCTGTCGGCTTCCCCCCCCTGCCGCGTCCTGCCCCGCCACACCACGCTTACCTATGCCGGCCATCGCTGGGAACAAGTAAAACATTGCTGAATCGCGACACGCTAAAGCACTTTTTCTCAGAACAGAAAATCATATAGTTTATCACAAAATGTTAAATTCATTAAATACATCAACTAAAGAGCAGAAGCATGTTTGTGCCTTGACCTGACCCAGTGCACCATTAAGCTATCAGAAATACATTAAAATCTACAATTGTCTGAACTACAAACAACACCTCTTTTACATATGAACATTGTTGGAAATGGGGTTCTCTAGTTGGCAGAGATAGGTACATTTGTCCAAATGGGGACCCTTGCTTCTAATCAGAGGAAGGGGATACACTCCTAAAATAACCCCTGCTCACCCCCTTGGAAGCTTGACACGAGCAGACAGGCTTATCTCAGAGGCAGTGTGTAAAGCATTTGTGAACACATACAGTGATACAGTGAAAACATTACAAATTGACACCACACCAGTTTAGAAAAATAAGTAATCTAAACCAAAACAAGACCAAACAACAAAAATCCACAATACAGTATTAAAAATATGACTTTCAGATGGTAGAAATAGTTTAATTCAAGCAAAATTGCAGATGCAAAACTTTTCCCACAAAGTACCTGGAATGCGCCACGCAAACAAACAAAACGGGCCGCAGGAAAGGTGATGCGTCGGTTCCTTACACTCAGGGATGGTGATGCATTGGTTCCTTGCTTCGAGGGAGGTGATGCGTCGGCTCCTTACTGCAGCGCAGGGGAGGTGAGGCGTCGGTTCCTTACCAAAAGGAGTAGATGGGTCGGTTTCTTACTGCGTTGGGAGGTGATGCGTTGGTTTCTTCTTGTGTCCCCCAACGATGTGACAGACTTGGCACCTCGATGCGATGCAACGATCCGGTGAAGATGCGTGAACTCGTGTAGCCGCACAGCACGCCTTGCATCGAATTCGGTGCGGTGATCTTGGAGATTGGTGCACTCAATGAGGCGTGCGGCGATTTCTTGAGTTGCGGCAGGCGGTTTCTTTGGCGATGCGTCGGAAACAGGTGCAGATGCGTCTTGCTTCTTCAAAGTGGCGTAGCATTTCCAGTTCCCAGCGGAAAACAGTCTCTAGAGGTCGAGAACAGGAGCAGGCACCTCTTTGCAGATTAGAATTACCAGCAAGGAAATTCAGGGGAGCTGGTGGTTAAGTCTTTGTGTCCCTGAGACTTCAGAACAGGAGGCAAGCTCAGTTTCAAGCCTTTGGAGATCTTCTTTCAAGTAGGTGACAAAGAAAACAGCAAAGTCCTTTTCTCTTTTCCTTGGCAGCAAGTAGCCACTGCAGGCCAACCCCAGACAGCAAACAGCACAGGGGCAGTATTCCTCCTCAGCTTCTCCGGGTCTTCTCCTTGGCAAAGATTTCTCTTCATTCCCAGAAGTGTTCTAAAAGTCTGGGGTCTGGGCCCCTATTTTTATACACCAAAATCCTTTGTTCTCTGATGGCAGAGAGTGTCTGTACCCAGCCAAAACCAGTTCTGTTCTCATTGGTGTAGCTTTCTGACAAGAGGTGGAGACAGCATTGTTGCAGGCAGACCAGGCCCATTCAGGTGAAAGGAAATCTCCTCCCCTACTCTAAATCCAGCCCAGGTCTATTCAGCCCAGCCCTGACTCATCAGACGTATGGAGCCGTTGCCCCTCTCCAGCCCCTGTCATCCAAAAGCCAGATATGCAATACACAAACCTAGCAGAGGCACACTGGATGGTTAGGCAAGAAAACACATACTTTCTAAAAGTGGCATTTTCAAACACTGAATGTTAAAATTACCCTCACTAAAAGACGCAGTTTAACAATCTGAGTTCAGGCATACTAAACTGTATTTGTCTACCTTGTTCCCAGGGCCAGTTATGTTTACAAAATGTTATAAACAAACTCCCCATTCTGTCCTATGGGAACAGGTAGCCTTGCAATAGTGAAAAAATAAATTAGCAGCATTTCACTATCAGGACATGCCACACACATCAGGGCATGTCCTACCTTTCACATACAATGCACACTGCCCACAGGGGTACCTTGGGCCCACCTTAGGGGTGACTAATATGTAGGAAAGGGATGATTTAGGGACTGTCAAGTGTGTGCACTTGCCAAGTCGACATGGCAGTTCCAGACTGCACACAAGCTCTGCAATGGTAGGCCAGAGTTACATTTTACAGGCTGCTTCTGTGGGTGGCACAATCAGTGCTGCAGTCCACTGCAAGTATTTGATTTACTGGCCCTGGGCACACACAGTGCACTATACTAGGGTCTGACAAGTAAATCAAATATGCCAATCATGGAATCACTAATCCATAACAACAATTTACAAAGGGAGCACTTGCACTTTGGCACTGAACAGCAGTGGCAAAATGCCCAAAGCATCTATACCAGCAAAAAGGAGCCCAACACAGAGTAAAAACAGGAGGAAAAGGCAAATAAATGCAGGGGAGACCCACATCAATGGTGCCAGGTCTAACAGTCAGTCAATAACAGTCCGTATATCTTTTCAATTGATTGTTCCAATAGGTGGCATGATAAGGATACTTATTTGACATTAATCAAATGCCTTGGGGTAGTCTTTCACTTCTGAATATAAATTACACAAAACACTTATTGTGCCTAAGTTGTTCGAGTGTGTAAGAAAGTGGCTTATTATTGGCAAAGAATAAGGTCCCTTAGCAAGTAGTAAAGTCCAAGAGGTACTTCGCGTAGGTCGTGTGGGCTAGTACCCCAGACTGCAAGAACAGACCAAACAACCCAAAGAATAATTGTCCATCCAGTGCTTTTACTCATAAAAAGGAAAAGTATGCATAAACTACTCAATGCTATGCATTCATTTCTAAAAATACATGAGATGTCAATTGATAATGCTAATGGTGATACCCTTCTAACAGGCCACTCCTCTAGCAAGCCCTGAAACCTATGACCACAATGTCCCCTCCTATGCTAGACACCACATTAAAAAAAAACACGTTTCATAATAAACCAATGCAACACAAGTAAAATCACTTAGGATGGTACCTTCTTACAATGACACTTATTGGCATGTAATAACTCCCTGTTAAGTTTGTGATTGTTAATAAAGCAGTTTAAAGCATTTCAGTGGCCTCTGTTACAAGATAAAAGGATTCACTCTTAATTTTGTGATTCTCAATAAAATATTTAAATGAATGTGGGGGGTGCTAGAGGGCGCAAAGCAAGATGGCCGCTCTGTAGAGCTGCTCCGCCGGCCGAGCTACAAATCCATTAATTATTCTGGCCATCCCGCCCTGCATCCTGCTGAAACCGACAGCCACAGGGTCTAAACGACCTACAGACTGACCTGGCTGAGTACTGTGGGCCAAAGTTTACCGCGCTGAAGAACGCAGGCTGGGAGACAGCCGCATGAACCAAGACGTAATTACTAAGATCACAGATGAGACAGGTCAGGACACAGACATATTGGAGCAGTTCAGACAAACATATACAAAATTTTACACCTCGCAAGGCGAGACGGCCACTGAGGAATTGGATGACTATTTATCACAGGTAGCTATTGCATGGTTGTCGGAAGGGCAGAGAGATTATCTAGGTCAGCCTATTACAGTGGAAGACATTCGCATGGCAATAGCCTCTCTCCCTAATAAAAAAGCACCTGGCCCGGGCGGCTTTCCTTCTGAGTTCTACAAAGCCTATGCTGAGGAGCTCACCCCCTTCCTGATAGAAATGTATGTGGAGGCGTATGACACAGGCATACTCCCCCCTTCCCTTTGTGAGACACTAATCATTACTTTATTAAATAAAGACAAACCGTCTGCTCACTGCGACTCATACCGCCCCCTGTCGCTCATTAACACAGATGTCAACATTTTAGCAAAGATACTAGCCACCCGCCTTCAATTGCTCATGCAAAATCTGGTGCTACCAGATCAATCTGGGTTCATCCCTACACGGTCCACCTCCCACCTCCCACCTCCCACAATCTCCGCACACTATTTGCTCTCTTCCACACTCTTTCTCCTGATCTTCTGGCGGCAGCTGTCATGCTTGACGCTGCCAAAGCATTTGATTCAATCAAATGAGAATACTTGTTCTTCATTCTCCAACAGATGGGATTTTTCCCTTTTTTTATCAACTGGATGCGGCTTCTTTATGCACACCCCACGGTGCGGGTCCGAGTGGGGGGTCACACCTCAGAACCTTTTTTTATTACTAGAGGCACCAGGCAGGGGTGCCCCCTCTCACCACTCCTGTTCACCTTGACGCTGGAACCGCTGGCCTGCCTCATCAGACAATGTCATAAAAATGCAGCCATTAACTTACATTACCGTCCACTCATCATCTCATTATATGCGGATGATATGCTGCTTTGTATTCAAGAGCCCCGCACTCATCTGGCACCGGTTCTGCGGGAGTATATTCGGTTTGCTAGATTCTCCGGGTTACCCATCAGCTGGTCTAAGTTGGTGGTTTTACCACTGACCATATCCATGCACCCGCATGAGCCAGACTTCCCCCTCGCACGGGCAACGGAGTGGGTTAGGTATCTGGGCATCTGGGTTCACCGAGATCCCGACAGAGTCCTCCATGAGAATTATGGCACTCCTGTAACGTTGTTGGAACAACAAGTCGACAAGTGGATCCATCTTCCTCTCTCCCTCGCAGATCGTATCGCCTTAATAAAAATGATGGTGTTGCATAAATGTTTATATTTCTTTAATAACATACCGATCCCTCTCTCCCAACATTTTTTAAAAACAGTATGTTCGCTGCTGCTCCGTCTGATTTGGGGTGGAAAACAGGCTCGAGTGAGCTGGCGAACTCTAACCCCAGATTACAAACACGGGGGATTCGGGGTACCAGATATTTACGTGTATTATTTGTGCTCACATGTGCAATACGCACACTTTTAGCTAACTTCTCACAATTTTATCCCGCATGTGGCGGTGGAACACTGGGACGCACATCCCATCCCATTAAGCTCCATTTTAACACATAGGCGTACACTCACACCCACGCCACATTCAACATTATCAACTCGACGATCACAGCCTGCCAATCACTGGGCCACTGGGTATCTTGACAGGCTATCTCTGGGAAGTAGCCATGCCTGTAACTGTCACAGCTGCCTGGGTCCCTCCCTACAAAACTACAAAGGACAGCATCTGGCTAGCCCCAGAGGTCAGCTATTCTCCTTTGTTTCTGTGGGGTTAAGCTTTCCCAGGCAGTGTGAAAAACAATTAGCACGTGCAGAATCCTTCCCCACCTCCTCCTAAGAGCAAGTCTAATTACTCACTAAAAGTGCAATGTGTGTGGGAGGCCTTTGATCCTCCAGCTGGCCAGCAAAGTAATTACATGGCCCGGCAGAGTGATTCAAAGGTCTGAATCTCAGCTATGTCAGAGAAAAATGATAAATCATGAAGAGCAACACAGAGTGCAGGTATGTGGAAAGTTATGGAATCGCTGCAATTCATGTAATATTGGTTTGTTGATCGAGTCTCTATGCCTAGCTATGATGAAACTGTAGTTTGGTGCAGTTTTTGACTATAGTATTCAATACAATAAAGCTTACATACTTTTCGGTTATCGTTACTGACAGATGTATCCACACTATTGATGCCCACATTATCAGGCCTACACAAGGTCAGCACCAAGCCCTGAAATGTCCCTTTTGCAGCAAGCTGCATATTGGCAGATACTGGGCTGAGCCAGACAGTAGTATTGCATGGTCAGCCCACAAACATGTGCAAGTGTACAAGTGTTAATGTGCAAGCAACCCAGAGCATCATACCTTCTGTGCACAGCAGCAGATCTTATCTTATGAAGCGGACAGTGGCAATTAGCACTCCCAAGCCCTTATACCTAAGCTTACAGTCAGTTAAAGTCAGGCAGTAAGCCCGCCCTACAACAGAAGTCCATAAACTGGGTAGTCTAAAACGCAGAATAGTGGGATTCAATTGGGCAGAACCCTTTTCTCAGAGTATGTTTGAGCATTTAAATAATTGTTTAACAAAACTGCTTACAGAGGTGGATGGCTTCTTAGTTCTAAGTCTAATGTTAATTTCAGGAAATATCAACAGTGTAACAAAGATGAAAGGTAAATAAAGAAATATAGGCATAAAGAAACATGGGCAGGGATCCAAGAAAGAAGAGTATATAATATACGATTAGGTCATACCTTGTGAAAGAACTATCAAATTATGTAGAGTGTATGTTATTTAAGACAATAAGTCGACTAAGCTAAAGAAGAACATAGGATTGTCTTTTGTGGTGAGCTAAGGGCACGAAGCATGGTTCCAGAGGAGTAATGTTTCTGCATCAATGTAGGGAATCTTGTTGCAGGACTGTAGTCTGAAGTAGTCACATTGTAGGTATGAGCTGTGACTGAGACCCAGCACACAAAAAACACACAAGCAAAGAAGGAAACCATTTCCATCAGAATTGAGTACTGAAGTGCCTTGAGGTTTCTTTACAGGCCAGCCTCAAAGATGTCTTCTGTAAAAATAAAAATGATATAAGGAGTTTTCACTAGGAACGAGCCCCTTGAAAAGCCTATTCCATCCCTCATCCAAAAATGTAAACAGATTTAAAGAAAGCGGTAATGGATTATCGGACAATCGAGAAATGAGCAAACTCCCTTACAGAGCAGTTACAATAGAGTGTGCTCGAATTCAAATGTGAGCAATCACCGGATTTATGCACTTGTACTTTTTGTACATTTTGCAATAGGGTTACAGTGACTATTTTTACACGTTTTTGTACTTTTTGCAATAGAGTTACAATGACAATTTCTGCGTTGAAGGTAAATTACATCTCAACAAGGAAAATATTCTTGTGTGGCCATTAATATTTGATAATATGGTATGAATTGAGATATAACAAGGATGCATTGAAAAGGAAGTTGCTAATGTAATAAGTGAAAGAAATATTGTTATGTTGCCAGTAACGACTCATGCTATATTGTGATTAATTGCCTTTATACTGAACCAGTCCCTTAGGGAACCACTAGTAGATGCAGATCAGATAGCCCCGCTTTCAGAGGGCTAATGGGGCTGCCTCAATTTCCTTCCTTGACTTTATGTCAGGTCGGTACAGCATTAGTGGGGGCTACTCTGACAGTGAAGGGTAATGCCAATTGCACAGATTATAAGGCGCCTAAAGCCTGTTTTGGGGGCTGCAGACCAGAGGCTGGTGCATAGGTCCTTGATCTAGGGCCCCAAAATTGTTTTTTTTCATAATCCATAATTGAGATCATCAGAAGACAGTGAATGTCTGACAAGAAGCCACATTGCTAACGAAAGCATGCAGCAGAAGTTTGGGAAAGAAAGCATCTGGAATTATGAGAAAAAGACAGGAAAAAAAGGTGTGAACTATGCACTTGCAACATCACTCCTAGGCAATGTTACATCTAGTTCTTGGGCCATGTTTTCAAAATCCTGCGGTTGTTAAAGGAACCGATGAGAGAGTGTAGACCAGCATTTGTCAAGCTACTCCTATTATCCAGCAACATAGGGGCATATTATCAAGGACGGCGTTAAAATTATCGCCGCTTTAGCGGCAGAAAACTGCCGCTAAAGCGGCGATAATGGGCTTGATAATATGCCGCAGAGAATTCCAATAGAAGCCCATGTTGACAGCAGAACATGGGCTTCTATGGGAATTCTTAAGGGCATATTATCAAGCCCATTATCGACGCTTTAGTGGCAGTTTTCTGCCGCTAAACCGGCGATAATGTTTAACGCCGTCCTTAATAATATGCCCCATTGTTTGCTTGGCAGATGCTACGGTCATTATGGCCACACGGGAAAGACAGGAAAGGCTTGGCTTCATCATCCATGAGGCACTCGCTTGTTTGACTGAGTAGTTAGTTCGTGGCGCATCTTCATTACATGTGCATTGGGATATATATTAGTATGTTTGAACTTTACATTTGAATCAAAGGATCTTTGCATTTTGTCGTGTTTTTACTGACTTTATGCATTTGTATATGTTTTATACAATCGGTGGGAAGAATTGTATGCTTGATTGAAATGTTCCTCTAGGAGGGGCTTAATTTTTATATCATATTTAATTGATAACAAAATTACAGACAAGTGGTGGTTGAAAAGAAGTAACTATTTTCACAGTTCAGCCACAATATCTCCGAGAGACACACTGAACAGCGAAACACTCCACAAGTTGGATAAATTGAATTATGCTGCATGATTTACTCATGCGTATGAAGTTTACTCCTGCAACATTTAATGTCAAAATGCTGCGCCATGTGAGTGGGGATTGTTTATATGATTTTGAGGAGAATCGTTTACATTTGCAGGGGAGGAGATCTTCATTCCAGGATGCCCAGTGGCAGATTTATTAGAGCCCTGCGTCACTTTTGCGTGACATGGGTCTTGTAAAGATTCATGAACCCACACAAAGCCACCTTGTGTGGCTTTGAGTGGCCTCATAAATCATGAGTAAGGCGACACGGCACAAATCGCTGCTTCACCTTACTTTGCGGCCGGAAGGTATTCCATGGGCGTTGCTGTGGGTTCTCCCACTCAACACCCAAGGAATTTGACATAAATAATTCACACCACCCGAATTATTTGCAGGACTACCGTAGACATGCTTAGCATACTCCAGTGGCAAAACCTGCACACCATACAAACAAGAATGCTTGTTAGTAGATGAGTAAATTGTTGCTATACTCCAAGAGTAAATCTTGAGACGGACACTCTGCCATAAACATAAATTCCTTCACCTAAAGTGGTTTTGTGCTATTGCCAGGGCCGGACAGGCCGTAGCAGGCACCAGGCGTTTCCCCGGTGGGTCGCCAGGTTGGGGGCCAGTTTGGGGCCCCTGAGGGGCAGGCAATATCAGCTCCCTGTTACCAAATCAATCGAAACTGGCCCTAGCTAATAGCTCGCCCGCACCCCCCTCCTTCCCAGGGGGGTCGACCGAGCAGTTTGCCAGGGCCAGTTTCGGTTCCCAGTTTGGCCCTGGCTATTGCCAAACTTCCTGAGACCTCTGCTGGCATCGTTTTGTCTTGCAAAATCGAGCAAATGTTTATTATCAGTATGAGAAATTCCTGATTCTGCCTAACTGTGGTTTAGCTAGCAACATGTTGGATAGGCTTGGTCATCTCGTCGTACGCACATATGCTCTGCTTGGCACCTTTACAAGTACTACCAAAGGCATACTTGGGGTTTGTAAGGTTCAACCCATTGTCCATCTCACTAGGCTTCCATCCACCTCCCCAACTAAACCAGGGTAAGTAAATTTCCTTCCTGTGCGGGCCAGGAAAGACATGACCGTGGCATGTAGACATCCTATTACATCAGGTTTGCAAGTGTACACATCTTTGTGTCTCCTGTTGATGTGCTGAGGCTGTTTCCTGGTCTGAGCCCTCAGATCTTGGTCAATAACCCGCTATCTTACATTACTCTGCTTCAAGGGTGCGACGAATGGGAAGAACCTGTTTTAAAGGACCACTGGTTTTTGGATGACTGTCTGGACATGAAGCCCCGTCACCAGGGCTCGGAGTTAGCTAATGACGACACTGGGACATTCCCTGGCTAGGTTTGCCATGATTTGTTTGCCTTCTAAAGGAGTCATCTACGGAGAAGGCTTGTCATTTCAGCTACAGTAACTTTATATACAGAAGGCTTCAATACACAGTTCCCACATCCAGAGAACGACACAAGCCCGACACTATGCAGAGGACCGAATAATTGGTAAAATATGGACTCAAGAAAAGCGATGGAGACATATGTAAACCTTTCATAAAGCAGAAGAAAGTCCTGATGACTGATATTTTAAATGCTGGAGGCAGCGGTGGAAAGGACCTCTCTTCATGCTCCTTTCCCACTCTGTTCTAGGTTAACCCAATCACCTTTGAGCACCATAGTGGCTGTTGGCCACAAATGTCCTTATGTATGATACAAATCAGCATGCGTACACACTGTACCTTGAATTCCCTATGGACAGGTACGCTTTAACTTCCCAGCCTATGCACAAGTAGCTTTGTTGGCATTTGCTAAATGTTCCCTAAAAAGAGTAAAATGTCTTTCTCTCCAGATGTTACATCATGTAAGAGCTGGGTGAAAAATGAAGCAATTATGGTTCATCCCAAACTTTATTTTTAGATTAAGAGTTGTGCGAACTGGTATCTCTGCAGAACATACCATCCAGCATCATTAAGACTGGAGCGGGTGTGCTTACACCCAGTAATTCCACAAGGGTCTCTCTTCACAGATTCCTTCTTCTGACGCTACTGAGTGCAGCTGAAATATGTGTGCATTAACTGGCTCGTAATAAGGAAATTACATGCAGGAAATGACCCGGTTATCATGGGACTTGCCTGTGTTTCCCAGTTATGGGCATGAAGTTTGTAATCCCGCTCAGGAATTTATTAATGATACGATGTTCTGATTGCACCCTGTAGTGTGCAACCCGCAATCCTGCCAAATGGTGACACTAAAGAAAGGCGTTGAAATGCTGTTTGCTTGAAACAGTGCACAGGACAGGAAGATGTAAAAATATTGTTCAGTGATTTCCAGTAAATGCTCACACTGCTTTGGGCTATTCTCCTTGAAATACCAATTGCTATCACTGCGCCAAATGATACATTACCTTTTGCTGAAAGATCTTAGGGGCAGATTTACAAGCCCCGTACACCACATTTGCACCGCCGTTGCGTCACGTTTGTGACGCAGCGGCGGCGCAAAGCCAGCGTCATGCTGCGGGGTATTTACAACATGACGTATCTAGGGAGATGCGTCACGTTGTAAAGCCCTGTGCCACATGTGGGCGTTCCGGCGCAAGGGGGGCGTTCCGCTGCAGGAACGCCTCCTAAAAGTGGCTGAGTGAAATCTACAAGATTTCACTCAGTCACTTTTACGGCCATGCTGCGTCAAAACCCTGTGCCTGCTTGAAGCAGGCGTAAGGATTGACGCGGCATGTTAGGCATAGTGGCAACGCGAGCATTGCTGGAGCTGCGTCGCGCTTGCGACGTGACTCCAGCAATGCGTCACCTTTACGGCAGCAGATGCGTCACTCATCTGTCTATTCTTGCCCCATGGTGCGCCGCATTGTAAATGCGGTGGATCCATGGTGGTGCAAGAGGTGTCTGCCAGGACGCAAAATAACTGGCGCATCCCTGCTGATATGCAGGGATGCGCCAGTTATTGTACATTTGCCCCTTAAAGTTTTATAGTAAGTGACAAATTTTACAGGTTCCAGGAAATCTTTGGGTCTTCAAATGCCCTTAGAGCTGACAAGGGGGCTCAGGGAATTCACCACTCAACACTGGCACCAACTGAGTTACGGATCACAGGTTCGAGTAGTTACACAGCAGAGGGATTTCAATACATGAAGTATGTAAAGGGAAATTAAATTGCCATCTGCCAAATAGCATTGCTTTGTTTAAAACACTTTTTGCAAAGGTACATAGTTATATTAGGGGAAAGTACGGTTTTACCTAAAAGGCATTGCCAAACTATGCTGCTTGCAAGAAATCTGATCCTCACAAAATGAAGCTGCCTGAAATACACCCCTTTACATTAAGTTTATCATAAATCCAGAAGGCAACATTTTATCGAGGTAAAAACAACTTTTGTAAATTCCCGAAGTTGCAGTTTGTCGTCATTGCACAACTTCACATTTGAGTGAGTTTTCCAGTCACTTAACATTTCTTATAGGACAGGTTTCTCTGAAAAATTGCTTTTTTCTACTGCAGAGTTTTTCGCTCATAATTTATTTTAGAACGTCATCAACTTTGTGCAGTAGGCAAAGTCTTAAAAAAATCTTCACACACCTATATATTTTAAAGAAAACCCTAAAAGGGGACATCTTCTATAGCCGGTGGTCTGAGTAACAGAACTGCTTTGCCACAAGTCCGAAACATTTCAGACCAGCTTCCCTTTAAAGAAGCAACGAAAACCTCACTTTAGTAGAAAGCTATTGGGAGCGGTCGAACTTCTTCAAAGACTAGTAACTACAACGCGCTGTGATTTGGATAACTATGTGTATTTTAACTGGCATGCAGCTGGAGCGCTAGGTGAGTGGGACCATATAAAACTAGTTTCTCTCTCTCTCTCTCTCTCTCTCTCTCTCTCTCTCTCTCTCTCTCTATATATATATATATATATATATATATATATATATATGCAAATTACTCCCATAAATCTCATTCATTGCACACACTTCACAGTGACATAGCTATATGTTTTTTGCTCTATTCTTGATTTTTTTTCTCTCTTTTAAATTACCTTTTATTCTCACAAATGCAATAACTGTATGTCTCTGCATGGTGCTCTCATGATCGCCGCTCTGATTATTATAAATATCCTGTTATTCCCCAAATGTATGCACGTCCATCTATCGCCACCTATGCAATTGTCTATTTCAAATTTGTATACAAACTGTTTATCCCTCTAAAGCGCTCTGATACCCTAACGGGTCACGTTTGCACTCTATAAAACACTAAATAAATAAATAAAATTAAAAAATATATATATATATGTATATAGATAGATAAATAGATAGATATGTAGATAAGGAGACAATCACAACGCTCACACAGGGGTAGATGATAATAAAGTGTTTAATCATCACCGCAGACACGTTTCGGCCCAGCCAAGTTGTGACCCAGGCCCGCTGGGTCGAAACGTGTCTGGTGTGGTGATTAAACTCCCATTTTCACCAATCACAATGTGAGCGTTGTGATTTTCTCTTTGTCTGGATTCTACTGGCTAGTTTGCTTATCCAGCTAATGCGCTCCTCCCCTAAAGTCCCAATGTGGTCTGATGCTTCTTTGGGAGCTCTTTCTGTAAAACATATATATATATATTTGCAACCCAGCCACCCCAGCCTTAACGTCTGGACTATGTGAAAGGTGATCGGACTATGGATGCCCAGTGGGCCCACAATCAGAAACTTTTTGGCAGATATAAGACAAATACAAATCTTACCTTTAAATTAGGCAGAGCTCAAATCACCTTCAGAATGTTGACTAAGTTAAACGTCACTGTGTTCTTCGTTATGAAGCCCACAGAACCCTGGAGAAGCCTCTTGCTGTCAGGCAGCATCAGATCACGGGCTCCTGTCACACAGCCTTGATCCCAGCTCAGCTTTGAATTACCCTCAGTGCGGCGCAGCACTTTGCGACACTCGCCAGAAGCTTCTGTGCACCATCTTTCACACATTCAACCTCTATTTTTAGCAGACAGGGAGGTAATGGAAGCCACTTCACTTCCCTTTTTATGTTTTCAGATACTGAGGGAGATTGTGTCTTTTTTTGAGTAACAGATATGCAAAGGAAACCCAAAGAGGAAATGGCAGCTCCGTCTATGGCTCAATGGGTGGCACGAGCAAAGACGACAATTTGCTGCCAAACACTCTATAATTGCTTTTCTATTTTTCCCTCTCTTTTCTTTAACCTTCCACTTAGAAAATGCACGAAAAATGCAAGAGAAAATTAAAAACACCATAGGGGGCTCGCAATGGATTGTATATATTTCATGTCTTTGAATCTGTCAGTGGTCCGCGGAACAATTTCTTCTTGATTCATACATTTCTAAATGTAAGGATATTTTCAGTTCTTTGATCTTTCCATTCACCTCTCTAAGTTGGCGCCCCCCTCCTGAATTAAAAACTAGACAATAAAAAAAATCAGCTTTTATTTTGAAATGGGGAAGCCATATTGACATGGACGCTCAGAATAAAAGAACAAGGTGAATCTTCAATGGAGGAGAAACAAAACCTCTTCACCAAGGGATGCGCAGACCCCCACATACAACACACACACACATGTGCGCACACCCACACGTGCAAACACACACACACACGTCCTTACCACATATACCCACTCCTAGAATGACGCGGCACATTCCGCTCACAGCAGATACTCAGGAGGTTTCTGTGATGATACATGTCATCACCAGACTCTTACTGGTTTCTTATGATGTAAATTAGTGTATCCATGTGGGCCAGATGCCAGTCACATTTTCAGGACATCCAGCTGAATAAAGTTTGCAGCCTTGAATCTAAATGGAATTCATTTGCATGGTCTGTGGTTATCTTGAAAATACAACATGGAATGTGGCCGTCAAGGGCCAAAGTTGAACACTCCGATGCAAAAATTATGATACATTTTAGGTAAGTGATAATATTAAATAAATGTGAGCATGGATTAGCTTTCGAGCCCAAACAGGTCTCTTTATTCCCTGTGACAGCTTGTACATAAAGAATAACCAGTGTGTCAAAAAAGCAATCTCAAAGACATGGAATGGATGAGTACATAGTCTTGTTGTTGCAAATGGCTACAGTTCTCAAGAGTTTCCAGCACTATATGGACCCAGTGGTGTAGACAGGTGGTCTCTCCCTTTACAGATCTGACTGCAGGACCTGCTGCCCATCTACAGTTTCATAAAATGCCCTCCATTGCCTAGAAAAAGATATCTGAATTCTTTCCATGGTTGAAACTCCTGCCAAATGCTTCAGGCTGCACTATCGCACGAACAAAGCCATTAATATTGTTTAAACTGAATCCAAGTCTGCATCCTCATTCAATTCATTTGTTTGAGAGTGCTACGGTGCTTGCTGGCATTTTCACTGCTCATTAATGGCTGGTTGTTGAAGTTTTTCCACAGAAAGCCAAGCAGTACCATCTTATTCACACTGAACTGTTCTGGGCCTGGTTTCTATAGTTCTGCATTGGTATTTACAAGTGCAGCAAATCAAAATAAATGTATTACTACCTATATCACACAAAATATTTATTTCCTGGACCCAGATAGTGATAGACAACATTTCAACATGTTTCAATAAGGATGGTACACAATGGAGCATATTTTTCCTTTTAAAACATCACATAAGAAACTTAAAGATGGGAAACATCTGGAAAGCTTAAATACCTTTTCCAAATGGGTGTGGCCTGTGCCAAGTCCAAGATGGCAGCTCGGCGATGAGCTCCTATGAGCCTTCTTCTCCAGGAGCTTTCTATGAAACACCATGCTATGTCTTACTCTGCTAGATGAGATGAGATGAACTAGACCCCTAGTGGTACCGGACAAACAGTGGAAGCATCATCTGAGGACTATTCACTCAAAGCCGATGGATCCTCCTTTATCCCTCCAAGCACCAATGAGGAGAGGCGGCCATCTTTGATCCAGGACATCGCTGATGTTTGATCAGCTTGACAGCGTGGGGGATGAAGGCATTAAGGATGCTTTAGAAGATCATAAATAATGGTGCACTAAGCCTGTGATGAATTGAACTCTACTCCACCTGAGACCGACTAAATACTCTGCAAATACTCACTAGCTGATTTGGAGAGGGTGTTAACAGTGGGAGTTACAGGGGCCCTGAGAAGAGAGACCTGACTCTCAGAGCTCTCGGACAAGCTACACCTTCAAGATTGGGCCTTCTGTTTGCAGGGGTTGTGTTTTTTGGGGTATTTAAGCCTATTTTGAATCCAGATAATGATAACCAGAGTCCCGCCTTTTTTCTTCTTTTCCTACCATGGAGGACATGGACTAGTTTCTGAGAACTGATTCATACTGAAGCACACTGCTGGAGTGGTAGATGGTGTACTCTCATAAGAACCACCAATGTGAAGGTTATCCTCACTCCCCTGATTGCCTGCCATTGAGCACCACTAACTGACTAAGTGTTTCTTATCAGCAAGCCAAGAGTTCATTTCAAGACAGCCTGAGACTAAATGCCTTTTTGATGCATGGACCCAAAGCCAAACCAGAAGAGGCCAGAAAGGCATCACGGACTGCTAGGGTGATGCTGCTAAGTCACTGACCAACTTGAAATCAGTCAGCAATTCGCCTACAAGGGATCAGCGCCTCATTAAACAATCTTGGTGAAAAAAACAACCTCCCTTGCTCCACTGGCCAAGGATGACCACCAGAACTGCCTCTAATACTTTCATCAAAAGATTTATGGAATGGTCTTGAAGCAATTACAGTCTCTTAAATATGAAGTCATTGCCACTCTCGTTGACATAAATTAGGTCATTCAAGCAATGGGGGACAAAGTAGCCGCAAATGAAAAAGACATCATTGTACTCAGCCAATAAATGGAGACCACTCAAGATTCATGTGTCAAGGTGGAAAGGAAAATTAACAACCTGAAAGATAAATGTTTGGTCCTCAAGGACAGATCCAGAAGAAATAATATCAGAATGTGCAATGTGAGGGAGCATAGAGAAGAAACAGATGTAGGGAAATGCTGTCCTGACCTTTTTAGACCTATCCTGGAAAATGATTAATCCTTTCACATCCTGATACTAAGAGCTCATTGAGTGTGTACTCTTAAATTGAGCTGGAAATTAGGGCTAGAGATATCCTAGCAAAATGTGGGTTTTTTAGCACTTAAAGACAGGATTGTTAGAGAAGCCAGGAGAACGAACACTGTTACATTTGAAAGATGCTCTATTACTCTCTTTCAGTATGTATCCCTAAGAATTTTAACCAGGTGGTGCTCACTGCTACTAATAACTTCAGAACTTCTCAAGAGATAAGTTAGGTACAGATGGATTTATGCCTTTGACCTCTGGTTTCACCACAAGACCAAAAGTCCCTTAATACACACCATTGAGGAAGGCAATGAATCATTTGGTCTGTCAGAGTCAAATAAAGAAGTTGCTTTGAGCTCTCAACAAAAAGAAAGGTGGACTCCAAGGGAAAAATGGGACTGACTGACACCCCACAAGAAAACTGTTAGAACTGACAGCTTTAGGGTGGTCGTCACAGAAACCTTTTGCCTTCCTCATCCATTTTTGCTTATCTCGTTTTTGTTGGCCTTAAGGATCTATGCACTTTACCACTGCTAACAAGTTCTAAAATGCTTTTGCTCTCTCCTTTAAACATGTCAAAATTGGCTTGCACCCAATAGGCACATCTAATTTACTTGTAAGTCCCTAGTAGAGTTGTATTACATGTACCCAGGACCTGTAAATTAAATGCTACTAGTGGGTGGCTTTCCTCGGATACCGGACCTCCCGCTCGGCATCTGGATTTACTTCTCCTTGGAATGCTTATTTTTCAAAACTCTGATACATGCTCAGATCAAAACTGCAATATTTGAAAAGGAACCTGCCTTACAGGTTCCCAACTAAGATTCACAGGAGCATCTACCGCATACCTAATTCTAGGATTGCCAGACTCCGTGGGAATCCTAAATGAACTGGTTTTCACGTGTTTGCCTTCATTGGAAACCTTGCCACATGACTGGTCCAGCTGTGGATTAAATATTAGGTGCTCACACACCTGTCCTGATGATGATCTCGATTACATGAGATTGAAACGTCGTTGACCATAAAACAACCTAACTCCTTATTTTTTTATATAACAAAAAATGCCAAAAGGAGTTCAGCTTCTTGTTGTTTAAATTGATGCATGTTTTAATGCTCTTTCACTTAGCACGTTTTTTTCAACTTATTTGTGAGCACTGGATCATGATATGATACTTTGCAATGAATACATTTGTTGCATTACTAAGAAGTGTCCTGCTACATGCCTTTGAAATATTATGTACTGTTGGGTCCTCAAAACAAAAATCGGACTTTCTGTTTAAAAAAAAAAAACACACTCCTGAGACCTATTGGTTTTCTCAAACTACTAATACGTTTGAAACACTGATTGTGCCACACACTTGAGTAGCCTTTTAAACATGTTTAAGGCCTGCCATTGCAGCCTGTGGGTGCAGTTTTAAACTGGCATTTCAACCTGGCAAAATGGGCCTTTTACCAGGCTTACGCCTTCCTTTTAATACATAGCAGTCAGCCCTAGTGTAGGCCTTGGACAGCTCATAGGGCAGAGTGCAGTGTATTTAAAAGGTTGGACATTTCTTGGTAGTGAAAAACTCTTAAATTTGTTTTTCACTCCTTCAAGGCCTACCTCTCCTAAAATTTAACATTGGGTTAAACTATTACATATGTAAGTGATAACTTTCAATTGGGAGGAGGTAGGAATGTCGAGTTTGCTGTATTAAAGAATTGTAATTTAAAGCCCTCTTTAATGTTGGAGTCCAGATTTTTAGTCACAATTCTGAATCTGCCACCTTTAGAAAGTTTTCATTTTCTGGTGCCAACCATTTGGGCTGTCTGTATACTGGGTCACATGACTAGGTATAGCTGGCAGTTGGTCTTTGTGTATTGCTCTCAGATAGCGAGACAAAGGGATGCTAGGTGGTGGCAGGATGGGCCATCTCTGACTTTGTGAGGGGGAGGAGCTGCCACCTACCACATGTGCACACCACAAAGGCTCTGCCAGAGCGCACTCACAAAAGGTGAAATACTGGTCTATTGTGACCCCAGTGCAACTGGGGCTATGGCAGGGAGGCAGGAAAATCCCAACACTTCTGGGGGATGTAAACCTCCAGAATTTTCTCCTACTTCAAAGTGGTCAGCAGGTATAAATGTTGGGCCCCCAGACCCAACTCTTCAATACACCTCTGGACCTGTGGAAGACTCCGAAGGACTGTTATGCTGCTCTGCCAGAAGGACTTCTGCTCTGCTGCCCTGCTGCCTGAGTAAGAAGGACTGAATCCACGTTTTGATACCAGGACCACCAGGGTGACTCCAAGAGCCAGGTGGGTGGCCTTCTACTCAGAAGCCTCAGAGACAGAACATGCTCCAACCACCTTGAACCCAGCACCTGTACTGAAGGTGGTCTTGTGAGTGGTGGACCATTGAAAGTGGACCTAAATATGCTCTGTCCGCCCAGCTGTGGTCCTGAGGGCAGTACCGATGTGGTCCGAGTCATCTTGCAGCCCGCATTCTCCTCGGAACCACAGCTGCATGATACATCCTCAACTCAGGCCTTCGCATCATAAGCCCCTCGCGACGGAGTCCTCATTGACGCAGGACTCCACATTGCAGCTCCAGGGCTTCTTCAGAGCTGCCTGTGTGCGACGTAAATTTGCCGTAGGACTTCGCATTGCAAGCCCCTCATTAAGGGCATACTCGATAACAGCACAGGACCTCGCATCATAGCCTCCCAGCTCCTCAGGACCGCCGCTGTGTGATGCATCCTTGACACAAGATCTCACAAAGCTCCGCAATCAGGATTTAAGGTACTCTTGTTCGGCGGGCCTAACTTGATCCCTGTATCTGGCCTATGCTCCATTGTGTCCGGCTCAATGTTCCCTATGATATAAGTGATCTTCAAAATACACCTATATGTAGAATATATGTAAAATCTGATCAGTGAAATTACACACACCAATATGTAGTTTATATTTTATTACAAAACTGTAAGCATTGTGGGCCGAATTTACAGAAAAGTAAGAAAAGTGCATGCAGAGATCCCCTCCGAGGCAAAATTCATCTTCGAAAGCAAACTTCACCACCCTATAAGTAGGATTTATGGCTGTGGTGGAGATCTCAGTACTCATAAACAGGCTTACGCCTGCCAGGATTCCATTTGTGAATTCCAGGAAGGCATAAAAAAGATAAATATGAGGGTCAACATTTTTTTTGACCAAAAGTGCTGCTTAAAGATCAAAGGATGGGTCAAGGAAATACATGTGAGACAGGAAAAAAGCAAGATGGTCATCTCTCTCTTTGAAATATGGTCCTTTAAAATGAAAAGATCAGTTTGACAAAAGCAAATTCAACTGCCCGTGCCACGGATGAAGGTATGAGGTGAACAATTAGTTGACATTTTTTGCATTACAAGTATTGAATCTAAACATATTGACAAATGCAAATACTTGGTCTCTTATTTTAAAATTAAAATGTCCTAAGAGAAATATAACAATGCTCTTTAATACTGGGATGTACTAGATGTGCTCCAATTGGTGGTATTCTGTGCCAGGTGCAGGTCAAAAGAGACTATGCCCAATGTAGACTTACTTCAGGGACTACACAATATTATCCCTTGAACATGTGTGTAGAGGCACTACATTTAAATGTGTGTCAGTAACCCGAGTAACCAATACAGCTTCAGCATCTCACAAAAACACACGTTGCTCACATGCAGGCATTGTGGGCTCCCATATGTTGCCTAGGTGTGAACTATAGAATACATAGGCTTCCTTCAGCAGGAGTCCACCTTTCTACCCACCTGCCACTTCACTGCAAGACTCTTATAGCACAATTTACATTATAATCATTCAGGTGTTCTTATTTGGTAAGCATGGGTTGCACCCTTGATATTGCCCTTAACCTCCAGGCACCCCTTTGCTGGGGCTATTTTCCTCAGAAAGTAGGATCTCTGTGCTTTAAACCTATTCAGGTTATTCACCCAGTCTTTAATTAAATTGAAGGTGTATATCATGTAACATTGTAGATTCTATCGACTCTAAGAGCTTGAGGGATATATGCCATGGACAGAACATTCTACATTACATTATCAGATACACGTGTAGTCATTTTCTAAACCAAAAGTACTTGATATATAGTTGAAATGGTACAGCTTTTACAAGCCAGAGTCTGCCACAGACAATAGGAATCCTCGATTTGAGTCTAGAAAATGTTGGGAACCATTAATAATGTGTGGGAGGAGAAACCTACCTCATGACTTGGAATGTAAGAGATGACCAAAACAACTGGGACAATTATAACTAAGGCTCCCTGTTTTCCGTTTTTACTGATTTTTACAGATAAATACAGACAGAAACCTATTGATTTGCTTGTCTGTATTTATTTTCAAATGTGGATAAGAACGGAAATTGGGTGCTTTTTGAGTGATTCTAAATACACTTTGCCATGACTGCCATGCCAATAACGGTGTGGATTGATAGGCAAGGGGGCTAAAAAAAGGAATTTTAGTAAAGAGGTTTAAACAGCAGTAGATATGCGCAAGGCTGATTCTGAAACACGCATATTTTCATATAAATGCACTGATTTATCTTCTGCGGCTGTTCATATCACTGAAACCTGGCAGAATTCAAGCATGACTGTATATTTATTGGTTAAATAAATGTGGAAATATACCAGTTTTTTTCTATTTTTTTCATAAAACCCATACTAAATATGGATAAATACAGATAATGTTGACAAAAAGTAAATATGGATAAATACAGACAGAAATTTCCCAAAAATAAATACCATAAAACCGGGAGCCGTAATTATAACCCATTTGGAAGATATTTATTTCACGCTCTTTTACTAATGACGAAGTTGTATCTGGAAAATGTCACTCTTAAATATATTTAAAAACTAACCCAATTATATCGAAGGTCTGGATACCACTAATATTTTCTTATAAATTAAGTCAGTTTCTCAAACAACCAGAACCACAATATTACTGCTCATAAATAAATTGTAAAAAGTATGTTCCTTTGAGATATGGGAGCAGAGGAAAAGTAGGGTAACAAAAACATCATCTGAATATAGTTGTAAAGTATTTATTTGCAGGAAATACAGGTTGCAAATTGTGCAGCGAAACCCTCGGTCGAGTATATATTTCACAATTCAAAATACACTATAGTTTTTCAAAAGTCATCCTTGTCAAATGTTGTTCAACTGCAGCCATTCCGCATTCATGCACTTTCTGACAATCACCAATATTCTTTTACAATATTAGTCCAATAAACAAATTAAGGATTTTGGTCACCGAACAATCATCACAAGGGTTTGGAATTTTTGAAAAATATATCTTATTTAATTGTCCATTTCAAAATTATTTGGCTTTGGCTAGACCCTTTTTTCTTGTGATAAAATCTGTAAGAGCAGTATATTCAATAAATTCAGGGAGTTGCGGACTTGTGATATCACTCACTTAGTTGTTTTAGTCATGAACAACTCTGAAAAATAAAAGGACTTTGAGTGTTCTATGATATTGAACAATAAGACGAGTCATTTTATTAAATAATGAATGAATAAATGCTTGATCTTATAGCGCACGCGGCTACTCTGAAAGTGTACCAGCGCTATAGGAAGATACAGATCAGGGACACTATTGTTACAAGCTAAATAAGTGGGTCTTCACCAATTTATGAAAGCAAGACCAAATTCCCCAAACAGAAGGATGAATTCTAAATTCATTTATTGGATTGGCTTTGTAAAAAGAATATGAAATGAGCTTTGAAAAGTTAAGGTGAGCTTGACATACAAAACAATATGCCTTCCCAATATATAGGAAATAACATTACATTGTTAGTTGCTGATACTGGAGGTAAAGATGGTTTCGGAGAAAACTAATGTGTTTGTTCTTGTGTACCCTTTGAAATGTCGGGTATCTTATCAATGCCAATATGATATCACATAAATGTCGATAAAAGAATATTTGGGGGATTAGTTATCCAAAATCACAAATAGTTACGGTACCGAGGAAGGTATTTGATAATAAACAATTAATGAACGTTTTTTTAGTCTAAATGGTGGTGGAAATAATATAAACCTGCCCATAACACCGTTGACAAAATTAACTGGGCTCTGGGTAATTGTATAAAAGGTCACAAATGTGGAATATCTATGGTTGGAAATAAGATGATGCAACAAGAATGACTTTAAAGAGAATTTCACTCAGCACGATTTCTAAATTGTATTTGCTGCAAAAAAATGCTTTGTTCATCAAACGTTCTGATTACATTACGAGCCATATAAGAATAAGCAAAATATTTTCTTGCAAATTGGGTAGGCATGTAAAGTATGTTAAAATACCAATTTCTGATTCTTAGGGAGGTCCACTTAACAAATGAATGGAAGCCGCTTCACAAAAGCATATATGCGTAAATGAAGTAGTACTGGAGGAGTACTCTTACATACCTTGGTGAATCAACCCGAAACGTCATACTCCTTATTAATAAAAGTGCAAAGAATGCACATCCCTTTTTAATTTTACTAAGTGTACATGGATAATCCCTTGAATATTCACATTTTATTTCCATTTTAGATGTTTAGAGGATGTCAGAAAGGCATCTAATAGTATGAGTGCAAGAAGAGTATTACTTTACATTACTATAAGATTCCCATGCAGCTGAAAGGATGACGCAGGACACAGGGATGTGGTGGAAACTTCAAGTTTATTCCAAGGAAAGGAGAGACCAGTCCATGTAACCACCACCAGCATTTCAAACAACACATTCTAAAACCTACGAAACCAAGTACAGCACAGAACCATGGTCATGGAACCATGGGTAACCATGGCACCATGACATCAGAAACCAGCCTAGTTCAGATTCCACAATTACGTACTCCAAAATTATTTTGTGAATAGCCCTCAAAATATCTGAAAAGCATACCTGGTATTGCATGACACACATGTAAACTCACTGACACTCAAAGTTTGTGTGTGTAACAGTGTTAGTCACAGGCACTCAACATTTGTGTGTGTGTAACAGTGTTAGTAGGTGCTTTCAGGTGAAAAACCGGGGACTATTGTCAAGCAAATAATGTAAGAGAAGCTTATCTGTGCAACGGTCACAGGGTTTATTAAGTGCAGGTAGCTAGGAAAAGCAGCACTAGAAGAATGTGCCCATTGTACTAAAGTTTACTTTGCCCGGATAAGGGCCACACCATCAGTTACATGACACTCATTTGCATTTTTGAAAGATTACTGTACCATATCGAGAGGCTTTGAATGCTTGAGTGGTTGCGACCGGTCTCCTCGGCTTCTAATCTACACATGTGCTTATTTTATCTCTGAAGTTTACTCTTATCTGGGTTTGAAATGTTCTCCATCAGCTGGTTCGACAATGTGAAACATTCAGTTTGAATCTGCAAGACTGATAGAAAATGCTTTGGAAGAATAAAACAAGCACTGTACATGGATGACGCTGTAAGGCCACGAAGGAATAAAAAGTTAGATGCTTCAAGATAATTAAGATGGTTTGAAGACTGAATACTACACACATCCTTTTACTTCGTAAAACATTTCTGAAGTCTTGAAGTTGCAGTGGACAGGTTAATTTTAGTGATATGAAAAAGACAGTAGTCTAGCCTCTTTCTAAAAAGCCGTTCATTGGTTGCCAAAAAGATATTGACTCAAAATCAGCAGTGTAGCATGGGTTGCCAGCGCCTGGGGCAAGGCAAGTATCCTTCCACTTTTCTTTTAAGATTTTGCACCCCTATTAAAAGTTTGTCCCCTAAAACTATCCCTAAGAATTTTTCCCCCGGGGCAACCGCCCCTGTGGCCCTCCACGCTACGCCACTGCTCTAAATCAAAGAGATGGTGGCTGCCCATTGAACATACCAAAAGTGAATTTCAAAATGGTGTGCATTATACAGCGGCCACTCGCGTGCTTGGGAGGCCGCGCACATCTTAAAGTAGTATGTCTGTTCTGCTGGAAGTGGTAAGCTCTGAAACCTCCCTGCCCCAGCTGGGCAACCAACAGGCTGCGGTCGGGAGTTCACTTATGCTTCCAAATAATGTGTAGGCAGTCCAGTGAGTGGCATGAAGATGGGTAGACACAGGGAAAGGCGATCACACAGATAGGTGAGATGTTCACTATGAGAGAAAGGTTAGGAACAGAGGCCTCAAAAGTATCTATAACGAGACACAGAGGGTCTCAACAGGATCAACATTAACAGAGAATCAGAGTGGATGTATTGACTAAAACAAGCATAGGTCACCCAAAGGGTACAAAACAAACCTTGAGTCATTGAAATAATGACTCATTTTTTCAAATCTGATGGTTGCTCATCTGGATTCAAGAAGTTAAGATGAGAGCAGATGTTATTACAACAGTGTAGAAAGATGAAATATCACTCAATCTATCTCTGGAGGCCTTGATTAAGGATACTAGGCAGCTACAATGACAGCCACAGTGGTTTATTTGAAAAGGAGGGAGGGAGCACACTGCCTCACATCCCAGCACTCAGTTCTCCCTAAAGATGCATGGCAAATGCAGTGAATGATAGCACTTACTTCAGTACAGTCTTTCATTTCCCACACATGATGGGGCAGTCAGTGCTGTGTCTCTAGACATGTGTTTCACTGATGAAGTAGACAGCAGCACTTCATTTTGGGGGTGCTGGAAATGCTACTCAAAGTCTTCTCAGTACCACTCTCTGAGAATAGGTGCATCAACCAGATCTCGTCAGCTTCTTAGCTCAAGGGAGCCTTGTCAAACAAAAGATGGGAGGAGCACACTTCCCCTAAAACGATTTGTGTTGCTCTCAGCTGAAGAAAGCCAACTATCCTGAAACACGTGTCTAGAGATCCATAGCACTGGCTGCACTAAGAAGGGTAAAAAACTAGACTGTCACTGAAGCAAGTGTTATCATGCACTACATTTACCATGATGCATTGGGGCAAACTGAGTGCTAGGATGTGAGGCAGTGTGCTCCCATCCCCTTTCTGTTTGAAAAGGCTCCCTTGAGCAAATGAGCTGACAAGCTCTAGCTGATGCACCAGCCCCTGGGAATGGTACAGAGAACTGAGAAGACTTTGGGCATCATTTGCAGCACCCCAAAATGATGTATTACTCTCTACTGAAGAAGGACAACTATCCTGAAACACTTCTCTAGAGAAACACAACACTGGCTGCACCAACAAGGGTGAACAACTTAAGACTGTACTGAAGTAAGTGCTATCATGCACTGCGTTTACCATAGTGCTTCGGGATAAACTGAGTGCTGTAATGTGAGGCAGTGTGCTTGCACTCTGTTTTGATAAGGCAACCTTGAGCTATTGAGCTTATATGCTCTGGTTGATGCATCTGCACCCAGTGAGTGGTACAGTGCCCTCAGAAGACTTTGGGCAGCATTTGCAGCACCCCCAAAACAAAGTGTTGCTCTCAACTGAATATGGACAACTATCCTGAAACACGGGTCTAGAGAAACACAAGGGCGAAAAACTAAAGACTGTCTCTGAAGTAATTGTTATGAGGCACTGCATTTACCATAATGCTTTGGGACGAACTGAGTACTGGGCGGTGCTTAATGTAAGCTAGTGGTTTAAAGTGCTCAGCACCAGCACTTAATCATCAACACCGGCGCTTTTCACAAACACCAGTTAAGGTCACATTAATTTACGGGGAGATTAAATGATTTTCCCAGAATCACAGGATGTTGAGCCAACACCGAGACTTGAACCGGGTCCCTAGCTCCAATGTCTACAGCTATGGCAATTTTACCACATCCTCTCCCCACTTTCATGGTTAGCAATTGGGTCTTTTTAGGCGGCGCTAACAGGAGAAATAGGCTGCTGCAAGCTGCCTCCTGACGAGAACCCGACACATATTTTTTTTACAAATTAACCACTGGTGCTGGGATATGAGGCACTATGCTCTCAGCCTCTTTTTGATAGAGGCCTCTTTGTCAAATCTAAAAAATAGACCCAGAAACTTTAAACTAGGATCAATGATGTGAAGACCAGCGATAGGTGGAACTCATCCGAAAAGGATATAAAGAGTTTGTGCATCCGATACAGCAACAGTGATCCAAACTGAATCCAAATCTGAACAATTTAAGAAGAGCCCCTGATGTCAGAGATGAAGAGTTCCTAGCCAGGCCTCATGGAACGACCAACAGTAATCCACTGATGCCTTCCTGCTCACCCAAGTCAACTCTGAGAGAAACTGAGTGAGTGGGCACTTACAGCTGCTTCCATAAAGAAAATCATCAAGCATTAAGGCAAAGGGTTCTTTTGTTCCCAGACCTTATTCCCAGATCCTAGAATTTTTCAGGAAAACACTCATGGGAATACACTCCCAGTCATTATTCCGGTTTTTGGCAAAATTAATAATTACCTAGCTAGGGAAGAGCCCTATGTCTTGGCAGTGGAGGCTGGTAGTGACTTTGGCGTGAGAGTAAAATCAGAGAACAAGCAGCAAGAAGAAGCTGAGACTCGGTTTCCTCTATTCTAGGTTTATGAGTGGTGTTTGAATGTGTAGATTGCAATTGTAAAATTGTGTTTTGTGTTTAATACAACTTTAATACCAGGGTGTTTGACAACTCGGCAGGGCCTAGCCAATGAAGTGGAAGATGAATTGGTGCAAAATAGATAAGGGCTTCCTTCAGAATATTGAACCTTCTAACATATGTAATATTATGTAACATTATTGGGCATTTAGGTAGTTGAAGGGAGAGAATCAACATATGAATGGGGCTAAGTCCAACAATGTTACCAAGTGTTTATGATTTTTATTAAAACACATTGTAACAAATAACCATATATGACAATGCACTCTGATTGGTTAAAAGACATATTAAGGGCTAGGTGTATTAGGAGAAGAATTGCAAATAGGAGTCACAAATTGCACACTGAATATTTGCAAACTTTGTGATTTATGTACGTCGCATTGTGAATTGTCCAGTTCCAAGAGATTGGAAAACGAGCTGTCTACTGAATATTAATTATGCTTGTCACTACTTACAGCCCACTTAGATTGGATAAAAACGCAGGTATGGTGGCCTGCAAGGTACAACAGACCACCATCCCTGTGTTTGCGTTCTAAAATGTGTAACTTTGTTTTAAAGCAGCAAATTTTCTTTGAAGGAACCGGCATTGCTTTGAAAAAGTTTCTTGTTTGAGAAAACAGGGAGAAGATTCATAGATCACTGTCTGTTCCCACTCAGGCTGGCAAAAGGATTATCAAAGTGGAAGGTTTTCCTGGAGGGCACACCACCTTTGCAAATCAGTTATCTCCCCAACTGGGGGCAAGGGGTGGTAATTAGAACTGGGAGGGTAATTCCTCTTTCTACTCCACTTCTTATGCAATTTGGAATGGATCACAAAAGCCAATTAATGCATCAGAAATCATTTTCCAACTTGAAAAGGGCTTTCTACATTTTACATTCAGCCTTTTTTATAGCAATTGCACACCTTTTGATTTTGCAAATGGCAGGGTTTCCAACTGCAAAATGTCTTTGTAAATCTGTTCCCAAATTACTTCCCTCCTTATTCAAACACTGTGCCAACATCTGCGATACGCTCACAAAAGTAATATAACTTCTGATTAAAAAAACTTTTGTGGTATGCTGTGAAACATGCTACTTGCAACCCAACTCATTGAGACAAACCACCTTGTAGTCATTAAACCGTTGGAAACCGGCCATCTACAAGACGCACCACAAAATGGCACGAAAACTGAACCAACGCTTTCCAATGCATGCCCTAAGAGGAAATAGGATTGCCAATTGGTGGCTATCTTTGTCCTCTGTTGCCTATCCGTGTCCTGTGGCGACTATCCCAGATATGTAGTGGCCATCCTACGTATATAGTGGCCATCCTTGGCAAATGATGACCATTCCTGACAGAGGGTCTGCAAACTTAGCATATGAAAGCCCATTTCTAGTTTATCCAAATAATATCCACATTTGTAAAGCGCGAACAATCACCCGTAAGGGTCTCTAGGCGCTGGGGGACGTCAGGAAGATTAAGAAAGCTATTGCCCAGAGTCACATGGTGCTGGGCTAATCTGCCATCGGCGCCGGGGATCGAACCGTGATCCCAGATTCCGGTGTCAGTCGCCCTGGCCGCGGCGCCACACCTCTTATGAATCCAAATATGGTATACCGTTACTATTACCAATGTATGTTGCCCATCACTGGCATCTGGTGGACATTCCCGGCAATGGGGACCACTCATGGTTTGAGAGAGGCGTCTTTGTCATGTGGTTGGCAACCAGCCATATGATGACCATTTCTGGAATCTAATGACTTTCTTTGCATCTGATAACCATTCATGGCATCTAGTGCTCATCAATGAGATATGGTGAACATACATGAAATATGGCAACAGCGTCTTGTGTATGATGACTCTCACTGGCATTTAGTGATCATCCATTCTATGTGGGCTAGAGTGCGCATACCAAAGACATAACACCTTTCCCTGACACAATTGTAATCCCATGCAAATGAATACTAGGAGGTAGGCATGCCTGGTTTTGGGTAGACATTCATAGCAAATGCTGAACTTCCCGGACATGGTGTCCACATCTTACATAAGCTGAACATTCTTACATGTGGTGGTGAGTCCTGGCACATTACGAAGGCCACCCAAGGTATATTGTGGCCCTCCCTTTCATTAGGTGCACATTCCTGGCATATAGGATTTTACACTGATTTGCCAGAAAGTGCATGAGTGATATAAAGCTGGAACTGGATGAGTGATGCGGAACCTGGATAGATGAGGCTGTTCCTCCAATACAATGGTGGTATAAGAGTATTTTAGGCGTACATATTCGGCAGTAACATCATTAAAGAATTATTTACGAATTCACTTCAAAATCCATAAAAGAGCTTAGTCATACAAAAGCACAATTTCATAAAATCACAGATTAGACGAACGTCTAAGAACCATAGCAGAGAATAAAAAGCAGGCAACGATAGTCGTGGTTAATTCATTTTTAAGATTAAAAAAACATCATGGCTGGCCGCACTTGTTTCAAATTCAGTCTCTTTAAATGAAGGATGATAAAATCTTTCTAGGCTTAACATAAAAGCTGCAAAATAAATGAGTAATATCTTGTGGAGACACATAGATCTAATTTTTTTTAGACCAATTCTACCTTTTGGGACTGGCACACATAGATGTGCTAAATTCAATCTGCACCATGTTAACAAAAGCGATGACTGATGTTGGATACCAGGGTAAACAAGCATTTGCAATGCAATAGGTCTCACATTCACACGAGTTTGAGCTATTGGCATTGTAAATGACAATGCCTTTTATTTATGTTTTGGTTTTTAAAACTTAAATAAAAGCTAATAAAAATAATAGCTTAAAACTCGCGGAAATGCGAGACCTATTGCATTGCAAATGCTTGTTGCTGATGGTGCAGCACTTCTGTCCAGAAGCATTGCCAGAGGACCTTAGTAGCACTGAGTTCCTAAAGCATTACTTCCTAGATGATCTTGTATGGCACCTCTGTGGTGTTATTGTAACTAACTCTCCGGCCAGTTGCTATAAACACGGGTTGTTTATAGTTACGATTTGACGTTTGGGCAGCGGAGAGGCATGCAACTTATTGTGGTAGGTTATCAAATGTGTAATATTGTATGGGCTCACTTCAAGGCGCTGACAAAACAAAGTATTCTGATGCTGACATCACTTCCCGTCCTGGATGAGAGAGTCATTTATGGGTCCGGGGACAGGTGCTTGATAGGGGGTCAGCGCAGATGACTGAGTAGCGGGGCAGTGGAGGAAAGGAGGTAGTGGTGGGTTTGAGAGGGATGCAAATGTTAGAGAAAGTCAGAGGCAAAGTGCAGGAGAGGTACAGAGGCACTGGGTGGAGAGGTACTGTGGCGCTGGGAGGAGAGGTACTGTGGCGCTGGGTGGAGAGGTACAGAGCGCTGGGTGGAGAAGTACAGAGGCGCTGGGTGGAGAGGGTACAGAGCGCTGGGTAGAGAGTTACAGGGCGCTGGGTGGAGAGGTACAGAGGCGCTGGGTGGAGAGGTACAGAGGCGCTGGGTGGAGAGGTACAGAGCACTGGGTGGAGAGGTAAAGAGGCGCTGGGTGGAGAGGTTGGTGACTGACAGAAGAGAACGTGGGAAGGGCATCCATGTGTCCACATAGAGCTGCTTCCAGTCACTTTGCGGGCTCGCACGCATAAACAGAACATGCAGAGCTGAGGCCAGGGGCCTGGACAGGGTGGGCACGAGGTGCGGGCACCCGATGGACACAGAACGCAAGGAGAGGAGGCAGGCAGGACAGGGCGGGCGTGAGGTGCGGGCATCCGGTGGCCCAGAATGCGAGGAGAGGAGGCAGGCATCGGAGAGAGGCAAGGACTGGCGAAATAATGGCTGAAGAGGAGACAGGCACTGGAGACAGACGGGGAATGAGGAGAAACTGGGATCTAAGCTTTGATAGAAGAAGAGAGATGACCTCTAAAGAGATAATGTGCGTTGAGAGGCAGAAAGGGTTAATCTAAGGGGGAGACAGGCAGGCAGAGGAATGCATTGAATAAAGGCGGAAAAGACGTGAGATGCCGTCCAGAAAGGAACATGGAGAAGCAGCCTCTGGTATGCGTGTCTGGAAGAAACGCCGTGCGCGAGCGTGCCTAAGTGAAATCGCCAGTCCGGGTGGGCGGGGCCTAATGCCGACAGGGCTGACACCAACCCCGCTTCCACAGAAGCCGGACACAAAAGCAACAATAGATCTCGCAAAGGCGAAGCAGCGCATGCGCTGCATCGCAGGTAAGACCTAAAAAGGGCTCACCATGAAGAACTATTTTTAGGAGTAAATATGCTTGGGCTGAGGGCTTAGAAACATCTTTCTCTTTCAGCTTGAGGCCTAGAGAGGAAGGTTTTCCTTGTCCAGATCAAATCATCTTTGGTTATTTTTTTGGGATTGAAAAAAATAATCAAGGTGCCCGTTATGGTAAATAGTTTATCGATATATTTTAACCAAGGAACCACTGCCTCGCATTCCACGTGCCCGCCAGACAACTCCGTCCTGCCCAACTAGCCCTACCCTATGTCCCAGGATCCGCAAGACCAGAACAGGTGGAAGTACATTCTCCTACCTCACTGCTAAGACCTGGAACACCCTGCCCTTCCACCTCAGGCAATCCGCGTCACTGACCCAATTCAAGAAGGATCGCAAGACCTGGCTCCTTGAATGATCTTACACCCAGAGGAACCAGCAGCCCCCCTGTGCCTTGAGACCCTCAGGGTTGAGTAGCCGTGCTTTACAAGCCCCTGATTGATTGATTGAAGGAACGAACTCAGTCTTGTCAGGTGAGAGACAATCCTGCAATATATCTTGATTCAGGGCGTGATTTAGATGGTGGTGGATAGGTTACTCTGTCACAAAGGTGACGGATATCCCATCCACCAAATTATAAATCCCGGGGGATATAATGGGATTTATATTTAGGCAGACTGCTTTTCCGTCGACGTTATGACGGCGTAGCCCATCCGCCAACGTCTAAATCAGGCAGCCAGTTTTGTCTCAGACATCGATTATATGGTTACCTATCTTAAAAGAGGACCAAAGGCCAATACATCAGATAAGTAACTAAGACCACATTCTTGCTAGACAATGTACGCAGGAAAGGCCCAAGGGACATTTAAGAGGCACATTATCTGTCCAGGGGGAGTCAAGTAAATTAAAGTAGCAATATTAATCAACATGGCAACTAACTTTTGCAGACAAATTTTTTGTATTTTCCTTAAAATAAAAGCAGGTGTTTGAAGGCCAAATGAGTGTATGTTCAGAAGATTACAAGGTGATATTGATGAGAAAATGCGTGAATTACTAAAGCTTGGTGAACTGGTACTTGAAAAAAGAAACGCACCTGTATTTTTAGTCATAGAAAAACTTTCACTTGTAGAATGATGAGTCTATTTACTAGAAATAACTTGTTTACATTTGCACGAAAAATGCGTTTTAACGAGCTGTTGTTTCAGGACGAAATCAGTAATTTGTTTTTAGAAAATTGAAAGCTGCTGTTTCTGGACAAAATGAGCTCACTGCAAATATATTTAAATGTGATATTTAAGAGAAAGTTCAGGCTGAGTGAGGACATGGTGTTAGGAAGGAATTTTTCTGCTGCTAGGAGGATTTTTCGCTACTGAAGCAGAGGCAGTTTATATTATAAATAGATACATTTTTAATATATACCTCTAATGATGTATAACTGCAGGGTGATTGCTATATTAATAAGGTCAATGTAGCGTAAAGGGTATTGAAACTGTAGGACTATATATTATATAGGAAGCATATACCTGCCATATATAACACGGGAGACTGCTATCCCTGCATAAACCCCTGTATCTAATTTCCTTAATACAGGCGGCTTGTGGTGGCTCCAGCCACCTGCAATAATGACATCACATAGCTGCTCACCTCTAGTAAACCTATCACCGTTTAGTTGTGATCTCATAATGACTCCTGCTAGAACCAACAACTAAGATGAAAAGCTGGTCCCAGAGCATAATTACAGCTGCAGTTAAATTATAATCTGTAATTCTAAAACAAATAGTGATGAACAGAAAGGAGAGATTTATTGTTAGCACATTAAAGGTTGTTAGAAGAAAAATAGTATCTCCCTGCTTATTCTACACATTTCCAGCCTCAGCACTTTTTGGAATCTTATTTACAATATCTTGATTTAATATATTTTTGCAACAAGTTACAAACTGCTTTTTGGTGTTTAATTTTGTTATCTAATTTCATACTAGATTCTGCTTTCATTCTTCATGCCTGCAACCAAACTCCTGTTTTATATGAAAGACCAAGACACAAAGGATCTATGTGGTTTGCGTGATGAATGATGGTGTGATCATGTTATTTAAGAATTAAAATACCCTCTGCAAAACCAAAGAGTTGCATGACCTCACAAAGAACTAGGCCTTCAAGCTTGTATGGTCACAGAACTCCTCGATGACTTGCAATACCCTCATCATGTACGGCAGTTATATTATCCTAAATGCATGCTAGATTTGTCTAACCTCAGTGACAGCTACACATTTTTTAACCCTCCGTCTGGGTACATTGCTGATTCCATTGTGGAAACGTTGCATACAAAATTATCATTACTGTGGGTATCTGTATGTTGAAGATAAGCTATAAAGCCCACATTGTAACCTGAGAAATAGGGAATAAAAATGCATATAGGTTTTAATGCACCTAATGGCGTTCTGCAGGTAAGTCCCCATTATTGGGAATGTTTCTTGGGCCATATTTAGCAAGGCTTCATATGATACATGTGGCCCTAGAAAAGCCAAAGGATGTCCTCACAAAAGAATACAGTGAAGATGGAGAGCTGCAGTTGCGTTATACTGCCAAGAGAGGACCTCACAGAACAGTACAATGTTGATAGAGATGGAAAGCTGCAGTTGCAGTATACTACCAACAGAGGTCCTCACAGAAGTGTACAATGAAGATGGAGAGATGCAGTTGCTCTATACTGCCACTAGCGGTCATCACAGAAATTCACAATGGCGATGAAAAGCAGCACTTGTGCTATACTACCAATAGAATTTCTTGCAGAAAAGGGCACTGGAAGATTAAAGCTTGCTACACTATACAACCAATAGAAGTCCTCGTAGAAGAGTACAATGACATCATAGCCCTTTCTGGGTGTGCACTTACACTTTGCATAAGGTAGTTATGCAAAAGGCACACAGCATTCACTTCTTGAGAAAATACATACAGCACTGCAGCTAGGTTCATGTTTTCCTCAAGCAAGGGCAATACACAAACAAATTAACTTATGCAAGATCACATTTGCTATGAACACCATTAGACCTTTCCTTTCCTTATAGGAATTAGAGTGTGCAGCCCAATAGAGAATGACAACTGCACAACTATTCCGGGATGACTCTAACATCCTTGAATTTTTGTACAGAATAAATTTATACTAGGCCTGGACAAAACTTGTAGAATTTCCCTTCGTGGAATCACATAGTGTTACATAAATACTCCGAAAGATTCTTGGAGTTCCACCACCGGGCAGAAAATTCATGTCACTCTGCCTGCGCTCTGAACAACACACAGGAAAAAGGAGAAAAAGTACTTTAAACCCAGGTCCTCAGCCTTCTCATAAATGTGAAAACCTTTTCCCTTAGAAAAAACTAAAAAAGGTTAATTTAAAATAGGGCCCTACTGCAACTTCAGTCCACCCACAATCAAATTTAAGAATGTGAGAAAAAACGAAAAAGGTAAAAAAATACTAGGGCATGCCCATCATCATACAACAAACTTTTTTTGTTTTTTCAAACAAATTTTGCTTCCACTCAAGTAGAAAATCTACTCTGGCCCTTTGACTGCAACTCTTGAACACCCACACTCGTAAAATCTCACCGAAAGTCCTCCTAGCGCCCAGAAATCACATTTGGGGATACCAAATCTTGCTCACTATCTTGCATTCTGAAGCCTCACGTAGTTCCCTTTATCATTGCGGTGCACGAACAGGAAAAACATTCCACTACACAGTTACCAGATTTTAGTGAGAAATCCGTGTTACATGAGTTTTGTGAAGTCGCCAAAATTCTCCAATTCAGCTCACGGAATTAAAACCCCACCTGCCACTAAATATATGCAATGTCAACACCAGTGTGCGGTAAACAAGTGCATGGGTTGCAAACCTGCTGGATTTCCTCAAGTTGTTACAAGAAGTCCCTCTCACGGCAGTCGCCTGAAATCAATCACAACAGCTGTGGCGGTGTAGGTTCAACCTTGAAATTTGAATATGCACTCTTGCTACTCTAATGCCTTGTGCTCATTTGTCTAAAGGGAAAATAAATATACCAAAGCTGTTTGAAAGTGATGAGTCAACATTCCAACCTAAAGTAAATGTCTTGAGTGTTATGATAAAGCTGATGATGCCCTACTATACTTGAGAACTAGCAGTCCATGAGCACTACAGGTTCCTAAACAATTTTATGGAGAAATTGTCCATTTAATGTGCGTGGCATCAACCTAGAAATCTCCTTATACATTCTTGCTTCTTATTTAATAATAAATCATTTTTATTTCATAATAAAGAACTGCACCAAGGTTGGCTGATAATTATGAGTAGGAGTGTGCAGCACGTTTAATTCAGTCTGGGAATTGGGGGAATTTGGCAACTTTGCATTGCTGTTCCGAACAAATTCCACCAATAGCCGTATGGAAGAATGTTTTTCTCCTGAGGTTTCAGAAATGCAAGATGGCGAATGAGATTAAGCATCTCCTTGCATGATTTTCTAACATGGGCGGTCGCAGTCTGATGGCTTCTTCTTGAGTAGATTTGCTGCCGCTTGAGTAGATTTTCTACTCAAGTTGCAGCAAAAGCAAAATGAATGACTGAGCTTTTGCACACCGCATGATGCTGTTTGCATTGATTTTTCACTGCTGCTCGCGCTACTGGCACTAAATTGCAGCATGAGCAGCGCGACGCGCATATTTTCTGCACGTTGGAGGAACTCTGCTGAATCTATCTGAGTTTTTATAAAACTCCGAGGAGTGAGACTCCACAAGTTCAGCCCAGCCTTGGTTATTGGAGTAGTTAATGACATTCCAATAAAAATAGAAACTAGCAGTCACTGGGGAGTTATAGTGATAAAATGTTTTATTCCTAGGGAGATATCTTTTAGATGTATGTAAAAATGTTTCACTGTACTATCAAAAGAGGTCTTCACATAAGGTAGTACGATATAGATGAACGTGTGTTGCACTCTACTACAAATAAAGGTCCTCAAGGAAGAGTACAATGGATATATTAAGCTACCGTTACGCTATATTACAAATAGAAGTTCTCACAGAAAAGTTCCATTTATTTTCTATATTTATGTATAAAGTTTTATACATAGCAAACATGATCCGTGAGAGTATCACAGCGCTTTACAAAAGATCGGAAGGAAGAAACAGGAAGAGCAAACAACAACATAATCAAGAAAGGTACAGAATGCAGTGGCTCACTATCTGAGGAAAGATACCTCCACAGGACCAAGCGAGAGGAGATTAGACAAGATCCAATATTCGAATAATAATCATGGGTATAGACACTGAGTCCTATTGTGTGAACTTCAGCAGAAATGTGTTCATAAGTAGTACTTTAACTTTCTTTTATGATGCAGTTGAGGGGATCAGGCAGAATCCATGTAGAGATAGGAAGTTGCAGTTGCTCTATACTACCAATATAAGCCCTCACAGGCGAGTGAAATGGACATGGAAAGCTGAAGTGATGTGCTTGGCTTCAACCTAAACATCTGCATTTCTATTCTTACTGCTCTAGCAAGAATTGTGCTCAATTTGATAAACAATAAATGAAAATACCAAATCTGTTTGATAGTGATGAGTCCAACATTCCAACCGAAAATAAATGTGTTGCATGTTGTGAAAGTAGTTGGTGACACTCTACTATACACAGGGACTACCAGTCACTGGGAAGACATTTGAATATACATACTTGCTATTTTCTTTCCTTATTGTTTTTTTTAAGGATAAAGAAATATATTACATTTGATGCATAACTTTAAGTCACCATTGCAACTTAAAAAAATGTTTTATATGTTATGGAAATGGTTAATAATTTTCTCCTCTAATTATCTTAATGTGTTTAAATCCATTTTATGTGTTATTATTATTTGTCTAATTAACAATATTTTTAAATTTAGTATGTAATTTTAAGTGATTTTCTTTTATTTAATTGCTACTAATAATTTATAGCATCAAAGCAGGTTGCTAGGTTTGTAGGGCTATAGGATGGGAAGCTAATTAAGTAATAATGAATTAACAATTAATTTATTATTAGTAATTTAATTGATTATTCATTGTGTAAATTATGAAATAATTATATGTTGTACCTAGATTTTTGAAGCTTTGGCAGCTGGATTTGTAAGGGGATGGGGGAGTTAATTAAGTAACAATTCATTAACAATTAATTTTTAATTTAATATCAATTATTTAGTTGATTATTAATTATATTAATTGCGTAATAACTTTACATTTGAGTTATATTTTAGGGGTGGGCTGTTGGGTTTGTAGGGATATAGGGCAGGAAGTTAATAAAGTAATAATTAGTGATCAATTTTTTATGTGTCATCAAATATTTAATTGATATTTTTTATGTACATTATGTAATACTGATTCATTTTACTTATATTTTAGTTTTGGTTTGCTAAGTTTGTAGGAGTGTAGGGTGGGACGTTAATTAAGTGATAATGGCTCTTTTCCCGGATTTTATCTGATTGGAGTGGGGTGAGGGATTGGTCTCCAGCCTTGTACCACAGATCAGATTGGAGGCCTGGTCCTTAGTCCTAACTTTTACCCCTTCCTTTCATGCCTACCTAATGAGTTCTTATCTTCCGTTGCACAGGAAGCAGTGATGTGGAGGTGTTCACTTGAATTGAGTGTCTCCCACCTTCTCCATGCCTCAGCCCGGTTCCATCCACCCCTCCCATCTTTAAGCACATTGTGGCATCCTGTCATGTGCCTGCTTCATTGTCAGTAGGTGAGGAGATGCAACTCCTTTGGCCGTTATTCAAATAAATCATCTCCCAGTGTTTTGTAACTTATAAAAATATCTAGCTCAAGCAATATTTACTCATCACTCTACATCAGTACATGAAATGAGATGACATGTCCTTTGGCACACAAATCCATGCAAGTAATCTTCCTATCTTTGAATGTGTGATATAATTTTTATAATTTCTATTATAAAGGTAAAAGGGAAGAGGGGTCATTGGATCCTTGATGTGCGGACCACCACAGTTTACAAGGAAATTATGATCAGGATAGTTTCAAATTTTCCTTTCATGGAGTTTTGAAGCCTTCTGTTATTTTTCAGTGCTGGGTACCTTTCTCTATGTTACCACTTTCCCCTAGCTTACTCTTCCTGATACCTCTCTCCTTCCAAGCACTGTCTGCTGCTGGGCCTTGACTATTACAAGGCCTGCTCTGGCTGCCGTCCCTTGGTCTTGTCTACTGACTCTAGGTTTGGACTTGCGCCAAACTTGCTCTTCCTGGATCCCTGCCCTACATTGCCGTGCAGAGGAAATGGACTGGTGTGGACAACATGTTCCAGACAAGCTCACTCCTCTGAACAGTCTTACTTGACGAAATGAAAACAAATGCTCTTGTCTATTATTTCCTCAAGGAGATGAGCTTCATTATTCATCAGGTATCACAGGGGCACCTCTCAGATCACTTGGTTTTCAGGACTTGTACCGACCTAATGGCACATTTTGGGAGTCCAAGGTCACGCAGTCCACTCGGGGGGCATATGGGCCACCAACAGACACTTATCCCGGCATCAGTCTGCCTACTACTCAGGCACATTGCTCCAATTCCAGTGGTAGCCAAGAAGGTGAAAAATTACAACAATTTCACTGCTTGGCCCAGCAGCACCACAATTCCTTCAGCGAAGCTGATTAGGGAGTCCCTGTTGGGCAGATCCTACACCAGGGTCAATTATGGCACTCCCTTCCATGTTCAGCTCCTCCTGAGGGCCCTTCCTTCCCTTGCTCACAGCCAGGATGTTGTGCCGCATAGGACAGTCCAATAATTCCTCCTTCAGATCGGACTCCATGTGATGTACCCTCAACTCTGGGGCGACACCAACCCTTGTCTGCCTTGTAGTCCCTGAGTGCTCTGTGGAGTACCCTCTCCTCGGGAGAAGAGACCACGACAATAAGAACCACTGAGTCTTGGGCTCCCATCTTTATACTTATAACCTGGATGTGTAGTCGAGGTCTGCTTCCTTGGAACCAGTTTGGTACGGTTCCCCTGTCATGTGTCCTGTCATGTGGTGGCGTGGTGAGCAAAATAACGATGGATTAAACCCAGATCTGTGACTGGGGGTGAATGTTTTGCCTATGTGCAACATTCCGTCCATCTTCTTGTGTGTTTTGCTGTTCGCCCTATGTGGGAAGGGTATGCCCAGACGTGGGTCCCGTGCTCACTATGCCACTGGAGTCAAGCTATCCTGGCTGAAGAGGGGTGAAACCCCAAAACCGGTCCTAGGATGCTTGATTCCGGTCCAGGGAAGACATGGCTTGGCAGTTCGGGCTGGACTGTTCCCATGAAGCACAGGGTCAAGACTGATTTGCATATGGCCATGTCTGAACTGGGGTGGCGTGGTAAGCAAAATAACGATGGATTAAACCCAGATCTGTGACTGGGGGTGAATGCTTTGCCTATGAGCAACATTCCATCCATCACCTTGTGTGTTTTGCTGTTCGCCCTATGTGGGAAGGGTATGCCCAGACGTGGGTCCCGTGCTCACTACGCCACTGGAGTCAAGCTTTCCTGGCTGAAGAGGGGTGAAACCCTGAAACCGGTCCTAGGATGCTTGATTCTGGTCCAGGGAAGACATGGCTTGGCAGTTCGGGCTGGACTGTTCCCATGAGGCACAGGGTCAGGACTGATTTGCATATGGCCATGTCTGATCTGGGGTGGCGTGGTGAGCAAAATAACGATGGATTAAACCCAGATCTGTGACTGGGGGTGAATGCTTTGCCAATGTGCAACATTCCGTCAATCATCTTGTGTGTTTTGCTGTTCGCCCTATGTGGGAAGGGTATGCCCAGACGTGGGTCCCGTGCTCACTACGCCACTGGAGTCAAGCTATCCAGGCTGAAGAGGGGTAAAACCCCGAAACCGGTCCTAGGATGCTTGATTCCGGTCCAGGGAAGACATGGCTTGGTAGTTTGGGCTGAACTGTTCCCATGAGGCACAGGGTCAAGACTGGTTTGCAAATGGCCATGCCTGAACTGGCGTGGCGTGGTGAGCAAAATAATGATGGATTAAACCCAGATCTGTGACTGGGTGTGAATGTTTTGCCTATGTGCAACATTCCATCCATCATCTTGTGTGTTTGGCTGTTCGCCCTATGTGGCAAGGGTATGCCCAGACGTGGGTCCCGTGCTCACTATGCCACTAGAGTCAAGCTATCCTGGCTGAAGAGGGGTGAAACCCCGAAACCGGTCCTAGGATGCTTGATTCCGGTCCAGGGAAGACATGGCTTGGCAGTTCGGGCTGGACTGTTCCCATGAGGCACAGGGTCAAGACTGAATTGCATATGGCCATGTCTGAACTGGGGTGGCGTGGTGAGCAAAATAACGATGGATTAAACCCAGGTCTGTGACTGGGGGTGAATGTTTTGCGTATGTGCAACATTCTGTCCATCATCTTGTGTGTTATGTCTCCTGGCCAGGCCACCTCTCAGACTAGGCCTTAGTCTGCAATGCTGCGCTCCCCAGCAGGACAGTCTCCAGGTGGGGTGCCCACCACAAAAGTACAAAAGGTTTGAGCAGGATGTGCCCAGCTACTTATGACCCCTCCTCACGGAGATCGGGAAGAAAATCACAAATCTGAGTCATTCCCCTGACAACAGATACTGCAGACCTCACCTTTCTCCTGCTGCCATGTACAGAAGAGCAGCTTAAGTCAAAGTCATTTACAGCTCAATGTATCAGGAAGAGCCCTAGCACTTCCAAAGAAAGGCTTTCTCCTCTTTATTCACTATAACCTCTGGTGTTCTCCCTCCCATCAAAGAGATGCCAACAATACACATATGCTGTCTAGGAAAAGCAACCTTGCCTCTCATCTTGTAATCTGGTTGATGCTCCACGCTTCCAAAATAGAACTTGCAGGCCTTTGTCACTTATGGATGGTACACTATCAAAACCTAGCACACACACATATGTGCAACACACAGAATGTAGGTGATTATGATTCCGGGTTCATCGTGATCAACACAGCTTTCCATGAATGGGCCTGTAAGCAAGCAATCATGTCTCACAGGTAAATGGGTCTGTCACTATAATTCACCAAACCATTGTTTTCTGCCACCACCACATTCTATGCATGAAACTCACGGCAGGAATGGTAGCCCTCAGTCACAACGAGAGTGCCTTTGGTGCACTCTTCTCAGTTCAGGACAAAGCCTAGCACTGTGAAAGACCGGGCCTAGTCTGCCAGCGCACCCAGGATTAGTGTATGGCATAACCAAAAATCAAAAACCAGGATCACAAATATTTGTAATTCTGGCACGCAGGGGAAGAAGCTTGACCATACATTAGGCCAGGGACATTCCAATTCCAATACCTTCTTACATTTTTCTTTTTCCATTTCTCAGAGACTAAGGGGCTAATTATGAGTTTAGCAGTCCATCAGACCTCCAAACTCGTGGTAGCATGACGGGAACCGCTGCACTGGCGGTCCGACTGCCACATTACGAGTGCAGCGGCAATATGCTGGTGGTGCCAGTGCGGCACCGCCACGCATATTATGAGTTTCCTCACAGCCACAGTTTTCATGGCGGTGAGCCAGCCATGAAAACTGAGGTGGTGAAGAAACTAAGAGGCCCCTACAGGGCCTCCTGTTGTCTTGGGGCCAAGGAATGCATGCAGGGGGGCACATGAGGTGCCCCATTGTCTGCATGCACTCCCAGCTCCTGCACGGCATGGAGTTCATTGCCAGTGCCATGCAGGAATGTGCTTTGGCTGTCCCATTGTGGTGCCTTTCTAACAGGCTCCGCCGTGGGAGCGCCAAAGCACCACCCGCCAGACCACAAATTAACTTGTAATCTGGCGGGTGGTGTGAGGACGAGTTTGGTGGTATGGGAATGGGGCGGTGGCGTGGTGGCCCGCTCACACTCTCCCAAACTCATAATCAGGCCCTAAGTCCATTTAATGTCCTCTATTATGCTTGTGGAGAATAATGTGCTAGGTAAAGTCCAGAAGGATCCAACTATTGATAACCTCTTTGGCGTTGTTAACAATAGGACCATCAACATCATGTTTAAAATCAAAGGGGTATTGCAAGCTCTAAAATAGCTATGCGTTGTTGCTGCTTGCAGTCAGTGAGTTGTTCTTTGTACCCCTGTGATCTAGGTACTGTTCCTTTAAACGAAGGTTTCTCTCTAGCTGTTGCAAATTTTAGTAGTCAGTTGTTGGTGCCTACTGTAAATCACTGTTCATTGCTGCATTGCTTGAGGTTTTAATAAAATTTAAAAAGAAGAAAAATGAGGTGTAAAGTTGTGTGATGTCATTTTCGGTGATATTATGGGAGGATAGTTTGCATGTGATGATACGTATGCTGCCTCTGTTACTTGGATGAATTGACGACTCCTCTCTTAGAGACTCCATCTGCTGACAGTCAGGCAATGTCTGTGAATTTCAAGAGCATCGTGTTATATATCAAGACTCATAACTCTCTGTGGCCTTCACCTGTCACTCTGCTATTCCTTGTGATAAAAACAAGCATAATACTGGAAATGGGTCAGGCTTTAAATGAAACCAATAGTGCATCACGTGGGGTGAAGCCTAAACGGTGTGATAAGCAGTTATCACGGAAAGTGAGGAGAACCATAGCAAAATTATATTATGTTTCCAATTACTAAAGATTCAACAGTGCCTTCTACTAAACCTAAGGGCAACAAACAGGAGCTCACATTGCCGTATGAAGGCATCTAAACATGCAAGTGAAACTCCTCCAATGGACTGGCCATGCTGCCTGGGACTTTGTAAGGCACGTTTTGAACCCCAAGTAGGCCACACAGGGATGCACCTCATAAACTACCTTAAATAAATCAGATGAAACTAACAGACCTAAATTGTCATAAGAAATCTGTGGTGATGAGGTCCACAGATTTATTGAGTTACGTTACAGGTAGTTGAGTTGTAGAGATACAGCCCCACCAGGAGCAGTCTGTCTGTTGCTGAGCCCATACTCCAACTGACACACTCAAGCATCCAGGCACCCAAACAGTCCATTCAAGACTCTCACGCCAACATTCCATGCATCCCAGTCACACTGGCTGAGCAGCTAGGGAGTAAGTAACCAGATAAATACAATGTAGGTTACAACAGTATTCTAACAGGCAGGCTTTAAAAGCAGTAAGTAATATACAGGGTATCTCATCAGCTGCTGAAAATTAATCGGTTGTGAGCAAAACACTGGGCAATTACAACAAGTGATTCACATTATTACTAGGTGATTATGTTTCACCAATAGAATGGCTAAAGTATGTGGCTGATTGTGCTGATGAAGGTGGCTACTAGTGCACTGAAGACCCGAAACGTTGATGAACATCCGGCAAAAAAGTTTTGAAGTTACATTGTCTTCCCTGTCTAATTTATCAAATTAGGGTACTGCTGGTTTGTAATCCAGAAACAACCGCACAGATGTTCACATTGCACTATGATTTTCATGCATTTTTATTTAATATTCATTAAGTGCTTTGATTATTCTTATTGTTAATCTTTGACATCTAATTGGAAAATGATGACAAAATAAAATTGCATATTTTTTCATTTTTCTGTAGGTACCCACGTGCAGTACATACGTGCACCCTTGTAGAAATTTTAGGAAACATAATATAATTTTTTTCATGGTGAGGAAACACTTTTTAATGTCCAGTTATTATTCCAATAAGTAATCTCATGTATTGGTTGATATTACACTCAACACACCCTTGAGTACTATCAACGGCCAGATCACATCTATCACATCAGTAAATGAGCAATTCTGATTCTCTGGTGATCTGTAAATTGCTTACATGCATTTGCTTCGATCAAACAGCGCACCATGAAACTTTCAATAAGCGCAATGTGTTTCGGTGATTAGCCAGTGAAAATGTAATGTAATGCTTCGCTGTTAGTGTAAATGTCAGTGCAAAATTACGCAGTCACCACTACAAATTTGCTCACCCACCTGTACGGTTAATGCAATCTGGCCATTAATGGTTCAACGCACTAAATCCTGCCCTGAAATTCTGCTTCTTTTCAAACAGTTAAAAGCCACATCCATGCAGCATCATACAGAAGACAATCATTGTCACGAAACCACACAGAAGACAATCATTGTCATTAAACCACACAGAAGACAATCATTGTCACTAAACCACACATTAGCCAAGGGAAGGCATGCATTTGCCTTTCCAGTGCCCCTGCTTAAAAGCACCTAGAATTGAAGCAGGCACTGCAGGGACCTTACGATTATAGGTCCTGATAAATACGCTGATGATAATCTTGAAGTGATGGGGATCCCCATTGAGTTCAACGGGGCTTCATGCTCACAATACTGATCACACAAGCCAATGACAAGAGACCTGTTGGTGAACGTGCGCTCTCAAATTTTCAATAACATAACATAACAATTTAGGAAGGACCTAAAGACCTGGCTCTTCGACTGAACCGCAGACGCAGCCCCTCCCTCCCAGCGCCTTGAGACCCTCACGGGTGAGTAGTCGCACTTTACATGTCCTTGATTGATTGAATGACACATCATTTGATGGGTAGCATGAAACAAGTGATTGCACACTTCTGCTGCACCAGAAACTGCAAACACAAACAAATGTGTGAACCAACCCCACTAGACACCGTCTTGGTGGTGCGCGCAGCTACAGGCTCTTGCAGCCTATTATATAAGGCATATTCCCAAAGGCATCACTCCATGGGCAGAAAACTGCAGTAATTATAGATGTAGCTAATGCTCCAATTATTGCGCCATTTGTATCGGGCCCCCAGAGTCCTCTTTCCACAAAAAAGAACAGTGAATGCAGAAGTGCAATAAATAATGCATGCTTGCAAATTGCAAGTTGCCTGCAGCCTATGGGAGCAGAAAAATGTTTGTTTTTATGTAGGAAATGCTGCCCCTGGCGGGATCCTCGTGAACTACGAGTGATATTCCTGCCACAGCCTTGATCCTTTATGATATTACTACAATCATACGTTTACGGTGAGTGTAGAGATGGATAGCAGGGCCCAATGATGTGATGTGTTTTTCCTATAGCACAAGGTAAGACTGATAAAGGTTTCCAAAGAGGTGCAGCCTCCAGATACCAGGAGCGAATGACTAAGCGACATTTCTCTTGTACTGTTAGTCTACAATGTTTTTTTTTTTTTGCAGTTTTATATAATGCAAACTCGACCCAAAGGTATTGGAGCACTTCACATGAGCACCGGTTATGCTACACAAGGACATATTCATTTTTTGTAGGCACACGGAGATTAAGTGATTTGGCCAAAATCACAGGATGTTCAGTGTCCCTGCTGAGACTCGAACTAGGTTATCCAGCTCCAAAGTCGGCAGCCCTTGCCATTATGCCACATCCAATGCTTTGATAGTCCCAATATATGCCTTGGTGTAAAGAAACTCTCTTCTTTACAACAAAAACAGCCACACACATAACGCCAAAAACAAGAAAAAGCACTTGACAGAAACAAAGACCAGGTTCGAAAGACAATGGAAGGTGGAGGAACAAATATCCAAAATAATTTCACTGGAGTACATTTAATTAAAAAGAAACAAAGAGCAGTCAATCAAAATTGAAAGAAAAACCTACATCCAGAATAAATGGAAATCAGAAGAAACTGCAACACAATGTATTAGCTGCTGCACTTCCCTAGTTGATCCTCTCCTGATCCTTTTTAAGTTGGTTGTCCCAAAGCCTTCAACCCACCACGCTTTCCACTCACTTCACTGTCCGCCTTCATGAGTGCCAGCAAATGACTCTAAGATACTTTGGGCAACTCCAGACTAGGCCTGGGCGAAGCACTACGCTACGCTCGCGTAGTTTGCGAAGTTCGCGCTACTTCGCACTACGCGAACTGCACGTAGCACAGTGCGAACACGCGTAGCGTAGTGTTGCGTAGTGCTGCGGTCATTTTTTGCTTGCTCGCGGTCCTCAACGTCAAGTTGGCGACCGCGAGCAAGCAAAATGACATCCCGGCGAGACTTTTTCCTTGTTCGCGATCGCGAGCATGGAAAATAAACCTCCCGGCGAGATTCCCAACGCGAGGAGGTCGGGTTTCTCATTGCGAGGGGTCGCGTATGCTCGCGACCGCTCGCGATGAGAAACTACCAGTTCGCGTTGAGAAAGCTGCCGCTCGAGTAAAAATCTACTCGAGCAGCAGAAAACTACAGCTCGCACTGTGCAAGATGCCATTTTCAATGATTGCACAGTGCCGGTTGCTTGTCCGCACTGTGCAATCATTGAAAACAACATCTTGCACAGTGCGAACATGTTACTACGCAGTTCGCGAAGTGCTACGCGTAGCTCGTGTAGTGCGAACTTCACTTTGCGTAACTACGCCCACCCTTACTCCAGACACATGAATCTTGGACATCTACTTAATGTACAATTGCGTGAATTATACAATTTACGTGAGTGTAACAGGAAATTTCTCAAAGGCAAATTGTGTATCCCGTTTACCAGTTTTTACTATCTTTGGCATACTACTTACACCTTGTTCGCACATACACCATCATTCTTCATTTACAGGACAACTATCCATCAGACACATGTTTTGTTAGTGATTCCTATAAATATACATACAGTGGCCTCAAGGTGTTTTACACTCTCGCCACATGCGATAGGCTGTTTGGTGTATTGTTCGGCATTTTTTTTATGGATTCTATTGCAATTCACGAGGAACTACCATCATTAATACCTCTAACATTACTACCATCACCCTCATTATCACTAACACCATTACTACCACCATCACTACCACTACCATTACCACAACCCTTACCATGACTACCAAAACCACCATCATTACAAGCACCATCACCATCACCTTCATTAATACCACAACCATTAAGATTACCACATAAGCATTAACATTACAACTGACCTGGCATCCTTGGTGTGTTGTTCCCTACCTTTTTGCCTTCAGGCCGCCTGTTTTTGCTTACTTCATTTTTGCTGGTCTTAGAACTCTGTGTACTTTAGGGCTTGTGCTCCTTCCCTAAAAGCATGTTGACGTTGGCTTGTACCCAATTGGCATATTTAATTTACTTGTAAGTCCCTAGTAAAGTGCACTATCTGTGCCCAGGGTCTGTACATTAAATGCTACTGGTGGGCCTGCAGCACTGATTGTGCCACCCACTCAGTAGGCCTCTAACCATGACTCAGCCCTGCCATCGCACAGCCTGTGTGTGAAGTTTCAAATTGCCATTTCGACTTGGCAAAGTAACCTTTTTTCCAGGCCCAATTCTTCCTTCCTAATATATATTAGTCGCCCCTGGGGTAGGCCCTGGACAGCACTGGCAGAATGGGAGGGAGAAGCAAGACCCAGCCCTACTTACACTTGAATAGGCTGTGCCTTGTCTCCCTACAAAGGGCCAACTACCCCCTGTAGTTAGACTGGAGCCAGGAGCAGGAAACATTCTAGAAGCTTCTTCTCACTTCAAAGGCACAACTGTGTATAAATACTGCACCTCAGACACCACTATTTCAGTACACTTCTTGCCCTATGGACACTCTGCCAGGAAGAAGGACTGCTGTGCTGCCACAAGGACTGCCACTCTGCTAGACTTCTGCTGTGAAGGAACTGCTGCTGTGCTGTGCTGGCCTGCTGTCTGCTGCCCTCTTGCCTGGGTGAGAAGAGCTGGGCCTGCATCTCTTGAACCCAGAACCCAGAGTGACTGCAAGGGCTAGTTGGCTGGCCTCTTGAAGCCTCATGGACATAACAGGCTTTTAACAACCTTGCATTTGCAGCTGGATTCTGCCATCTGTGAGTCTACCCTGCCAAGTGGTGCAACCGCAGTCCTGGACCCTTGAAGTGGATTTAAAGTGCTCTGCCAGCTAATGTTAATGCAGCGGAACCAATGCATTTCCTCGGCTGCACGGCAAAACCCAGAGCAGAGCGAATGCATCTCAACTGCTCCGTGTTCTGGACATGTTGCGAAGACTAGCCTTGGATCTGCATACTGCATTGCTTTTGGAAGCGCCACTGTGCAATGCAACCAGGCACTCGCATCCCTCGCCGATGGCAGCCTTGGCGACAGAGCCAGACTTTGTATCGCAGCTCTTCGGAACTAACGATTCGCCCTGGCTATGCTCTGCATCCTTGATACCGGACTTTGCAATGCAAGGCCCATTGACAGGATCCTCTAACACAAAGCAGGCCTTCGCATCGCAGCCTCGCTGCATCACGAAACCAACACATTGCTTAGGCTGCTCGATGCATCTTCGACCCAGATACGCTTTCCATGAACTACAGACTCATCTTCCTCCTACCATACCCGGCAAAGATCTTAGAGAAATTAATCAACCGATGCCTCAGCAACAACCAGTTCCTTAAGGCCACGCAGTCCGGATTCAGGCCAAACCACAGTACAGAAACAGAAAATATTGCTGCCATAGGCCACAGACAACAAACAAATTTACCACCTGCATGACTGAAGTCACTAACTAGATGAAAGTCAATTGTCTTAGCTCAACACAGGTGATGCAGACGTAGTGATCTTCGGCAAGAACACCTCACCCTGGGACTCCAACTGGTGGCTGGCCGAACTCGGACCCACACATAGCACACACCCCATAAACCTTAGAATAATCATTAACAACAAACTCAACATGACCGCACAAGTCAACACCATCGCTGCAGCCTGCTTCCACACCTTGAAGAAGCTGAGGAAGATCTTCAAATGGCTCTCAAGCAACACTAGAAAAACTATAATCCCCACCCTAGTCACCAGTAAGTTGGAATACAGGAACACCCTCTACATCAGGATCACAAAGCAACTCACTAGAAGGCTACAAGCCATCCAGAGCTCACCAGCTAGACTCATACCCAACCTCTCACACAGAACTCACACCAAAACAAACCTCAATGAGCTCCACTAGCACCTGACACACAAACACATTCACTACAAATGCCACATGCATCCATTCAAGGCACCACACAACTTCGAGCCCACCTACCTGAGCAGTCGCATATCCTTCCACCAACCACCCAGTCACCTCTGCTCTGCAGGACTCCTACTTGCACACCGGTGCATACACAGAACCAGAAAGGAGGACAGACTTTCTCTTACATCACTCCTAAAATGTGGAACTCCCTCCCACAATACATTAGAGTCTCCACCTCTCTTCCTGAATTGTGCAAGCAGCTGATGACCTGGCTTTTCAATGAACCATTTTTATCATTCTCAGGTGTCTGGCAGTGGCTCTCTGCATTTCAGAATGCATTCATTCTAGCTGCACTTCAGAGAATAGCTCACCTGGACACTTGAGCATAGGTTTGCTTCATTTAGGATTTAAAGCATATTTTGCCCTGCCAAGAATACATTTTAAATGAGAGGCCTACAGCTTCAGGCAGCACCATGCTGGGTCGGAAATATTTCATAATCTTCTCCTAGGGCGTGCAGCATTTCACTTATTTCAATATAGGACATATCAAATCTATGGCCTCATTTAGTGTTTAGAGACAGGATACTCTGTTACAAAGGCGGCGGATATACCTTTTCACCACAAGTACATTGTAGCCTATGGCGCTTTTAATACGATGCACCGGAGATCTGCCTGATTTGTAAAGGTGTGTCCCGTCTGCCAAACTCGAGGGGGCCCTCAGTTACAGCAGCGGTTTCTGGCATAGGGCATCAGGCCCCGCCCACCCAGATGTTTAGGTTACGTGGATAGTAATTGCTAACAGCAATTGCCGTCCACTTAACACTTAATGAAATATTTAAAAGCTGCGCCGCCCTCAGTGTCCGGCTGCCTCTTGTGACACATCCCGCCTGGCAGGAGAGTCAGGCAGCCAGGCACATTCCAGACAGACGCGCTAGTGCCAATGTGCCAAATTGAGTTTCCTTTTTTTTTTTTTAAATATAATCACTGCAGTCTGTGAGCTGACCTACCTCCAGCCCTGGCCTACAGTACTTGGGGGTCTCAAAAGACCACCCACTTATGACGCGAAGCATCGTTGTATTTTCCAGGTGTGTAGGGAACAAGCCCTCTATTTACAGGGCTGTGTGTCAGTCACTACACAGGGCAGCAACACCCTTTTCCATCTCTTCCCAGATTTACACGTTTGAAATGGGTGGGGCTACAACATACTGCCTGCGAGGTGCAAAGTCACTGTTGCTGCCCGTTACGTAGCTTCAACCGTTAGCACCTAAAAAGTAATTGGTTGGTCACCACGAAATGGAAGCCGGGGAGCATTTTAAAATAAGTGTTTTACATGTACAAGAAGGGCACAGTCCAGTTCAAAATAATGGGTGTGCCCATCAGTCATTGAGCGTTAATGCTACGGTGTGGTACCAAAGGAAGCCCGGGTGGCAGGGGTTAATTTCCTGTTAATGTCCACCTGGGAGGAGCCGCATTGTTTCACGGCGCATCAGCGGCCAACTCGGGTGCAGCACGAGAGAAGAGCGGGAGCCCAGAAAGGCACTGTGCTTGCCGGAAGTGAATGCAGGGTCACCAGAGGGCAATGCCAAGTCCGCACGGAGATTCAACAGTTTAAGGCACAGAAATAAAAGAGCAGCAGACCCACATTATGATAAGAGGCACAGATATGGGAAGTTATTCAATTAGTAAACAATTAATGTGATGTCGAAGTTAACTTGCAGGTGAGGCCGCGCAATAACGACACTCGGGTCAAGGGGAGGCGCACAGCAGCGGCTGATGTCGTTCATTCTATGACAACTTCATGTTTCCTTTCCCTGCTATTCTGAAGAGTGTACATGCGACATGCCATGTTACCACATAGATTGTTCTTATACTTATGGCCTATAAAGCATTGGGAATTTGTTATAACATAAATGTGGTGCAAACAAGAACGTGATCATTTGTTGGAAAGTGGAGTGCAATTATACGTTTTTCTGTTGAAACACTTGCCTGCTTACATACCGTCTCATAATAGGGAGTGCAAGAGTCTGTCTTTGATCAGAATGGGAGAGATAGAAAACAGGGTCAGCAAGATTTCCTGGGCTTAAACACATAAAATACATTTCTGTGATATCTATAGTGTGCCAACCAACCGATATTCTATTGCCTCTCTGAGCTTTGTGTTATTGCATCCAGATATATAACACAACAGCTGACATACACCACAAAATCAGCCAGCACTATCAATCAATCAATCATAATATTTATAAAGTGCACTACATACCCGAGAGGGTCTCAAGGCACCGGGGAAGGGGTGGTGCTACTACTGCTCGAAGAGCCAGGTCTTGGGAAGTCTTCTGAAGGTGAGCAGGTCCTGGGTCTGCCGCAGGTGGGTAGGGAGAGTGTTCCAGGTCTTGGCGGCGAGGAAGGAGAAGGATCTTCCGCCGGCGGTCGTTCGTTGGATGCGGGGGACAGCGGCGAGGGCGAGGCTGGCGGAGCGGAGTTGGCGGGTTGGGGTGTAGAAGTTGAGTCGGTCATTGAAGTAGGCTGGGCCGGTGTTGTGAAGGGCTTTGTGTGCGTGGGTGAGCAGCTTGAAGGTGACCCTCTTTTCGACGGGGAGCCAGTGAAGGTCTCACAGGTGGGGGGTGATGTGGCTGCGGCGAGTGACGTTGAGGATCAGTCGGGCAGAGGCGTTTTGAATGCTTTGCACTCGTCGCAGGTGTTCGGCCAGGATCCCTGCGTAGAGTGCATTGCCGTAGTCCAGCCTCCTGCTGACGAAGGCCTGGGTCACCGCTCTTCTAGTTTCGGTGGGGATCCACTTGTAGATCCTGTGGAGCATGCGAAGGGAGTGGAAGCAGGAGGAGGAGACGGCGTTGACTTGTTTTGACATTGAGAGGGAGGAGTTGAGGATGATACCCAGGTTGCGTGCGTGGTCGGTGTGTGTCGGTGGTGTTCCTAGCGTGGTCGGCCACCAGGAGTCGTTCCAGGCTGAGGGGGTGGATCCGAGGATGAGGACCTCCGACTTGTCCGAGTTCAGCTTCAGTCGGCTGGTCCTCATCCATTCTGCGGCGGCCTTCATTCCCTTGTGGAGGTTGGTTTTGGCGGTGTGTGGGTCCATGGTGAGGGAGAGAATCAGCTGCGTGTCGTCGGCATAGGAGATGATGTTGAGATCGTGCTGGTGGGCAACGTGGGCGAGGGGGGCCATGTAGATGTTGAACAGCGTTGGGCTGAGGGAAGATTCCTGGGGTACGCCGCAGATGGTGTCGGTGGCTTCGGAGCGGAAGGGGGGGAGACGGACGCTCTGGGTTCTGCCGGAGAGGAAAGATGTGGTCCAGTCCAGGACCTTCCCTTGGATTCCGGCTTCTTGGAGTCGTGTCTTTAGTGTGCGGTGACAGACTGTGTCGAAGGCGGCTGATAGGTCCAGGAGGATGAGGGCCGATGTTTCGCCGTTGTCCAGTTGGGCCCTTATGTCGTCTGTGGCGGCGATGAGGGCTGTCTCTGTGCTGTGGTTTCTTCTGAATCCGGACTGGGATGGATCCAGGATGTTGTTGACTTCGAGGTGTCGGGTCAGTTGCATGTTGACGATTTTCTCGATGACCTTTGCCGGGAACGGGAGCAGGGAGATGGGTCGGAAGTTCTTGAGGTCCTTAGGGTCCGCCTTGGGCTTCTTGAGGAGGGCGTTGATTTCGGCGTGCTTCCAGCTTTCCGGAAAGGTGGCTGTCTCGAAGGAGATATTGATCACCTTCCGAAGTAGGGGTGCGATGGTTGCGTCGGCTTTGTTGAATATGTGGTGAGGGCAGGGGTCTGTCGGTGATCCTGAATGGAAAGAGTTCATGGTCTTGTGGGTTTCGTCGTCGTTGACGTTGGTCCAGGAGGTCAAGCTGTTGATGCGGATGGGATTTGCGGGTGCGGCGGGGTCTGGTGTTGTCGTTGTGTTGAAGCTGTCGTGGATGTTGGTGATTTTGCGGTGGAAGAAAGTGGCCAGCGCGTCGCAGAGTTCCTGTGAGGGCGGGATGTCGTTGGCGTTAGCGCTGGGGTTGGAGGGTTCTTTCACGATGCTGAAGAGCTCTTTACTATCGTGTGTGTTGTTGTCCAGGCGGGTTTTGAAGGCAGATCTCTTGGCACACCTAATGAGGTGGTGGTGTCTGTGGGCGGCGTCTTTGTGGGCTGCGTGGCTGGCCGGTGTTTTTTCGTGGGACCACCTCTTCTGTAGTCTCCTGCAGGTGCGTTTGGAGGTCTGGAGTTCTTCGATGAACCAGGTGGCTTTGTTGCTGGTGCGGCTGTTGGAGGGTTTCTTGAGCGGGGCGAGGGTGTTGGCGCAGTCGTCGATCCACTGTCTGAGGTTGCGGGCATCGTCGTCTGTATCAGTGGGTTCGGTGGGTGGGTTCAGGGTGAGGGTGGCGGCCAGCTGGTCCTCGGTGACTTCGCTCCAGCAGCGCCGGGGCAGCTGTTGGAGCATGGTGGTGCGTTGTGGTTTTGTTGTAGGGGAAGTTGATGCAGCGGTGATCGGTCCAGTGGAGTTCGGTGGTGTGGATGAAGGAGACGTGGTTGCTTGTGTAGAAGATGGGGTCAAGTGTGTGGCCGGCGACGTGGGTGGGATCAGTGATGAGCTGTCTGAAGCCGAGGTTGGCGAGGTTGGCGATCAGGGTGGTGGCGTTGACGTCATTGTTGTTCTCGAGGTGGAAGTTCAGATCTCCGAGGAGAATGTAGTCCGTGGAGGCGAGAGCCTGGTTGCTGACGAGGTCGGCGATGTCATTACTGAACCGTGGCCAGGGTCTGGGGAGTCTGTAGACGAGGGTTCCTCTAAGGGTGGTGTTGGGGTCGGTGTGGATCCGGAAGTGCAGGTGTTAGACGGTGCTGAGGGTGTCGTCTGAGTGTGTGGAGACCTTGAGGGTGGATTTGTGGACGATGGCTATTCCTCCTCCAGTTTCATTGGTGCGGTCTCTGCGGGCGATCTTGTAGCCGTCCGGGATGGCAATAGCTATGTCTGGAGCCGAGGCATCGTTCCACCAGGTCTCCATCAGGAAGGCGATGTCTGGGGCAGTGGTGTCGAGCAGGTCCCACAGCTCGACGGCGTGTTTGCGTGCGGAGCGGGTGTTGAGGAGTATGCAGCGGAGGTGGTTGGGTCTTGTCCTTGGTGGTTTGGCGGCTGTGTCGCAGGTGAAGCTGCAGGTGCGGCAGGAGAAGGGTCCGTGGGTGCGTTTCAGGGCGGCCTGATAGCAGCTGTGGTCTCCGCCGGTGTTGAGTGCGTGGAGGGTGCTGGCATCGTATCGAGGTCTGGCGATGTGGAGAGTGCGGGGCCAGGGGTTCTGGCGCTGGGCGCGGTCCAGGCACGGACGGGCGCAGACAGGCTCACCTCTGGCGCGCCAGCGGCGCGGCTGCACAGCAGCCGCCATAAGTAGGGAGGTGGGAGGGAGGAGCGGCTGGGAGGAGGGTTGGAGCAGCGAATGGGAGCGGGGGCGGGGCCGCAGGGGAGGCAGTGGCGGGAAAAGGCGAGGGAACAGAAGGCAAGGGGGCGGGGCCGCAGGGGAGGCAGCAGCGGGAGAAGGGACGGCGAAAAGCGGGTCAGAGGAGAAGGGCAGTGAATGGAAAAAAACAATACAGTAGCAAGGCAGACAATAAATACAAGTGCAGTTATACCAAATACAAGTACAGTTATACCATACAGTCAGAGCAGATACCAAAAGTGAAGACAGCAGCCCAGGGGGGCCTTGAACACACGAACACTTAGCAGCAGCAGGCACAGGAAGCCGGCGCAGTCAGGTGGAGCTGCGCGGCGTGGGGAGCGACCTGCCAGACCAGGGTCCAGGGTCGCTCTTACTGCCGCGCAGCGGCCGCCATAAGTAGGGAGGTGGGAGGGAGGAGCGGCTGGGAGGAGGGATGGAGCAGCGAATGGGAGCGGGGGCAGGGCCGCAGGGGAGGCAGCAGCGGGAAAAGGCGAGGGAACAGAAGGCAAGGGGGCGGGGCCAAAGGGGAGGCAGCGGCGGGAGAAGGGACGGCGAAAAGCGGGTAAGAGGAGAAGGGCAGTGAATGGAAAAAAACAATACAGTAGCAAGGCAGACAATAAATACAAGTACAGTTATACCAAATACAAGTACAGTTATACCACACTGCCAGAGCAGATACCAGAAGTGAAGACAGCAGCCCAGGGGGGCCTCGAACACATGAACACTCAGCAGCAGCAGGCACAGGAAGCCGGCGCAGTCAGGTGGAGCTGCTCGGCGTGGGGAGCGACCTGCCAGACCAGACTATTGGCTTTGTCAGTGGTTTATAACTATGTAAGATTAATAAGTAACAACTAATTTGTTGTGGATAATACTGAAAATGTTTTGTGAAATTATCAGACTGTGCATCATTTTAACCTGTGTTATCATGTGGCAAAGTCACACACTGAGAATACACCACCCAGGCGCAACAAGTAGACATCTTCAAGACCCTAGAATTCCCATAGGCCATCACTGACGCAGCTCCCACACGCATGTGTCACTCTGCCACATGAAACACATTTTCCAAATTAGCAGTTTTTGTCTTAAGTGATTTCAATTTTAAAGGCTTGTTTCAGTGGGCCATGCTGCAAAATAATAAAGTAAATCCGCACTTATCTTCTGCAAAGTTAGACAAAAATTGCTTTCCTTCCTTGTATCCCAACACCATTGCACACCACACACTGCCAAAAACACAGCTATAAATGAACTTTCTTTGACTAGAAGGTCCATTTGGACATCGATTATATGCATACAGTTTCAGCCTTCTAGACCATCATTTATCTGGAGCGATCTTCATCTTTTCAAATGCTAAGGCATAATAGAGTGTGAAAAACGCCTAAATCCACCGAAAATTCAAACACATGCACAGTCCACTTCATCTCACAAGCCAGAGAATCATTCCTCGCTCCAGATTTGTTCTTTGATTTTACCAACAGTATTCTGCATCCTTCATAAATCTCCACATTATTCTCAGCACTTCCAGGGTCTTACAACCCCACAGATTTCCACTCATCTGTGCTTCCTGCTACCTGCACATTCAGCTACTCTGGTGCTTTTTTTGCAAATGCTATGAATACTTCTTGCTGATACATCTTAATCACTGCACCACTCAATCCCTCACTTCTCTTTCTAGCCTCAGTCTCTTTCTATGCAAATGAAACTCAAGCTAGTGCCAAGATGCACACGTGCCATGCACCATCATGTCCACTGAATATGTGAAATTGATCTGAGTTAATCACTACTTTCTAATTTACTCTATTCTGCAACTTGTCAACCATGCTTACTACATTCTGTTTCACTTCCAATTCTTTCATTACCACCATTTAACACTCTCCCTTTGCCTTCACCAGAAATCTTTGTATTCAGCTGTGGTTTTCTTCACTTGGTCCAAGAAATGATCTATAGTTTTCAGATCAGGGAGTGTCTAAAAATTGACGTTTCCTGATTTCAAAAGCGTTTTGTTGATTTGAATTTTGCATACCATTAGCTTGTCTCTCATGAATTGATCATGAAAAGGATCTAAATTTCATATGAAACCTAAGTGTGCTAACATAGTCGGCCACCAGTTCATTTCACCTTGATTTCATGCATTGTATTTGTTTTGAATTAATGGCATTGCATTTGAACATTTCTAGTAACATATCAAGGTCATCCTGTGACGTCCTCACCTAATGCCAGACCCTTTTAACATAATTGATCAGACACCTTACAATCCAATGCACATCTCAAGACAAGGCTAAAATTGCAAATTTGCAGAGATTCAAGATTTATTCTTAAACTTGCCTGTGTAACCTTTCCTTCTTCCTAATCCTGCCTTCTTCAGTGAAATAATAATGGTTAGATATTCAAGTGAACCATTTATTCTTAAACTTCTCTGTGTAACCTTTCCTTCTTCCTAATCCTGCTTTCTTCAGTGAAATAATAATGGTTAGATATTCAAGTGAACCATTTAGGTTTCACTTCCAGGGGGCATGATATAAACAGAAGTTTCTAAAGTCATTTTTATTGACTTCTAATCCCGACATTTAGAAACTTCTCTTCATTCGTAACCCTCTACTGACATTAGTCTGCTTGACACCCTCAGTGGCAACCTAAAGAAATTGTATTTATTTGATTTTTTTTTTATACAGCGTGAACGTGACCCTTGCGGGTATCAGAGCTCTTTACAAGTAAATGAGGGAATGACATATGAATCTTTAAGCATAGTAAAAGCTCATACCGGATAGGAGAACAATAAGCTCAAGAGGCAGAATTCTGATGATCTATGCCAAGAATTTGTTCATCAACGGGAGTTTGACTTTTTTCTTAAAGGAGGTAGTGGAGGGAGTAAGTCTTATTTCAGGGGGCAGAGAGTTCCAGATTCTGGGGGCGATGCCAGAGAAAGCTCTGTTGTAGGTTTTGTTTCTTTTGAAACGCTGTGGCTTGAGCAGAAAGGTGCAGGCACTGCTAGAGGATCTAGAGCTTCCAGGCAGCTCAAGCTTGTTGGCGAGATAACTTGGGGTGTTGAAATGCAGAGCTTTGTGCGTCATACATGAAATTCTTTGTTGAATTCTTGTTTCATAAGGGAGCCAGTTGAGGGATTTCAGGTCAGGGGACATGTGATTGAACCTTTTTAACCCTACCGGGGCTGTTGTGGCTCTAGGCAGGCCTGAGAGAGTAGCGCTTCCATATTCCAGTCTGGGGATCATGAGTGCTTGCACGTCCGACTTGATTCCAGTCCGGGGATCATGAGTGTTCGTCCGCCTGACTTGTCATTTTGAGGGAGGAAAGGTTTCAGTTTTCGTAGTATGCTCATTTGTAGGTTTACTCCTTTTGTGGTGGTACTAATATGCTTCCACATATTAAGGTGTTTATCAAGGATTATTCCTAGTGATCTTGCTGACTCAATGATTTGTGGTGTGCAATTGAATGCTGTTAATTGCTTCATCTAATCTCTTGTAGAGTGTATCTGGTTGGGAGGGGAGATTAGGAGGAACTTGGTTTTTGAGTGTTAAATATGAGGTGGTTTCCTACTCCTCTTATGCTCGAGGGATTCTTATCCTGATTAAACAGGGCATCCCTTTCACGCCACTCAATACTTACATTGATGATGGAGGGCACTGTGCGATGGCTCAGGGCAAACTAGGTGATTCCCTGATCACACTCATAAACACTTACGGGCTTATCACAGACGAACCTACAATGTTTATGCATATGTGTGGGGTGCTCAGGGACTGGCCGGACAGAGGTATTCTGTGGGGTGGGGACCTAAATACGCACCTAGACCCATCCCTAGATAAATCCGGTTCACACGGTACTCGCACGCCAAAAGTAGCCCACTGCATCGGCGATGCTGGAATTTGGGCTGGTGGATATCTGGAGGTTACATAATGAAGCAGGAAGGGCAGGCACACATGCCACATCAGCACACGGCAGTTGATCGAGACTAGACTACTGGCTTGTCAGTGAGGGGGTAGCGAACTGGGTTACTGAGATAGGCACACTCCCATGCACTCTGTCAGACCATAACCCTGTACAAATGACTTTTAACATCCCCACTATATTACGCCGCCCATTCACGTGGCGATTTCGATCGGAGGCCTTGCTCAACCCCATATACGCCGACACTATTCGAAAAGCTCCAATTCAGTACTTCGAAATATGCACTGGCTCCGTTGATAGTGCTGCCACATTATGAGAGGCATTTAAGGTTACGATACGTGGGGTTTGCATTGGCACCACTGCTGGTATACTAAGAGTTATCAGAAGACAACTAGCTAGAATAGCGACCTCGTTATCAGCTTTGGAAACTGAATATACAGTAAAACCTAGTCAGGAGACACCCTCTTGGATTCATGAGCTTATTCTCGAATACGACACATTGGCGGAATCTGAGTCTCGTTACCTTTCACGCCGATATGTAGCCAGAGCCTATGGAGAAGGAGGCAGGCCTAGTCGGAACTTAGCTGCCAAACTCAAAAATCGAGCAAAACAACAACGTATAGACAAAATTACTGATCCCCAAGGGGTAGAACACTACTTGCCCATGGAACAGGTGGCTCAATTCCGGGATTATTACACGGCAATGTATGACTCACAGACAACCGCGCCTGAGCTCGATATAGCAGAGTATTTGGCAGATATTGCCTGTGCATGGCTGGCAGACGGTCACCGCGACTACTTAACCCAACCCATAGCGGACTCAGATATCAAAGCTGCTATACATGACCTGCCTAACAAGAAGGCACCGGGGCCGGATGGACTCACGGCTGAGTTCTATAAAGAATTTGCAGATATAATCACGCCCCACTTACTAGAAATGTACGTGAAAGCACATGAATCGGGTGTCCTTCCACCGTCCCTCCGACAGGCACTAATCATTACTCTCTTAAAAAAGGACAAACCACCCGACAGGTGTGAATCACACAGGCCTGTGTCTTTAATAAACTTAGATGCCAAGATCCTTGCGAAAATTCTTGCTACTAAACTCCAACATTTGATGCCCTTATTGATTCTTCCAGGCCAATCTGGTTTCATACCAGAAAGATCCATGTCCCACCATCTTCGAACCATCTTTGCAATGATGCACATCCTTGACCCGAACCTGCAAGCGGCTGCGGTAATGCTAGACGCGGCTAAGGCGTTCGATTCAATAGAATGGAGCTAAATGTTCTATGTTCTCCAGAGGATGGGATTCCCACCACTATTTCTGGGATGGGTACGACTGCTCTACAATGACTCGTCTGCCTGGGTGCGAGTGGGGGGATTGACATCAGAACCCTTACAAATTAGATGAGGCACCAGACAGGGCTGCCCCTTATCACCACTGGCATGTGTGATCCGTCAACGACATAGGGAAACGGCACTTAACTTTCTACACCACCCGGCAGGCATTTCGCTCTAAGCGGATGACATGGTCTTGTTTGTTAGAGAACCAGATCGATACCTTACACGGGTACTGAGGGAATATATCAGATTCAGACTCTTCTCAGGACTTGCGATTTACCCCTGACAACTATCACATCCCCACCGACTATGGAATATCCCTTAATGTTGTCCTCAGATCCTATTAAATACCTGGGCGTGTGGGTTCATTGGGATCGGGAAGTCGTCATCTAAGAAAATTATGGGCGTGCTTGCGCCAAACTCGATGAGCAGATTGAAAGATGGACCGCATTGTCGCTATCCCTCGCTGATCGTATTGCGCTCATAAAAATGGTCATCCTACCGAGATTTCTCTACCTCTTCTCTAATATCCCGATAAAATTGACACAACATTTAAAAAAAAAATTACGAACTGCACCACTCAAGCTAGTATGGGGGAGAAAACAGGCACGCATCTGCCGGACAACCCTTTCGCTGGACTATGACAGAGGCGGGTTCAGCGCGCCGGATTTGTACACATATTATCTCAGTGCCCAAGCACAGTATGCATACTATTGGTTTCATCCACATGCATACACTCCACACGTGGCAGTAGAAGATGGCAATGCTCTTCCAACACCACTATCAGGTATTATCACACATACTGGGCGGAATACCCCTAAAATAGAAATTAACACAATTGATGCCACTATCGCAGCATGGCACTCTATAGGCCGACTTTCTTCTAAACTCCCTATATATGCCCCCACGCTGCCTGTTGCACACCATGCTGCCTTATTGGTGACACAGGAAGACGGCCCTGTGAGATCATTAAAAGAGGTAGGATTAGTCACCATGCACGATTTTTACCCAGGCGGCAAATTTCTCACAACTGAAGATCTTCAATATATTAACAATCCCACACCGCTATTTCAAATCACTATTCACAGACTCCGTCATGCAGTTAAATCACACTATTCAATGTACCCGGAGGAGCCACCCTCCCTGCAATCACTACAGCTAGTGCTCACCACTCCTACGTGGAAAAAGCTAGTCACCAAAATGTACAAAGCGATAAGAGCTGAAACGGTCAGGGGGTCAGATAAAAGCCTTGCTCGTTTGAATGAGAAACTGCCCACCCCTCTAACGCCATCAGAGTGGGAACAAATTTGTAAGCTTACCTGCCAACTCACTCCCAATGGCAACTTACAAATTATACATTTTAAATGTATCCATCAGATCTCCCACACGCCCTTCAAACTATTTAAATATGGTGTATGTGACTGTAACAGATGTAAACGCTGTAACCAAAAAGAGGCTGATTTCTGGCATCTAGCATGGGAATGTGGGCTGGTGGCTAGATTCTGGGAGAAAGTGGTACAGCATATATGTCTGGGATTGAATTGCACTGCACACCCTTGATATGTTTATTGTGCTATGTTCCGCATGCGAAAGGAACTATAGGTTGATTCATACGAATTGCACTATTGCACTATTAATGGCAAAACGGCGAATAGCTGTGACATGGGAGGGAGTCCTGGCCCCGAGGATTGAACATTGGCTCAAGGACATGGTGTACTGCAAAGAAAAATTGGAGCTGTATGCGGAAGAACTGCCAACATCCTCCAAACCGAAAGACATCTGGGAGCCACTACATCACTTTCTTCAACAATAAGGATCGTACAACTCACCGGCAGCAGCAAGTTGATTATGTTTGTGGTCTGGAACCCTCTTTGTGTTGCCAACTGAGGTCATTCATTATATATATGTACTTAATAGGCCTGTGTACTAAACAATCACATTTTGTTTCTGTTAGCTTTGTTAATGTGTAACCTTACATGGTAGCAGGGTGGACCATCTTTGTTCTGAAAATGCAATAAAAAAAAAAAAGTATGAGGTGGGAACTTGAGAGCCAATTTCTGGTATTTTGAAGAATAGGATTGAGGGATTGCATGTCTTCCAGGGAAGAGATTTTAAAGTACAATTGAATGTCATCCGCATAAAAATGATTGTGAATGTTGTATGCCCTTAGCATTTCTGTTAGTGGTTCCATGAATAGGTAGAAGATAGTGGGGGGGAAAGAGGAGCCTTGTGGGACCCCAAGTGTGACTGGCGCAGAGTTAGAAAGGGATTCATTTGCCTTGACTTTTTGCGTTCTGTTTTTCAGAAATGAAGTGAACCAAATTAAGACAGACCCTGATATTCCAATCCTGTGCTCTAGTAAATCGAATAAGTAATCATCCTTTACCGAGTCACAGGCCGGAGAGAGGACCATGAGGATTAGTAGGCATGATTCGTTTCGATCCAGCATTTTTAGAGTATCGTTCACTATATGTGTCAGGGCAAATTCAGTGCTGTGGCCAGAGCGGAAACCAGATTGGTGCCAGTGAAAGAGGCTGAATCGGTCGATGTGGTTACAAAGTTGGCCATGCACACATGTTTCTAGAACCTTAGCCAGCGTCGGGGTGTTGGAAATAGGGCAAGAATTGTTAAGGTTGGTTGGAACAGACATTGTTTTTTTTTTTTTAAATATGGGTGACCTTTTAGGCAGTCCAGTATTTTACCCTAGCGTAGATAATCATTTACAATCCTAGCCCAGAGGGGGAGAATAGACATTTTGATATAATTGAAGAGGATGGAGGGAAGGGGATCACTAAATTAATTTGAGTGTTTCAAGTCTGTAAGCATTTTGAGAATTGTGTTTTGCTCAATTGTTTCGAACGAACTCCAGGAGGCATTGATTGTGAGGATGCATTCCGGAAGGTGCATGAGATCCCTTATACCAGTAGGGAAAATTCTGGTGTTTAGTGATGGATGACATTGATTTTGTGAAGTCTGAAGGTCAGCTTTCAGGTTATGTGTCTTTTCCAGGAAGAAGGAGGCACATTCTTCACAGTTGGGTAGTAGACTGTGTCCATTTGATGCAAGATTGGGTAGGCCCTTAGATTGCTGCTTGACCAGATCAAATGGTTTTGGGGCAATTTTCGGCTGAAGAAATGCACTTTGGCATTTATGATGCTTTTGCGATAGGTATTTCCTGAGAGATCTTATCTGTATGAGGTGTTCCAGAGTTGGAAAGGCTCTCCACTTTCGCTTAAATCTGAGGTTGTCTTTCAGTATTGAGGCTATCGCTGTACCATGGTTGCTAGCCTTTTGTGGGTAGTCTTTTTAGTTGAAAGGGTGCAGTTGAACCAAGAATATTCTTCATGAAGCTAGTATAGTGGTCCATGAGCTCTTGAACATCTACCATATTTTCAGGGGGTATTGGAATGTTATCACTGAATGATGTCACTTCAGTGAGATCGATGTTTCTCATATTTCCTTTCCAAATTTTCGCTTTGAGTACTTGTGTTGTAGTTTTTCTTGAAGGAATAGTGATGAGGAAGCTGAACTGATGGTGGTCGGACCAATCACAAGGGAAGATAGATTCCAATTGGGTAGAGTTATCTTTTACCATGATAAGATCTAGGATCTCCCCTTTGTTGAGTGTGGGGCTATCACAATTTGTACCCAGTTAAGAACCGTAAGAAAATATTTGAAGCTATTGACTATAGTGTCATTCAGTTCACTCCAGTGGAGATTAAAGTCCCCAAGGATGATTTGAGTGACATGTTGATCCGTGTTTGTTGTGAAGATACCCATGATTTGTTCTACGAAGGATAGATTATCACCTAGAAGATAATAGAACGTGTGAAATTTGCGTAGGGAATTATTGTTGCTGGCAATTTCGATACATAGATATTCACATGATAAAAGAGCAGGGGACTGTAACTGTTTAACTGCAAGGCTGTTACGGTGAATAAAAGCGATGCCACCCCCTATTCTGATAGGTCTATCTAGTCTGATGATATCATAAAAAGGAAGAACTAGAATGTTGAGGGTAGGAGCTAAGGACTAATTTATCCAAGTTTCTGTCAAGATCAGAAGGTCTAGATCCTGCCCTAGGATGGGATCTGCGAGGTCCACAGCGTGTCCAACCGCTGATCTACAATTGAGAAGAATGCATTTAAGAAAGGATTTGGGGATATCCTTAGAGGTCTGAGTAAGTGTAACTCTCCTGAGGTTATGTTTATTTATCTTTCTGTGATTGGGTTTTACTTCTCTAGGTGGTTTGCAGAGGTAGATTGGACTTGACTCTGATAAACAATTCTTGCATGGTGGAAAGGGTTGTATGAAAGTAGGAGGTGATTCAGTATCTTCCTTCGATAATGAGTTTGAATCCGAGGATGTACAGGGTCTAGAGGGTGCGTTGGGGGAGGGACATGTTCTCCAACTCCACCGTGGGCTATTCGAGCCGGCTTAGGGAATTTAAGGGATTATAACCTATCCTGAGCTACTAATGGTAAGGAGAAATTGCAGCACTGAGGAAGGTTTTGAGACACAGAGGCAGTGTCCGTAACATATTTCCGAGGCAAGGATATCTCAACTGTCAGTGTGTTCTAGAAGAAACACAATGACCTACCAGTTAGAAAACCAGTGCTGACAAAACAGAGTGAAACAGGCATTGTTAGACTCATTATCTCCTGTAATAAACCGCCACCAAAGGTACACTGACTGTTATTCATACATTGGATCATTTCCAAAAGTGATCATGTAATAGGATGTACTATGACTCGAACCCTAAGAATTCAGGACTGAAAAGCAAATTCTCTAAAAGTGAAGTTGGTTTCATGCCATCTTTCAAATAATATTGGAAATATCTGGTTGTGAGTAAAAGGTTTCCTGACATACAACTGTTGCAAGGCTTGTCACAACAATCATACAGCGGCGGCTCCTCCACAGTGTCGGAGGAGCATCGCCCCACTGCCTGGCTTAAAGCCAGTAAAAGGAAACTAAAACAGTGTCATCATTTTATTTTTCGTTTGCCGGCTCTAAGCCAGCTTGCACATGGAGGGGTGGGGAATGGGGAGGAGGAGTGCTATGTTCACTCCCTAAGTGCGCATATGTGTTTGGCCGGCTGTCTCAGGCCAGCCAAAACACAATGCACACTTAGGTTTCTCCAGCCCGCTGCATTGAATATTCGGGCTGCAGAAACCTCCACAGACCCGCTGGTCTGTGCGGAGCAACTTTCCAACCTGCTCAAACCAATCCCCGCACTGCTCTCACATGAGAGCTGCGTGGGGATTGCAGGGAGTCCGTAACACGGCCCCAGTGCTTGCTGGAACCAGGAAGAACAAGGCCAAGTGTAACGCGGAAGGCGGGCGGCAGCTCCAGGTATGTGTCTCTTTAATACAAATATATTATTAACCCCTGCGCAAGTGCTCCCCCTCCAGCTCTCCTCTGCGCCCCCTCCACATGCCCAACCACGTCTTTATTGTGGCGGTCGCCACTGCAATAATGCCATTAAGTAGTTAGTTCTTTTAGATTCAAAGCAGAGAATTACATACAAATATATCTCATGCCATTCTGACTTCACAGTATAAATGTTTACACACCCATGTAAAAAAAGATGAGTCGAGACCATTATTCCCCCAGTGAAGAAAATATTATTCGAACATTTACCTGCTATTAACAGAGGTTACAAAACATATCCAATTAATTGGTATTTGCATGAGGTTCATCAGGATTGTAATGTTATGTTATATTGATTTATATAGGACACTAATCACCCAAGAGGGTATCCAGGAGCTTGGGCAGGTGAGTAGGTTTTTGGTCCCCAAGGTGCTTATATGATGAGCCCGGTGTTCAGCTTCAAGTAGTGAGGAGGAGGCTCTGATGTGTCGAGGGAGGTCAGTCCTCGTCTTGGGTGAGATGCAGGAGAATGAGCGAAGGATTCAAGTGATGTACTGGAATTCTGTGAGGTCAACTGAGCAATGAGGAACCCTTGTGAAGGAGACAGGGAGTTTCACCTAAGGCATCTTGAATGGAGATGTATAATTTAGCTTGGGTCTGAGTACTGAAGGCTACCTGGGTGCTTATCTATCTGGGAAGGCCATTGAGAGAGATGGCTTCATAAGTCCCAAATGTTAATATCAATGTGTTGCTTCCCTTTCTTATAGCTTCTTTCTGTGAGGATTTTTTGCTGATGTTTTGGGATTTAATTATTTCCTTTTCTTTTATTAATTCGCATGTTGGTGGACAACTCAGAAAATGATGAGACTAGCGATACAGTGGCATAGTTGCACATATGACTTGCCCACTTTTAGGTCACAAAACTTTGATCTACAATAGAGTCATATCACTGGACCTAATGTGTTGGCCCACATTGTCATTTTTTCATTGTACAGTAGGAATAATGACAAAATATATCAACAGATGTTTAATTCGCTATGATCAACAAAGGTCCTGCTTGTTGAAAAGTAAAAAATGAATGTATTAATAAAAGTTATGAATGATGGACAACATATTCTAGTTTTTATTGTTCATGTCTCGCAATAGTATTTTCCCCATTGTTTTCTGAGCGCTATTGAACAATCTACAGGATGTTTGCACATTTTTCTGTGATCAAGTCCCTGTAGTTTGCACATGTTGGTGTACGGCTGCTGCTTTCTGGCAGTAAACCCTTTTGAACTCGCCACATGAGTGCCGGTCGTTTTCCTTTGAACACTCTTGCCACTACTGGAATGGGTCACCTGCTCCCATTGGGGTGCACCAGATCCCCCAGGGCTCTACTGTATAACAATACAAGTGAGTCTGTAAACAGAGTTACACACGTTTGGTTCCAAACCTCATTTGTTTACCCATATGTTGGTATTTTAGATCAGGTCGTACACCATTTGTACAGACTTAGATTTGTTTAGCATTAGTTTAAGTGAAATTTACAGCTGCATGTGGGTATATTTGTACAATCTTTGGAGCCAAATATGCAAGAATTTAGCTGAATATTTACATTTAATTTAATTTGCGGGTTGGTGTGAACAAAATCAAGAGCAGATTTGCACCGTTTAGTGATTGCTTCCCAAGTGTATTCAGTTTGTCCAATGGGAGGTGGGCATACGTCACCAGTCTGTGGCAGGAAAGGTCACAAGGAGCTGCAAACACTGATTTTTTGCTTGGTGGGGAACGAGTGGGCAAGTTAAAAATGTTGTATTGTCTTCAGTGGAGATAATCCTTGTTCTGGGGCCTTTCTCTTAACCTTTTTGCGGTTGATGAGCAGCCTTTTCAGATTCAAATGAGATAGATCAGTGTTGTAGGGAAGATAAGGAACGTGTTGGCTGTAGGTGTGGTGCTGTGGCTGGAAGAGATACAGCTCAGTGTGTAGCATCTATGGGCCTCATTTACAAGGAATGAATGCAGTGCAGTGTCGCACGTTATTTGGCTGCGCAGCACTGCGTGAATTCCGAAGCACAGGGATGCATCATTTCTACAACGATATGATGGATCCCTTTGCTCTCCCTGCGCTGGCGCACAATTTGCTGCCATGTGCCGACGCATGGAATGTCCCTTCCTGCACATAAACAATCTCCGTTTTGGAACTTATATGTGTGCTGTTTAATGCAGCACACATAGAAGTTGAAAAACGTCATTATTTTGGATTGTTTATGTGCAGAAAGGGGCACCTTCCTGCACATAAACAATCACAAGAGGTGATATCCTCATTCTATCTGTGCTGCAGGATGCAGCACACATAGAAAGAGTAAACAAATGAGGAGAAATTCAAACATTTCTCCTCATTGCACCTCCCTATGCCTCCCCTGGGGAGGCGTAGCATTCTGACACATTTCCAGGTTTACGATTTCTTGTAAATCTGGAAATGTGGCAGAAGCCACAAGTGTTGCATGGAAACACCCACAGCAACACCTATGGCACTCCCCTTTCACACAAAGTGTTGCATGTAAAGAGGCCGTATTTACAAGGACACGAAAAGGCACGCAGGGTGGCTTTAAGTGTCCTTGTAAATATGGGGCAGGGAAAATCTTTGTGCACAACCATCAAATGTATGTAGTGCATGGAAAAAACTATTGCACATGGAGTCATTTTAGATTATCACCAGCAAAAATAACGATGTGCTAACATTTTGTGATTAAAATATTGACTGTCAAAATATTGGGAACGTATAAGTGATAAAGTACCCCCTGCCATAAATAATAAATAGATTGCACATCACCGAGGAGTTCCATGACCAAATAGAAGTATGAGGCAAAGGCCGAGCTCCTTTATAAGGTTATAGAACTCCGAGGTGGCTTGCGATATCCTTATCATGTAGAGCAGGAGGTACTTTATTCCTTATAATAAATGGTCACACCATCAAGCTTCCCACTAACCACTTAATTCCTTGGTGCATAGCTCTTTCATATGAAAGAGAGAGCATGTTTGTGAATATGAAGAATACAAACAAAAAATCTCTAGGGCAAAATTAAACACATCAAATATGCAGTAGTAAGTTGGTGCAAAAGATATTAGAAGCAGTTTAATACAAGTTTTTTTTTTTTTTTTAAAAGAGGCGCTGTAGCAGCATGCAGAAAGATTCTCATTCTTCTATAATTACCCAATGATTGCAAAAAATAAACATTTTGTCAAAAATATCTCTTTATCAGTGGGCACAGCAGAGTAGAGTAGAATGCAGTCAGCTATATTGAGTCCTGGGAGGTCTTTTTTTCCTTTTAGCTCAACGGGTGTACACCGAAGCCCTATTGGAGGGAGCGCAGTGATAAGCGCAGTCGGAGCCTAAAGCCCTTGGAGCCCTTGGCATCTTCCGTGCCTGTGGCTGCCTCGCTCTATTCATCTCAGTCTACTGCTTATCACTAATCGTTTGTTTTTGGAGCCGGGTGGCAAGTGCAGGAGTGATGAGGAGGGAAGCCAGCAAGGTGGACGTGGCAAAGGCTCCCAGCAGCATGCCTGCTTGGGTTTGGGGGAGGAATTTGGTGAGCACATGGCTCTGTGAATGCAATGGAGTTCCGGCAAGGGAGGCTGACAGACTGAAAGGTTCATTGGAGGCCCTGACCACTGATATCCTCCCCCCCAGTTGGTAAGAGTATCGCGCTAAGCCAATGGCAGCTGCAATGTTGGGCAGCAACTAAGAAGCAGTGAAGAAGGATGCGTAAGTGGCTAGGTGCTCATGCCGTGACAGATTAACACCCATATGCCACTCCACCCAGTTGCACCACCGGGTGTGCTTTTTGCCTCTGCTCTCTTGGTCTCTTCTAAGTGGGTTTGTTGTTGGCGATGGTGAGTGAGGCCACAGGAAGTTGAGGGAGGGTAGCGGCTATGTTAGGGGTGCAACTTCTTCTTGGGAGGTTGTGGTGTTGGTCACTGTGCTGCTCTTGCTGGTTTGTGGCTTGGTGCGGTTTGCAGCGAGGAGTTGGTCCTTACGTCCCTGTACCTCACATATTGGTTGCCCTTTACCGTGAGTGTTTTCCAGCATCCCCAACTATTAACTGAACTATTCCAGTTGAATATAACAATAAGAATGATTTCTACAAAAGCGTGTAAAAAGACTAAACTCAACTCCTTGTGAAACAATTCAATCCATCTAAATGCAGTACTGAAATGGCTGTAATTCCATCCTCGCCTTTTTTCAGAAAAAAAGACATGGTGAATAGTGGTACTGCCCAGTAAGTGGCCAATCCAGAAAACTCTTCTTCTAATCCTTTTATTAACTCCAATCCCCCACAACTCAGCCTTGTAAAGAATGTTTCAGACACACGAGGGAGAGGAAATCCTTCTTCCCAGTGGAGATTCCATATTATCAGATATGTGGATTTTGCTAAAATAAATAAATTGCGAGAACAGCAATACTCCTCTGTACTACTTGCAACCCCCACATGTAATACTCAAAAATCCGTGCTGAATCTCTTTAGTAGCACTCCTAGCAAAAAGTCATCTATGGTGTCGGAAAAGTCTGCTACCCCAGACCTAGAGTTCCCTCTGAACTCCTTGTGTAATTTTTGAGGAATTTTGTCCAATACTCCGAATCACTTAAATGCCTGGAAGGGATCCGGTCGTCAATTCTTGCATTGACGGAATGATTAGTAAACAACTCGGACCATGCACAAGATATTCTCTTGGGAATTCTGAACTCAGTAGTGGAGAGTACAAAAAACACGGTTGTGCGCTTTGATATTCAAAAGAGGGGTTTGGATAGCCCCTGTAACTCTGAAGCTTCTTTCATGTGGGACAAGCATTTACTTAGAGATGTTGGCACGCAAATCGTCAAACCTCAATTCAAGATATTCAATAAGTGCAATAACCCTTTTAAAAAAGAAAGTGCCTAGATATATTCTCTGGAAAATCCTTTTTAACCTCCTCCTTTGGATACTTTAGAGCCGACCAAATTAGGAGTGGCTTCCAGTTCAAAGAATGATGTATTTGCAATTTTTAAGGGTAAAGAGACTCTTGCAGGGTGTGCATATAGCTGTAACGCCAATTTGCAGTATAAAAAGAAAAGACAAAGAAGAATATAAAAAAAAAGCTTACTAAAAACTTGTTTTGAGAATATAGACTTAGTAACCAACAAAGAGGATAACACTGGTCTGAAATCTCATGATGAAACGCCAAATACTTTAAAGACCTATGTGGATTCTTCCCAGGTGATGACACCACATGAGCCTTCTCCTTATAATGGGCATCATTCGGTTAACATGTCCTTAAGGGCCTCAATCCTTTTGCTAAAACCTTTTTGCTATTCTGATGAAACCAAAACAATTAATGGAAAGCTGCTAGCGGAACAACATGCATCACTGTTTGCGTCAAATGTAGTTTATTGCTATATTTGATGATGATATAATGTTTTTCTATTTTTTTATTATCCTGCTTTTCAGATAAAGAAGAATTGAAGATGGTGCAAAAAAGTTACATTTCTTTAGTGTATATTATGCATTTCTGTCTGGTTAACAAAGCAAGAGTGACATTTCAGTCCAAGGTGCTGCCAAATTTGATTTTGCAAAATAGCGATTATTTTCACTGGAGAGGGATGGATGTAATCTTAGTACCTCTTAAGAGTAGTAGTAGTAGATTCTCCTGTGAGGCTGGGAACTTCTCCCTGGAAGGAGGATCCCCTATGGAGAATAAAGAGTTGCCCACCAAAAATAGAAGATGAGCTGAGTAGATGGAATTGGCTGCCAGGTGTCCTCAACTGTAATGGTGTGCTGGGACCCATGATTAATTACAGCTTAAAAATGGTTTCCTGGAATTCTGCCTGTTTTGTTGAACTACCCTGATAAAATTATTTTTTTTAATAACTTAAGAGCTGATGTGATCTGCATCCGTGAAACCTGGTGCTCAAATGCTTTTTATCTGGATGGGTATTTTGTCCTCAGTTGCAGGGCTACCCCCTCTAGACGGGGTTATGCCAGGCGAGGTGTAGCTATTCTTTTAAGCAATAATTTTAGCTGAAACTATTGTAGTTTCTCAGATTCCTCAAATCTGTCCCAAGCAATAAGGCTCTCCCCGTTGCAGGGTAAGATTGTGGGAGAGTAAGTTTTATTTGTAAATGTATACATTTCACCTGACCCTGTGTATAATGCTCTCCTACCTGCTTGGTTTTCATTCATAAATGAGGTGGTAGACCGGGTAGACGCTAGAGAGATCCTACTAGTTGGGGATTTGAATTGCAAAGTATCCAACCACATGATTAGGCTATTTTCTGATTTAGAGTAAGAAGGTGCTTTAAATATTGCCTCAGCTTGTTTTCCATCAAATATAAAAACAGATAAAAGAGGACACTTACTACTGGATTTACTCAGACAAAAATAGTCCATGATAGTAAATGGTAGAATTCCCTTTGGCTCCCCGACCCATTTTACTCATAACACAGCTACCGGGTATTCTATAATTGACTATCCTATAGCCTCTCATCCAGTTTTCAAGTCTATCTTGGAAAGGAACATTATTGACAACTCCCTTAGCGATCATAACGCAATATCTTTTTTGATAGAATCCTATTCGTGACGGTGGGTCCCTGGAAGCTTAGTCGAGCAGATCAAGGACTTATTTGATCTATGAGAAACTCGGGGGCGATAGTCCCAGATGAAGTTAGTATCTCTATTATAAAGAGGCAGATTAAACTTCCAGTGAATTTTTTAACTACTATTTTTTAACACTGTTACTCTCTTACAATAATTCCCTCATCATGGTTTGGGAATGTCATAGTCCCATTATATAAAAAGGGATGTTGTAACTTATCAAATAATTATGGACTAATTGCCCTCCTGAATGCAGTAGGCAAAACCTTTCGAAAAGTGTTCTGCAACATTTACACTCTTGGGTGGAGGCAGAAAGGTTCATTCCAGTAAAGTAATCTGGGTATAGGAAAAGCCACTCCACATTAGATATTTCTGCTCTTCAACTTTTAATTGATAAATATGTTACAATTATAGGCGCCCGGTTATATGCAGCTTTTATTGATTTCTCCACAGCATTCGACAAAGTTGATCGTCCCACGATGTGGAGAAAAGTCCATGATCTTGGTATGCCGGGTACTCTGTTACGTTTAATTATTGCTCTAAATTCGCCCACGTGGTGCCAAGTGCTGGTGGGAGTGGACAAAGTGTTATCGTTTGTAATCCCTACAAAAATTGGCTTGAAACAGGACTGTCTCCTGGCCCCAATGTTGGTCTCTCTCTATATTTCAGACTTACATCTTCATCTAGGCAATAGTTCTGGCGATTCGTTAAAAATTAGGGGCCGGCTGGTGCCTTGCCTGCTGTACGCAGATGACTTTGTGATCCTAGATCTAACACCAAAGGGATTGAATAGTCGATTGGTGCAACTTCATACATTTGCTTGTGTTCATTTTCTGAGAATTATATAAAAGTAAGATCCTGATATTTAAGGACACAAATCTTTGGAAATATTCTAATTATAATTGGCACCTTGCTGAAGAAAAACTAGAGGCAGTCAAAGATTATCTTTTTTGGGGAAAATTATGTTGAGTAAGTTGAATGACTCCGGCCATATTTCATCAGTAAGGCTAACTCACAGGCCAATGGGCTAGGGATTTTTTATAATGCAGTGGGGAGAAGACATTATGCCATCTACTTTTTGTGAATAGGGTGAAAATCCCTTCAATCTTATTGTCCACAACTGAACTAAAGTATGTGAGGAAATTGTATTTTTTAGATAGGATAAAAGGTCTAATTCTAAGAAAACTTTGTGCTTTTAATACACATGTTGCTACCTGTGCAATCTGATAAGAATTTGGGTTCCAGAGTGGCATGGTATAAGGCCGCATAGAAGTTATGCATTGGGGTTATTGTTTTTTGAGAAATGACATGATGTCATTAAGGAACCATATGCGTCTAGAGAGCTATAAAGTAGGAGAAGAAAAGTATTTGCTGTACATAAATTTTATTTATGCTTCAAGTAGGTTTGACTTGGCCTCCCGCACCTGCTGGATCGCTTTGCATCAGTCTGCTTTAATAGGGCACTTGAGATAAATCCCACCAAGTCGATATATATGGCAATGAACCCTCACGGCACCTTTAGAGGCAGGATGTGCATAGAGGGGGAGGGAGCCTCTGGAGCAAGTAAAAGGTTTTGATTATCTTGGTGTATGATTGGCTGATAATATGTCCTGGGTTCCACATTTGGGGAAAAGTAGAATTATCCTGATCCAAAGGCTGTCAGCCATAGGAAGGAAATACAAAGCCACCGCCTGTGGAGCTGTTACACCAGCCCTAAAAGTATACAGGGCCACAGCTATGTCAGGGGCTACATACGGTTCTGTACTTTGGGGATGTGCTGATGTGTCCATGCTTACCCATACCGAAAGTCAATTTATTAGACCCTTTTTAATTTGTTCTCAAGTATGTCTCTTTCACCCCCTGTGCCTTGACTTATCTCTGAAGAGAATTGACCAAGTGATGCTACTAAAACTCATGATATACTGGGTACAACTCTGGACGACCCTGAACTGGAGTCCTTTAGGAAAGCTGTTGTAGGGTTAGTTACTATCGATAAAGGAGTTCGCACCCCATGGATTAGGAAAATAAAATCTCCGTGTGAGCTAAAATGGGGGAAGTTTAGCATTCTCCTGCCCAAATGACAAAAAGCATTACCTCTAGACTTAAGCAAGTCTGTTGGGAATTTATGATGGCAGAAAGTTGGAAAGACCAAAAAGCGGGGGGGGGGGGGGGGGGGGGAGGGGCGTATCACTGAAAAATTCCTTACTCATTAATGTTTTTTTTTTATTTGAATCCTATCTGGACAGGATTCGGCCCCCTCAGGCAAGAAGTCTGTAGATGAAGTTTAAGATTGGTACTCTACCGCTAAAATCCGTCACTTGCAAAATGGATAAAAAAAAAAAGCTCTGTGTCTTCCCACTGCCCATTTTGCATGCAGTTGGAAGAGTCAGTCAATCAATCAATCAATCAATCAAGGCATTTATACAGCGCACTACTCACCCGGAGGGTCTCAAGGCGCTTGGGGGGGGGGGGGGGTGGGGGTGCCGCTACTGCTCGAACAGCCAGGTCTTGAGCTTCTTCCTGAAGGAGAGGTGGTCTTGGGTCAGACGGAGGTCGGGAGGGAGGGTGTTCCAGGTCCTGGCGGCCAGGTAGGAGAAGGACCTTCCTCCAGTTGTTGCTCTTCGGATGCGGGGGACGGCGGCGAGGGCGTGGTTGGTCGATCGGAGGTGGCGTTTGGGAGCGTAGAAGTTGAGGCGGTTGTTGAGGTAGCTCGGGCCTTGGTCGTGCAGGGCCTTGTGTGCGTGGGTGAGGAGACGGAAGGTGATTCTCTTGTTGACAGGGAGCCAGTGCAGGTCTCTCAGATGTCCGGAGATGTGGCTGCGTCGGGGGATGTCGAGGATGAGTCTGGCTGAGGCGTTCTGGATCCGCTGGAGTCTCTTCTGGAGCTTGGCGGTGGTTCCGGCATAGAGGGCGTTGCCGTAGTCCAGTCGGCTGGTGACGAGTGCCTGGGTGACCGTCTTCCTGGTCTCGGTGGGGATCCACCGGAAGATCTTCCGTAGCATGCGCAGGATGTTGAAACAGGATGCAGAGACGGCATTGACTTGTCTGGTCACGGAGAGGGAGGGGTCCAGGATGAAGCCCAGGTTGCGTGCGTGGTCTGTCGGTTTCGGTGCGGTGCCCAGGGCGGGGGGCCACCAGGAGTCGTCCCAGGCGGAGGGCGAGGAGCCCAGGATGAGGACTTCCGTCTTGTCTGAGTTCAGTTTCAGGCGGCTGGTCGTCATCCACTCGGCTACGTCTTTCATCCCTTCGTGGATGTTGGTTCTGGCGGCGGCGGGGTCGTTGGTCAGGGAGAGGATCAGCTGGGTGTCATCGGCGTAGGAGATGATGTTGAGGTTGTGTTGGCGTGCGATGGCCGCAAGGGGGCTCATGTAGACGTTGAAGAGGGTGGGGCTGAGCGAGGAGCCCTGGGGGACGCCGCAGATGACTTCCGTGGCTGCAGATCTGAACGGTGGTAGGCGGACTCTCTGTGTCCTTCCAGCGAGGAAGGAGATGATCCACTCCAGTGCCTTCTCCTGGATTCCGATGTTGCTGAGGCGCTGCACTAGGGTGCGGTGGCAAACAGTGTTGAATGCTGCGGAGAGGTCTAGGAGGATGAGGGCCGCTGTTTCACCGTTGTCCAGCAGGGTTCGGATGTCATCGGTGGCAGCGATGAGGGCGGTCTCGGTGCTGTGGTTGGCTCGGAAGCCGGACTGTGAGGGGTCGAGGGATCCATTCGTCTCGAGGAAGGCGGCCAGCTGCTTGTTGACGGTCTTCTCGATGACTTTGGCTGGAAACGGGAGGAGCGAGATGAGGCGGTAATTCTTGAGTTCGGTGGGGTCCGCTGTTGGTTTCTTTAGTAGAGCGCTGAGTTCGGCGTGCTTCCAGCTCTCAGGGAAGGTGGCGGTGTCGAAGGAGGTGTTGATGATGTCCCGCAGGTGGGGTGCGATGACAGCGTCGGCCTTGTTGAAGACGTGGTGGGGGCAGGGGTCGGTCGGAGATCCGGAGTGGATAGAGTTCATCGTGCAGATGGTGTCTTCTGTGTTGATCTGGGTCCAGGCGCTGAGGGTGGTGGTGGGGGGCGTTGGTGCGGTCGTGGGGAGCGTTGTTTGTGGGCTGAAGCTGTTGTGTATGTCAGCGATCTTGTTGTGGAAGTAGGAGGCGAGGGAGTTGCAGAGGTCTTGTGACGGGGTGATGTCGTTGTTTCCGGCGTTGGGGTTGGAGAGCTCTTTCACGATGTTGAAGAGTTCCTTGCAGTTGTGCGCGTTGTTGTCCAGCCGGTCCTTGAATGCTGTTTTCTTGGTGGCGTGGATCAGTTGATGGTGCTTCCGGGTGGCGAGCTTGAGGGTGGTCATGTTGTCCGGTGTTGGCTCCCTTCTCCAGGCTTTCTCGAGGGCTCGGCAGTTCTTCTTGGAGCTCTTGAGTTCGTCGGTGAACCATGGGGCCTTCTTGCTGCCGGGTCTGCTAGGCGGGGTCTTCAATGGGGCGAGGTCGTCTGCGCAGTCGCTGATCCACTTCGTGAGGTTGTCGGCGGCCTGGCTGGGGTTCGCTGAGCTGGCGGGAGGGTGCTGGCTCAGGGAAGCGGCGAGCTGGTCTGCTGTGATCTTGTTCCAGTATCTTCGGGCAGCCTGTTGCTGGTGGTGGTGGATCGTGGATCTTCTGAAGGTGAAGTGGACGCAGCTGTGGTCCGTCCAGTGGAGTCCGGTGGCTTGGCTGAAGCCGATGTCCTTGCTGGAAGAGAAGACAGCGTCGAGTGTGTGTCCGGCGAGGTGGGTGGGGGTGGTCACCAGCTGCTTGAGTCCGAGGTTGGCGAGGTTGTCGAGCAGGGTGGTGGTGTTGCGGTCGTCGTTGTTCTCCAGGTGGAAGTTGAGGTCCCCGAGGAGGATGTAGTCAGCGGAGGGGAGGGCGTGCGGGCTGATGAAGTCGGCGATGTCTTCGCTGAATTGTGTGCGTGGACCCGGGGGTCGGTAGATGAGGGTGCCTCTGAGGGTGGTCTTGGGGTCCGTGTGGATCTGGAAGTGCAGGTGTTCGGCGGTTGTCAGGGTGTCGTCGGTGTTGGTTGTGATGCGGATGGTGTCCCTGTAGATGATGGCGATCCCTCCTCCCGTCTGGTTGTCGCGGTCTCTTCGGGTGATCTTGTAGCCCTCTGGGATGGCGATGGCGATGTCGGGCGCTGAGGAGTAGTTCATCCAGGTTTCCGTGAGGAAGGCGACGTCAGGAGCTGTGGTGTCGAGGAGGTTCCAGAGCTCGATGGCGTGTCTGTGGACGGAGCGGGTGTTGAGTAGGATGCACTTGAGGTGGTTGCTGCTGGTGTTCGGCTTGGCGGGTGCTGGTTCGGGGCTGGACCGGATGCAGGTGAACTTGCAGGCGAGGCAGCTGAGGGGTCCGTGGGTTTGTCTTGGGGTGGCTCGGTAGCATCCCGGGATTCGGGCGGTGTTGAGTGAGTTGAGGGTGGTGGTGTCGTACGTCCGGCGGGTGGGCTGGGGTCTGCGGGGGCCAGGGGTCCTGGCACTGGGCGCGGTCCAGGCGCGGACGGGCGCAGGCGGGCTTACCTTTGGCGCACCTTCGGCGCTCAATCGGTGCTCCCGCTGCGCGCGTCCGCTGCGCGGTCGCTCTGGGGGCGTCATAAGTAAGGAGCCGGGAAGGAGAGTCGACCATTTCCTTTTTTCTACCCTTAATACGCCCTGCTTCAAAATAAATTGATCATTCCGGGGTGCAAGTTAATGGGCATGGTACAACATTGGGCTGCCTCCAAGATATTTAGGTGTGACACAAAGGAGCTTATTGTGTTCGCAATTTCCAGATTTCTATTGTGGGCAAGGAGGATTAGATCAAACAAGCTTCTTGATTAACATAGCCGGCAGATTCTTTGGCTTTGCAGTGAGTGATTCTAACACAAGTCATATTTGCACCCCCAATATTATGGTTGCCAGTTACTTTTTAAAATATAAAAGCAACTGTGTACTGTATTGTTTTAATATGACAAGTAATTTTAACGTCTTAGCGTATTTATGTATGTACGTATTTTGATTGCATATTGCCAGGCGGCTGCAATCGTTACTTTAAAATGCTTACAATTGCATTGCGTAATAGGGCTCCTGTAGAACTTGAATACAGCTCTTGCTCATTTTTAATAATTATGACTCTTGCACTCAGGAAAATTATGTTGGTATCACCTTTTAGTCATGTAGCATTTCGACCTTTTAGGTCACAGTGAATATGCATCACGCAACTAGTCTTCATGTGACTGCATCATGCGTCACTATGTACAATTGCTGGACACTCAATAGACATGCCTAAATGATGATGTGTTCTGGACTTGTTCTGTGATCCTTTTTATTGCACTTTTATGGTTGTATATTTTTTAACCAAAATAAAGTAAATTTGATGTAACTTAAATCAGAAGTATTTATGCACCTGGTCTCAGTAACAGTTAAAATCTTTAACCTAAGCTTTCACTTAGATTCTGAATATTGTGGGAAAAAAGGTAAATTTAAAGTGATATAGATCTCGTCCCTTCCAAGAAAGCCACAGCAATATTTAATATGGAATATTGGCCATGGGGTTAAACGCTGCTCTCTGTTGCTAAAAGCTTTTACTGCCAGTTGGTCTCATTCGGCTAACAACCATAAGACATGTAATTTCTGTAATTATGGTGTTCAAGATTTAAAACATGTATTATTTATTTGTCCTGCACTGCTTCTCTATGGCTGTAAATTATTGAGAGCTTTGTTTTTAAACTATCATGTCTGAACAGCTGCTGAAGTCCTACACGTATTGTTTCTCCCACCTAATGAAATAGTTTGCATAGGAGTTTTTGCATTTCTAATTTTTTTTTAACATTTGTGTTGAATACGATGTCACATTTATATGTTTTTTAATGTTGTTTCATATAATGAAATGTGTGAACTGCATAATTATACATTTTTCATACTTTTATATAGTGTTGCAAATAACTTTTTAGTTGTGATGTCGGTATCTTTTTCATCTTGTGGACCTCGTTTGAGTTCCAAATCGTGAAATAAAACTTGACTTGAACAGTGTACAGCTAAAAGAGTATAAGAAAAAAAATATGTTTAGTTTTCCTTCTTTAAGCAGCTGCGTTAATTGTGTAGAGCTATGATGTAATTTCTTTATAATAGGTGACTGGGTGCGTCAAAAGTCAATGATTATAAAGAAATGAAACATAGGTGTTTATACAGGAATTGCAGTACCTCATGTATTATAAGTGTATACAGTTAATTATAGATTTACTACTTTTAACTCTCATTCTACACACCTTGAAAACGTTGAGACGTCAATGTTAGGCTCAGGTTTCACTCGTACAAATTCAGCCGTTATAGTTAGCTGAGTTAACTATAACTCGCGCCCCCGCAATGCACTGCTTATGACCTCACATTTATTTGATTTATTTATTTATTTGTCTTGTTAAGCACCCGAATAACCCCCGAAGGTGTATCTCTGCGCTACAGGAGTGCTGCAGAGTCACGAGGGGGTTCAGAAGAGTTTGGTTTTAAGAAACCTGTGGAATTGCAGATAGTTGGTGCATTCGCCGCGGTGTAGGGGAAGTTGTTTCCAGTAAGGGGGGGGGGGGCAAATGATAGGAGGCTTTCCCACCTATGCGAGATTTCTTTACACAAGGTAACATGAGGAGCGATTTAGAGCCAGATCGGAGGGTTCTGGAAGGCTGGTATCGTATGAGTCTATCTGCGAGATAGCTGGGGGCGTTGCCGTGTAGTGCCTTGTGCACTATGCAGCAGGTCTTAAAATGGATCGGCTTGTGGATGGGCAGCCAGTGTAGTCCCAGGAGTAGCGGCAAGGAGGCAGTCCTGGCAGGAGCATTGGAAACTAGGCGGGCCGCGGTGTTTTAGACCACCTGGAGTCTGTTAAGAGAGGATTCGTTGGCTGAAATCAGAAGGGCATTGCAATAGTCAAGACGACTTATTACCAGTGCCTGAAGGAGTGTTTTTTGGACTGTCATAGGGAGGAAAGGGAAGACCTTCCTCAAAAGACTTAATGTGTGGAAGCAGGAACTCACAGTGGTTGCGACTTGCTCTTTCATTGTGAGTGTCTGGTCTAGATGTACTCCTAAGTTTTTCACCACTGCTTTCGGGACCGGTGCAGGACCCAGATTGGTGGGCCACCACTCTGGGGACCAGAGTAGAGGCGCATCTCCAAAAAGCATAATTTCAGTTTTACTAGCATTCAGCTGAAGGAAGTTGTTCCTCATCCAGTCCGAAGTGGAAGAGGTGTGGCGCAGCGGCCAGGGTGCCTGACTCCGGACCACGGGGTTCACGGTTCGATCCCCGGCACCAGGAAACCACTTCGGAGGTAGCTGTGCACTTTACAAATTCAAGGTTAATTAAATTAAAAATAATTAATTAAAAGTCCAAGATGGCTGTCATACCCTCAGAGAAGGCTGACTGGGTTTTGGTGGTGTTATTGTCAAATGCCATTAGGAGCTGGGTATCATCAGCGTATGAAATTGGGATGAAGCCCAGTTCTCTAAGTAGATCTGCAAGGGAAGCCACATAAATGTTAAACTGCTTGGGACTAAGGCAGGATCCCTGGGGCGCACCTTTAGTCAGCTCTGATGTTGGAGAGCTAAAGGTGCTGAGATTGACAGTTTGGGTACAATGGGTTAAGACGTTTGACAGCCACTGAAAGGCATGACTTTGGATTCCAACATTTCATACTCTAGTTAGTGGGATGGAATGGGATATCGTGTCAAATGCTGCTGACAGATCCAGCAGCAACAATAATTCTGCCTGTCCATTGTCCAGGAAGTGCCTGAGGTTGTCTGTGATTGCATTAAGTGCTGACTCCGTACTAAATCTGGGACGAAATATTACATCACTCATGACATGGGCAGTGACATTACTGATGACATCTCAAATTGCCTCCCCTGCTTTCTTTTTTAAAATAATTTATGTGCCAGTGGCGGTCCCCGGGGCAGCCGGAAAGGCCTTAGGGCCTCCCCCAGATTTCCTTTAAAAAAACAGTTTGCCCGGGCAAGTGATGGTCCCCGGGGCAGTGGGGGGCCGAGCGGATCTCCCTGCAACACAATAGTCATTGCCCCGGGGAGGTGGCAGTCCCTGGGACCCCTCCCCAGCTATTTTTGGCCCCTGCAAACCATCCAGTGGGATGTTTTTTTTAAAAGGGAGGACTGCGCGTGCCCCCATTCCAGGCCATTTTCAGCCCCGGAGCCTGCCCCCTTTTTTTAATTAAAAAAACAAGGGAGGGGTCCCACCCAGGGCAACCACATTTCCAACGTTGGGGACCGCGAGAGGGGCCGGAAGGCCCCCACTGTCCCTGCCGGCTCCCTGCCTCCTGCTGGAGCCAGCATTGCTTTCAGGTCGAGGGAGATGCTAACATGCAGCTCCCTGGATCTCAAATCAAAATGCTTTCAGCAAGCAAAGAGCATTCTCTGCTCTCGCCTGCTGAAAGTGGATCAAGTTTGTTATGGGTTGGCGGGAGCGGTGCTCCCACCAAGCCATAGCAAACTGCAAAGTGGACACTTCAGGACATTGCTGGAGCCAGCCCTGGGGGTGGTGGTCCCCAGGGCCATCTAGGGCTCCAGGAGGAGGGCCATGCGGCCCCCCTCCAAAGTTAACTTTAGCCCCGGGGAGGTGGTGATTCCTGTGGGGCCGTAATGGACCCCCTTTATTGTTGTGTTTGTGCCCCGGGAGGTGGTAGTCTCTGGGGTTTCAGGGGGGCTGGGTGAGCCCCCGTGTTCCTATTAAGTGACCGGGGAGGTGGCAGCCCCCACCTCACCTGCTTTGTTTCTTTTGTGCATATAGGTGGAGGTCCCCGGGGCTGCGGAGGAGGCTTTAGAGCCACGCCCGAATTTCCTTAAAACAAAAAAAAACAGTGTGCCATGTCAGTGGGGGGCCTAGTGGGCCACAGTGTTCATTGCCTCAGGAAGTCCGCTGTCCCTTGGGCTGTGGAGGGCTGAGCGGGCCCCCTTATTTTTATTGTGTACAGCCCCCAGGTAGGTGGGGACCCATGAGTCCCCCTCCTTCATGCCCCCGCGATTTGGCCCACCCATGGTGTCTTTTTTTTTTAGATTTTGCTACAGATTCATGGATCCACCCACGGCTCTGCAGCAAAATTTAAAAAAATATGCTTTTTACCCCTGAAGGACCACCCCACCATATCTGGGGGGGTGGGGGGGGGGGTCACAGTATTCCTACCCTGCCCCTTTTTGTTTAATTTTGACTTTGTTTTTGGGACTCGGCTTCAAGCCGATTCCCATGATGGCTGCCAACACTTGCTGGTTGAAGTGTTGGCAGCCAATAAAAGTTTAGCAGGGTCCGCAACACAGCACAGCAGCGGAACAGAAAATGGGAAGTTTTGTGACATTTCGTGGTGACTCGTCAAGCGTTTAGTGGCAAAACGAAAAACGCTTTTCCTATGGAAACTTTGTCTCTAGCTATAACTATCTACTGGTGACCGTCAATGGGGAATATATATATAATATATATATATATATATATATATATATATATATATATATATATATATATATATATATATATATATATATATATTCACTTAAAAAACCATAGGTTTCACACATGTTATAGTTAGCGGAAATTTTACTGATAAAAAACCAGTGAAATTCCCCCGTTATAGTTAGTGCAGGCAACTATAACTCACGCGACCACAATCCTCTGCTGATGCTAATACTGTATTTAGACACTTATTTGCCCATGTCTTCTTCCATACATTTTTAGCTATACATATATTACAAATTTTTTTTTTTCATAAAGACACATATGTCATCAGCAGAAGATTGCGGTCGCGTGAGTTATAGTTGCCTGCACTAACTATAACGGGGGAATTTCACTGGTTTTTTATCAGTAAAATTTCCGCTAACTATAACATGTGTGAAACCTATGGTTTTTTAAGTGAATTTGCAAGGTTTTTTAAATGCTAATTCCTAACTATAACGTGTGTGAAACCTATGGTTTTTTCAGTGAATTTGTACGGTTTTTTAAATGCTAAGTTACTTTACGCCATTCGTGGCGTGCGCGCCCACTTAACGCAGTTCGTTCCGTGCGCGCACGGTGCGCTTCGCGCACCGTGCGCGCACAGTAAGCACGCGGTGCGCTTCGCGCACCACGCGCACACTTTACGCAGTTAGTGCCGTGCACGCACGGTGGGCACGCGGTGCGCTACGTGCACCGCGTGCCCACGTTACGCTAGATGGGCCATGTACGCACGATGCGCTTCGCGCACCATGCGCACATGGAGGACATATGATGCACTTCGTTTTGAAAGGTAATATTTTAATTTTTCGTAATTTTTATAAGCCATGCACAAATGGTGCCCTTCGGGCACCATTTGCACACGGGGTGGAGAGAGTGTGGATAATTTTTTCTTTTATTATTTTTGTTTAAAATATTGTGGTTTTTCTCACCTCTAATAAGCACTGCACATTTGGTGGCCTGCGGCCACCAAAAGCACAGGGGGTGGGGAGAGTGTGGATAGTGTTTTTTTTTATTACATTTTTTACCGTACGCGTACGGTAAGCGTAATCGGCGAAATTAGCGAAAAAATAAAAATTCAATTTTTTGCCTTGGGGGGTCTTTGGGGACTCCCTCATCATGGCTATGTGTGTGGGAGCTGTCTAAACAGCCCCATTACATGTTTATTGGTTTTATTTAACAACCTAACTCTCAGTGCGAGAGAGAAAATGGCGGCCGCCGCTTCCTGGTTTCGGCCGATTCGAATGTTTACTAAGATCTAAGAGCCAATCAGAATCGCGCTCGCGCACGCCACCGTACGCGTACGGTAAGCTTACGGTAAGCGTACCGTAAGCTGGCTCAGATATATATATTGATTTAAAGGCTATTTTCTCAAAATCTACTGAACAGATTTACACCAAACCTACAAAAGGCACTTCCTTGACCTGAGGACTACCTCTCTGCCAAATTTCTAGTAATTCTGTTCAGCCGTTCGGGCTGTAGCCCTGTCTAAAGGTCCTATGGAAAAATGCATGGGAAAAACGCGTTTTGGGACCCCCCTTTTATCTCAGCCCCCGCTTGACGAATCCCCCCGAGACTTTCAGGGTAGGAGCGGAGCGTAGCGCCCCACCTATTTTGAGAAATTCGCGAGGATTCGTCGACCGGCGCCAAAGTTATTCCAAATAGAATGTTGCGGTTTTCCTATGGAAAAGGGGTCCTAACTATAACTACCTACTGGCGACCGCCAGTAGGTAATATATATATATATATATATATACATACCAGGTATTACCCACTGGAGGGTTTGATTTTGAAAATGTTCGCGCAAACCACAAGTCCCATAATGCCTCAACTTGCATCCACTGAGGAGGTCCAATTAGGGCCAAGATTTTAAAGACCACAAATGGACGAATGGTTTGTGTGGAGATCAACACTGGACTATGGCTTTGAAAAAGTTTGCAAAGAACGAAACGCATCAGGCTGCATGTCCGAATGTAAATAAATTTAAATGAACAACCGGTGCGTGAGTGCACCTTCCTTCATGATTGAGGGAGTCTGTGTGGATATAAATACGGCTTGGTCCTACCGTTGGACGCACCACCCGCAAAGAGCGCCACAATGCCCCGAAATGGACCTTGTTGTTTTGCTGCCGAGAGGCATCAAGGGGTAATGGCCACCGCCTCGGACTTGCCGAGGCTGGGATCCTAGTCAGCTTTGAAAATGGGCTGCGATGGAAAGAATCAGCACAAAAAGTGCAACATTCAAATGGACAGCAATAGACCAGGTGTTACTCACTGGAGGGTTTGATTGTGAAAATGTTCGCGCAAACCACAAGTCCCATAATGCCTCAACTTGCATCCACGGAGGAGGTCCAATGAGGGCCAAGATTTTAAAATGGACGAATGGTTTGTGTGAAGATCAACGCTGGACTATGCCTTTGAAAAAGTTCGCAAAGAACGAAACGCGTCAAGCTGCATGTCCGAATGTAAATAAATTTAAATTAACAACCGGTTCGTGAGTGCGCCTTTCTTCATGATTGAGGGAGTCTGTGTGGATATTTATATATATATATTCATTGAAAAAAACATAGGTTTCAGGCACGTTATAGTTAGAAATTAGCATTTAAAAAACCTTAGAAATTCACTGAAAAAAACCATAGGTTTCAGGGACCTTATAGTTAGTTGGACATTTCACTCGTACAAAACCATAGAAATTTGGCCGTTATAGTTAGTTCAGCTAACTATAACTTGTGCCCCCGCAATGCACTGCTGATGACGTCACATATTACACCATTCATGACATGGTCAGTGACATCACTGATGACATCACTGATGACATCTCAAATGACGTCACTGATGACATCAACCAGTGACTGTGTGTTTCTGTAAAGTTTAAATATGTTTTATATATATGACATGGTGTATTGAAAAATGAGTGGGTGTATAAGTGTCTGAATGGCGGATTTAGTATGTGCATGACTGACTGTATAAGTGAGTGATTAAATGTAACTTACTGAATGCATGGGTTAGTGACTAAACTGTGTGAATGTCTGTATCGGTCTGTCTGTTGTTGTGTAAGCTGCTGCATGGGTTGGTCATTAGCTACATGAGTGTCTATATGGGTTATTGATTGGTTGCCTGAGTATTTGTATGGGAGACTGAGTGTGTGGGTGAGAGGTGTGTGACTGTGCATAGATGTGTGAGGGGTTGAGTCACTGGGTGTATGGGTTCAAGAGTGCATGTGGAAACAGCTGTATGGGTGGGTGGGTGTGTGTATGGGTGTGTTGGTGAGTGAATGGATGTCGCAGTGGTACATGTCCAAGTAACTACATATGTAAAAGGCAGTGTATGTGAGAGTTGGAGTATATAAATGTCTATATGTGAGAGTCAGTGATTGTGAGAGTGGCTGTGTGTATGAGTGTGTACTTGTATTAGTGATTGTATAAGAGAGTAAGTATGCGTTAGTATCTGTATGAATAAGTGAGGTGGTGTGTGTATAACTGTATAGGTGAGTAAATGGGAGCGTGATTGATTCTTTGCATGACTGTCTAGGTGTGTGAGTAACTCCATGGATGAGTGGCAGTGTGTGAGCGTCTGTATAGGTGTATGAGTGCATATGATAGTGTTGTATTGATGAGTGACTGCATTTATGAGTGATTGTATGGGTGAATGAGTGGATGTGTGTGTAGACCTATGAATCAGTGAGATCGTATGTAGTAACTGGTATTGGTGTGTCAATGGTTTAAAAAATGGAAGTCTATATTTTACAGTGGGTGTATCAAAGGTTATATTAGAGTGTGAGGAGATGCATCAGATTTTCACTTGGATGATGTCATCAGTGATGTCATTTGAGATGTCATCAGTGATGTCACTGACCATGTCATGAATGATGTAATATGTGACGTTCTCAGCAGTGCATTGCATTGCGGGGGAGCGAGTTATAGTTAGCTGAACTAACTATAATGGCCGAATTTCTATGGTTTTGTGCTAGTAAAATGGCCAACTAACTATAACGTCCCTGAAAACTATGTTTTATTTAGTGAATTTCTACGTTTTTTTTAATGCTAATTTCTAACTATACCGTGCCTGAAACCTATGGTTTTTTCAGTGAATTTCGAAGGTTTTTTAAATGCTAATTTCTAACTATAACATACCAGTCGCGTTTCCAGAGTGGTGGAGAAAGGTGAGCGTGGCCTCTGAAACACCTCTTAGCAATCCCACTGTGTGGAATTTACTGGAGGTAACATAAGGAGTAGTTAGCCCCCAATGTCAACGTTGGGGGCCAACTACCTCTTTTATTACCACCAGTAAGTCCCACACAGCAGGATTGCTAACTTCTTATATCAGGCCCCACCCCCTCCCTGCACCACTGTGCAAACCCGCCCCCTAGCACGTTGTAAGTTTGGGAATTAAGTCCCCTTGAATCCTGAGAGTTCCTGGGGGCCAACTAGTCCACCAGGCACCTCCAGTTAGCTCCACAGAGCTGCTTTGCAGAGAGGTGGTCAGAGGCCACGCCCCTTTTTACACCTCTCTGCAACGCAGCTCATGGCTTGGGTCAGCTGTATCGCAGGAAAGTGTTTGCTTTTGTTGTTAAAACCTTTGGCCCCTGGGAACATTTTTTTTTAAAAGGTGCTACATTTTGACTAGTTTGTGCATGGGAAATTTCGGGATTATCTTTCAAGTGGGTGCTGAGAACAAAGGCGGGGTCCCAAATGCAAAATCTCCATGCATTTCTCATAGACTTTTTTAAGAAGGGCTAAAGCAAAAAGTACTGAATGGAATTACACTAAATTTGGGAGGAAACTAGATCTTGGTACACAGAGTGTGATTTTTGTGATTTGGGGTAAATCCATTCAGTAGTTTTTGAGAAATTTAGGTTAAAAAATAATTGTATATCTGGCCAGTTGGGTCCGCAAGAGGCTTGAGAGACTCCTGCTAGAGCGCCACTTAAAAAATTGAGTTTTCTGATTGGCCCAGGGAGCTTTATTTCGCTTGGGCCATGTTGCTCCGTGGGACACAGACTCCCTTGGGAATGAGCACTTTGATTGGCTGACAGCTACATCAGAAAAACTTTGCTGGCAGTCATTAGCCATAACAGGACTCAGGGACTTAGTCCCCTTCCCTGAACAAGTAAAAACAAAATAATAAGGCGGCGCGGAAGGGATACCCTTTGCACCCTATAGGACCCATTGTTGTCAGTTTGTGCTGAATCCTGCGGGACTCCTGCAGGCTCATAAAAAAAGAACAAAATGGCGAATGGGCCACTTAATTTCATTAAGTGAGGGGCATGTAGCCCCTCCGCTTGCCATTATAGGCCCCATGAAGCCCACCACCAGGCTGGAATTATTGAATTGAGAGAGGAGGGCTGCGTGGCCTCCCTCTCTAAGCCATTAAACCCCTCAGCCACTGAAAACATCATCACCCTTTCTCAGGAACTCTTCCACAAAAAGATCTCCACCATCTACAAAAACTTCAAACCCCAACCCACCACCTTTGAAACCCTCAGCTTCCTCGCTTACAAGGATGCAAATCCCGATGCTATCTCTAACCACATGCTCACCGCCTGGGACCAGCTCACCACACAAAACACCATCCACTCAGGAGCACCCACGGACCCCTGTCCCCACCACATTTTTAACCTCAGGAGTTAAATGATAAGCAGCAAGCTTTCCGCCTTCTTCATCCATATCCACGGCCACCTTCCCTGAAGTATAGAAACATGCAGAAGTCAAACCCCTTCTCAAAAAACCTTCCACCGATCCCAGCAAACTTAAGAACTACCATCCCATCTCTCTGCTCCCCTTTTCCGTCAAAGTCGTAGAAAAGGCCATCAACCGCCAACTCACAGAACACCTGGATATTGGCAATGTTCCGGACCCCTCCCAATCCAGATTCTGCACCATCCACAGCACTGTAACCGCTCTGAATGCTGACACTGACAACATCAGAACCCTCGACCTGGGAGAAACGGCGGCCCTGATCCTCCTCAACCTTTGAGCAGCATTCAACACCTTATTCCACCCCTCCATTATCAAGAGGCTTCATCAAAATGGAACCCAAGAAGAAGCCCTCAAATGGATTGCATCCTTCTTCACTCGAAGAACCCAGAGGGTCCCCATACCACATTTCACCTCTGAACCCAAAAACATCATCTGCAGCCCCTCTCAAAGATCATCCCTCAGCCCTTCACTGTTCAACATTTACATGACCACCTGGGCCAACAGCGGCAGAACCCATGGAATGAACATCATATCCTACGCAGACAACACCCAGCTCATCTTCTCACTATCAGAAGACCCCTCCACAATGAAGGTCAACTTCCACAGGTGCATGACAGGCACTGCCGACTGGATGAATAACAACTGCGTAATACTCAACACAGACAATACAGAAGTGCTGATCTTTGGGAACAGTACCTCCATGTGGAACAACTCCTGTTGGCCTACCAAACTAGGACCAGCACCCACTCCGACAGACCTTGCTCGCAGCCTTGGTATCATTCTGGGCAGCAAGCGCACCATGAAAAACCAGATCAATGTAGTCTCTTCTGCCTGCTTCCTTACCCTTCGCATGTTCTGTAAGGTCTCCAAATGGCTCCATGTCACCACTAGACAACTGTCACTCAAGCCCTAATCACCAGCCTGCTGGACTGCGGCAACGCACTCTACATAGGAATCACCACAATCCTCCGAAGAGACTACAGACAGTACAGGATTCAGAGGCCAGACTCATCCAAAACCTCCCCATATGGACCCACACCACCTCCCTCCTCAAGAAGCTCCACGAGCTCCACATTCAGAATAGATGTCAATTTAAGATGTACAAGACCCTTCACAAACAAGGACCAGCATACATCACCCATCACCTGAACTTCTACCAATCCACCGCTACCCTCTCCCTTGCACACATCCCCTGTTTCCGCCAAAGCCACAGTGGAGGATGCTCCTTCTCCTGCCTTGCGGAAAACAACTGGAATGACCTTCCCCTTTGCCTACGGACCTCATCCTCTCCTCTGGAAATCAGGAAAGGACTCAAGACCTGGCTGTTCAACTGAACTTCTTAGCAGATACATTCTCACTGCCTTAATACCCGTGTGGGTGATTTGCTGCGCTCTATAAATCCTGATTGATTGATTGATGTCCCCGGTGGCGCTATTTCCTTGGACCTGCTCACTTGCTATGTCCCAGGAAGCCAAACCCCGGAACATAATGGTTTCCCTACCCGCTGAGATGCGGGCAAGTAAACCTGTGTTTGCATCCACTTAGCAGGAGCATTTTTTTTTATCTATCAACAATGTCTGCTCCTAGCTGGCGGGAGCTTTGAAAATGCTCCTGCCAGCTGGAAGCAGACTTTTGATCTGTTTCCGTGCCTGCACTGATGCGGGCAGAGAAGCAGATCAAAGTATTGCTGTCGCCCGGGGGGGAGAAGCATAAGTAGCTGGTCCCTGCAGGCGAGAGCAATGCTGGCTCGCGTTGCATGCGGGTAGCCGGCTGGGGCCGTGAGGGCCCTTTGAATCTCCCCACGGCCCCCAACAAGTGTATGGTGGGTACCCTGGGTGGGTACTAGGACATCCACCTTGAAATATTATGGGACCCGGGGAATGGGGTGCCACGGGGTAATAACAGCTCAGGGAGATAGGCCTCACAGCTACCTGTCACTTTATTTTAAGGAGTGACCATGGGGGATAGGTTCCCCAGGGCCTACACAGGCCTGGGATGGGGCCACAAGGCTCCCCTCCGTTTTAGTAAAAAAAAGGACCTGGGAGGACCTGGGAGATGGGGTCCCCAGGGCCTAATGAGGGTCAGGGAGGGGGGGGCACATGCCCACCCCTCTCATTTAAATGAGTTATGGACCTGGGAGATGAGGTTCCCGGGGCCTTTTGAAGGCTCAGGGAGGGGGCTGCGTGGACCTTTGCCCCTTAAAAAAATCACAGCTCTGGGGATGGGGTCCCCAGGGCCTTTGAAAGGCTTGGGTCGTGGTCCCTAGGGCCTAATGTGCTTAATGAGGCATTGAAGTTAGGTGTGATAAAAAGATATATCTTTTTTTTAAAAACCTTAGAAATTCAATAAAAAAAACAAAGGTTAAAGTAACATTATTTAGGTGAATTTGTCAGTGACAACATTAACGTTTTGAACAAAAAAAAACCAAAGATATTCTCCAGTTATAGTTAGCAGAGCTAAGTAGAAATTGCGCCCCTGCCATGCACTGCTTATGACCTCACATATCAGCCAAGACATGCTCTATGACATCATTTATGACTTCACTGATGACATCTCAAATGACATCATTGCTCTCCATTTTTTTATCGTAACGTAATATGGAATTATGATATGTAAATCCAACCCTCCGCAAGGCCCTGGGGCCACGCGGCACACAGCATTCGGCCGTGCGCAGTGGGGGTAGTTGGACACAAGGCCTGGTGATAGCCTCTCTGTAGTTATAATTAGGATTTGCAGAGATTGGAATTCCTCTGATTTTTGCTTGCTAATAACTTTGCCACCATGTGACGAATCTCCATCCCCAAAACTATGCAGACCCAATGCTTTTCCTACATTGGTGGATGGTGCAAAGTTTCACTGTGATTCGTAAAGAGGGTGTAAACAAAAAAGGAAGTCCCAAAACATTCTTTTCCACCAATGCATTTTCCATAGACTATTTAATCAGGGTAGCAGCTTAACAGCTAGTTGGATTTCCATAAAAATTGGCAGGATTATAAATCCTCTTTGGTACTAGATGAAGTTTGGCTAAGCAATTTTAGAATTAAAAGCAACAAAAACACAGTGATATATTGGGTCGTGGCATACTGTGGTAATTTTGTGGTCTACCTCGGTACATGCCAATGACATGGCAGTATATGATTGGTTAATGACTGGCTTCCATTGCTAAATTAAAAGGCAGCCATTTTGTTTAGCCCATACATAGGGTATGGTCTGGGTTAGAAGATAAAATATAGTATATTAGTGGTTTATAAGTGAATAGAAATGATTGAGGAACTTTAGATAAGTATGTAAGGGTAGGTGTAAAGTAGTTTTATTACTTTATATATATATTTTAAAATGTACTGTGTACCGCGGTACTAACTAAAAAGTACTGCGATACATTTTTTGTAAAACATTAAATATGTAAAAGTAAAAAATACACTGTACTGCAGTGTATTTTTTCATTTTTGACTTATTTAATTTTCTTTTTAGAAAGTTGAGAAGTACCACAGTATTATCTACAATGTACTGAGGTCCTTCCAAAAATTAAAATAAATATATCTCATATTTGTAAAAAAAAAAAAATTTAGCCTTTACTACATTATATTTTACAAATGTAGTATACTACAGTGGCTTTTAAATTTTTACATATTTAATTTGGTTTTTCTGTAACTACCACAGTACTTTCTAGCTACTGGTGTGGTACCCTATAAACTTTAGTTTTAACTAAAGTAATAAAACTACTTTTCCTTACCTGTACATACTTACCTAAACTGCTTCAGTCCTTTCTATGCACTTATAATGCAGTGGTACACTATATTTCTATTTAAAATCCAGAATGCAGACTAATTTGTGGTCTAAACAACATGGCTACCTTTAATTTTAAAAGGTCTTTTATTATCAATTCATATGCTGTTTTCTCATTGCGATGTACCGCGGTATACCGTGGCCCAATATATAACAAAGATTTGTTTCTTATAAATTTAAAACTACTGAACTCTATGATCTTCCACTGTACGCCACGCCACTGTACGCCACTCCACTTTACGCTATTTCACTCTTTGCTAGTCCATTCTACTCCACTATACACTATTCCACTCTACGCCACTCGACTCTACGTCACTAAACTCTCCACCACTACATTCTACGCCGCTACACTCTACACCACTCCAGTCCAGACCATTCTAGTCTACTCCACTCAATGCTATTTCATTCTAAGACACTTGACACTATGCCACTCTATGCCACTTGATTCTACGCTATTCCACTCTACACCACTCTACTGTACCCCACTCCACTCTACAACACAACACTTACACTGAACGACACTGCACTCGACAAGACTTTCCTCCACTGTACTCTATGACACTCTACTAAACAACACTCCACTCTACGATCTGAAACACATTTTTATTAAAAAATAAAAACCATTGAAATTCAATGGAAAAAAAAAATGTTAAAGCTTAGTTATATTTAGGAAACATATATTCTTTCTATTCAAACCAAAAATAAACTACACAAACATTAGAAATTCTAAATTGTAGTGATACCGGTAAATTTATAAGTTACGCTACACCTTCTAATTACTAGAACTCCTGCATCTCCGTGCACAATGTTGTCAACTCGCTAGCCAAAGTACATTAACTATAACTTGTACCTCTACAATGCACTGCTTATACCCTTTCCTATTGCATCACTTGTACCACATGAAAACATAGCATTCATAACAGCACTTATGACATCTTAAATGACATAATTTTCGAGAACACTGTGTATGGTAGCGTGGTGAGTTATAGTTCATGTAGTACGGCTAGCGAGTTGACAACACGCTTTACAGAGATATGCGAATTATAGTAATTTGAAGTCTTGGGCAATATCATAAATGGCAATAGACACTGATTTACCCTCTCATCAGTGGTGGCTCCTCCGCTGAGGTGGAGGAGCGTCACCCCACTGCTTTGAAGCTGTGAAAGAAATGAAAAATAAAATGATAATAGCGTAATGTTATTATCATTTTATTTTGTCCTGCTGTGGCAGCTTTGGTGATGGGGTGGGCTGCTCTGCTCTCAAGGGAGGAGTGGTAACACTCTCCCCTCTCAGGATGGCCAAACAGTCATGCACACTTCGCTTGTTCTCCATGCAGGCTGCATTACAGCCCGCATGGAGAACATGCTCAGGCCCACAGTCCCTGGTTGAGCTCTGAACCACGGCGCTCAGAACAATTGCAACACTGTATTGCAGTGTTGTGATTAGTCAAGGTAGCCTGGGTGGTTACCAATCACAATGCTGCATTGCAGAGTTGTTATTAGTCAGGGGAGCCTGGGTGCTTACCAATCACAACGCTGCTTCCTGTTCAATCCCCGGCGCAAGGAGAGACGACGGAGAGACGCGGCGGTAAGGTAAGTTTTTTTCTTTTTTTTAATAGCTCATCACCCCCCATCGCCTGCCCCGACACCCCGATCCGTGCCAACCGCTACTGCCTCTCATGGATGATACTCAGAAAAAAATATATAGCATTCTAACTGAAATGTGCTCAGATAACAGTCGCAGATACAATGCATGGAGAAATGGGAAGAATGAGAGCTGCGGCCTCCATTGTTAATAAAAGAATGGATGTCAATTAGGGGAAGCTGTGGTAAACAATGCCACCTATAGCTTGCCTGATGGTTCCCCAGCCACTGCCCAGGCTACCCCTGATCTCAGGGGTCAAGAATGTACCTTCAGGAGAAATGATAGACAGGATCCTGAGAGCCTTGTTGTCGACTAGTTACCATTTCCTAGCCCAAAACAAACAAGTAGTAAGCTATCAAGGGGCTAAAGGTTTTATAAGAGAGGTCAATCCTCTCATATCTGCCAGGGTCATAGGGCAGTTGATGTTAATTCAACAAGCCCTGATGTTGTGGTGCATCAACTCTCATGAACAAATTACAGCAACCATTTATTTGATTAATGTCTGTTAGATTAATACAGTTGAATATGTACAGGCGCACTTCCAATGACGTTTCCTCTCATGTTTTTATTCATGTTATTATTTTTTCAGTTTTATATAGCGCGAACTCGACCAAAAGGTATCAGAGGGCTTTACATGAGCACCATTTGCATTACAAATAGACATTCATTTTATGTTTTTAGGCATGGGGAGATTACGTGATTTGCCCAGAATCTCAGGATTTTTTAGCCTCCCGCCAGACTCGAACACGGTTCCTCAGCTTCATAGTCAACCGCTCTGGCCATTAAGCCACATCCTCTTTATGAATACAGTGTGGCATTACAGGCCAGGAACGTGTGTTAGAATTATCAGAACATCGATCTGAAGTTACAGAATGGATGTTACAGTCATTAAAAATAGCAGCCGACTTTCTATATCTGCACATTCAATGTGCTTGCAAATTATGTAGAAATGTAATGTTACTGATTTTAGTGAACTCCTAATCATATCAACAAGTAAACTAAATTGGAAAGAAAGCAGGTCAATGGCATGGGGACGAGTAGGCAGAGGATCTTTTTCGGTAGCTGCATTGTCTACAACCCACATTCTTAATGGTCATTATAATACTTCACGATATAGTACAAAGTGAGACAAAGTATTTTGAAAGTTAGGCAACTACTTCTTAAACGATTCACAGGGGCTTCCTGTTCCAGAAAAGAATAAGAATAAAACACAAGAACATGTCTTGTGGGTAGGTTACTTACGTGTGAATTTGCTCGTTTCTTTACTAGTTTCACATCAAAACATATAGTGAAGTATAGAAAAGTGACAGCAAGAATCTCATTCTTTATAACTCAATGCTGTGAGTCAAATTCACAAAATCATTTATGAGTACAGTAAATAGTATTACAGGATTACTCTTTTACGTACTTTTACATGATTTTGAGAATTGGCCTCTAGATATCCAACTCCCTATTAATAAAAATTGCACACAGTCTTTTCTATTTGTAGTAATTATTTATGAATTTTATCTAAATATTTCCATTTGAGATGTTTTGGGGCTAATTCACAAAGGCATAGAAAAATAATCTGTAAATGATTACTACAGGATTACTACTTTACAAACTCGAAAACGTCTTTGAGAATTAGATTCTGTGAACCTTCCAACCGACACATCTCAATAGCCCTAAAATGTTTAAGCTTATGATCTTAGGAGAGCGGAGTATGACCAATAACAGTGTTCCCCAAGACAAATTGATTGGAAGGGTCACAAGAAAAAAACACTTCTGAGCAAAATCCAAAAAAATACAGTGATGCACAAAAATTAACAGGGTCCTTTCCATGCTGAGGGAAGCACAACATTCTAAAGTGCTCACATGCTCTTATCACTTCCTTCCTCTTTCATGTTTTTACTAAATTTGCTCTTTTTCTCTATTTCTTCCTCTTTCAAGTCTCTGAGTCTTGCTTTCTAATTTGCTAATACATTTTAGAGTTGGAGAACATTTGGTCCATGTTTGCCACTTTAGCTAAATAATCTTTTAAAGAGGGTTTAGAATATATATGAGAAAATCAGTCAAACAATTAGGTGTTACTCAACAAGAAAAGTAAGCACCAATTCCAGTTATATCAGGTTGCAAATACCTTGTGCATATGATACAATGGAAGCAATGTTCTTTTGCATCTCTTCCCGGGCTAACCAGGGACCACATATGCTATAATATGAGGGCAAGGGGTAGAAGCGTGGAAATTGATAAGAAAGAAAACAGAGACACAAGACTCCACTACTCTGCTTTGCCACTTCTGGGTCCAGGAGGTCTGGAGGTTGCCGTGGATTTCTACAAAACAAGAGGGGCCTTATTTATGAAAACTGTCTAATCGCTGCGTAAAAACAGCGATGCAACAGTTTTCACTACGCCCTCCTTGCGACATGATGAATGCTTCTTATTTACTGTAAGACGCATCATGACGCAAGGAGTTACAGATATGTCAGTATTTCTGACGTATCTGTAGGCGCAGTAATGACGCATTGCTGGAGTGTGCAACTCCAGCAATGTGGCCTTTCACATGGTGCAAGCCCCATGTGAAAGGCCCTGCATCAGTCTTACGCCTGCTTGTGAGGCAGGCGTAAGATTTTGATGCAGTGACGCCCTAGATGTGGCGCAGTGAGATCTGATTGATTTCACTGCGCCACTTCTACAAGGGTTTTTAAGTGGGAACGCCCACCCTGCATATATTATACCTGACGCAGGTATAATGTAGCACAGGGCTTTTCAAAGTGACGCATCTGCTTACATGTGTCACTTTGTAAATACGGCGCACCATTGTGCATTTTTTACGCGGCCGGAGCGTCACAAAAAGTGCCGCGACTGTGGCGCAAAAGTGTTGCAAGGCCTCATAAATAAGGCCTGAGATGTCCTAAGTAACTTGTCACTAGACTACTAATCATAGCTGTAATGGTGAATAGCTATACCTTATACCTCTGGATAACCAGCTATCTATATTTCAGCACGAAACTGAGAATTGTTGAAAACCAAACACAAGTAAAAATAAGTATCTCAAGAAGGCATGTGTCTCTCCCTATGTTTCAAAGAACTATCTCAAGCTTCATCACTGTACTTTTGGAAAATGAAAAACAAGTAATAACATTGGCATACTATTATTCCCTATATATGTGCGTGTGCAACATTCTTCCAACAGAATAAAGAGATAAGCGATCACGAAAATCAGAGTTTCATCATTTTAATTCATAAGCATTGTAAGCACATGCATTTTTTGTCTGACAAAGAAGTCTTTCTCAAGGTAGCTATCCCCATTTACCATTGCCAATTAAATATAAAATTTGACGACACGTAAAACATACTTCCATTTTCATGACATAGCCATTATTTCAACAATGTAAACATTACAAAACTCATCAACATTTTTGTGTATTATTAATAAACTATGGAGCTCATTCTGTCATAAAATAAGATGTTAATTCCTTTCCATAGGAAATCCATGAAAAAGTCTACCATGGCAAAAGGCAGGTGTCTTATCTGTTATTACATATTTCTTCTTTGGCCATTTCTCATATTGTCTACATAATCAGTTAGTTTCGAGATTTTTTCATTTATCATGGTCTATAACATATTTATTTTGAAAGAATGATGGATTCATGTATATGGTTACATATATTTTTCTCTATTTGCATCATCATTGTACACATAGCATTTTTTCTATTTTCTAATGGTGACACTGATTCCAATGAGTGTTTGCAGGGAAGACCTGGCTTGGCAGTTCGGGCTGGACTGTTTCCATGAGAAACAGGGTCAAGACTGATTTGCATATGGCTGAGTCTGAACTGGGATGGCGTAGTGAGCTAAAGAACGATGATGGATTCAACTCAGATCTGTGACTGAGGGTGAGTGTCTAAAAAGTTTCAGCGCTCCGAGCATCATCTCCTTGTGTTTGCTTTGTTCGCCCTAAGTTGGCGGGGTATGCCCAGACGTGGGTCCCTTGCTCACTTTGCCACTGGATTCAAGCTAGCCTGGCTGATGAGGGTTGTTACCTCGAAACCGGTCCCAGGATGCTGTACACTGGATCCGCCCGCCGAACCGGCGTTTACCTCATGAAGGTTGCTGCAGTGGATGTCAGAGTGCGTCTCCACAGGTGGGAACCTTTGAGCTTTGATATATATATATACATATACACTATGAGTCACTATGACTGAAATGTATGAATGTCGAACAGTATCTTTAGAAGTGATTTGAAATACAATATATTTTACACTAAGAATCATAAGGTAAATTTTGCCCAATCACAATGAAAAATACATTAAAAAAAAATGTAACCCTTTAAAATCAATGGCCATTGGTAGAACTGCGTCATGTGATCAAGTCCCCCAGGAGGGATGAAACGCGTAATGGCTGCCGTTTCTCTGTGAGATTCGGTGAATAAACCATACGGATATTGAACAAGAATCCTGTGGTCCGTGCTCTTTTTACTCGGCTCCAGTTGGGTAACATACGAGAAAGGAGAGTGCTTTCTAATATTAGAAGACAGGTTTGACTCCTCCTGTCTTTCACACGGACCCCTCTACGATACGGGCTCAACTGCTGCAAAGGAGCTGTCGCCCGGCAACGAGCGTCGAAACGGAATCCGGAAGATTATCAGCAACAGAGACCCCCCAATGGAAGCGTGAGAGCGAAAAGCCGGACACCCGGCAAAAGCACAGGTAAGCGAGGGCCGTGTCGGAGGACGCGACTAACGCAGGACCGGTGTTTTTAAGGGGTAAAGACTTGCTCAGATATTTACAGTTCCGAGTTGGGTGTGGAGTGATTCGAGCGTGGTGGAAAATTGGCTGTGTGACAGAGCGGTGTCAGGGGATTACTCTATCCAGCCAAAAATCGCCAGCAATCATCTACAGGTATTAGGATCAAAGTGAAAATCACAGGCAATAGGATGGCAACAGACGCATTGAGAGAAAGGGAGGAAGCAGCGGCAGCAAAGTTCAGTGATGAGAGTATACCTCCTAAAGACTACATTACCCAGAATCCACCAGTAATGGGCAAAAATGCAGGGATAAAGGACAAATGTAAGCAGTTAGAAAAATTAATGAGAACGGAGCAGAAGCGATGGTGGGAAGCTAAATCGCTGCAACGCTACATAGACGTGGGGAGGGTTCCCCGCGGGTTAAGAATTTTTATTGCTCCAAGCTATGAGGCACCCGATCGCGAAATGATTTGCGAATGGGCAGAAACGAACCTTGAATCCTCACGAAAACTGCTTTTCATCCTTGTAAAATATGCAGAGAAAGACTGCATTAAACTAACGGAGGAAATTGATGCAATAACCAAAGAATTGGAAAAAATGGACCAACAAGAGGAAATTGAGAAATTGAAAGTAGATATGAAAAAACGTCTAAAAAAAGAAGAAGATGTGATAAGGGAGCGTAAAGCCTATAAGTTCCACAGAGATTGATGTGACTATGAACATGGCAGAATATTCACCTTTGCCCGGAAATTCGATTCACTAAAAGCCGACGATAAGGAAATGAGGAAAAAAGATGAAAGAAGGTGTAAATCAACACCCAGATCTAACGTCCGCATCAGAGGGAAGTTCTGCAGTGGAAAGCGGGTCAGAGGTAGAGACCCACAACAAAGCAAAACAAACCACATCTCGCAGACACTCTCTAACAGAAGAAGTGGATTTTTTATGTATGGAGTGCCTACAATCACTCAGGCCGAGAAAACAACAGGCCGGCGGAAATCGAGGGCAAGCAAAAAACGGAGAGAGAGAAGAAAAGCCAAAGGAAGAAGGGACAAACAAAAAATATCAAAAGAAACAGCAGAGGAGATTCTGGAAAAAGTAGATCATATCTATCCAGATGAAACCAATGAAATGACAGTGATCAATTTGACTGATAAGACCCTCAACATGGCAGAAAAACAACTATTGGCCTTAGGACTCTCTTTTTGCCCTGAAAGCTCATTCAACTACTTAAAATCCAGGGTTGATATCTACAAAAGTGTTAGGAAATTGAAACTCAGAAAATTCCATACACAATCGAAAAATGCAGTAGATATTGGAATATCCCCCAAAACAAGTAATCCATCAACACAAGAAATAGAAATGGATTCCAACACTAATCATGAGTCACAGGATTTGATGAATGTCCTCTATGATTTAGCACAAGAGGGCAACCAAGCAAGTGGAACCATGGATGAATGGCCAGCAGGCATTTCAACAACATCAGGCACAATATGTAAAACGCCCTTTAAACCACCATCCTCTTTCTATCCATTGATGATAAAAGACACTATTGACATGTTTCAAGATCGAGTCATCACTGATTTAAAAAGCTTGAATAAAATGACATACAAAGGGGTAAAAAATTTCAAAAAAGAATATACTAGAACTTCAATACCATCAATTAATGACTAAAATCAAAAACAACAAAGAAATAGTTGTGAGAAGCGCCGATAAAGGCGGGAACGTGGTACTGTGGAAAAGAGAAAACTACATTAAGGAAGCAATGAGTCATTTAGAGGATAAATCGTGCTATGGAAATAGCAACAGAGCAACCTGGAATGCAATGGAATCATCATTCCGAGTATATTTAATGGTGTGGCGGGAAAAGGGCCTGCTAACAACGGAGGAATACAAATATTTGTGGACAGCAAACCCAACAATTCCAATATTGTACTTCATACCAAAAGTACACAAGGACAACACTAATCCACCAGGAAGGCCTATCATATCAGCCAAAAACAGTATATTTGAAAACACTTCCAAATATGTAGATTTCTTTCTACAAGAACATGTTCAAAATCTAGCCTCCTACATTAAAGACACAGGAGACTTTTTGACAAAAATCAAAAATTTCCAATGGAAAGATGACTATTATTTGATTACCCTAGATGTAACGTCACTCTATACATCTATCAGGCACAATGACGGACTTCGAGCCTTGAAACACTATTTGGCAAAGAAAGGAACCCAATATGTAGAACACAACAAAATGATCGTCAATATGGTTGAACTATGTTTAATGAATAACATCTTCATGTTCCAAAATGCAATGTACCAACAACTGCGAGGTGTGGCGATGGGGGCCAGCTTCTCCCCCAGTTACGCGTGTTTACACATGGGCTGGTGGGAGGAGCAGGTCCTCATGAGCAAATACACCGAAACATTAACTAACAATATAAAATGTTGGTGGAGGTTTATTGACGATTTGTTCTTGGTGTGGCATGGTACAGACAGGGAAGCAATAGAGTTTATTGATTCCATAAACAAGAATGATTTAAATCTGCATTTCACATCCAATATAAGCAAAACCAATATAGTATTCTTGGACGTCGAGATATATGTAGAACAGGGAATTGTGGAGACTAGATTACACAGAAAGTCCACAGCGGGAAATGCAATCCTACATGCAAGTAGTGCACACCCTAATCATTTAATACAAAGCATTCCCTATGGCGAGCTACTGCGCATAAAACGCTTATGCAGTAACGAGGAAGCTTTAAAGTTAGCACAACAGGAATGCATCAGTAGATTTAGAGCCCGTGGATACAGCAATAAATGTCTAGAAAAGGCTCTTACAAAAAGTAATCTAATTGATAGGGAAAAGACATTGGAAAAGAAATCACAGCAAATTATCCCTAATGATTCCTCAAGCAACTTTAGATTCATTTTAGACTACAATCGACAGCAATTAGCAGTAAGAAAAATTATCAATAAGAACTGGTACCTCGGGAAAGCTGAGACAGTCCCAGCCGGCGAAGGAAGATGGCGGACTACAGCCGCCGCGTCTCACAACTCATGGCTCTAGCCCCTAAATGATCCGACTCTCCCACATGCGACCGCTTACTCTCATCTATATTTCAAAGATGACAATGGGCAATTGATATGATGCGGCGCCGCTAAATACCTTTGCGAAATACGGACCCCCCCCAGCGAAGTACTCACGTTTGTATTCGCCTGCTTCCTGCATCGACTGGATTCCTACGGATCTGCCAGCTGATTTTCGGCTGCCCCCCGGCTTTCTCCCATGCTCATTCTCAGCGGAAAGGCTCTTCAGGTTGTAAGGAAACTGATCTCGTACCGCCTACACTCCTGCAGCAGCGGCAACGGAAGCGGCTCCCGCTCCTTGGTATCGGCGATCGGCTGGTTACGTCTGAGTATGGCGCCTCCGAGGACCGCGACGAAAGGTGCACGGGCTGCTCGGCTTACAGGGGCTCAAACATCTGCATTACCCGACGAAGACGCCGAGATCAGGGGCAAAGCCATTCTCTCTAAGACTGGTAGGACAACAGTTTGATGCATGGGAGCAGGTAAGGCAGCGCTGTTGCTGGAGGAAGGGGGGCTACATGCTGCTACAACAGATACTATCGCACTTGCTGAGCTACTTACTAGCTCTAGTGCTAGTATCACCAGTGAAAATGGAAAAGATACAGGAAACGGTGTATTTTTGACAAACTGTGGGAGAGGAGAGAAGACGGCTATGCTTCAATGTGAGGGATGCTCTGACTTACAATCTACTATAGCAAACTATAACGAGAAGCAGCCTATTTATGACCTTCTCGCTGGTAGTCGGCCTAATAATATTCAAAGTAATTGCGAAAGTGACTGTGCCAGCTCGCAGGATATTACCCAGACTAGCGAAGTATTCAGCCCGGACCTCAACCAAGATGATTTGCTCATTAGAGACAATCATGCTATAAGCGCTAATTTATCTAATGGCTCTGAGCATACTGGACCCAGAAACCTGAGCATTAATGGATTAGTTTCAGCCTCAGCTTTAACCTCAGCCTCGGTACTACCTCCGCAAGTATACAACATCCGGCAGCAGTTAATAGCTACTCCAGAAGAGGAGTACATGCCATCTGATGATCAACAAATATCGTCAGATGGAATTCACAATACACATAGCCAAAAGAAAAGGGTTAAAAGTACTACAACTATTAATAAACATAGGAAGCCTAGCAACCTACAAGATAAGACTGCTCGTATAAGTGCCATCTCATCCCGCGGTTTAGAAAGCAGCCCATTAAGGAAATGGGTACAAGCTAAAGGGGATGTTCGTGCTATGATCTCACGCTTGTCTGCTACTTGTTCAACCAGACCTCAAGGTTTTGCAAATATTAGTCATGAAAGTGGTAGCATAGACAGCAATGATCAACTCCCCCTGCCTCAAGAGGCTCGAGTCAGCAACCCTCAGCCATTGATAATGGCAAGTATAGAAATGATAGTAGCTAGCGATAGTAATCTGACCACAGGGGTAGAGCCCTCCTTAGCTCTAATTTTACAATCTTTACAAGAGCAGCGTGTGGAGGCACAGGCACATTATGCACAGGCTAGGGCGGATTATCTAAATATTAAGCTATCACTCGATGAGGTTACAAACACAGTAGCTAATGTTGCCAAAGATGTGAAGGAGTTACAAGGCAGAGTTGCTGAGGTGGAGGAGACAGTTACTACTGTAGCACAGGTCGCTCAGTTACATGAACAACAGATCCATGGTTGCTTGGCTAGGGTCGAAGATCTGGAAAATAGACAAATGCGCAATAATTTAAGGCTGTTTGGGATACCGGAGGGAAAGGAGGGGTCGGATCCTTGAGGCTTCGTGGTCCAACTTCTTCAGAAGGCTTTCCCTGACCTATCAGACTGGGATTGGGATTGTCAAGTGCAGAGGGCTCACCGATTTCCCTTTTCTATGCAAAGAACCAATGCTCGATATCCTCGCCCCATTCTGATCTTTTTTGGAAATTTTTTGCCGAGACAAGCGCTATCTTTTAAAGCGCGTCCTAATACTCCGAACCACGTAGACTCTTTGTCAATTTTTTTCAGGTCGGACTTAAGTCAAGTAACTATGGAAAGGAGATGGAAACTGCGCCAATTAATTGACCCACTTAAGGCTGTCGATGCTCAGGTGTTTTTACAAGAACCAGCTAAGCTCAAAGTTGTTAAAGATGGACAGTCTTTTTTTTTTCTGTCAGATATGGAAGCTAAGAAGGCATTGGCAAAGTGGCAAACCACATACTGCACCGGTGCTAAATATGGGCTTTTGAGATCCGGGGTTTACTTCTATTCTCTTTTTCCTCATTCCATATTCCTCAAATTTTAATTTCAGACTAATGATTTAGGATTTTGAGACTTTTATCTCTGTGTTCCTAGTAACTTCTTGCTTTTCAGGATGCTTTTTTTCTCAATATGGAAACTATGCTGAATTATTATCTGATCTGCTGTGAATTCACTTTTTCTCTCTGAAAATGGGCTAACAGCATTAACAAAGGGAGGGGGAAAGTGGGGTAAAGTGGGTCAAGGGGGGTTCATTGGGGGCTGGGCCTGAGCTAGTGGAGATGATAGCTGCCATACTAACGGCAGCTGTTCAGGGGGGGATGATTCCTTCTGTGGGAAATAGAATGTATGGTCTTAAAGAAGACAGAGTAATGTGTGTGAGTGCTGGGTGGGTGTTAAACAAAGGGGTGAAAAGTCAAAAAGAGGAATGTTATTAGTGATTGTTTTGATATGGATATGGGAGAGTATTAGCAAACTCTTTCTTTTTTTTTCTCTCTCAGCGTTTTATATTAAGTAGATATGGCATTAATGAGATGTTTAGCTTGGAATGTTGCTGGCTTGAATGCAAGGTCTAAAAGGCAACTAGTTCGGAAAGAGATTAAGACATACAAGCCTCACGTAGTACAATTGATGGAAACACACTTAGCCTATAAAGATCGTCGACTTTTGGAATATTTTGGCCTAGAGATAGCTGTATGTACTTCTCAAAGCATATCGATTAGAGGAACGGCTATTTTAGTCTCAAAATCACTGCCTTGTCAGGTTCGTAAAGTTTTAGAAGATCAAAGAGGGAGGTGGGCCATTGCGCAAATAGAAATTAATTGTACCTCCTATGTTTTTTGTGTTTTATATGTTATGTTATGTTATGAAAACTTGTATAGCGCGCAGCTACCCGAAGGTGTCCCGGCGCTTGCTACAATCCTCCTAAAGTTTAACCAGAGATAGTTAGAACAGCCACGTTTTCAGCGCCTTCCTGAAAGTAAATAGATCATTACAGTTTCTTAGGCCAACGGGAAGTTTGTTCCAGGCCTTAGCTGCCCCGACGGAAAAGCTTCTGCCTCCCCATCTAACTCTCTGCCTGGCAAGGGGAACTGATATTGATGGGTGATTTTAATTGCGTTATCTCTTATAGGGTAGACTCTACTAGCCTACCTCTAGTTTCGAGAATGGTGAAGGTGAGAGCTTCCATCTTGGAACTGGCTAGATTATATTCTTTAAAGGATGCGTGGCACACCCTATACTCAAATAAACCCGGTTATACGTATTATTCGGCACCACATCGCCAGTATTCAAGAATAGATATGGCCTGGGTTTCAGAAACCTTATTGCCACTTGCAGATATGGAGATATGTCCCAAAATGACCTCTGATCATAATCCCATAATTTTTTCTTTCTATGCAAAACATTCTACTAAAACTGCTCGAATTTTTACGTTTCCCAAACATTTGGTGACGAGTGAAGAGTTTAGGATTTGTATTGGGAAACAAATCTCTGACTTCTTCATAGATAACACTGGCTCTGCTTCATCTTTGATTGTATGGGATGCGATGAAAGCTTATATTAGGGGAGCTATTCAGCAGTTTATATATAAACAGAATAGACAAGTGAGTGGTCAGATTAAAGATGCTTTTCAAAAGCTTATTAGGGCCGAAGTAGAACATGCTGATGCAGTTTACTATCAAAAGGCAGACCAACTCCAAGATCACTTGTATCGACTTCTTTTGGAGCAGAAGGCTATTGTCAATAGCTTTCTAATGGAAAAAGCAGCGGCCTGCTACATGAGACATAAGACATTACAATATGAGTACGGGGACAGGATTGGGAAAGTTCTGGCCTATCAAATTAGGGATAACCAACAAAAAATTAAAATTAAGGCTATAAAAGGGAAGGTGGGGTTCTTTTTAAGGATCCCGTGGAGATAGCTAATCAATTTTCTATCTTTTATCAACAACTATACTCTCTAGATATAGCGCAGGATTTGATTGATCCATCTGATATGATGAATTACTTACATCAGAGCAACCTTCCATATCTGACGGAGGAAGATGCAATCTCTTTAGAACAAGGGGTTACAGAATAAGAGGTTTCTGATGCAATAGAAGGGCTTACTTTAGGCAAAGCTGCAGGAGATGATGCTCTTCCAGCGGAGTTCTATAAATGTTTTAAAAATCTCTTAGTTCCTGCACTATGCAATGTCATATCTCAAATTGCTAGCTCGGGTCAAGTACCAGCTTCTTGGAATACTGCTAATATCATCTTTTTTTTTTTTTTAAAGGCAAAGATCCTGAAGAACAAGCCTCATATCACCCAATTTCTTTAATTAATACAGATGCAAAGGTGTTTGCCAAGATATTGGCCACCCGGTTAGCCCCAATGATGACAAACTTGGTTTCTCCTCAACAACACGGCTTTATCACTGGGAGAGACACAACTGCCCATGTTAATACAACAATAGCTGCCTTTGATGCTGCTGAGAAACTAAAAATCGAATTTGGCATGATTTTATTGGATGCTGAACAAGCATTTGACCGGGTGGCCTGGGACTATCTCTGGGCGACACTTTCGGCGTGTGGGGTTAAAGAAAATTTTCTAAAATTAATAACTGCTATGTATAAAGATCCGAAGGCAAAATGGCTTTATTGTACTATTAATACCAATCCTTTCCCTATAAGGCGTGGTACGAGGCAGGGCTGCCCTCTCTCACCTCTTTTATTCGCTCTTTATATTGAGCCATTTATCAGAACACTACTGGCTAATAAAGCAATCTCCCCGCTCAACATCGAGCACCGTCTCCTTAAACTGACGGCATACGCCGACGATATAGCTATGGTTACTATAAAACCCAATGAGACTATAGAACAAATCACTCTGGAGGCAAAAAAGTTTGGTCAATTCTCCGGCTATAAGCTCAACCGTAGCAAAACCCAAGTTTTGCTTAATTTTCAATTGCATGATCTGATTGAAGGCGTTTGTGAGAAGGCTACTTATCTAGGGGTCCAAATTTCTCCTAATATTAAACTAATACACTCGCTGAATTATGTTTTCTTACTAAATAAAGTTGAAAAACAATTAAAAGTATGGCATAAGCTACCTCTGAGCATCTTGGGCAGATGCAATCTTATCAAAATGAATATACTTCCTAAATTTCTTTATTTGTTTAAGTCAATTCCATTACGCATCCCGAACGCTTTCTTTAAAAAATTAGATGGAATTTTTAGTAGTTTTATCTGGGGATACCGGAAGGCAAGAAGGGCTATAGCATTAATGAAATTCCCTTATCATCAGGGAGGGTTAGATTTACCTGATCTTAAATCCTATTATCTCTCAGCTTTTGTAGACCGTCTACGGAGTCTTTTACATCCTGAAATGGTGCAGTATTGGCATTGGTTGATTCCAGGGGCCGAAAGCAAATTATTTCTCTATCGTATTCATGATCCTAATTATTTTAAACGTGTTAAGTTTAAGACGATACGGGATTTGGTCTATATATGGAAAAATATTGAACTCAGACTCTCTCTTCCGGTAATCCATAGTATATTTCCTATGTGGGGTAATCCAATGTTTCCTGGCATTTATCAAGATAGTATTGCCCTTCAGTGGGCTAAACATGGCGTACAATCACTGGGACAACTGTTTGATTGTAATGGCCTAAAATAATTTGAGAATCTTTCTATAACATTTAATTTCCCACTAACCTTTTTTTTTAAGCATTTGCAAATTAAAGATCATTTGGTTAGGAGTTTAGGAATACGGCTGGTTAAGGAGGCCAGTATGTGGGAACTTATTTATGGCCAGAATCTATATGCTACTATTAGTAGGGCATATCAAATCCTCTGTGAGAATAGAGCAGATGGATGCGAAAAACTAGCACTTAAATGGAGTGAGAATTTGGGAGAGGCTATTACAAGTGATAGGTTAAAGCTGGCTTTTGACTATATCTCCCGCTCGGTACACTCTACTAATCTTCAGCTTCAGCAATTTCGGACATTGTGTTGTCTCTATTATACACCTGAAAAAATTGCTCAATGATCTGCAACTGGTAATTTAAGTTGCACCCCCCAGCAAGGCTCGCGTCAGAACTGCCCTAAATGTGGTCAACACGCGGCAGATATTATCCATATGTTTGTGCTTTGCCCCTTGTTGAAGGGGTTTTGGGATAAGATCTTGGTGACAATATCAGATAGATTTGCTATGGATATAAGATTGTCAACTGCAGAACTGATGCTAGGTTATAAGGAAGAACGTGCACAACAGAATTCCCCCTTACTGTCTATAATGATTGTTACTGCACGTTTAGTAATAGCTAGAGCATGGATCTCTACCAAACCTCCTACAGAGATGGAATGGTGGTCAGCTCTCAGAGAAATTGGGGAAAGGGAGAAAGATCTGGCTAAGAATAGGGGAGCTTGGGCTCTCCTAAAATACAGATCTATATGGGGGGTCTTAGACTAATAACACTTTAAGCTATCTATCATGTTTAAAACAAACAAAGCAAATATCTAAATGAAACTAATGCCTATTAAGGTCACTGAGCCAACCAAGAATGTAGATTATGGATTACGATTTCTGATTTGGATCTTGATCTTATATTCAAGCCTACTAGTTTGCTTACCTACATGCTTTCGGTCTTTTGATTTAATTTAATGACAGATTACTGCATTCTGCTTTTTGTTTTTCTCTCCCATAAAATGTTATAATGCTCTATGTATTATTTTGCATTGTATAATTATAATATTTTTTCTTTTTGACAATTAAAAAAAAAAAAAAAAAAAAAAGAACTGGTACCTCAGGACCCCATTATTGGTAAATCGGTACCCAAAAAAACGACTATAACATATAGGAGGGGAACATCAATGAGAGACTCGCTAATTGACAATGACCCATGTGGCATGCCAGCCAAGAGATCTTGGTTGGCACAGAGACAAGGATTTTATAAATGCAAGACCTGCAAAGCTTGTCAACATGGGGTTTCTACGACCAATTACTCTACTCCCTTTGGCGGTCCTAACAAATAAATCACTAAAGCTCTAAATTGTAAAACACACTATGTGGTGTACATGTTGGAGTGCCCGTGCAAACTAAGATACATTGGAAGTACTATTCTACCAGGTCATAAACGGGTGCTCCAACACCTACGAGCCATAATGATCAGGCGTACCCAGTAGCGCGTCACTTTCATGATAAACATGATGGCAATCCCAAAGATCTCAAATATTTCTTCATCGACTCTGTTCCAAGGAACAAAAGAGGGGGTGATAGGGAAAAATCCCTTAGATTATTGGAGATGCATTATATCCTATATTTAGACAGCAATCATCCTAATGGAATCAACAGTTCAGAGGAACTTCATGCAAGTCTATAAAAACTATTAGAAATGCCCCAATGCAAAAACAGCCAATCTAGATTTATCTATTAGTAATTGTATGAGAAACAAATAACAATAAACCAAAAACAAACTCTCATAAATTAATAAAATGACAATTTTAGCTAACATCGCACATAGTTGCACAATAAGTTTAAAAAAATAAAAAAATAAAAAAACAACATTAATCCGCCTACTAGTATTTATATAGCATATTAAGAAAAAAAAACTTCTCCCTTAAATCTCTTCAATTTTTTTACTACCATAATTTTTAATTAGGCACAATTTGCACATTTTTTTTCTAGATGAATTCCTTTCCTCACTTCCCCGTTTCCTTTCCTTCCCTTTCCAATTTAGATGTTAGGGCACTAATACTTTTCCACACATAGTCAGGATTAAGGAGGACAAAAATGCCGGATATAATCAACTGAATTAATTACAACATAAGGCACAAAAAATAATTGACTACAAACTGAAAAAAACAAACACAGGCAATTTCGAGACTACAGGAGGGTCCATAAAACAGCAAGGTATTAAACACATAATTGAAGATAGATTCAATGGGAATCTATCCGAATAACCTTATTTCAATGATATGGCCCAGAACTCATTGTAATCTAGAAACAATGAGGTGCAGAGAAGGAGAAAAAAATATGTTTACAGTGTATGATTCCATTTATTTATATGTTTGGTCAATTAAATATTTATGGTGATTTCACAGATATTTTAATACCCAAAATGTATTATTATCTAATCTAATATATTATATTTGAATTTCTATTTATATATTTATTTATTTATATATCTGTAGATGAGTATATGTATTTATGGTTATTTATGCACAGTAAGAACTTCATCTGTACATCATTCAGTACCAGGTTAGTCCATTATGGTGTCGATAAGGAAAACAAAGCTCGATTGTTTTTGATTCCTATCAAACGGCATAATTACATGATATTAACAAGCTTTTTTGACCTAGTTGCCATGGGATTTATCCCAACACTATGAGTCACTTTGACTGAAATGTATGAATGTCGAACAGTATCTTTAGAAGTGATTTGAAAAACAATATATTTTGCACTAAGAATCATGTGGTAAATTTTGCCCAATCACAATGAAAAATACAAAAAGAAAAAAATGTAACCCTTTAAAATCAATGGCCATTGGTAGAACTGCGTCATGTGATCAAGTCCCCCAGGAGGGATGAAACGCGTAATGGCTGCCGTTTGTCTGTGAGATTCGGTGAATAAACCAAACGGATATTGAACAAGAATCCTGTGGTCCGTGCTCTTTTTACTCGGCTCCAGTTGGGTAACATACGAGAAAGGAGAGTGCTTTCTAATATATATATATGGAACTCTGGGTAGTTCCCAAGCCTTAGGCGTAGAACAGCTCCTTTATATGGAGCACCCTACCACACCAAAGGCCCTCTGAATCTGCTCATCTCAAATGTCTGTTTTTCAAGCAGAGAATTTGAAGCATAGTATTAATACAATGCCTTCCATGCTGAGCTACAAAGTGACAAAGCCTTTTGGAATTTTTACTGCAAAGTCTTCAAGCATAATATTAGCTAGTGCCATATACACCGAGCTGAAAAATGACAAAATACTTTTATCACTCCAGGCACAGTATTACATCTTTGATTGGTAAAATACCATCCAAACCACCCTGGAATGAATAAAAGCAACCCTTGACACATGTTTTGATCTTACTAGAGCTCTTCACAGAGGTATTGCTTTGTCCAGACACAAGAGAGCACCCAGTATAAGCCAAGACAGTACCCTTTCAGCCTTAGCATGCAACATACGCCTGAAAGGGTACTGCCTGTGACATTAGAGTTAGCTCTGGTAATCAGATCTTAGCATACATTAAATAAACAGAAAATCGCTGAAAAAACAACAAATCTTAAAGAGATGATATAGTAAGGTGTTCAAATGCAATAAGTACTAACGGTTAAAAAACTAACAAAAACTGAAATGTGCCAATTACAGTTCAGTGACCTAAGTAGAGCATGCATGTAACCTCACATATTACATCACTCATTACTAGTGGTCTGCAGTCGTAATCCTCGCCACAATACCAGCCCTATACTAGAAAAATAGCTTATTGGAGAAGTAACCTTGGAGTGGACAAATAAGACTGGCACACAGCGCCCATAATTGTTTAAATGAAGCTGTAACATAGATAACAGAAGAAGCTGTTTATATCTAAATACTGTAGGGATTTTGTCATAAGGTAAAGAGCTCAAAAAGTTGATTGCTCCATTGCTTTGTTTTCTCATTATTTAAATGATTGCCCTATTTAGGCTTCTCCAGCTAGTAGCCCAGGAGCTGCTGGTAGCTATCCAGGTACCTGGTAGAAGTTCTCCACAATACAGCTCAGCCTGCTGAATTAGAAGCTTTTGTTTGATTGAATATGCACCCCAAAATAAAAGGCGTTAATTTGTGATGAAAATGTGTGCATTTTCAGAATGTACATGCTGATGTTTGGAGAAAAATGGGTTTTAAAATATATTGAAAGCTGATATTCGAGCGATAAATCCTGAAATATTACTAATATTTTTACCTTGGTGCCAGTGGCATTGTAGCTATGGCTGTCATGTATTACCCATGTAGAGACATTCCATGTTGACAACACCTTTTCACATTGCTGCTGGCAGCCCTGTCTGATGCAGTGAGGCGATCGCTACGGGTAATCTTGCAGGGGGTGGCCACTATTGTAATCTTGCATGATGTGGTCACTGTTACAAAACTAATAATATTAGCAGCTCAGAAACATTTTCAGTGAACGATGAACATGAGTATCTCCAAGTACAGAAACGGTTGGAGACCTGTTCCATAATTCATTTAATTTTACTTTAAGTGATTATTTCGTACTACACAGGGCTGTAGCTGATTAGCCTGTTTTGCTTTACATACATATCCCTAGGACATAGTTGTTCTGACTTATTGCTCTGTTTCATGTTGTCTATTTACCATAAGTACACAGTTGTTTTATATGATTTCCCTATCTTGCTTTCTGTTCTTATTAGCACACAGGTGCTATGGATGATTGCCATGATCTGCTTTAGGTTCTTATCATTGGAACACTGCATCTTGATCCAAGTGCCTGATTCCAATTTGTCTAATTTTCATTAGTACTCATTAGCTAATTGTCGTGTTTATCTTTGTCTTCCTATCACCGACACAGCGGATTTGCTGATTGCCTATTTCACATCAGTTATCATTAGTACGCAGTGGTTCTGCTGATTGCCCCATTTCACCTTGTTTGTTATCATTAGTACACAGGGGCTCTGCTGGTTGCCTTATTTCACCTTGAGTTGTTATCATTAGTACACAGTGCTGCTGATTGCCTCATTTCACCTTGTTTTGTTATCATTAGCACACAGTGGCTCTGCTGATTGTCCCAGAAACCAGCGCACTGCCCTACAGCACAGCAACACCACCCGAGTTCACTCCAGAAGAGAACGGGTAATCAAGGCACCATAGAGCATGCTCATTAGCTTATCAAAGCCAAGCAAAGCCAAGCAAGGCCAGCTCTATCTTTTTCTCTAGACTTTTTTAAGAAGGGCTAAAGCAAAACGTACTGAATGGAATTACACTAAATTTGGGAGGAAGCTAGATCTTGGTACACAGAAAGTGCTGTTTGTGATTTGGGGTAAATCCGTTCAGTAGTTTTTGAGAAATTAAGGTTGAAAAATAATTGTATATCTGGCCAGTTGGGTCCGCAAGAGGCTTGAGAGACTCCTGCTAGAGCGCCACTTAAAAAATGGAGTGTTCTGATTGGCCCAGGGAGCTTTATTTCGCTTGGGCCATTTTGCTCCGTGGGACACAGACTCCAGTGGGAATGAGCACTTTGATTGGCTGACAGCTACATCAGAAAAGTTTTGCTGGCAGTCATTAGCCATTACAGGACTCTGGGACTCTAACCACCTGCTCACTGCCTGGGACCAGCTCACAACACATAACACCATCCACTCAGGAGCACCCACGGACCCCTGTCCCCACCACATTTTTAAGCTCAGGTGTTAAATGATAAGCAGCAAGCTCTCCACATTCTTCAACTCATCCGTATCCACGGCCACCTTCCCTGAAGTCAACCCCCTTCTCAAGAAACCTTCCACCGATCCCAGCAAACTTAAGAACTACCATCCCATCTCTCTGCTGCCCTTACCCGTCAAGGTCCTAGAAAAGGCCATCAACCGCCAACTCACAGAACACCTGGATATTGACAATGTTCCGGACCCCTCCCAATCCTAATTCTGCACCATTCACAGCACTGTAACCGGTCTGAATGCTGACACTGACAGCATCAGAACCCTCGACTGGGGAGAAACGGCGGCCCTGATCCTCCTCAACCTTTGAGCAGCATTCAGCACCTTATTCCACCCCTCCATTATCAAGAGGCTTCATCAAAACAGAACCCAAGAAAACACCCTCAAATGGATCGCATCCTTCTACACTTGAAGAACCCAGGGGGTCCCCCTACCACATTTCACCTTTGAACCCAAAAACATCATCTGCAGCCCCTCTCAAAGATCATCCCTCAGCCCTTCACTGTTCAACATTTACATGACCACCTGGGCCAACAGCGGCAGAACCCATGGAATGAACATCACATCCTACGCAGACAAGCCCAGCTCATCTTCTCACTATCAGAAGACCCCTCCACCATGAAGGCCAACTTCCACAGATACATGACAGGCACTGTCGACTGGATGAATAACAACTGCGTAATACTCAACACAGACAATACAGAAGTGCTGATCTTTGGGAACAGTACCTCCATGTGGAACAACTCCTGTTGGCCTACCAAACTAGGACCAGCACCCACTCCGACAGACCCTGCTCGCAGCCTTGGTATCATTCTGGGCAGCAAGCGCACCATGAAAAACCAGATCAATGTAGTCTCTTCCGCCTGCTTCCTTACCCTTCGCATGATCCATAAGGTCTCCAAATGGCTCCCTGTCACCACTAGAAGACTGTCACTCAAGCCCTAATCACCAGCCTGCTGGACTACGGCAACGCACTCAACATAGGAATCACCACAATCCTCCGGAAGAGACTACAGACAGTACAGGATTCAGAGGCCAGACTCATCCACAACCTCCCCATATGGACCCACACCACCTCCCTCCTCAAGAAGCTCCACTAGCTCCACATTCAGAATAGATGTCAATTTAAGATGTGCAAGACCCTTCACAAACAAGGACCAGCATACATCACCCATCACCTGAACTTCTACCAATCCTCCGCTACCCTCTCCCTTGCACACATTCCCTGTTTCCGCCAAAGCCACAGTGGAGGATGCTCCTTCTCCTGCCTTGCGGAAAACAACTGGAATTACCTTCCCCTATGCCTACGGACCTCATCCTCTCCTCTGGAATTCAGGAATGGACTCAAGACCTGGCTGTTCAACTGAACTTCTTAGTAGATATATTCTCGCTGCCTTAATACCCGTGTGGGTGATTTGCTGCGCTCTACAAATCCTGTTTGATTGAGTGATGTCCCCGGTGACGCTATTTCCTTGGGCCTGCTCACTTGCTATGTCCCAGGAAGCCAAACCCCAGAACATAATGGTTTCCCTACCCGCTAAGATGCGGGCAAGGAAACCTGTGTTTGCACCCACTTAGCAGGAGCATTTTTTTTATCTATCGCCATGTGAGAGCAAAAACAATGTCTGCTCCTAGCTGGCGGGAGCTTTGAAAATGCACCTGCCAGCTGGAAGCAGACTTTTGATCTGTTTCCCTGCCTGCAGTGATGCGGGCAGAGAAGCAGATCAAAGTATTGCTCTCGCCCGGAGGGAGAAGCATAATTAGCTGGTCCCTGCAGGCGAGAGCAATGCTGGCTCGCGTTGCATGCGGGTAGCCGGCTGGGGCCGTGAGGGCCCTTTGACTCTCCCCACGGCCCCCAACAAGTGTATGGTGGGTACCCTGGGTGGGCACTAGGACACCCACCTTGAAATATTACGGGACCCGGGGAATGGGGTGCCAGGGGGTAATAACAGCTCAGGGAGAGAGGCCTCACAGCTACCTGTCACTTTATTTTACGGAGTGACCATTGGGGATAGGTTCCCCAGGGCCTACACAGGCCTGGGATGGGGCCACAAGGCTCCCCTCCCTTTTAGTTAAAAAAAGGACCTGGGAGGACCTGGGAAATGGGGTCCCCAGGGCCTAATGAGGGTCAGGGAGGGGGGGAGCACGTGGCCCCCCTCTCATTTAAATGAGTTATGGACCTGTGAGATGAGGTTCCCGGGGCCTTTTGAAGGCTCAGGGAGGGGGCTGCGTGGACCTTTGCCCCTTAAAAAAATCACAGCTCTGGGTATGGGGTCCCCAGGACCTTTGAAAGGCTTGGGTCGTGGTCCCTAGGGCCTAATGTGCTTAATGAGGCATTGAAGTTAGGTGTGATAAAAAGATATAACTGTTTTTTTTTAAACCTTAGAATTCAATAAAAAAAAAAACAAAGGTTAAAGTAACATTATTTAGGTGAATTTGTCAGTGACAACATTAACGTTTTGAACAAAAAAAAAAAAAGAAATTCTCCAGTTATAGTTAGCAGAGCTAACTAGAAATTGCGCCCCTGCCATGCACTGCTTATGACCTCACATATCAGCCAAGACATGCTCTATGACATCATTTATGACTTCACTGATGACATCTCAAATGACATCATTGCTCTCCATTTTTTTTAACGTAAAGTAATATGTAATTATGATATGTAAATCCAACCGTCCGCAAGGCCCTGGGGCCAACCCCCCTCGCGGCACACAGCATTCGGCCTTGCGCAGTGGGGGAGTTGGCCACAAGGCCTGGTGATAGCCTCTCTGTAGTTATAATTAGAATTTGCAGAGATTGGAATTCCTCTGATTTTTGCTTGCTAAACTTTGCCACCATTTGACGAATCTCCATCCCCAAAACTATGCAGACCCAATGCTTTTCCTACATTGGTGGATGGTGCAAAGTTTCACTGTGATTCGTAAAGAGGGTGCAAACAAAAAAGGTGGTCCCAAAACATACTTTTCCACCAATGCATTTTCCATAGACTATTTAATCAGGGTAGCAGCTTAACAGCTAGTTGGATTTCCATAAAAATTGGTAGGATTATAAATCCTCTTTGGTACTAGATGAAATTTGGCTAAGCAATTTTAGAATTAAAAGCAACAAAAACACAGTGATATATTGGGCCGTGGCATACTGTGGTAATTTTGTGGTCTACCTCGGTACATGCCAATGACATGGCAGTATATGATTGGTTAATGACTGGCTTCCATTGCTAAATTAAAAGGCAACCATTTTGTTTAGCCCATACATAGTGTATGGTCTGGGTTAGAAGATAAAATATAGTATACTAGTGGTTTATAAGTGAATAGAAATGATTGAGGCACTTTAGATAAGTATGTAAGGGTAGGGGTAAAGTAGTTTTATTACTTTATATAAGTTTTTTTTAAATGTACTGTGTACCGCGGTACTAACTAAAAAGTACTGCAATACATTTTTTGTAAAACATTAAATATGTAAAAGTTAAAAATACACTGTACTACACTATATTTCACAAATATAGTGTACTGCAGTGTATTTTTCATTTTTGACATATTTAATTTTCTTTTTAAAAAGTTGAGAAGTACCACAGTACTATCTACAAAGTACTGAGGTACTTCCAAAGCTCATATTTGTAAAAAAACAAAAATATAGCCTGTACTACATTATATTTTACAAATGTAGTAAACTACAGTGGCTTTTACATTTTTACACATTTAATTTGGTTTTCCTGTAACTACCACAGTACTTTCTAGCTACTAGTGTGGTACCCTATAAACTTTAGTTTTAACTAAAGTAATAAAACTACTTTCCCCTACCTGTACATACTTACCTAAACTGCTTCAGTCCTTTCTATTCACTTATAATGCAGTGGCACACTATATTTCTATTTAAAATCCAGAATGCAGACTAATTTGTGGTCTAAACAACATGGCTACCTTTAATTTTAAAAGGTCTTTTATTATCAATTCATATGCTGTTTTCTCATTGCGATGTACCGCAGTATACCGTGGCCCAATATATAACAAAGATTTGGTTCTTATAAAGGTAAAACTACTGAACTCTATGATCTTCCACTCTACACCACTTGACTCTACGTCACTAAACTCTCCACCACTACATTCTACGCCGCTAAACTCTACACCACTCCAGTCCAGACCATTCTAGTCTACTCCACTCAATGCTATTTCATTCTAAGACACTTGACACTATGCCACTCTATGCCACTTGATTCTACGCTATTCCACTCTACACCACTCTACTGTACCCCACTCCACTCTACAACACAACACTTACACTGAACGACACTGCACTAGACGAGACTTTCCTCCACTGTACTCTATGACACTCTACTAAACGACATTCCACTCTACAATCTGAAACACATTTTTATTAAAAAATAAAAACCATTGAAATTCAATGGAAAAAAAAATGTTAAAGCTTAGTTATAGTAATGAAACATATATTCTTTCTATTCAAACCAAACATAAACTACACAAACATTAGAAATTCTAAAGTTATAGTTCTACCTTAAATTTATAATTTATGCTCAACCTTATACTTAACTATAACTTCATTTATTATTTCTATACAAACCAAAAGCAAACTGCGGATATAGTTCTACTTTAAGTTTATAATTTACGCACTACATTGAAATTACTATAATTGTATTTATTCGTTCTATACAATCCATACTTAAACTACACAAACATTAGAAATTCTAAATTGTAGTGATACCGGTAAATTTATAAGTTACGCTACACCTTCTAATTACTAGAACTCCTGCATCTCCGTACACAATGTTATCAACTCGCTAGCCAGAGTACATTAACTACAACTTGCACCTCTACAATGCACTGCTTATACCCTTTCATATTGCATCACTTGTACCACATGAAAACATAGCATTCATAACAGCACTTATGAGATCTTAAATGACATAATTTTCGAGAACACTGTGTATGGTAGCGTGGTGAGTTATAGTTCCAAGTAGTACGGCTAGCGAGTTGACAACACTGTTTACAGAGGTATGCGAATTATAGTAATTTGAAGTCTTGGGCAATATCATAAATAAATGGCAATAGACACTGATTTACCCTATCATCAGTGGTGGCTCCTCCGCTGAGGTGGAGGAGCGTCGCCCCACTGCTTTGAAGCTGTGAAAGAAATGAAAAATAAAATGATAATAGCGTAATGTTATTATCATTTTATTTTGTCCAGCTGTGGCAGCTTTGGTGACGGGGTGGGCTGCTCTGCTTTCAAGGGAGGAGTGGTAACACTCTCCCCTCTCAGGATGGCCAAACAGTCATGCGCACTTCGCTTGTTCTCCATGCAGGCTGCATTACAGCCCGCGTGGAGAACATGCTCAGTCCCCCAGTCCCTGGTTGAGCTCTGAACCACGGCGCTCAGAACAATTGCAACACTGTATTGCAGTGTTGTGATTGGTTAAGGGAGCCTGGGTGTTTACCAATCACAATGCTACATTGCAGAGTTGTTATTAGTCAGGGGAGCCTGGGTGCTTACCAATCACAATGCTGCTTCCTGTTCAATCCCCGGCGCAAGGAGAGACGACGGAGAGACACGGCTGTAAGGTAAATTTTTTCTTTTTTTAATAGCTCATCACCCCCCCCCCCCCCATCCCCTGCCCCGCCACCCCGATCTGTGCCGACCGCTACTGCCACTCATGGATGATACTCAGAAAAAAACATATAGCATTCTAACTGAAATGTGCTCAGATAACAGTCGCAGATACAATGCATGGAGAAATGGGAAGAATGAGAGCTGCGGCCTCCATTGTTAATAAAAGAATGGATGTCAATTAGGGGAAGCTGTGGTAAACAATGCCACCTTTAGCTTGCCTGATGGTTCCCCAGCCACTGCCCAGGCTACCCCTGATCTCAGGGGTCAAGAAGGTACCTTCAGGAGAAATGATAGACAGGATCCTGAGAGCCTTGTTGTCGACTAGCTCCCATTTCCTAGCCCAAAACAAACAACTAGTAAGCTATCAAGGGGCTAAAGGTTTTATAAGAGAGGTCAATCCTCTCATGTCTTCTGGGGTCATGGGGCAGTTGATGTTATTTCAACAAGCCCTGATGTTATGGTGCATCAACTCTCATGAACAAATTACAGCAACCATTTATTTGATTAATGTCTGTTAGATTAATACAGTTGAATACGTACAGGCGCACTTCCAATGACGTTTCCTCTCATGTTTTTATTCATGTTATTATTTTTGCAGTTTTATATAGCGCGAACTCGACCCAAAGGAATCAGAGCACTTTACATGAGCACCATTTGCATTAAAAATAGACACATTCATTTTATGTTTTTAGGCATCGGGAGATTACGTGATTTGCCCAGAATCTCAGGATTTTTTAGCCTCTCGCCAGACTCGAACCTGGTTCCCCAGCTTCAAAGTCAACCGCACTGGCCGTTAAGTCACATCCTCTTTATGAATGCAGTGTAGCATTACAGTCCAGGAATATGTGTTAGAATTATCAGAACATCGATCTGAAGTTACAGAATGGATGTTACAGTCATTAAAAATAGCAGCCGACTTTCTATATCTGCACATTCAATGTGCTTGCAAATTATGTAGAAATGTAATTTTACTGATTTTAGTGAACTCCTAAACATATCAACAAGAAAACAAAATTGGAAAGTAAGCAGGTCAATGGCATGGGTTGAGTAGGCAGAGGATCTTTTTGGGTGGCTGCATTGTCTACAACCCACATTGTTAATACTCATTATAATACTTCACGATATAGTACAAAGTGAGACAAAGTATTTTGAAAGTTAGGTAACTACTTCTTACACGACTCACAGGGGCTTCCTGTTCCAGAAAAGAAGAAGAATAAAACACAAGAGTATGTCTTGTGGGTAGGTTACTTACGTGCGAATTCGCTCGTTTCTTTACTGGTTTCATATCAAAACATATAGTAAAGTATAGAAAAGTGACAGCAAGAATCTCATTCTTTATAACTCAATGCTGTGAGTCAAATTCACAAAATCATTTATGAGTACAGGAAATAGTATCACAGGATTACTCTTTTACGTACTTTTACATGATTTTGAGAATTGGCCTCTAGATATCCAACTCCCTATTAATAAAATTGCACACAGTATTTTCTATTTGTAGTAATTATTTATGAATTTTACCTAAATATTTCCATTTGAGATGTTTTGGGGCTAATTCACAAAGGCATAGAAAAATATACTGTAAATGATTACTACAGTATTACTACTTTACAAACTCAAAAACGTCTTTGAGAATTAGATTCTGTGAACCTTCCAACCGACACATCTCAATAGCCCTAAAATGTTTAAGCTTATGATCTTAGGAGAGAGGAGTTTGACCAATAACAGTGCTCCCCAAGACAAATTGATTGTAAGGGTCACAAGAAAAATCCAAAAAAATAAAGTGATTCACAAAAATTAACAGGGTCCTTTCCATGCTGAGGGAAGCACAACATTCTAAAGTGCTCACATGCTCTTATCACTTCCTTCCTCTTTCATGTTTTTACTAAATTTGCTCTTTTTCTCTGTTTCTTCCTCTTTCAAGTCTCTGAGTCTTGCTTTCTAATTTGCTAATACATTTTAGAGTTGGAGAACATTTGGTCCATGTTTGCCACTTTAGCTAAATAATCTTTTAAAGAGGGTTTAGAATATATATGAGAAAATCAGTCAAACAATTAGGTGTTACTCAACAAGAAAAGTAAGCACCAATTCCAATTATATCAGGTTGCAAATACCTTGTGCATATGATACAATGGAAGCAATGTTCTTTTGCATCTCTTCCCGGGCTAACCAGGGACCACATATGCTATAATATGAGGGCAAGGGGTAGAAGCGTGGAAAAGGATAAGAAAGAAAACAGAGACACAAGACTCCACTACTCTGCTTTGCCACTTCTGGGTCCAGGAGGTCTGGAGGTTTCCGTGGATTTCTACAAAACAAGAGGGGCCTTATTTATGAAAACTGTCTAATCGCTGCGTAAAAACAGCGATGCAACAGTTTTCACTGCGCCCTCCTTGCGACATGATGAATGCTTCTTATTTACTGTAAGACGCATCATGACGCAAGGAGTTACAGATATGTCAGTATTTCTGACGTATCTGTAGGCGCAGTAATGACGCATTGCTGGAGTGTGCAACTCCAGCAATGTGGCCTTTCATATGGTGCAAGCCCCATGTGAAAGGCCCTGCATCAGTCTTACGCCTGCTTGTGAGGCAGGCGTAAGATTTTGATGCAGTGACGCCCTAGATGTGGCGCAGTGAGATCTGATCGATTTCACTGCGCCACTTCTACAAGGCTTTTTAAGTGGGAACGCCCACCCTGCATATATTATACCTGACGCAGGTATAATGTAGCACAGGGCTTTTCAAAGTGACGCATCTGCTTACATGTGTCACTTTGTAAATACGGTGCAACATGGTGCATTTTTTGCGCGGCCGGAGCGTCACAAAAAGTGCCGCGACTGTGGCGCAAAAGTGTTGCAAGGCCTCATAAATAAGGCCTGAGATGTCCTAAGTAACTTGTCATTAGACTACTAAACATAGCTGTAATGGTGAATAGCTATACCTTATACCTCTGGATAACCAGCTATCTATATTTCAGCACGAAACTGAGAATTGTTGAAAACCAAACACAAGTAAACATAAGTATCTCAAGAAGGCATGTGTCTCTCCCTATGTTTCAAAGAACTATCTCAAGCTTCATCACTGTACTTTTGGAAAATGAAAAACAAGTAATAACATTGGCATACTATTATTTCCTATATATGTGCGTGTGCAACATTCTTCCAACAGAATAAAGAGATAAGCGATCACGAAAATCAGAGTTTCATCATTTTAATTCATAAGCATTGTAAGCACATGCATTTTTTGTCTGACAAAGAAGTCTTTCTCAAGGTAGCTATCCCCATTTACCTTTGCCAATTAAATATAAAATTTGACGACACGTAAAACATACTTCCATTTTCATGACATAGCCATTATTTCAACAATGTAAACATTACAAAAATCATCAACATTTTTGTGTATTATTAATAAACTATGGAGCTCATTCTGTCATAAAATAAGATGTTAATTCCTTTCCATAGGAAATCCATGAAAAAGTCTACCATGGCAAAAGGCAGGTGTCTTATCTGTTATTACATATTTCTTCTTTGGCCATTTCTCATATTGTCTACATAATCAGTTAGTTTCGAGATTTTTTCATTTATCATGGTCTATAACATATTTATTTTGAAAGAATGATGGATTCATGTATATGGTTACATATATTTTTCTCTATTTGCATCATCATTGTACACATAGCATTTTTTCTATTTTCTAATGGTGACACTGATTCCAGTGAGTGTTTGCAGGGAAGACCTGGCTTGGCAGTTCGGGCTGGACTGTTTCCATGAGAAACAGGGTCAAGACCGATTTGCATATGGCTGAGTCTGAACTGGGATAGCGTAGTGAGCTGAAGAACGATGATGGATTCAACTCAGATCTGTGACTGAGGGTGAGTGTCTGAAAAGTTTCAGCGCTCCGAGCATCATCTCCTTGTGTTTGCTTTGTTCACCCTAAGTTGGCAGGGTATGCCCAGACGTGGGTCCCTTGCTCACTTTGCCACTGGATTCAAGCTAGCCTGGCTGATGAGGGTTGTTACCTCGAAACCGGTCCCAGGATGCTGTACACTGGATCCGCCCGCCGAACCGGCGTTTACCTCATGAAGGTTGCGGCAGTGGATGTCAGAGTGCGTCTCCACAGGTGGGAACCTTGGAGCTTTTATATATATATATATATACATCCTCCGACGGTTCCCTGGTAGGAAACCAATTAGCACGCACTCACGGTTTATTTGATTTTAATCCCAGTTCTTTATTCGTCTTAATAGATTTCCAGTCTTAAGACAAACCAACGCGTTTCACCATCCACTGATAGCTTGATCACGGTTGTCGTTACACTTTTGAAATTAACCAATAATTGTTTTTATTGGTTAATTTCAAAAGTGTAACGACAACCGTGATCAAGCTATCAGTGGATGGTGAAACGCGTTGGTTTGTCTTAAGACTGGAAATCTATTAAGACGAATAAAGAACTGGGATTAAAATCAAATAAACCGTGAGTGCGTGCTAATTGGTTTCCTACCAGGGAACCGTCGGAGGATGTTATGACGGCACAGCTCGGCCGCAGCATTGCACCGGATAGAGAAGCGCCAGGGGCCCCTTGAAACGGAGCGGAATTGTGGAGATATATATATACATATACACTATGAGTCACTATGACTGAAATGTATGAATGTCGAACAGTATCTTTAGAAGTGATTTGAAATACAATATATTTTGCAATAAGAATCATGTGGTAAATTTTGCCCAATCACAATGAAAAATACAAAAAATGTAACCCTTTAAAATCAATGGCCATTGGTAGAACTACGTCATGTGATCAAGTCCCCCAGGAGGGATGAAACGCGTAATGGCTGCCGTTTGTCTGTGAGATTCGGTGAATAAACCATACGGATATTGAACAAGAATCCTGTGGTCCGTGCTCTTTTTACTCGGCTCCAGTTGGGTAACATACGAGAAAGGAGAGTGCTTTCTAATATTAGAAGACAGGTTTGACTCCTCCTGTCTTTCACACGGACCCCTCTACGATACGGGCTCAACTGCTGCAAAGGAGCTGTCGCCCGGCAACGAGCGTCGAAACGGAATCCGGAAGGATTATCAGCAACACGACTAACGCAGGACCGGTGTTTTTAAGGGGTAAAGACTTGCTCAGATATTTACAGTTCCGAGTTGGGTGTGGAGTGATTCGAGCGTGGTGGAAAATTGGCTGTGTGACAGAGCGGTGTCAGGGGATTACTCTATCCAGCCAAAAATCGCCAGCAATCATCTACAGGTATTAGGATCAAAGTGAAAATCACAGGCAATAGGATGGCAACAGACGCATTGAGAGAAAGGGAGGAAGCAGCGGCAGCAATGTTCAGTGATGAGAGTATACCTCCTAAAGACTACATTACCCAGAATCCACCAGTAATGGGCAAAAATGCAGGGATAAAGGACAAATGTAAGCAGTTAGAAAAATTAATGAGAACGGAGCAGAAGCGATGGTGGGAAGCTAAATCGCTGCAATGCTATATAGACGTGGGGAGAGTTCCCCGCGGGTTAAGAATTCTTATTGCTCCAAGCTATGAGGCACCCGATCGCGAAATGATTCGCGAATGGGCAGAAACGAACCTTGAATCCTCACGAAAACTGCTTTTCATCCTTGTGAAATATGCAGAGAAAGACTGCATTAAACTAGCGGAGGAAATTGATGCAATAACCAAAGAATTGGAAAAAATGGACCAACAAGAGGAAATTGAGAAATTGAAAGTAGATATGAAAAAACGTCTAAAAAAAGAAGAAGATGTGATAAGGGAGCGTAAAGCCTATAAGTTCCACAGAGATTGATGCGACTATGAACATGGCAGAATATTCACCTTTGCCCGGAAATTCGCTTCACTAAAAGCCTACAATAAGGAAACGAGGAAAAAAGATGCAGAAGGTGTAAATCAACACCCAGATCTAACGTCCGCATCAGAGGGAAGTTCTGCAGTGGAAAGCGGGTCAGAGGTAGAGACCCACAACAAAGCAAAACAAACCACATCTCGCAGACACTCTCTAACAGAAGAAGTGGATTTTTTATGTATTGAGTGCCTACAATCACTCAGGCCGAGAAAACAACAGGCCGGCGGAAATCGAGGGCAAGCAAAAAACGGAGAGAGAGAAGAAAAGCCAAAGGAAGAAGGGACAAACAAAAAATATCAAAAGAAACAGCAGAGGAGATTCTGGAAAAAGTAGATCATATCTATCCAGATGAAACCAATGAAATGACAGTGATCAATTTGACTGATATGACCCTCAACATGGCAGAAAAACAACTATTGGCCTTAGGACTCTCTTTTTGCCCTGAAAGCTTATTCAACTACTTAAAATCCAGGGTTGATATCTACAAAAGTGTTAGGAAATTGAAACTCAGAAAATTCCATACACAATCTAAAAATGCAGTAGATATTGGAATATCCCCCAAAACAAGTAATTCATCAACACAAAAAATAGAAATGGATTCCAACACTAATCATGAGTCACAGGATTTGATGAATGTCCTCTATGATTTAGCACAAGAGGGCAACCAAGCAAGTGGAACCATGGATGAATGGCCAGCAGGCATTTCAACAACATCAGGCACAATATGTAAAACGCCCTTTAAACCACCATCCTCTTTCTATCCATTGATGATAAAAGACACTATTGACATGTTTCAAGATCGAGTCATCACTGATTTAAAAAGCTTGAATAAAATGACATACAAAGGGGTAAAAAATGTCAAAAAGAATATACTAGAACTTCAATACCATCAATTAATGACTAAAATAAAAAACAACAAAGAAATAGTTGTGAGAAGCGCCGATAAAGGCGGGAACGTGGTACTGTGGAAAAGAGAAAACTACATTAAGGAAGCAATGAGTCATTTAGAGGATAAATCGTGCTATGGAAATAGCAACAGAGCAACCTGGAATGCAATGCAATCATCATTCCGAGTAAATTTAATGGCGTGGCGGGAAAAGGGCCTGCTAACAACGGAGGAATACAAATATTTGTGGACAGCAAACCCAACAATTCCAATATTGTACTTCATACCAAAAGTACACAAGGACAAAACTAATCCACCAGGAAGGCCTATCATATCAGCCAAAAACAGTATATTTGAAAACAGTTCCAAATATGTAGATTTCTTTCTACAAGAACATGTTCAAAATCTAGCCTCCTACATTAAAGACACAGGAGACTTTTTGACAAAAATCAAAAATTTCCAATGGAAAGATGACTATTATTTGATTACCCTAGATGTAACGTCACTCTATACATCTGTCAGGCACAATGACGGACTTCGAGCCTTGAAATACTATTTGGCAAAGAAAGGAACCCAATATGTAGAACACAACAAAATGATCGTCAATATGGTTGAACTATGTTTAATGAATAACATCTTCATGTTCCAAAACGCAATGTACCAACAACTGCGAGGTGTGGCGATGGGGGCCAGCTTCTCCCCCAGTTACGCGTGTTTACACATGGGCTGGTGGGAGGAGCAGGTCCTCATGAGCAAATACACAGAAACATTAACTAACAATATAAAATGTTGGTGGAGGTTTATTGACGATTTGTTCTTGGTGAGGCATGGTACAGACAGGGAAGCAATAGAGTTTATTGATTCCATAAACAAGAATGATTTAAATCTGTATTTCACATCCAATATAAGCAAATCCAATATAGTATTCTTGGACGTCGAGATATATGTAGAACAGGGAATTGTGGAGACTAGATTACACAGAAAGTCCACAGCGGGAAATGCAATCCTACATGCAAGTAGTGCACACCCTAATCATTTAATACAAAGCATTCCCTATGGCGAGCTACTGCGCATAAAACGCATATGCAGTAACGAGGAAGCTTTAAAGTTAGCACAACAGGAATGCATCAGTAGATTTAGAGCCCGTGGATACAGCAATAAATGTCTAGAAAAGGCTCTTACAAAAAGTAATCTAATTGATAGGGAAAAGACATTGGAAAAGAAATCACAGCAAATTATCCCTAATGATACCTCAAGCAACTTTAGATTCATTTTAGACTACAATCGACAGCAATTAGCAGTAAGAAAAATGCTCAATAAGAACTGGTACCTCGGGAAAGCTGAGACAGTCCCAGCCGGCGAAGGAAGATGGCGGACTACAGCCGCCGCGTCTCACATCACAGCTCATGGCTCTAGCCCCTAAATGATCCGACTTGCCCACATGCGACCGCTTACTCTCATCTATATTTCAAAGATGACAATGGGCAATTGATATGATCCAGCGCCGCTAAATACCTTTGCGAAATACGCCCCCCCCCCAGCGAAGTACTCACGTTTGTATTCGCCTGCTTCCTGCATCGACTGGATTCCTACGGATCTGACAGCTGATTTTCGGCTGCCCCCCGGCTTTCTCCCATGCTCATTCTCAGCGGAAAGGCTCTTCAGGCTGTAAGGAAACTGATCTCGTACCGCCTACACTCCTGCAGCAGCGGCAACGGCAGCGGCTCCCGCTCCTTGGTATCGGCGATCGGCTGGTTATGTCTGAGTATGGCGCCTCCGAGGAACGCGACGAAAGGTGCACGGGCTGTTCGGCTTACAGGGGCTCAAACATCTGCATTACCCGACGAAGACACCGAGATCAGGGGCAAAGCCATTCTCTCTAAGACTGGTAGGACAACAGTTTGATGCATGGGAGCAGGTAAGGCAGCGCTGTTGCTGGAGGAAGGGGGGCTACGCGCTGCTACAACGGATACTATCGCCCTTGCTGAGCTACTTACTAGCTCTAGTGCTAGTATCACCAGTGAAAATGGAAAAGATACAGGAAACTGTGTATTTTTGACAAACTGTGGGAGAGGAGAGAAGATGGCTATGCTTCAACGTGAGGGATGCTCTGACTTACAATCTACTATAGCAAACTATAACGAGAAGCAGCCTATTTATGACCTTCTTGCTGGTAGTCGGCCTAATAATATTCAAAGTAATTGCGAAAGTGACTGTGCCAGCTCGCAGGATATTACCCAGACTAGCGAAGTATTCAGCCCGGACCTCTACCAAGATGATTTGCTTATTAGAGACAATCATGCTATAAGCGCTAATTTATCTAATGGCTCTGAGCATACTGGACCCAGAAACCTGAGCAGTAACGGATTAGTTTCAGCCTCAGCTTTAACCTCAGCCTCGGTATTACCTCCGCAAGTAACCAACATCCGGCAGCAGTTAATAGCTACTCCAGAAGAGGAGTACATGCCATCTGATGATCAACAAATATCGTCAGATGGAATTCACAATACACATAGCCAAAAGAAAAGGGTTAAAAGTACTACAACTATTAATAAACATAGGAAGCCTAGCAACCTACAAGATAAGACTGCTCGTATAAGTGCCATCTCATCCCGCGGTTTAGAAAGCAGCCCATTAAGGAAATGGGTACAAACTAAAGGGGATGTTCGTGCTATGATCTCACGCTTGTCTGCTACTTGTTCAACCAGACCTCAAGTTATTGCAAATATTAGTCATGAAAGTGGTAGCATAGACAGCAATGATCAACTCCCCCTGCCTCAAGAGGCTCGAGTCAGCAACCCTCAGCCATTGATAACGGCAAGTATAGAAACGATAGTAGCTAGCGATAGTAATCTGACCACAGGGGTAGAGCCCTCCTTAGCTCTAATTTTACAATCTTTACAAGAGCAGCGTGTGGAGGCACAGGCACACTATGCACAGGCTAGGGCGGATTATCTAAATATTAAGCTATCACTCGATGAGGTTACAAACACAGTAGCTAATGTTGCCAAAGATGTGAAGGAGTTACAAGGCAGAGTTGCTGAGGTGGAGGAGACAGTTACTACTGTAGCACAGGTCGCTCAGTTACATGAACAACAGATCCATGGTTGCTTGGCTAGGGTCGAAGATCTGGAAAATAGACAAATGCGCAATAATTTAAGGCTGTTTGGGATACCGGAGGGAAAGGAGGGGTCGGATCCTCGAGGCTTCGTGGTCCAACTTCTTCAGAAGGCTTTCCCTGACCTATCAGACTGGGATTGGGATTGTCAAGTGCAGAGGGCTCACCGATTTCCCTTTTCTATGCAAAGAACCAATGCTCGATATCCTCGCCCCATTCTGATCTTTTTTGGAAATTTTTTGCCGAGACAAGCGCTATCTTTTAAAGCGCGTCCTAATACTCCGAACAACGTAGACTCTTTGTCAATTTTTTTCAGGTCGGACTTAAGTCAAGTAACTATGGAAAGGAGATGGAAACTGCGCCAATTAATTGACCCACTTAAGGCTGTCGATGCTCAGGTGTTTTTACAAGAACCAGCTAAGCTGAAAGTTGTTAAAGATGGACAGTCTTTTTTTTTCTGTCAGATATGGAAGCTAAGAAGGCATTGGCAAAGTGGCAAACCACATACTGCACCGGTGCTAAATAAGGGCTTTTGAGATCCGTGGTTTACTTCTATTCTCTTTTTCCTCATTCCATATTCCTCAAATTTTAGTTTCAGACTGATGATTTAGGTTTTTGAGACTTTTATCTCTGGGTTCCTAGTAACTTCTTGCTTTTCAGGATGCTTTTTTTCTCAAGATGGAAACTATGCTGGATTATTATCTGATCCGCTGCGAATTCACTTTTTCTCTCTGAAAATGGGCTAACAGCATTAACAAAGGGAGGGGGAAAGTGGGGTAAAGCGGGTCAAGGGGGGTTCATTGGGGGCTGGGCCTGAGCTAGTGGAGATGATAGCTGCCATACTAACGGCAGCTGTTCAGGGGGGGATGATTCCTTCTGTGGGAAATAGAATGTATGGTCTTAAAGAAGACAGAGTAATGTGTGTGAGTGCTGGGCGGGTGTTAAAAAAAGGGGTGAAAAGTCAAAAAGAGGAATGTTATTAGTGATTGTTTTAATATGGATATGGGAGAGTATTAGCAAACTCTTTCTTTTTTTTTCTCTCTCAGCGTTTTATATTAAGTAGATATGGCATTAATTAGATGTTTAGCTTGGAATGTTGCTGGCTTGAATGCAAGGTCTAAAAGGCAACTAGTTCGGGTAGAGATTAAGACATACAAGCCTCACGTAGTACTATTGATGGAAACATACTTAGCCTATAAAGATCGTCGAATTTTGGAATATTTTGGCCTAGAGATAGCTTTATGTACTTCTCAAAGCATATCGATTAGAGGAACGGCTATTTTAGTCTCAAAATCACTGCCTTGTCATGTTCGTAAAGTTTTAGAAGATCAAAGAGGGAGGTGGGCTATTGCGCAAATAGAAATTAATGGTGCCTCCTATGTTTTTTGTGTTTTATATGTTATGTTATGTTATGAAAACTTGTATAGCGCGCAGCTACCCGAAGGTGTCCCGGCGCTTGCTACAATCCTCCTAAAGTTTAACCAGAGATAGTTAGAACAGCCACGTTTTCAGCGCCTTCCTGAAAGTAAATAGATCATTACAGTTTCTTAGGCCAACGGGAAGTTTGTTCCAGGCCTTAGCTGCCCTGACGGAAAAGCTTCTGCCTCCCCATCTAACTCTCTTAGAGATGGCCCGAACACTGATGATCCTACTATATTTGATAATCTGTGTCTAGAGTTAGCTGCCTGGCAAGGGGAACTGATATTGATGGGTGATTTTAATTGCGTTATCTCTTATAGGGTAGACTCTACTAGCCTACCTCTAGTTTCGAGAATGGTGAAGGTGAGAGCTTCCATCTTGTAACTGGCTAGATTATATTCTTTAAAGGATGCGTGGCGCACCCTATACTCAAATAAACCCGGTTATACGTATTATTCGGCACCACATCGCCAGTATTCAAGAATAGATATGGCCTGGGTTTCAGAAACCTTATTGCCACTTGCAGATATGGAGATATGTCCCAAAATGACCTCTGATCATAATCCCATAATTTTTTCTTTCCATGCAAAACATTCTACTAAACTGCTCGAATTTTTACGTTTCCCAAACATTTGGGGACGAGTGAAGAGTTTAGGATTTGTATTGGGAAACAAATCTCTGACTTCTTCATTAGGGGTGGGCGGAATTTGCGAAAGCGACTTTCGCAAATTATCGCGAAAATGTTAAAAATCTCCGCAAACAAGCGGAAATATCGCGAAGATGCGGAAGTTTTATTCCCGCCCGTTCGCGATATTTTCTGCATGGTTGCGGGTCGCTAACTTACCCCTGCGGTTGCTTGCGGGCGCGGCCATCTTGTTTTCAGTTGTCTCGCGGTGCATGATCGCGAGAAGAAAGACGTGATCGCGCGACGCATGACGTCACTGCGGACGCGAACTGTCGCGAGACAGCGCAAATGGCTAAAACAATACAACATCTCATGGAGAACGCGACCGGATCGGGAAAACTTGTCGGTGAACGCGGGGATTCAGGTAAGGCGATCGCGCGCGAGAATGTATTATTTTACAGCACGAGCAAGAACCAAATTATCGCAAAGCTGCGGAATGCGGAAATTTTGACATTTCCGCGCTCTCCGCGGAACGCGGAAATGCCAAATTATCGCAAATTCCGCGAACGGAACGGAAATTTTGCCCAGGCCTATTCTTCATAGATAACACTGGCTCTGCTTCATCTTTGATTGTATGGGATGTGATGAAAGCTTATATTAGGGGAGCTATTCAGCAGTTTTTATATAAGCAGAATAGACAAATGAGTGGTCAGATTAAAGATGCTTTTCAAAAGCTTATTAGGGCCGAAGTAGAACATGCTGATGCAGTTTACTATCAAAAGGCAGACCAACTCCAAGATCACTTGTATCGACTTCTTTTGGAGCAGAAGGCTATTGTCAATAGCTTTCTAATGGAAAAAGCAGGGGCCTGCTATATGAGACATAAGACATTACAATATGAGTACGGGGACAGGATTGGGAAAGTTCTGGACTATCAAATTAGGGATAACTAACAAAAAATTAAAATTAAGGCTATAAAAGGGAAAGGTGGGGTTCTTTTTAAGGATCCCGTGGAGATAGCTAATCAATTTTCTATCTTTTATCAACAACTATACTCTCTAGATATAGCGCAGGATTTGATTGATCCATCTGATATGATGAATTATTTACATCAGAGCAACCTTCCATATCTGACGGAGGAAGATGCAACCTCTTTAGAACAAGGGGTTACAGAATAAGAGGTTTCTGACGCAATAGAAGGGCTTACTTTAGGCAAAGCTGCAGGAGATGATGCTCTTCCAGCGGAGTTCTATAAACGTTTTAAAAATCTCTTAGTTCCTGCACTATGCAATGTCATATCTCAAATTGCTAGCTCGGGTCAAGTACCAGCTTCTTGGAATACTGCTAATATCATCTTTTTTTTTTTTTAAAGGCAAAGATCCTGAAGAACAAGCCTCATATCACCCAATTTCTTTAATTAATACAGATGCAAAGGTGTTTGCCAAGATATTGGCCACCCGGTTAGCCCCAATGATGACAAATTTGGATTCTCCTCAACAACACGGCTTTATCTCTGGAAGAGACACAACTGCCCATGTTAATACAACAATAGCTGCCTTTGATGCTGCTGAGAAACTAAAAATCGAATTTGGCATGATTTTATTGGATGCTGAAAAAGCATTTGACCGGGTGGCCTGGGACTATCTCTGGGCGACACTTTCGGCGTGTGGGGTTAAAGAAAATTTTCTGAAATTAATAACTGCTATGTATAAAGATCCGAAGGCAAAATTGCTTTATTGTACTATTAATTCCAATCCTTTCCGTATAAGGCGTGGTACGAGGCAGGGCTGCCCTCTCTCACCTCTTTTATTTGCTCTTTATATTGAGCCATTTATCAGAACACTACTGGCTAATAAAGCAATCTCCCCGCTCAACATCGAGCACCGTCTCCTTAAACTGACGGCATACGCCGACGATATAGCTATGGTTACTATAAAACCCAATGAGACTATAGAACAAATCACTCTGGAGGCAAAAAAGTTTAGTCAATTCTCCGGCTATAAGCTCAACCGTAGCAAAACCCAAGTTTTGCTTAATTTTCAATTGCATGATCTGATTAAAGGCATTTGTGAGAAGGCTACTTATCTAGGGGTCCAAATTTCTCCTAATATTAAACTAATACACTCGCTGAATTATGTTTTCTTACTAAATAAAGTTGAAAAACAATTAAAAGTATGGCATAAGCTACCTCTGAGCATCTTGGGCAGATGCAATCTTATCAAAATGAATATTCTTCCTAAATTTCTTTATTTGTTTAGGTCAATTCCATTACGCATCCCGAACGCTTTCTTTAAAAAATTAGATGGAATTTTTAGTAGTTTTATCTGGGGATACCGGAAGGCAAGAAGGGCTATAGCATTAATGAAATTCCCTTATCATCAGGGAGGGTTAGATTTACCTGATCTTAAATCCTATTATCTCTCAGCTTTTGTAGACCGTCTACGGAGTCTTTTACATCCTGAAATGGTGCAGTATTGGCATTGGTTGATTCCAGGGGCCGAAAGCAAATTATTTCTCTATCGTATTCATGATCCTAATTATTTTAAACGTGTTAAGTTTAAGACGATACGGGATTTGGTCTATATATGGAAAAATATTTAACTCAGACTCTCTCTTCCTGTAATCCATAGTATATTTCCTATGTGGGGTAATCCAATGTTTCCTGGCATTTATCAAGATAGTATTGCCCTTCAGTGGGCTAAACATGGCGTACAATCACTGGGACAACTGTTTGATTGTAATGGCCTAAAATCATTTGAGAATCTTTCTATAACATTTAATTTCCCACTAACCTTTTTTTTTAAGCATTTGCAAATTAAAGATCATTTGGTTAGGAGTTTAGGAATACGGCTGGTTAAGGAGGCCAGTATGTGGGAACTTATTTATAGCCAGAATCTATATGCTACTATTAGTAGGGCATATCAAATCCTTTGTGAGAATAGAGCAGATGGATGCGAAAAACTAGCACTTAAATGGAGTGAGAATTTGGGAGAGGCTATTACAAGTGATAGGTTAAAGCTGGCTTTTGACTATATCTCCCGCTCGGTACACTCTACTAATCTTCAGCTTCAGCAATTTCGGACATTGTGTTGTCTCTATTACACACCTGAAAAAATTGCTCAATGGTCTACAACTGGGAATTTAAGTTGCACCCCCCAGCAAGGCTCGCGTCAGAACTGCCCTAAATGTGGTCAACACGTGGCAGATATTATCCATATGTTTTTGCTTTGCCCCTTGTTGAAGGGGTTTTGGGATAAGATCTTGGTGACAATATCAGATAGATTTGCTATGGATATAAGATTGTCAACTGCAGAACTGATGCTAGGTTATAAGGAAGAACGTGCACAACAGAATTCCCCCTTACTGTCTATAATGATTGTTACTGCACGTTTAGTAATAGCTAGAGCATGGATCTCTACCAAACCTCCTACAGAGATGGAATGGTGGTCAGCTCTCAGAGAAATTGGGGAAAGGGAGAAAGCTCTGGCTAAGAATAGGGGAGCTCGGGCTCTCCTAAAATATAGATCTATATGGAGGGTCTTAGACTAATAACACTTTAAGCTATCTATCATGTTTAAAACAAACAAAGCAAATATCTAAATGAAATTAATGCCTATTAAGGTCACTGAGCCAACCAAGAATGTAGATTATGGATTACGATTTCTGATTTGGATCTTGATCTTATATTCAAGCCTACTAGTTTGCTTACCTACATGCTTTCGGTCTTTTGATTTAATTTAATGACAGATTACTGCATTCTGCTTTTTGTTTTTCTCTCCCATAAAATGTTATAATGCTATATGTATTATTTTGCATTGTATAAGTATAATATTTTTTTCTTTTTGACAATAAAAAAAAAAAAAAAAAAAAGAACTGGTACCTCAGGACCCCATTATTGGTAAATCGGTACCCAAAAAACCAACTATAACATATAGGAGGGGAACATCAATGAGAGACTCGCTAATTGACAATGACCCATGTGGCATGCCAGCCAAGAGATCTTGGTTGGCACAGAGACAAGGTTTTTATAAATGCAAGACATGCAAAGCTTGTCAACATGGGGTTTCTACGACCAATTACTCTACTCCCTTTGGCGGTCCTAACAAATAAATCACTAAAGCTCTAAATTGTAAAACAGACTATGTGGTGTACATGTTGGAGTGCCCGTGCAAACTAAGATACATTGGAAGTACTATTCTACCAGGTCATAAACGGGTGCTCCAACACCTACGAGCCATCAAAAATAATGATCAGGCGTACCCAGTAGCGCGTCACTTTCATGATAAACATGATGGCAATCCCAAAGATCTCAAATATTTCTTCATCGACTCTGTTCCAAGGAACAAAAGAGGGGGTGATAGGGAAAAATCCCTTAGATTATTGGAGATGCATTATTTTTTTGTAAAACATTTTTATTGGCATTTATAACAATAGTAGTACACGCAGGCACAGGCGGTATCGCCAGCATCACGGAAGCTTACAGATCAGGTGCGCCTGGTCACAGCCCATACGGTCTCATAGTCTCGTGGGCCCTCAGGCCATTCGCCTCTACCCTGAGTAGGGCTGCCGGTGTGTGTCCGGGACCAGTCTCTGGGTATGCCCCCCCAGAGCTCGCAGTGAGCGCCTCGCCGCAGGGATGCCGTGCAATGGAATTGAACTCCTGTGAGGGATGTCGTAGAGGCTATAGGAGTGCAGCCATTGAGTAACCATGAACTAACTGGGGACAGAGAACTAGGGAATGGGGCTGCACTATGTCGCCTATCAGAAATACTTGTATCTATGCGCTTGAGAGCTGGACCATCGTGCAGGGGAAGGCCGGGGTGGTCGCGGACGCAGGGAGGGGGCAGGGGGGGTGGGGGCATCGATCACAGCCTATGAGGAATCTGGCGGTGGGACCTGTGGTGTCTGCCTCTGCGAGGCACCGGGTGCTTGGACTGCCTGCGCGTTTCCCAGGGTGGGCTCCGGAGTCTATTGGAGATGCATTATATCCTATATTTAGACAGCAAACATCCTAATGGACTCAACAGTTCAGAGGCACTTCATGCAAGTCTATAAAAACTATTAGAAATGCCCCAATGCAAAAACAGCCAATCTAGATTTATCTATTAGTAATTGTATGAGAAACAAATAACAATAAACCAAAAACAAACTCTCATAAATTAATAAGATGACAATTTTAGCTAACATCGCACATAGTTGCACAATAAGTTTAAAAAAATAAAAAAACAACATTAATCCGCCTACTAGTATTTATATAGCATATTAAGAACAAAAAACTTCTCCCTTAAATCTCTTCAATTTTTTTACTACCATAGTTTTTAATTAGGCACAATTTGCACATTTTTTTCTATATGAATTCCTTTCCTCACTTCCCCGTTTCCTTTCCTTCCCTTTCCAATTTAGATGTTAGGGCACTAATACTTTTCCACACATAGTCAGGATTAAGGAGGACAAAAATGCCAGATATAATCAACTGAATTAATTACAACATAAGGCACAAAAAATAATTGACTACAAACTGAAAAAAACAAACACAGGCAATTTCGAGACTACAGGAGGGTCCTTAAAACAGCAAGGTATTAAACACATAATTGAAGATAGATTCAATGGGAATCTATCCGAATAACCTTATTTCAATGATATGGCCCAGAACTCATTGTAATCTAGAAACAATGAGGTGCAGAGAAGGAGAAAAAAAGATGTTTACAGTGTATGATTCCATTTATTTATATGTTTGGTCAATTAAATATTTATGGTGATTTTACAGATATTTTATTACCCAAAATGTATTATTATCTAATCTAATATATTATATTTGAATTTCTATTTATATATTTATTTATTTATATATCTGTAGATGAGTATATGTATTTATGGTTATTTATGCACAGTAAGAACTTCATCTGTACATCATTCAGTACCAGGTTAGTCCATTATGGTGTCGATAAGGAAAACAAAGCTCGATTGTTTTTGATTCCTATCAAACGGCATATTTACATGATATTAACAAGCTTTTTTGACCTAGTTGCCATGGGATTTATCCCGACACTGAGTCACTATGACTGAAATGTATGAATGTCGAACAGTATCTTTAGAAGTGATTTGAAAAACAATATATTTTGCACTAAGAATCCTGTGGTAAATTTTGCCCAATCACAATGAAAAATACAAAAAGAAAAAAATGTAACCCTTTAAAATCAATGGCCATTGGTAGAACTGCGTCATGTGATCAAGTCCCCCAGGAGGGATGAAACGCGTAATGGCTGCCGTTTGTCTGTGAGATTCGGTGAATAAACCAAACGGATATTGAACAAGAATCCTGTGGTCCGTGCTCTTTTTACTCGGCTCCAGTTGGGTAACATACGAGAAAGGAGAGTGCTTTCTAATATATATATATGGAACTCTGGGTAGTTCCCAAGCCTTAGGCATAGAACAGCTCCTTTATATGGAGCACCCTACCACACCACAGGCACTCTGAATCTGCTCACCTCAAATGTCTGTTTTTCAAGCAGAGAATTTTAAGCATAGTATTAATACAATGCCTTCCATGCTGAGCTACAAAGTGACAAAGCCTTTTGGAAATTTTACTGCAAAGTCTTCAAGCATAATATTAGCTAGTGCCATATACACCGAGCTGAAAAATGACAAAATACTTTTATCACTCCAGGCACAGTATTACATCTTTGATTGGTAAAATACCATCCAAACCACCCTGGAATGAATAAAAGCAACCCTTGACACATGTTTTGATCTTACTAGAGCTCTTCACAGAGGTATTGCTTTGTCCAGACACAAGAGAGCACCCAGTATAAGCCAAGACAGTACCCTTTCAGCCTTAGCATGCAACATAAGCCTGAAAGGGTACTGCCTGTGACATTAGAGTTAGCTCTGGTAATCAGATCTTAGCATACATTAAATAAACAGAAAATCGCTGAAAAAACAACAAATCTTAAAGAGATGATATAGTAAGGTGTTCAAATGCAATAAGTACTAACGGTTAAAAAACTAACAAATAAAATGAAATGTGCCAATTACAGTTCAGTGACCTAAGTAGAGCATGCATGTAATCCTCACATATTACATCACTCATTACTAGTGGTCTGCAGTCTTAATCATCGCCACAATACCAGCCCTATACTAGAAAAATAGCTTATTGGAGAAGTAACTCTGGCGTGGACAAATAAGACTGGCACACAGCGCCCATAATTGTTTAAATGAAGCTGTGACATAGATAACAGAAGAAGCTGTTTATATCTAAATACTGTATGGATTTTGTCATAAGCCAAAGAGCTCAAAAAGTTGATTGCTCCATTGCTTTGTTTTCTAATTATTTTAATGATTGCCCTATTTTAGGCTTCTCCAGCTAGTAGCCCAGGAACTGTTGGTAGCTATCCAGGTATCTGGTAGAAGATCTCCACATTTTACAGCTCAGCCTGCTAAATTGGAAGCTTTTGTTTGATTGAATATGCACCCCAAAATAAAAGACGTTAATTTGTGATGAAAATGTGTGCATTTTCAGAATGTACATGCTGATGTTTGGAGAAAAATGGGTTTTAAAATATATTGAAAGCTGATATTCGAGCGATAAATCCTGAAAAATTACTCATATTTTTACCTTGGTGCCAGTGGCATTGCAGCTATGGCTGTCTGTATTACCCATGTAGAGACATTCCATGTTGACAGCACCTTTTCACATTGCTGCTGGCAGCCCTGTCTGATGCAGTGAGGCGATCGCTACGGGTAATCTTGCAGGGGGTGGCCACTATTGTAATCTTGCATGATGTGGTCACTGTTACAAAACTAATGATATTAGCAGCTCAGAAACATTTTCAGTGAACGATGAACATGAGTCTCTCCAAGTACAGAATGGTTGGAGACCTGTGCCATAATTCATTTAATTTTGCTTTAAGTTATTATTTCGTACTACACAGGGCTGTAGCTGATTAGCCTGTTTTGCTTTACATACATATCCCTAGGACATAGTTGTTCTGACTTATTGCTCTGTTTCATGTTGTCTATTTACCATAAGTACACAGTTGTTTTATCTGATTTCCCTATTTTGCTTTCTGTTCTTATTAGCACACAGGTGCTATGGATGATTGCCATGATCTGCTTTAGGTTCTCATCATTGGAGCACTGCATCTTGATCCAAGTGCCTGATTTCAATTTGTCTAATTTTCATTAGTACTCATTAGCTAATTGTCGTGTTTATCTTTGTCTTCCTATCACCGACACAGCGGATTTGCTGATTGCCTATTTCACATCAGTTATCATTAGTACACAGTGGTTCTGCTGATTGCCCCATTTCACCTTGTTTGTTATCATTAGTACACAAGGGATCTGCTGGTTGCCCTATTTCACCTGGAGTTGTTATCATTAGGACACAGGGGCTATGCTGATTGCCTTATTTCACCTTGAGTTGTTATCATTAGTACACAGTGCTGCTGATTGCCTCATTTCACCTTGTTTTGTTATCATTAGCACACAGGGGCTCTGCTGATTGTCCCAGAAACCAGCGCGCTGCCCTACAGCACAACAACACCACCCAAGTTCACTCCAGAAGAGAACGGGTAATCAGGGCACCATAGAGCATGCTCATTAGCTTATCAAAGCCAAGCAAGGCCAGCTCTATCTTTTTCTCTAGACTTTTTTAAGAAGGGCTAAAGCAAAAAGTACTGAATGGAATTACACTAAATTTGGGAGGAAGCTAGATCTTGGTACACAGAGTGTGCTTTTTGTGATTTGGGGTAAATCCGTTCAGTAGTCTTTGAGAAATTAAGGTTGAAAAATAATTGTATATCTGGACAGTTGGGTCCGCAAGAGGCTTGAGAGACTCCTGCTAGAGCGCCACTTAAAAATTGAGTGTTCTGATTGGCCCAGGGAGCTTTATTTCGCTTGGGCCATTTTGCTCCTTGGGACACAGACTCCAGTGGGAATGAGCACTTTGATTGGCTGACAGCTACATCAGAAAAACTTTGCTGGCAGTCATTAGCCATTACAGGACTCAGGGACTTAGTCCCCTGCCCTGAACAAGTAAACAAAATATATATAAGGCGGCACGGAAGGGATATCCTTTGCCCCCTATAGGACCCATGGTTGTCAGTTTGTGCTGAATCCTGCGGGACTCCTGCAGGCTCATAAAAAAAGAACAAAATGGCGGATGGGCCACTTTGTTTCATTAAGTGAGGGGCACGCAGCCCCTCCGCTTGCCATTATAGGCCCCATGAAGCCCACCACCAGGCTGGAATTATTGAATTGAGGGAGGAGGGCTGCATGGCCTCCCTCCCTAAACCATTAAACCCCTCAGCGACTGAAAACATCATCACCCTTTCTCAGGAACTCTTCCACAAAAAGATCTCCACCATCTACAAAAACTTCAAACCCCAACCCACCACCTTTGACACCCTCAGCTTCCTCGCTTACAAGGATGCAAATCCCGATGCTATCTCTAACCACCTGCTCACTGCCTGGGACCAGCTCACCACACAAAACACCATCCACTCAGGAGCACCCACAGAACCCTGTCCCCACCACATTTTTAAGCTCAGGTGTTAAATGATAAGCAGCAAGCTCTCCACCTTCTTCAACTCATCCATATCCACGGCCACCTTCCCTGCAGTATAGAAACATGCAGAAGTCAAACCCCTTCTCAAGAAACCTTACACCGATCCCAGCAAACTTAAGAACTACCATCCCATCTCTCTGCTCCCCTTACCCGTCAAAGTCCTAGAAAAGGCCATCAACCGCCAACTCACAGAACACCTGGATATTGGCAATGTTCCGGACCCCTCCCAATCCAAATTCTGCACCATCCACAGCACTGTAACCGCTCTGAATGCTGACACTGACAACATCAGAACCCTCGACTGGGGAGAAACGGCGCCCCTGATCCTCCTCAACCTTTGAGCAGCATTCAACACCTTATTCCACCCCTCCATTATCAAGAGGCTTCATCAAAACAGAACCCAAGAAAACACCCTCAAATGGATCGCATCCTTCTTCACTTGAAGAACCCAGAGGGTCCCCCTACCACATTTCACCTTTGAACCCAAAAACATCATCTGCAGCCCCTCTCAAAGATCATCCCTCAGCCCTTCACTGTTCAACATTTATATGAACACCTGGGCCCACAGCGGCAGAACCCATGGAATGAACATCATATCCTACGCAGACAACACCCAGCTCATCTTCTCACTATCAGAAGACCCCTCCACAATGACGGTCAACTTCCACAGGTGCATGACAGGCACTGCCGACTGGATGAATAACAACTGCGTAATACTCAACACAAACAATACAGAAGTGCTGATCTGTGGGAACAGTACCTCCATGTGGAACAACTCCTGTTGGCCTACCAAACTAGGACCAGCACCCACTCCGACAGACCCTGCTCGCAGCCTTGGTATCATTCTGGGCAGCAAGCGCACCATGAAAAACCAGATCAATGTAGTCTCTTCCACCTGCTTCCTTACCCTTCGCATGTTCTGTATGGTCTCCAAATGGCTCCCTGTCACCACTAGACAACTGTCACTCAAGCCCTAATCACCAGCCTGCTGGACTGCGGCAACGCACTCTACATAGGAATCACCACAATCCTCCGAAGAGACTACAGACAGTACAGGATTCAGAGGCCAGACTCATCCACAACCTCCCCATATGGACCCACACCACCTCCCTCCTCAAGAAGCTCCACTAGCTCCACATTCAGAATAGATGTCAATTTAAGATGTACAAGACCCTTCACAAACAAGGACCAGCATACATCACCCATCACCTGAACTGCTACCAATCCACCGCTACCCTCTCCCTTGCACACATCCCCTGTTTCCGCCAAAGCCACAGTGGAGGATGCTCCTTCTCCTGCCTTGCGGAAAACAACTGGAATGACCTTCCCCTTTGCCTACGGACCTCATCCTCTCCTCTGGAATTCAGGAAAGGACTCAAGACCTGGCTGTTCAACTGAACTTCTTAGCAGATACATTCTCACTGCCTTAATACCCGTGTGGGTGATTTGCTGCGCTCTATAAATCCTGTTTGATTGATTGATGTCCCCGGTGGCGCTATTTCCTTGGGCCTGCTCACTTGCTATGTCCCAGGAAGCCAAACCCCGGAACATAATGGTTTCCCTACCCGCTGAGATGCGGGCAAGGAAACCTGTGTTTGCATCCACTTAGCAGGAGCATTTTTTTTATCTATCGCCATGTGAGAGCAAAAACAATGTCTGCTCCTAGCTGGCGGGAGCTTTGAAAATGCTCCTGCCAGCTGGAAGCAGACTTTTGATCTGTCTCCCTGCCTGCACTGATGCGGGCAGAGAAGCAGATCAAAGTATTGCTCTCGCCGGGGGGGGGAGAAGCATAAGTAGCTGGTCCCTGCAGGCGAGAGCAATGCTGGCTCGCGTTGCATGCGGGTAGCCGGCTGGGGCCGTGAGGGCCCTTTGACTCTCCCCACGGCCCCCAACAAGTGTATGGTGGGTACCCTGGGTGGGTACTAGGACACCCACCTTGAAATATTATGGGACCCGGGGAATGGGGTGCCAGGGGGTAATACCAGCTCAGGGAGAGAGGCCTCACAGCTACCTGTCACTTTATTTTAAGGAGTGACCATGGGGATAGGTTCCCCAGGGCCTACACAGGCCTGGGATGGGGCCACAAGGCTCCCCTCCCTTTTAGTAAAAAAAAAGGACCTGGGAGGACCTGGGAGATGGGGTCCCCAGGGCCTAATGAGGTTTAGGGAGGGGGGGCACATGGCCCCCCCTCTCATTTAAATGAGTTATGGACCTGGGAGATGAGGTTCCCGGGGCCTTTTGAAGGCTCAGGGAGGGGGCTGCGTGAACCTTTGCCCCTTAAAAAAAATCACAGCTCTGGGGATGGGGTCCCCAGGGCCTTTGAAAGGCTTGGGTCGTGGTCCCTAGGGCCTAATGTGCTTAATGAGGCATTGAAGTTAGGTGTGATAAAAAGATATATCTTTTTTTTAAAAAACCTTAGAAATTCAATTAAAAAAACAAAGGTTAAAGTAACATTATTTAGGTGAATTTGTCAGTGACAACATTAACGTTTTGAACAAAAAAAAAACCAAAGAAATTCTCCAGTTATAGTTAGCAGAGCTAACTAGAAATTGCGCCCCTGCCATGCACTGCTTATGACCTCACATATCAGCCAAGACATGCTCTATGACATCATTTATGACTTCACTGATGACATCTCAAATGACATCATTGCTCTCCATTTTTTTAACGTAATATGTAATTATGATATGTAAATCCAACCCTCCGCAAGGCCCTGGGGCCAACCCCCCACGCGGCACACAGCATTCGGCCGTGCGCAGTGGGGGGAGTTGGACACAAGGCCTGGTGATAGCCTCTCTGTAGTTATAATTAGGATTTGTAGAGATTGGAATTCCTCTGATTTTTGCTTGCTAATAACTTTGCCACCATTTGACGAATCTCCATCCCCAAAACTATGCAGATCCAATGTTTTACCTACATTGGTGGATGGTGCAAAGCTTCACTGTGATTCGTAAAGAGGGTGTAAACAAAAAAGGAGGTCCCAAAACATTCTTTTCCACCAATGCATTTTCCATAGACTATTTAATCAGGGTAGCAGCTTAACAGCTAGTTGGATTTCCATAAAAATTGGTAGGATTATAAATCCTCTTTGGTACTAGATGAAATTTGGCTAAGCAATTTTAGAATTAAAAGCAACAAAAACACAGTGATATATTGGGCAGTGGCATACTGTGGTAATGTTGTGGTCTACCTCGGTACATGCCAATGACATGGCAGTATATGATTGGTTAATGACTGGCTTCCATTGCCAAATTAAAAGGCAGCCATTTTGTTTAGCCCATACATAGTGTATGGTCTGGGTTAGAAGATAAAATATAGTATACTAGTGGTTTATAAGTGAATAGAAATGACTGAGGCACTTTAGATAAGTATGTAAGGGTAGGGGTAAAGTAGTTTTATTACTTTATATATCTTTTTTAAAATGTACTGTGTACCGCGGTACTAACTAAAAAGTACTGCGATACATTTTTTGTAAAACATTAAATATATAAAAGTTAAAAAATACACTGTACTACACTATATTTCACAAATATAGTGTACTGCAGTGTATTTTTCATTTTTGACATATTTAATTTTCTTTTTAAAAAGTTGAGAAGTACCACAGTACTATCTACAAAATACTGAGGTACTTCCAAAAATTAAAATAAATATATCTCATATTTGTAAAAAAAAATAAAAATAGCCTGTACTACATTATATTTTACAAATGTAGTATACTACAGTGGCTTTAAAATGTTTACATATTTAATTTGGTTTTCCTGTAACTACCACAGTACTTTCTAGCTACTAGTGTGGTACCCTATAAACTTTAGTTTTAACTAAAGTAATAAAACCACTTTTCCTTACCTGTACATACTTACCTAAACTGCTTCAGTCCTTTCTATGCACTTATAATGCAGTGGTACACTATATTTCTATTTAAAATCCAGAATGCAGACTAATTTGTGGTCTAAACAACATGGCTACCTTTAATTTTAAAAGGTCTATTATTATCAATTCATATGCCGTTTTCTCATTGCGATGTACCGCAGTATACCGTGGCCCAATATATAACAAAGATTTGTTTCTTATAAATTTAAAACTACTGAACTCTATGATCTTCCACTGTACGCCACGCCACTGTACGCCACTCCACTTTACGCTATTTCACTCTTTGCTAGTCCATTCTACTCCACTATACACTATTCCACTCTACGCCACTCGACTCTACGTCACTAAACTCTCCACCACTACATTCTTCGCCGCTACACTCTACAACACTCCAGTCCAGACCATTCTAGTCTACTCTACTCAATGCTATTTCATTCTAAGACACTTGACACTATGCCACTCTATGCCACTTGATTCTACGCTATTCCACTCTACACCACTCTACTGTACCCCACTCCACTCTACAACACAACACTTACACTGAACGACACTGCACTCGACGAGACTTTCCTCCACTGTACTCTATGACACTCTACTAAACGACACTCCACTCTACGATCTGAAACACATTTTTATTAAAAAATAAAAACCATTGAAATTCAATGGAAAAAAAAAAGGTTAAAGCTTAGTTATAGTTAGGAAACATATATTCTTTCTATTCAAACCAAACATAAACTACACAGACATTAGAAATTCTAAAGTTATGGTTCTACCTTAAATTTATAATTTATGCACAACCTTATACTTAACTATAACTTCATTTATTATTTCTATACAAACCAAAAGCAAACTGTGGATATAGTTCTACTTTAAATTTATAATTTATGCACTACATTGAAATTACTATAATTTCATTTATTCGTTCTATACAAACCATACTTAAACTACACAAACATTAGAAATTCTAAATTGTAGTGATACCTGTAAATTTATAAGTTACGCTACACCTTCTAGTTACTAGAACTCCTGCATCTCCGTACACAATGTTATCAACTCGCTAGCCAAAATACATTAACTATAACTTGCACCTCTACAATGCACTGCTTATACCCTTTCATATTGCATCACTTGTACCACATGAAAACATAGCATTCATAACAGCACTTATGACATCTTAAATGACATAATTTTCGAGAACACTGTGTATGGTAGCGTGGTGAGTTATAGTTCATTTAGTACGGCTAGCGAGTTGACAACACTGTTTACAGAGGTATGCGAATTATAGTAATTTGAAGTCTTGGGCAATATCATAAATGGCAATAGACACTGATCTACCCTCTCATCAGTGGTGGCTCCTCCGCTGAGGTGGAGGAGCGTCGCCCCACTGCTTTGAAGCTGTGAAAGAAATGAAAAATAAAATGATAATAGCGTAATGTTATTATCATTTCATTTTGTCCTGCTGTGGCAGCTTTGGTGACGGGGTGGGCTGCTCTGCTCTCAAGGGAGGAGTGGTAACACTCTCCCCTCTCAGGATGGCCAAACAGTCATGCACACTTCGCTTGTTCTCCATGCAGGCTGCATTACAGCCCGCGTGGAGAACATGCTCAGGCCCCCAGTCCCTGGTTGAGCTCTGAACCACGGCGCTCAGAACAATTGCAACACTGTATTGCAGTGTTGTGATTGGTCAAGGGAGCCTGGGTGCTTACCAATCACAATGCTGCATTGCAGAGTTGTTATTAGTCAGGGGAGCCTGGGTGCTTACCAATCACAACTCTGCTTCCTGTTCAATCCCCGGCGCAAGGAGAGACGACGGAGAGACGCGGCGGTAAGGTACGTTTTTTCTTTTTTTAATAGCTCATCACCCCCCCATCCCCTGCCCCGCCACCCCGATCCATGCCGACCGCTACTGCCTCTCATGGATGATACTCAGAAAAAAAACATATAGCATTCTAACTGAAATGTGCTCAGATAACAGTCGCGGATACAATGCATGGAGAAATGGGAAGAATGAGAGCTGCGGCCTCCATTGTTAATAAAAGAATGGATGTCAATTAGGGGAAGCTGTGGTAAACAATGCTACCTTTAGCTTGCCTGATGGTTCCCCAGCCACTGTCCAGGCTACCCCTGATCTCAGGGGTCAAGAAGGTACCTTCAGGAGAAATGATAGACAGGTTCCTGAGAGCCTTGTTGTCGACTAGCTCCCATTTCCTAGCCCAAAACAAACAACTAGTAAGCTATCAAGGGGCTAAAGGTTTTATAAGAGAGGTCAATCCTCTCATATCTGCCAGGGTCATAGGGCAGTTGATGTTAATTCAACCAGCCCCGATGTTGTGGTGCATCAACTCTCATGAACAAATTACAGCAACCAGTCAGTCAGTCAGTCAGTCAAAAAATAACTTTATTTGGTTTTCACAAACCATAAAGCATATAAAACACATTTCATAATAAAAACATTTTCAGTTCATAAAAGTCTACTTAGTTCTTTTTATGGCATCATGCCTTCAATTTTTGCCCACTTTTGAAAGTAAGCTTTCTACTACTATCATAAATTTTATCCCCCTGCATATTAAAATGTTTGAAGCGGCACCCATCCAACTTGTTGCTGCCTGTCTGCAGGTGCGGATTTTTAAATCATTAAAAGCTGTTCTCAGCATCTTCCTTCTTTCTAATTTTACTATTTCACAGACACACAGCATATGGCTCAAAGTTTCGCTATAATAACCACATAAATGACATGCCTTTGCTTGATCCTTGTTTTTCCAGGAGGGTACTAAGTCTAATGTGCAATGTTCTCCAAATCTGTATGCCATGAACCTCCTTTTTAAGGACAATCTGAAGTGAGCTGCTAGGTAGGGTTGAGGTCTTGGCCGCGTATAAGAGTTTATTATGACCCATGCATGGCGGCGTCTCGCTAATTCCCTTTTGTCCTCCACGAAAGATAATGCTTTTGCTTTGTTTTTGCAAGCTAGTTTAAATGTGGCCTTTTCCAACTTGCTGTTCCAAAGCCCCTCAAGCTTTAATTCTTCAAGAGCTATCATCAATTGGACCCCCCACGAATTTGGGAGTCTTTGCTCTAGTTGTTGCTTTATTTCCAACCAGCATAAATTATTCAAACTTCCCGGTTCTGCCGCCCTGAGTTTCCAGCATAAGTTTACCATGGTTGCCTTCCTTTGGAATACTTGATTCTGTAGTCCGAATTCCAAACGGATTTGTGCTGGAGAGGAACCTTTAAAGAGATTAAATCCCATTTTGTAAACCTTGGTTTGTAGCTTATTTAAGATGTTACTTTCTTGGCCATGCCAGGTTTCCAGGCCATAGGACAAGGTCGGTAGCAGTTGGGCTGCCATTATTTTTAAAAGGTGCCCATGTGAAGGGCTTTCCAGATTCTTATATAGTTGTTTATAAGCGAATATTAAGGATTGAGCTTTTGCTGTAATCTCCTTTTTCTGCTCCATCATTGACAGATTTCTTGCCATTTTGATGCCCAAGTATTTATAAGATCTTGTCTCTTCTATTTGAGAGTTCTTAGAGAACCATTTAAAGTTTCCTTGTCTTGGGCCCGCTAGTCTTACCACCTTGGTTTTTGATTTATTCAATTCCAAACCTTGAGCGTCCAAGTAGTCTATTAATTTGTTTATTGCCCTTTGTAGCCCAATCGAAGTCTGGCTTACCAAGACAATGTCGTCTGCATACTGTAAGTATTGAACCGGCTCCTTTGCCAAATTTGGTGGGTGTCTGTTTATTTGTTCTAAGTGGCGGTTCAAATCAGATAGATATAAATTAAATAAACATGGAGAAAGGACACAGCCCTGTTTTAATCCATTTGTAATGTTTATTTTTGAGGAGACTCTTTGTCCGTCCCCTAATTTTACAGTGGCCCATGTTTCACTGTATAATGATTGTATTGCTTGTATCAGTAGTTGTGGCAGTCCCCATGCTTTCAGTTTCTTCCACAAGCGGTCCCGCGGCACTCTATCAAAAGCCGCTTTTAGATCTATATAGCAAGCCACTAATGCTCCACTTTTCCTTTCGGCCTTTTCCGTCAGAATTGTCAAGGCTGTTAGATTAGTGATGGTGCCCATTCCCCGTCTGAAGCCTGTTTGGAATTTAGGGATAATATTGTTTTCCTCTGTCCACTCTTGTAGATGTTCCAAGATGCATGAAGCATAGAGTTTGGCCTCAACGTCGATCAGGGCGATCAACCTGTAATTCCCGGGTTCTGTTCTAATACCGCTCTTGTAAATTGGGTGGAACAGGTTACCGCTCCAGGATTGCGGGATCTTGTTGTTACGGAACATGTGGTTAAAAAGATGTGTTAGGTATTTTGCCCAAACTTCTGGATCTCGTTTGAACAGGGCATTTGGTAGCCCATTTGGACCTGCTGCTCCTTCCGCTTTCAGATTTTTTATCAGTGTTTTTAAGCGTTTAACCGTTGTCAAAATTTGGTCATCTCCTTCCCAGCTGAACTGATCTTTCCCATTTTCAATATTAATGCTGGTTACCCTGGTGTTAAGTACTTTTTCCTTTACTTTCGGTGACCTTACTGCATCCACCTTTTCTAATCCCAGTTTGGGGTTATACAATTTATCGATGTATTCTAGCCAAATATTTTCGCTGATTCCGATGGTGTTTTGCTTTCCGTGACCTTTCATTAATTTGTTGATTATACCCCAGAATTCTTTACTATTTGGAAGTTTGCTTGCCCACAGCAGATCTTCCCATAACTTTTCTCTATATTTTCTTTTTTCCACTCTGCATTCCATCTTGTAGTGTTTTCTTAGTTTTTGGATCTTCCCGCTATCTTTTTTTATTCCCCTTTTAATTGCTTGCGCATTTTGTCTTACCTCTTTGGCGATATTTCTTTTTTTGTTTCTCATCTGTGTTGTATACCATGGCTCTTTGATAAACCCGTAATTACCTTTGGATACTATTTTTGCTGGGAATTTGTCCAGCAGTAATTCACATAGTTCCTCCCAGTTACTTGATGTTTGAACTGCTAACTCCTCAGCATTCTTTATGTGTTCGTTCACCATATCCATTATCTCATCCATGATGGCTCCTCTCCATTTAAGCTTCCTTAAGTTATATATTTCAGGCCACACCACTAATGAAGCTACAGGCTCCTTAAGTTTAATAATTAAGTCTAGGACTGTCTCTTGAGGGAAATGATCATTCTCTGGTCGTAATAAGATACGGAACTTGTCTACCCGGGATATTAGCTCTTTGCTAATTATCGTATAATCTATAATTGATTGTTTTTTTCCACAGGAAAAGGTGATACTGGCTGGTTGATCTCCCTTCGTGTTTCCATTTAGGATGACCATGCCTAGTTTTCCAGCTTGTTTCGTATCTTTTGATTGTTATTCTTGTTCTTATTCGTCTTTTCTCCTGTCAGATTGTGATTAAAATCCCCTGATATTATCATCTCATGGTGTTGATGTGTAACTTGAAGTGTTTTTATTAGGGTTGTTAGGGTGGCCAATTTCTCCTCTTTTTTGTCCTTATTTGGATGAATATAGATATTTAGGATTATTAGTTTGTCTCCAACTCTTTCTCTTTGTACCGGAACATTTTCTTCTACTTTAATTATTTGGATCCAGTTTTCTCCGGAATCCATTTCCTCCGATTTCCAGTCGATTTCCGTTGCCATGTATGTGGACAGACCCCCTCTTGGATGCCCATACTTAGATGTTTTTTCCGCCATTGTATGGAATTCTTCGTATCCTGCCAAGTGCTTTGGTGAAGTGTTCCATGTTTCTTGTAACAGGATAACTTTAAAATTACTTAAATAGGTAAGGGTTTCTTTTTTTTTTTTTTTTTTTTTTTTTTTGAAATCCTTTATTGACATTTCAATCAATTACACGTATGGGCCTACAACCCCCGGGGCCGGCCGCTAAACAATCAGAATAACAGAAAGCAGGTCTATCACAGTCAGTACCTCGGGGAGCACAATCTCAACGCTAGCATTCTCTCAGTCTCTGAACAGCCCAAGTAGGAGACCAGGATAATCAAGGTTTACATTTTATAATAGAAAAGGATGGAAGGATCAGGTGCCAAACAGTTTCCCAGCAGCGAAAAATGGCAGGCAGAACGATGAACGTAAACAATACACAGCAGTCTATCTAAGCAATGGCGCTGAAACAGGAAGTTCAGGATGTGGAGGAAGGACACGGCCATTTGCGCCTGCAACCCCCTGCCCCAAGACCCAGGAAACTCCACGGAAATTATGGCACTCCGGAAACAGCAGCGATTAACAACAAAGGAGTACTACCATGCTGATCCCAGAAAAAGACAAAGGGGAATAAAGGAAGAAAAGGGGGCCATAGAAAAGGGGGGTGAAAGACTAAAGGATCCCCCCCCCAACCCCCCACCCTGCACCTCTGCAGATGAGTACGGCCCCCCCCCCCCAGCAGTGTGCCTGTCACCCCGGAACCAGACCCGAAATTTAGAAGAAACAGAGAAAAGAAGTGGGAAAAAAGCCCCCACCAGACGGGGGGGTAGAGAGAGTATTAATAAACTGGAGGAGGGCCTGCAAAACACGCCCCCGGCTTCTCCCTCCCGCACCACACAGTTTCCCATAAAGCAAACAATAAAGAACACAAAATCGACCCTGTCAAAGAGGAGTAAGGAGCATTACGCACTTGGTACACTAACAATTATGCCGTGAGAGCACACAACTCCCGAGCCCGCCCGCCTAGTAGGTGACCACCTCGGAAGGGTCAGCATCATCCTTGGCCACTCTTTGCAAACCCACCCACGCATACCCCCAGTCCCAGTGCAATGTCCAGTATTACCAGGAAGAGAAGTGTCCAATAAAACTCAGGAAGCGACACACACAGGTAGGGTAGAGGGCTCTGAAGATCGACACAGTCAGCTCTAGGGAGGATCGTCTTTCCCGATGCCGAGCCAGGATTTACACTACACACCAGGCCCAGGAAGGCGGAATCAGCCAGGGCGGGCGACCGTTGCTTGAACGTTGCCTGGGTCGTCGGAGACCGCGCACGGGACAAGGCCACCACCCCCCACTCAGGTCCGAAACCTCCGGGACAGACCAAATCCACAGCCAGCTGATCGCACGTTAATATACTGTCCGGAGAGTCCAGGCGTGCACTATTCACAGGGGCGGCCACGACACTGTCCCCCCGTGCGCGGCGTGAGAAGTCCCAGTGTACCTGGGGATAGGCAGGCGGCAACTGTTCCGACGCTGATGTCACTCCATCGAGCTTGCTCCCCAACACCCAGGTTCCGTGAATCAGGGTGGAGTGAAGGGCACCGAGAGCCTCGAGAAGGTCACCGTACCCCAGTACAGCTCCCGGCGCTCGCTCCGCTACGCTCCTCAGAGTCGCACCCTCCCAATCCTGCTGCAACCCGGTGTACAGGATGGTGGACTCTGGCATACCAAAATGGCCGCTGGGTAGGTCCATCCCAGATCGGGGCCGGGGGTCAGACACAAGCGCCTCGGGTTCCATGGCACTGGTAACTGGGTTACGAGGGCAGGCAAACAATGTGTCCGGTGTGTGGTCACGGGCCACAGTCGTCCCCACCACGGACCAGCGCCCGCGAAATCCGGGAGCGGCCCGCAAGAATCGGGACAAGTTACGGGCGGCGTCCGGGCAGCTCACCGGCGAAGGCTGAAGCAATCACCGGAGAGTCTTGGAGTTGCCACCACGGGCACGCACTCGTTCAGCTACGCTTAGTGGTAGGAGCGACCACGGCGAAGCGCAGTCCGATATTCGCACCCCTCCGGCAGTCCGACCCCACCCAGTCACCAAAGGCCGTTGTTGTTGCACTGCCGCCCGGCCACGGCGTTCACTCGAGGTCCCGGCTCCGGGGCTGCACAGGCCACAAACTTCAGACGGTCATTTCTCCGGCGGTACCGCTGCCAGAAACTTCGGGGTCACACGGCCGGTTGCCGCTCGCGTTCACCAACACGGGTAGATGGCGCAGGCTAAGGATCTCGTGCAGGATATCTGTGCGGGGTGCGGAGGTTCACGGAGCCGGGAGCCTACGCCGCCGTCCCGGTCGCCATCTTGGCTCCTCCCTGAGGTAAGGGTTTCTTGATCTTGTTGCATTTCGTTAAAACCATGAACGTTCCAAGAGCAGATCGTGAACTTTTTCTCCTTTTGATTTACTGCCTTATTATTTTGTGCCCCCCTTACCAAGGTGTTATCATCAGGAACGATGTAAATTCAAAGTGTAGGGTAGCCAAGACCATTCGTGGATTCCATCTGACTGGGTGGTTGTTTGTCTGTCCATAGCAATTTGCACTCCGGTTCCCCTGCGTGTTTCTTGATTTGGTGATGTACTTCTGGCTCCTTTTAGGACCATTGAAGACTTTCCCTTTATGTTTTGCAACCCGGAAACCTCGTCATTTATTAGCGGGTATGGATATTTTATTAATGGTGGATAAGATATAATTATGCCCCAAGTTGCGAAGATCTCCCTGGAGGCAAAGATCCGTTCCGTTATCTCAGTCGACGCCCATGTAGTTCTACTAACTTCCAAATCCATCTCCATGTTAACTTGCACGAATTCTAGTGCCAATAGATCAGTTGATGGAATATCCCTTATATTCGGAATTTCTCTAAAAAGTCTCATTATGTTACCCCTATTTAGGATATCATTTTTGCCCTTTGTTTGATATTCCGGCTTAAAGATTAATTTACAGCCTGTTACTTCTGGATTTGGTTGGGGTTCTTGATTTCCTTTTAGTTCCCTTTTTTCCCATATCCTTTCCCCCGCCTTAGTGTTGATCGTGAGCTCGATCGTGGGCCGTCCTTTTGAACTTAAATTCAGCGTTTTATCTTCCTCTCCGCTTTGCCTTCTATTTTCCTCCTTTGTTTTGAACATTTTGGTTGTACTGAACTGTCCCAATTGTTGGTTCTCTGCTAATATTTTACACGTCCGGCCTTTTTTATCCAGGGTGATGGATAGCTGGATATCAGAACTTGACGCTCCTTCAATGTTAATCCCGATACTTTTTTCCCTTTTTAGCGTGGTTGTTTTGTCTTTGTTGGTTATCCATTCAATTTTTTCTTCCTGGTGCTTGAATTTTAAGCCATCATCGTTTTTACAGCAACCATTTATTTGATTAATGTCTGTTAGATTAATACATATGTACAGGCGCACTTCCAATGACGTTTCCTCGCATGTTTTTATTCATGTTATTATTTTTGAAGTTTTATATAGCGCGAACTCGACCCAAAGGTATCAGAGCGCTTTACATGAGCACTATTTGCATTAAAAATAGACACATTCATTTTATGTTTTTAGGCATGGGGAGATTATGTGATTTGTCCAGAATCTCAGGATTTTTGAGCCTCCCGCCAGACTCGAACCCGGTTCCCCAGCTTCAAAGTCAACCGCTCTGGCCGTTAAGCCACATACTCTTTATGAATGCAGTGTAGCATTACAGGCCAGGAACATGTGTTAGAATTATCAGAACGTGGATCTGAAGCTACAGAATGAATATTACAGTCATTAAAAATAGCAGCCGACTTTCTATATCTGCACATTCAATGTGCTTGCAAATTATGTAGAAATGTAATTTTACTGATTTTAGTGAACTCCTAAACATATCAACAAGAAAACAAAATTGGAAAAAAAGCAGGTCAATGGCATGGGGACGAGTAGGCAGAGGATCTTTTTGGGTAGCTGCATTGTCTACAACCCACATTGTTAATAGTCATTATAATACTTCACGATATAGTACAAAGTGAGACAAAGTATTTTGAAAGTTAGGCAACTACTTTTTACACGACTCACAGGGGCTTCCTGTTCCAGAAAAGAATAAGAATAAAACACAAGAGCATGTCTTGTGGGTAGGTTACTTACGTGCAAATTCGCTCGTTTCTTTACTGGTTTCCTATCAAAACATATAGTGAAGTATAGAAAAGTGACAGCAAGAATCTCATTCTTTATAACTCAATGCTGTGAGTCAAATTCACAAAATCATTTATGAGTACAGTAAATAGCATCACAGGATTACTCTTTTATGTACTTTTACATGATTTTGAGAATTGGCCTCTATATATACAACTCCCTATTAACCCCTTCCATGCGGGGCGGATTCCCCCGCTGTGCTGACCGTTACCTGCGCGGGCGTGGTCATGACGGAACGGTTCCGTCATGAGCACAGCTCAACCGACGCTCATGACGGAACCGTTCCGTCATGAGCGTCGAAGGGGTTAATAAAAATTGCACACAGTCTTTTCTATTTGTAGTAATTATTTATGAATTTTACCTAAATATTTCCATTTTAGATGTTTTGGGGCTAATTCACAAAGGCATAGAAAAATAATCTGTAAATGATTATTGCAGGATTACTACTTTACAAACTCGAAAATGTCTTTGAGAATTAGATTCTGTGAAACTTCCAACCGACAATAGCCCTAAAATGTTTAAGTTTATGATCTTAGGAGACAGGAGTATGACCAATAACAGGCTCCCCAAGACAAATTGATTGTAAGGGTCACAAGAAAAAAATACTTCTGAGCAAAATCCAAAAAAATAAAGTGATTCACAAAAATTAACAGGGTCCTTTCCATGCTGAGGGAAGCACAGCATTCTAAAGTGCTCACATGCTCTTATCACTTCCTTCCGCTTTCATGTTTTTACTAAATTTGCTCTTTTTCTCTGTTTCTTCCTCTTTCAATCCTCTGAGTCTTGCTTTCTAATTCGCTAATACATTTTAGAGTTGGAGAACATTTGGTCCATTTTTGCCACTTTAGCTAAATAACCTTTTAAAGAGGGTTTAGAATATATATGAGAAAATCAGTCAAACAATTAGGTGTTACTCAACAAGAAAAGTAAGCACCAATTCCAGTTATATCAGGTTGCAAAAACCTTGTGCATATGATACAATGGAAGCAATGTTCTTTTGCATCTCTTCCCGGGTTAACCAGGTAGCACATATGCTATAATATGAGGGCAAGGGGTAGAAGCGTGGAAAAGGATAAGAAAGAAACAGAGACACAAGACTCCACTACTCTGCTTTGCCACTTCTGGGTCCAGGAGGTCTGGAGGTTGCCGTGGATTTCTACAAAACAAGAGGGGCCTTATTTATGAAAACTGTCTAATCGCTGCGTAAAAACAGCGATGCAACAGTTTTCACTGCGCCCTCCTTGCGACATGATGAATGCTTCTTATTTACTGTAAGACGCATCATGACGCAAGGAGTTACAGATATGTCAGTATTTCTGACGTATCTGTAGGCGCAGTAATGACGCATTGCTGGAGTGTGCCACAAAAGTGACGCAACTCCAGCAATGTGGCCTTTCACATGGGGCAAGCCCCATGTGAAAGATCCTGCATCAGTCTTACGCCTGCTTGTGAGGCAGGCGTAAGATTTTGATGCAGTGACGTCCTAGATGTGGCGCAATGAGATCTGATCGATTTCACTGCGCCACTTCTACAAGGCTTTATAAATGGGAACTCCCACCCTGCATATATTATACCTGACGCAGGTATAATGTAGCACAAGGCTTTACAAAGTGACGCATCTGCTTACATGTGTCACTTTGTAAATACATGGTGCATTTTTTACGCCGCCGGTGCATCACAAAAAAGTGCCGTGACTGTGGCGCAAAAGTGTTGCAAGGCCTCGAAAATAAGGCGTGAGATGTCCTAACTAACTTGTCATTAGACTACTAAACATAGCTGTAATGGTGAATAGCTATACCTTATAGCTCTGGATAACCAGCTAGTTATATATTTCAGCACGAAACTGAGAATTGTTGAAAACCAAACACAAGTAATCATAAGTATCTCAAAAGGGCGTGTGTCTGAAAATCTCTCCCTATGTTTCAAAGAACTATCTCATGCTTCATCACTGTACTTTTGGAAAATGAAAAACAAGTAATAACATTGGCATACTATTATTCCCTATATATGTGCATGTGTAACATTCTTCCAACAGAAGAAAGAGACAAGCGATCACGAAAATCAGAGTTTCATCATTTTAATTCATAAGCATTGTAAGCACATGCATTTTTTCTTAAGTGGGCTATCCCCATTTACCTTTGCCAATTAAATATACAATTTGACGACACGTAAAACATACTTCCATTTTCATGACATAGCCATTATTTCAACATTGTAAACATTACAAAAATCATCAACATTTTTGTGTATTATTAAAAAACTATGGAGCTCATTCTATCATAAAATAAGATGTTAATTCCTTTCCATAGGAAATTCATGAAAAAGTCTACCATGGCAAAAGGCAGGTGACTTATCTGTTATTACATTTTTCTTCTTTGGCCATTTCTCATATTGTCTACATAATCAGTTAGTTTCGAGATTTTTTCATTTATCATGGTCTATAACATATTTATTATGAAAAAATGATGGATTCATATATATGGTTACATATATTTTTCTCTATTTGCATCATCATTGTACACATAGCATTTTTTCTATTTTCTAATGGTGACACTGATTCCAGTGAGTGTTTGCAGGGAAGACCTGGCTTGGCAGTACGGGCTGGACTGTTTCCATGAGAAACAGGGTCAAGACTGATTTGCATATGGCTGAGTCTGAACTGGGATGGCGTAGTGAGCTAAAGAACGATGATGGATTCAATCCAGATCTGTGACTGAGGGTTAGTGTCTGAAAAGTTTCAGTGCTCCGTGCATCATCTACTTGTGTTTGCTTTGTTCGCCCTAAGTTGGCGGGGTATGCCCAGACGTGGGTCCCTTACTCACTTTGCCACTGCATTCAAACTAGCCTGGCTGATGAGGGGTGTTACCTCGAAACTGGTCCCAGGATGCTATACCCTGGATTCGCCCGCCGAACCGGCTTTTACCTCATGAAGGTTGCTGCAGTGGATGTCAGAGTGCGTCTCCACAGGTGGGAACTTTGGAGCTTTGATTTTTATGCGGACCCGCAGCCGCGGGGGATGCACCACCCAGAAATTTGGGGCCACGGAGCTCCGAATCACGGAGTCTCAATGTGGAGGCATCCATGGAGGATTGACAAGCCGGATGTGCGAGTGGGGGCCCATTGGTGGGCTTGAAATGTCTCAGACAGTAGTACACAACTGAGGCACACACTACAAGACCCACAAACCAACGCAGACTCATTCGAGTCGCCCATTGGAGGGTTCATATTTTTAAGTGGGAGGTGTGGCTCTATGCCAAAATGACTGTCACGCCTCTGAAGGGTGCAATGAGCACGAAACGCGTCAGGCGTGAATCAACAGGCATGCTGTAAACTGGATCCGCCCACCGATCTGGCGTTTACCTCATGTAGTTTGCTGCAGTGGATGTCAGAGTGCGTCTCCACAGGTGGGAACCTTGGAGCTTTGAGATATATATATATATATATATATATATATATAAACAAAAAAAAAAAAAAAAAAGAAAAAAGGAAGGGATTCGAGCAGGAAAAACTTTCTGCTACGATCGTGATGGGGAGCGAAGCTTTGTCAGGCCATCTACAAAACGACATCATTGGGAAATAATTTCCACTTACCTGACTGGTTTCAACAGAAGACTCCAAGCGAATAGTGCGTGTGCCAAGTAAGAATTGTACACATGTTTCATGAATGAGGACTTCCAGATCGTATTCAGTTTATGAATTCACAATGCACTATGGGAGCTGAAGTTTGCATATTCCAGTCATGTGACTTTCACCTTTTAAAGCGCGCATGAATGCACTTTGTGAAATTACTTCCCCCTGTGATCAAGGCCACCTGTGCCGAAACGTTAGGGAAAGGAAGCATGCTGTGCTGTTGGACGCTGAATAAACCTACGTCCCCAACAATGGGCCTCAATGTGCTTTTTTGTTAATTTGATGGGCTGTTCCGTGCCTGTTGATGAGGCCGCCCTGTAGGGTCGGGGGCTCCGGAACGGAAAAAATTGTGCTTTGGATATATATATATATATATATATATTCACTGAAAAAACCATAGGTTTCACACATGTTATAGTTAGCGGAAATTTTACTGATAAAAAACCAATGAAATTCCCCCGTTATAGTTAGTGCAGGCAACTATAACTCACGCGACCGCAATCCTCTGCTGATGCTAATACTGTATTTAGACACTTATTTGCCCATGTCTTCTTCCATACATTTTTAGCTATACATATATTACAAATATTTTTTTTTCATAAAGACACATATGTCATCAGCAGAAGATTGCGGTCGCGTGAGTTATAGTTGCCTGCACTAACTATAACGGGGGAATTTCATTGGTTTTTTATCAGTAAAATTTCCGCTAACTATAACATGTGTGAAACCTATGGTTTTTTCAGTGAATTTGCAAGGTTTTTTAAATGCTAATTCCTAACTATAACGTGTGTGAAACCTATGGTTTTTTCAGTGAATTTGTACGTTTTTTTAAATGCTAAGTTACTTTACGCCATTCGTGGCGTGCACGCCCACTTAACGCAGTTCGTTCCGTGCGCGCACGGTGCGCTTCGCGCACCGTGCACGCACAGTGAGCACGCGGTGCGCTTCGCGCACCGCGTGCCCACTTAACGCAGTTAGTGCCGTACACGCAAGGTGGGCACGCGGTGGACATATTATGCGCTTCCTTGTGAGAGGTAATCTGTTAAATTTAATTTGTAAGTGATGACAATAATACGCCATGCACAGAGAGTGTTTTTTTTTTTTTTTATTAAAATTTTTAGCGTAAGCGCACCGTACGCGTACGGTAAGCGTAATCGGCGAAATTTTCAAAAAATAAAAATTTTCCGTTTTTGGCCTTAGGGGATCTTTGAGGACTCAACTAACATGGCTATGTGCATGGGCGCTGTCTAAACAGCCCCTTTATATGTTTTTTGCCTTTGTTTACAGCCCCCCCTCAGAGTGCGAGAGAGAAAATGGCGGCCGCCGCTTCCTGGTTTCGACCGATTCGAATGTTTACTTAGATGTAACAGCCAATCAGAATCGCGCTCGCGCACGCCACCGTACGCGTACGGTAAGCTTACGGTAAGCGTACCGTAAGCTGGCTCAGATATATATATTGATTTAAAGGCTATTTTCTCAGAATCTACTGAACAGATTTACACCAAACCTACAAAAGGCACTTCCTTGACCTAGGGACTACCTCTCTGCCAAATTTCTAGTAATTCTGTTCAGCCGTTCGGGCTGTAGCCCTGTCTAAAGGTCCTATGGAAAAATGCATGGGAAAAACGCGTTTTGGGACCCCCCTTTTATCTCAGCCCCCGCTTGACGAATCCCCCCGAGACTTTCAGGGTAGGAGCGGAGCGTAGCGCCCCACCTATTTTGAGAAATTCGCGAGGATTCGTCAACCGGCGCCAAAGTTATTCAAAATAGAATGTTGCGGATTTCCTATGGAAAAGGGGTCCTAACTATAACTACCTACTGGCGACCGCCAGTAGGTAATATATATATATATATATATATATATATATATATATATATATATATATATATATATATATATATATATATATATATAATACCCTTTTAGGCTTACAGTGCCACATAAGTTATGCAGAAAAGGAAACAGGGAACTCTGGGTAGTTCCCAAGCCTTAGGTGTAGAACAGCTCCTTTATATGGAGCACCCTACCACACCACAGGCACTCTGAATCTGCTCACCTCAAATGTCTGTTTTTCAAGCAGAGAATTTGCTGCATAGTATTAATACAATGCCTTCCATGCTGAGCTAGAAAGTGACAAAACCTTTTGGAATCTTTACTGCAAAGTCTTCAAGCATAATATTAGCTAGTGCCATCTACACCGAGCTGAAAGATGACAAAATACTTTTATCACTCCAGGCACAGTACTACATCTTTGATTGGTAAAACACCATCCAAACCACCCTGGAATGAATAAAAGCAACCCTTGACACATGTTTTGATCTTACTAGAGCTCTTCACAGAGGTATTGCTTTGTCCAGACACAAGAGAACACCCAGTATAAGCCAAGACAGTACCCTTTCAGCCTTAGCATGCAACATAAGCCTGAAAGGGTACTGCCGGTGACATTATAGTTAGCTTTGGTAATCAGATCTTCGCATACATTAAATTAAACAAACAGAAAATCGCTGAAAAAACAACAAATCTTAAAGAGATGATATAGTAAGGTGTTCAAATGCAATAAGTACTAACGGTTAAAAAACTAACAAAAAAACGGAAATGTGCCAATTATAGTTCAGTGACCTAAGTAGAGCATGCATGTAATCTCACATACTACATCACTCATTACTAGTGGTCTGCAGTCGTAATCCTCGCCACAATACCAGCCCTATACTAGAAAAATAACTTATTGGAGAAGTAACCCTGGAGTGGACAAATAAGACTGGCACACAGCGCCCATAATTGTTTAAATGAAGCTGTAACATAGATAACAGAAGAAGCTGTTTATATCTAAATACTATCGGGATTTGTCATAAGGCAAAGAGCTAAAAAAGTTGATTGCTCCATTGCTTTGTTTTCTCATTATTTAAATGATTGCCCTATTTTAGGCTTTTCCAGCTAGTAGCCCAGGAACTGTTGGTAGCTATCCAGGTACCTGGTAGAAGTTCTCCACAATACAGCTCAGCCTGCTAAATTAGAAGCTTTTGTTTGATTGAATATGCACCCCAAAAATAAAAGGCGCTAATTTGTGATGAAAATGTGTGCATTTTCAGAATGTACATGCTGATGTTTGGAGAAAAATGGGTTTTAAAATATATTGAAAGCTGATATTTGAGTGATAAATCCTGAAATATTACTAATATTTTTACCTTGGTGCCAGTGGCATTGCAGCTATGGCTGTCATGTATTACCCATGTAGAGACATTCCATGTTGACAACACCTTTTCACATTGCTGCTGGCAGCCCTGTCTGATGCAGTGAGGCGATCGCTACGGGTAATCTTGCAGGGGGTGGCCACTATTGTAATCTTGCATGATGTGGTCACTATTACAAAACTAATGATATTAGCAGCTCAGAAACATTTTCAGTGAACGATGAACATGAGTATCTCCAAGTACAGAAACGGTTGGAGACCTGTTCCATAATTCATTTAATTTTACTTTAAGTGATTATTTCGTACTACACAGGGCTGTAGCTGATTAGCCTGTTTTGCTTTACATACATATCCCTAGGACATAGGGGCATATCAGCAACAACCGGCGATGATTAACGCTAAGCGCATTAGCGCTAGGATAATTATCGCCGGCTAGCGTGGATTTTTATCGCTGAGATAGCGTGCTATTAGCAACGCTTATCTCAAAAGCGATAAAAATCCTAGCGCTAACTGGAAACCCAGCGATAATCACACAAAGATTGGTGTTAGCTTGTTGATAGGGACTCACAAACGTAGCCATGATATCCACCTTCCATAGGATTTCATGGCTAAGTCAGTCCTGAAGCAGGCGTAAGGAAAGTAGCGATAACAGGGTTATCGCTACTTTTCCTGCCATTATGCTTTATAGCGTGGGGCTTGATGATAGGAGAAATGTTGTTTAGCGACATTTCTCCTGTCATGTCAGGTCAGGAACGCCCACTTTGCATCTCATTAGAGATGCAAAGCTGGGCGTTAAGAATAGGTGCACTAATGCAAGGTTTCACGCGTTAGCGTGACCTTGCTAATTAGGCGATAAAATTATCGCCGCTTTTCAGCCGAAAACGGCCGCAAAAGCGGCGATAATTTTCTATCGCCGCCTTGTAAATATGCCCCATAGTTGTTCTGACTTATTGCTCTGTTTCATGTTGTCTATTTACCATAAGTACACAGTTGTTTTATCTGATTTCCCTATTTTGCTTTCTGTTATTAGCACACAGGTGCTATGGATGATTGCCAGGATCTGCTTTAGGTTCTCATCATTGGAACACTGCATCTTGATCCAAGTGCCTGATTCCAATTTGTCTAATTTTCATTAGTACTCATTAGCTAATTGTCGTGTTTATCTTTGTCTTCCTATCACCGACACAGCGGATTTGCTGATTGCCTATTTCACATCAGTTATCATTAGTACGCAGTGGTTCTGCTGATTGCCCCATTTCACCTTGTTTGTTATCATTAGTACACAGGGGATCTGCTGGTTGCCTTATTTCACCTGGAGTTGTTATCATTAGGACACAGGGGCTATGCTGATTGCCTCATTTCACCTTGAGTTGTTATCATTAGTACACAGTGCTGCTGATTGCCTTATTTCACCTTGAGTTGTTATCATTAGGACACAGGGGCTATGCTGATTGCCTTATTTCACCTTGAGTTGTTATCATTAGTACACAGTGCTGCTGATTGCCTCATTTCACCTTGTTTTGTTATCATTAGCACACAGGGGCTCTGCTGATTGTCCCAGAAACCAGTGCACTGCCCTACAGCACAGCAACACCACCCGAGTTCACTCCAGAAGAGAACGGGTAATCAGGGCACCATAGAGCATGCTTATTAGCTTATCAAAGCCAAGCAAGGCCAGCTCTATCTGATAGGTCGGATCGTCCCATCCCCCATTAAACCAGTCATGAATCTCAAACATCTGCGAGGCCAGGTAGCAGATGTACAGATCTGCCACATCCATCCCCCATCAAAGGTGTATCTCCACCTTAAATTCAAACTTTTAAAACAGGTTTTTTAGGATGTATAAATTTGGCAACTCGTGCAAAGACTTTGCTAGAAGGAGCAACTCGTTTAAACGCCTTCCGTCAAAGCGATGTGGATAAATATCTGCACTCTGTGGTCATATACAGAGAAGTTCACGAAAGCCGATCATAGAAACTTTTTATATGCATACAATCAGTGCCATCCTAAGGATTTTTGGGGCCCTGGTCAAGAAATATTTTGGGGTCCCTGTTTGGAACAATTTTGAATTTTATAACCCATTTTTTACTGATTTATACCCTATACCCTATGTTGCTTAACAATATTGAATTAAACGTTAAAGATTAAGATACAAAGATACACAGAAGTAAGCTTGAAACAAAGTCACTTTCCCACGGAGGACATTGGAAGATGGGGGCCCTCAGCAATTGTCTACTTTGCCTATGCCTTAAAACATTTGTGTAACTAGCATTTAATTTTGCACATCAGTAGTTTCTAAGTACCATAAATATTAGATATAATTTTTACTCAATTTCATTGTGCTTGGAATAACACATATGGGTTGTAGGCAGGGTCACTGAAAAAGTGCAATTTTGTGGTCACAGCATTTTCTGCATAATTATGGATTTGAGGATTTGTCGCATTTGGCACATCATCCATCATCTGCTACATAATCAGTAGATTTTGACAAAAAAATGTTCTTGCTCAGATGGATCAAAAGCTACTAAAAATATGGCAACGTATTGTGGGGCAGTGGAAGGCTGCTCTCTAAGCAGACCAGCCTTCTTGCAGTTGCTTATTGCTGTATTTTGCTGTTAAAAAAGTTCTAATGAGGTGAAATTTTTGTCCAGATAGTACTACCTTGAGTAAAAATGCCACATAATTTGCCTTTTCTTGCCACATAATTTAGGAAACCCTTCCACATAATTTGGCCCTTCCCTGCCACATAACTCCAGTCGCCCTGGCTGTAGATCATAAACAACAAAAGAGTGAGGCCAAAAACTCAAGAGCCAGCAGGAGGAGTCACTCTTGTTTCCTAAAAGAACCCTCACTCACCAACCTAGTTGGTGACATGCTTCATCACTGGCTGAATGCTACGACGCCTGATACAGCGGATTGGGTTTTTTGGATTGATGAGTGTGATAATAAAGTGATTGTGCAAAAAGGTTAAAAGTACATTTATTCACCTTAAAAAATTACTGCTGGAGGAATAAGGTAGATGGATGAAATTAATGTGGTGGATGTTTGAAAACTGGGTAGATTGGCCAGTTACATCCTATAAATTGAAAGAATCTGGTCTACATGTGTCAGCCTCCTCGTGCTGTTTGCGAGGCTTTCGTCAGGACCAACTGCCATGGCGGTATGCGCACGCTAAGGCGCAACCAAACCAGAGGCAGCGAAAGGACCGAATAACTTATGGTTATCATTGCACCTTGAAACTTTTTTCGAAGGCAGAGACATTTCTGGTGTAGCGAAACCTCACACCATGGATCCATGCGAGGGCGGTGCCCTATAGTCACACATCCGTCAAAGCCAGACACCCGTCTGGCACCTAGCGACTCCCGTTCTGAGGATCCCGTGGATGTAGATCGTCACATTCAAAGGCGGGTTCAGCTCACATATACGCCGGGAAAACGAGTACAGAAGCCATTGAATTATCTAACAAGTGGTGCAGCATTTTTTTCTTTGCACACCATAAACATGTGAAACACGTGTGACTAACTGCAATCATTATGGGCATATGTATCAAAATCCGTTATTGCGATTCTCAAATAGCGATTTTTTGAGAATCACTTTTTGAGAATCGCAAAATGGGATGTATTTAAAAATTCGCAAATATTTTGCGATTTCTTGTTATTCCTTAATTGCGATTAGCAATTTGCGAAATCGCAATTAAGGAATTCCTTCCCATTCATTCCTATGGGCCAGGAGGCCCATAGGAATGAATGGGAAGTCATTCTTAATTTGCGATTCGCAATTAGAGAATCGCAAATTATGAATAATTTCTAGGGTGCAAGGGTGTCATAAGAACACCCTGATGCACCCCTGAAATCAGCATGTGTGTGCATATGGCGCACCTACATGCCCTAAGGGCATGTAGGTGCGCCACATGACACTTTGAAAATGCCAAAATGTGCATTTTTCAAAGAAATCGCAAATTACCACCAACTTGAAGTTGGTGGTAATTTGCGATTTCTTAAGGAGAAATCGCACAACTTGGGTGCATGTTACATAGCATTTAAGGAATCGCAATTTGCGATTCCTTAAATGCTTACGCAAAACTAAGGAATCGCAAAATTAGCGATTCCTTAAGAATGCGATGCGAAAATGGCTCATACATCGCGTTTTGCGATTTTGTATTCGCAAACGCTGTTTTTTTGCGAATCGCAGCGTTTTCGAATACAAAATCGTTTGATACATATGCCCTTAAGTCACTATGTTTGCATCTGTACGGTCATTTGTAGGCAATGGAAAGGTTCTGAAAAACATTACCTGTGCTGTAATATGCAATAAATGCAGAACAAAACTACCAGACGGGAGGCAGTAGTACTTAATTAAAATATATAAGCACCATGATCCAAACCATGCCTAAATTTAAGGAGCTGACAAATCGAATGTGGTGACCTCCCCATGGCTGCCGCAAGTGCCCCGAGGCTCATGTGTGTTCACAGCCAGCAGCACCTCTGTGCACCATACACTTGGATAAGGCCACACAAATTGTGCTGCCATACCTGCCAACTTGAAGAACAATCTCACCATGTGAGGAGGGGCGGGGCCTGGCCTCATGCCTAGAAATACCTATGAGGCACTTTTGTACCCCACCCCACCCCCAATCCCCCCCAAAAAAGCTTGCTGAGGCTCGTGCCCCTGTCCTGGGGTGTTTTCACATACCCTTATTGGACATTGGCAGTTCAAAACCTCAGAAAAAGAGCTAAAAAAACACTATTTACAACCGGTTTTGAGCTCGTTTTCCCTGCCACCATGTGATATCGACTCCTCACCGGGAGACCGTGTGATGGGAGCAGATATTGTGTGTCACACGGTGGTACTGTGTGAGTTGGCAGGTATGTGCTGCTACTTGCCTAAGATGGGCGCCGCAGAGTGGCGAAGGGCTGCAGGCAGCAGTGGTGCTTCTCGCTTTCCTGCCACAAGCAGGCAGAGATGTTTTAAGGCATGGGCAAGGTGGGCAATTCCGAGGGCCGCCATCTTTCAAGTGGCCCCTTGGGAAAGTGATTTTTTTCTTTCACCTCCTTTTTCTCAATCTATTCCCTTTGACTAGGTATCTGCCTCAAACCATGTCGTTCTCTACCCAATGCCATCTTGAGGATGTTGGTCTCCCGGCAAAGACATCTTTCAGCTGTTTTTGTGTGACCTGCTTTTCTGATATTTAGGGTAGGATTTATTATCGTTTGGTATCTTGCAAAAATTATCAGAAAATGGGTAATAAAATTCATAGTTATTCAAGACAGGGGCCTCTAAAACATGCCTTGCCTGAGGACACAAAATCCTTAGGATGACACTGGAAGCAGGTACTAAGCGCTGGCGCTGCACTTCCTAATGTCTGCTTCAAGGCGCTTTGATAGGCTGCTGTTTTTCTACACTCTTGTCCAAAGTGAGCCTCATGAATTAAACGACCCCGGAGAAATATATTGCTGGCTGCCTGGTGCGCCTTAGAGAGTCAATCTCGCAGTGCCTGGCTCATATAATAGCACAAAATGATTGTAATACCTGTGGGCGGTGAAGCTGTTGTGGAAAAAAAAACCTGTCATATTTGTTTCAGTAAAATAATGGATGCACAGCTTGTTCCTTTTTTATTTTTTATAAATGATTAAAAACCATACACATTCCATTCCCAGAGTAAAACTGCAAACTTATTTCCATGAATTAATGAACCATAATGGTACATAAACATGGCAAACATGAATAAACTAAAGTGCTGGCGAGAAATAGCTCGTGTATTGTTTATTTTGACTGTAGAACAGGGAAGTGAGTTAGGGGCTCTTCACTGGGCCTTCAGATTCACGGACCCTGTTGTAAGGTTGTTTCTAGACTATTACGCTGCACACATGGCCAACTTCAGGGCGGTGCGACCGGTGCAGCCGCACCAGGCGCAGAGCTAGGAGGCACTGTGTTTTGACATATTTTATGGTTTAAAATGAACCTGCTGCAAAGTTTCTTGTGTGCACAGCAATTTTCAGGCAATAAAAATGTCAAGATAGTTCAAATGATTAATGTACTTGCTGGAGTGAGTGTGTTTTCTCTAGTGGCAGTTTTGCCTCATCTTTAAGTAGCACATAGTGTAAGTATGCTGCTACAAAGAATGTGCCATGCCAATCACAGAATTGTATTTTATGTGGATAGCTCAGTGCTACTGCTTTTGTCACAGAGATCCTTTTGTTACTTGTCCTTCCTAAGTTAAAATCTTAATATAATACTGTGAGCTCTGAACTGTCACCAAAGAGCTGCATGCAAATTGCAAGGTATAGTTTAGAACGTTATGTTTTTTCCCACAGTCTTTGATTATCCTAATGTTGCTAAAAAGGGTTCATTTGGGCAGAAATACATTCTTATCAGTATAGCAAACCCTAACCACAGTGTTACCTTTTAAATCTTGAGTTTTGCATCTCCAGAACAAGCACTCTTAAATATACTGTCTAGTGGTATGGATGACATGTGACTCCTACACCTTGTAGTCCTCTTTGTCTTATGTAAAATTTCCTGGACGCTGATTTACACACATATATTTCATTTATTCTAGATTCTGTATAATGTGTGTCTGATTTAAAGAGCTCTGATCACCCGCAGCTGAGACGAATGAAAGCAGAAGTTAGTTTTAAAGAAATCATTAAAAACCTACCTCTTCAGCCTTTAGGGTATGGGCTGAGGTCTGCTCTATGTGTGAGCCGTTCATGTTGAGTTCCAGGACACTGTCGAAGTAGCCGAGCATATTGTAAATAATGTTTATTCATTCATTCATACATTGCATCCGGGGATGACCCTCACCTCCGGAAGCTCACCCATGACCTGTTATTGCATAACTTCTTCGCTTCAAAGATAGGGACTTGATATTAGCGCCGAGACACCCAAGGGTATTTGCACGCTCTACAAATTGCTTCAAATACATTAAATAAATAAATTACAGCTATTCAGAACAAAAGGCCCTTGGCGCTTTGAAAATAATTCCATCACTGCTTACCCGGACTTCACTGCTGAGGTCTAGCGGCTTCGCAAATCTTACACTGCAGTCAAACAACGACTCCAGGAGTCGAAACATTGCTTTATGCGAAAGGACTAGCACCTACTACAGTTGAGGAACCAATTCATAGGTGGATGGCTGGCACCCTAACCGCAGTGCAGTAGACGCAGGGGCGTAATACAGGCCCCCGCAGCCGGTGCGGGAGCGCCCCAACCTCCAGAGGGCCCCCTCAGCACCGCATGTCGGCCGGAGAGCTCCAGATTGAGTCCAGAGGGGGCCCCTCCACGTACCCTGCAGGGGGGGACACCTCAAGTTTCGTTACGCCACTGAGTAGACGTAGTGGGGTGCGTGGTCATCCCACCCAGGAAAAGGTGGCCCTGCAGTGGGTACAAGCAGTGGCGGTGGCCCTACACCATAGTCAAAACCCCTACAATGCATTGCGATCTGACCAAGCCTTGGAGGTTAGCTCAAACACTTGAATCTCTGAGATCTCGATAATAGCCGCTGCTCGGAGGCCCAGAACTGGCTCCAAGATCGTCAGATGATAGCTTGTGAACTCGGACGGTGTTTGTCACGAGTGGAGGAAGGCTGGTCTCATTCATGTGAAGTAGGCTGACTCGTTCTGTCTTGTGGACGACCAGGGCCGGATGCTCAGATATCCGATGTGGGCTCCCCTTCCGCTGGACTACTCTGCTACCCGTGCACCAAACCCCAAGTGGACTCCCAACAGGATAGGCTTAATATCACAGTTTTTATTTAAGTTTGTTGCAGCTGGATGTTTAGTTTTGGCCGGGGACATGTGGTCCTTCTGACCTGGGATTGGGTGGGGTGGGTCTGTTCAGTTGGGTTATTGATTAGTTTGTGGAGTCTCATACATCTTTCATCAGGACATGGCCCAGATAAACACCAGGCATCTCGATACAGTTGGGATGCATGGGAGGGACAACACATAGAGCTGAGGTCTGGAGGATATGCTAGGCCACGGCACACTGCTACCTAACACTTTACGCCATGAGCACAGCGATACACACCTCTATCCCACGTTATAATTTGCTGACATGGAACGTGCAGCACGGCTACCCCACGAAATAATACTGAATACATGCTTACCTCAAGCGCTGCAACACCCACTTCGCATTTTCACAAGAAACTCCCCTGACATGAACAAAGGTATGCAAACGTAAGGCGAATTGGAGGGGACAGGTCTATGGCACAATGGTATCAGCGAATGTGCGAGGGGTGTTAATCTGGATAGCCGCTGGGGTCCCCCTTGTGGAGGATATGCATCGGGCTAATGGAGTGGGGGTGCGATACATGCTTGTTGAGGGCCATTTAGACGGGATGCTACTAACACTAGTGGGCATCGATGCACCCAACACTAATCAGACCGCCTTCTTTGACAAACTGACACCGGCACTCTTTAAAGACCCTCTTGCCCCATGTATCTGGGGAGGTGACTTTAACTGTGTCCCAGATGTCAATCATGATGGGTCTGGCCCACCCTTTAATCATTCTCTCAGCATCCGTACCTCTCCTTATTTTTGGGACTAGATGGCTCACACACAAGTATGCCTCATACTCAAGGCGCCTTAGACATCCCCATGACACTGAATTTTCATATTACTCCCCAGTACATGGAATACACACTAGATAATTTCACCCCTAGACTCGCACATTGTGCATACGGAATATTTGGCCAGTACCCCATCAGATCATTGGCCATTGTTAGTGACACTCCGTTGGGGCAAACAATGCCCTACCATACCAACCTGGAGGTTTCAGACAGAAACATTGGGAGATCCCCCCTTTAGGGAAACAACAGCGGCATCTATTTTTTAATACTTTTACATTAACAAAGGCACAACCCCCTCCAGGGCACTGGAATGTGACGCCCACAAAGTGGTCGTATGGAGGCAATGTATTCCTACCACATGGGGGGTTTGGCGGGTTCTGCTTGATGACCTACTGACATTGGAACAGGAGTTGTGTCTCCTTGAGATGGAGGTGGCTTGATAAGCCACTGATGTTGAATGGCTTCAACATCTATGATCCAAGCATAGAGAGGCTGAATCAAGGCTAGGAAGGCATGACTTCAAGCAGCAGACTGCGCCCCTCCATGTGGAAGGGGATCAATTGGGAAGGTTACTAGCTTGGCTGCTGAAGTAGGACCAGCAGAGATCGGCATTAGGTGCCCTCAAATTGGGCCATTCATATTGCGTTTTAAAACTACTACCAGACTTTGCACCTGACCTGAAAGAACCCTCTCCATGACCACATAGATGGATTCTTTCGGGCTCTCCCGCTACCCAAGTTAACTCCATTACAACTACATGATGACTTAAAGGCGCCCCCCAACTGAAAGAAGTGCGAGCGGCCATTGCTCAGATTGCCTGGAATAAAACACCTGGCACTGACGGCCTTCCGATTGAGAATTATGCCACTTCAATGCCCACCTCTCTCAACGTCTTCTGGAAATGTTCAATGAGGCAAGGACGCTGAACCTGCTTCCGGACTCACTCCATGAAGTGTTGATCATGGTCCTGCCTAAGCCAAGCCATGCTCCCCTAGATGTCTAATTGTATCACCCACTGTCGCTCCTCAACTTAGACTAAAAGATATTGGGGAAGGTGTTATCCAATAGGCTCCTCCCTGTGGTTGGCGCCCTTGCACACACTGACCAATCCAGGTTCATACTGGAACAAAGTACCCTCCTAAATATTTGTCGGCTACTGCACTTGATAGAGGTCAACCCAGTAGTGGCTCGGACCCAGGTGGCGGTATCATTAGATATTGAAATAGCATTTGATACCTTGGGCTGGGAATGCCCGATGACTATGCTGGAGAGTATGGGTATAGGAGCCGGGTATCTTGGATGGATTTCGAAGAGGCACAAGCAAGGAATCCCCTTGTCGCCCCTGATTTTTCCCTTGGCCGTGGAGTCTTTGGCATGTAGCTTGCTCCTGCAGGCATAGTGATGGGGGATACTGGCACATGGTGAGCGTCACATTGTCTTGGTATATGTGGATGAAGCGTTGATATTTCTGTGGGATGTTACCACTTCACTCCCTGAATTGATGAAGCTATTGGAGGAGTTCAGAATGTTGTCAGACCTCAAGGTGAACAGGCCCCAATCTTTTTTGTTACCCTACCCCTGATTCCGGAACCTGACAAAGAGACCTTGCCGGGGTCATGCCTTAAATGGTGCTATCATTCCTTTAAGTACCTTGGTGTCCAGATTTACACTACTGATGCAGATCTCGAAGAAGATAATATAGACAGGGTTCTGGGCTCAATTTATAAATCCCTACTTTTCTGGAGCTCTCTGCACTGTCCCCAGTGGGGAATGTGGTGTTCTCTAAGATGCTAATACTGCCTCACCTCTACTACTTCTTTGCTGCGCTGCCAATCTCACTACCTAGGAGTTTCTTCCAGGAACTACATGGTATTCTGACGGAATTGATATGGGGCACAGGCAGGCAGGGCTGTTGCTTTCCATATCGCAGCGGACACAGACTGAGGGAGGCCTGGGAGCCCCCAATTATGAATTGTACTACACAGCCACACAATTGCAATGGCTGATGCAGTGCCTGAGTACCACCATCCGCCCGAAAAGGGCGACCATATGCAAGATTCTTGTGGCGACCCCGAACTACAGGTGGCTATCATACTTGGAAACTGGCCCGCAACATGAGACTCACCAAATGAAGATGCCCCACCTTGGCTGACAGAGGTTTGTATGCATACAAGCATCCCCCACACTCTCCATCAATACCAGAGTGGCAACATCCAAACCTTCGCAAAGTGGTCCGACAGTTTGATCTGGCACCCTGGAGAGAAGCAGGAATAGAATGCATCAGAGACTTCTACATTGATGGAACCCATATGTCTTTACAGTATATTATGGACAATTATGGACTGATGGCGGGACAGCTCCTGACCCATCATGCAATACAACATGTGAGCCACTCCATTTGGGGCCCTGACATGTTGGAACCGCCCCAATCTCCTGTACTGCACATATTCCTGACATAGGGAGGGGCACGACACACTATAACAGTGCCATACATGGCCTTAAACTCCACCCCAGTGGAGGCAACTGACGGAGCTAGGACCAGATGGGCAGCAAACCCCTCACAACCACTGATGTATACACTTTGGGCCCAGGTACTCCAACAGGTTAAGGAGGTGTCCCACAGTCTTCATTTCCGCTTTACTCAGTGTAACTAGCTTCACTAAAAGTACCTCATGTTAATCCCACTCCACTGCATGTTCTTCGTGGTGTCCTCTGCTTGTCCTAGATTCGGCACACTTAACACTGATTTTTACCAGATGCTCTGGGAATGAACGGTGATCCAGAAGGTCTGGGATGAAGATACAGGGCTATAAGCAAAAAAATGAGGGGGGCTAGGAATCAATAAAGTTCCTGTACCCAGGCTCTAAAGTCAATCGTTATATCAACCACAAAGGTACTGTTCCTATCAAGGAAGGAGCCAAAGGAAAGGGAGGACGAATATCTAGACTGCAAGAGTGGAAAGGGGAATCCTACAGATTATTTCTTGTTGCCCTCACACACCCCTAAGGATGTCATGCTTCATCATGGGGCATTGCTCTTCGTCGGGCCATCACTGCAATGCTCTATGGGCCCCACAAAGGGTCCTTTGGTGGAGATCTTTAGTCGTTTTATGCCGTATGATGGAAGATGTGATTGTTAGGGTGTAGTCAACATGTGGGGTGGTATTATGTAAGGGAGTGAGAAGTAAAACTATCTAGGCGATAGCAGGTAAATATTTTAATGTGGAGGTTCTCCTGGCAGGATTAATAAGAACAAAAAATAGCTTGAATCTATTGGCGGGGCGTAATGTGCCCAAGTAGGTCAACATGTTTCGCACCTGCTGGTCACGAGCGGATCTGCGGCGCTTTGTCAGGACTGATAAAAGATGGGTGGTGAACATACCCCACCCCTCTGTTATGATCTATTATGTAGGTATTCCAGAGTGGCATAATAACTGGTGTAGATGTGGAGAAATTACACTCGTCCACCTAAACATGAGATTGTCAAAACAAGGATAATTAAAAGGCAGCACATTTCATATGAAATGTCATAGGAATCCTGGGAACGCTAGCAGGCTGTCTCCCCCTTTAGATATGCACTCTATGGCTAACCAAGACTGGTGTAGTCCGTACAAAACTGACATGTACTGTATTTAAGTGAAACAGAGAAAGACACACAACCACAAAGAGATACAAAAACACAAATGATGGTGTCACACTGTGAGCAATCGTGTGACATACGTTGCATAGAGGAATCTTACCCTATGTAACTATCAAATTTGTCCCAACTGGTTGATACAGAGGTCAGCACACTGCTACTGACTAAAATAAAGATGTAAGTCAAGGTCAAGATCAAGTAAACATTCAAAGTCCCTTTTAGGGAGCCTGGCATAACAGTAAGGAGAAAGTGAAGCGTAGCCTAAAAGGGAATTACTTACATGGCTCCTGTGCGTTACAGGAGTAACCGCAGTGATTACCCAGCATGCATTAGTGGCTCCACCTGAATCCTGTTTACTTGGACTCCTACCCAAATCAAAAGGTGATAAATATTTACATAGGTTCATTGACCTGATCTTTGTCTTGTTTAAATGTAATATTGCAATGGCCTAGAAGGCGCCCACAGCTACACAGGTTAAATGCTGGCTGGTTGCATTGTTTAAATGGGCATGAGCTGAATCTGATAACCTTGCAATGGCACATAGGCGAGGAGAGGGGGGGGGAAGGAATGAAGCGAGCTGGAAAATCTACAATAGGAATCTGGAGGTGAAAAATGATACTGACCGCCCTGATTGCAATTCAGAAGATACATTTTCTAGTCTACAGCACACTAATTTGTTTCTCTGCCATAGTCTGGAGACACACTCCTGGGATTATTAGGTGTGAACCTGTACACAATATCACTTGCTGGGCTGTGTGTAGTGCAGCCTAGAAAGATACCGGTGACCACAACACACTTGGGCCCTTTCCAAGCTATCTCAGTGCTCCTCCCCTGGGAAGGATGAGATGTTACTGATCCTTGATGACTCCGCTGGCGTTGTTTCTGTTTCTGATTTTGGTTACACGTCTTGATTATTGCACACATTTATGCTTGTAATTGATATCCAGGTTGCAAATACGAATGGCTGTTAAATAGTCCACATTGAACAGAATGTTACAAGTCTTATTATGTTGTGCGTTACAATCAATAAAAAAAAATCTAGGGACTCATAAGTAAATTAAATACGTCAATCGGGTGTAAGACAATGTTACTATGTTTTTGGAAGAGAGCACATGCACTTTAGTACTGGTCAGCAGTGGTATTGTGCACAGAGTTCTAAGGCCAACAAAAACAAATCCAGCAAAGCAGGGGGGAAGTGGAAAAAAAGTTTGGGGGAAGGCCACCCCATGGCTGACAGGTCTAACATGTGCCCCTCTCCCCAGCTGAAGGCGGGAAGAACTAACCAACCTCCAGGGAGTTCTCATTACTAAGGCAGAATAACATGGAAAGATCAGCAGCACAGGAGTAGTCTGACCCAGGGCGGTGTTCCATCGGAAAGTCCATTCCCCGTAGGGAGATGGACCACCTCAACAGTTTGGGGTTCTCACCCATCACTTGCATGAACCATCCGAGTACCCAGATGTGAGTCCCAAACAGGCATGATCTCAGTTCCTACAGTGCCTCGACCACAGCAAAGGCTTTCCTTTCAATAGCAATCGAAAATGTTCCATGGAAAGTCATTTTCTACAGATAAAAGCTACAGGTTTTTCTAGGCTCTCGTCATTCAACGTTAATAGTACAGCCTCTATTCCATGCTCTGAAGCATCTGCATCTGTCTGCACTATGAATTCCATCGGAGAAGTCAGGGGCCTTGAGTACAGGTGCGGTACACATGGCTTCCTTGAGGGTGAAAAAGGCAGGCATCCATCCAGATGACCTTCTGGGGCTACTTCTTAGACATCAGCCCAGTTAAAGAGTGTTTTAGCCCTTAACAAAACTCCTATAATATCCAGTGAGGCCCAGAAAGTCCCTCACTTTTCTCTGAGTTTCTTTTGTTGCGGTGGGGGATTTCTCAGGATCGAATAGTCTTAATTTTGGCCTGGAGAGCCTGCATCTTGCCCCAGATACACCACAGTACCCTGCCCTATCTGGCACATGCTGGCCTTGACAGTAAGGCCTGCTGGTTTCAGAGCCTGAAGTACCTTCTTGAGGTGAAGAAGGTTATCCTCCCATTTTGTTCTTCCTTAGGTCAGGTTCTAACGCACTTTGCGCTGGCCTCGGGACTGCGGGTTAATGCAGCGAAATCCATTCTCGCTCCATTTCTACAGGAAACTCCAGACCCGGGATATACGCTTGGGGAAGTTCTAGTGGCATGGCGCACCGATCCTTTTAGATACTCGGGGGTACACATCTACCGTACTAATGAGGACCTATTCGAAGGGAACATACTTAGAGCCACTACAGCCATCCAGTCACAAATAAAATTCTGGAAGACCCTTCCATTGGCGATCTCAGGGAGGATCGCTCTTATTAAAAATGGTAGCCCTCCCCTGCCTCCTCTACTACTTCACCACCCTGGCTACTATTATTTTCCCTCCATTCTTCTGCCAATGGGAAAAGAATATAAGGGACTTTATATGGGGTACGTCGAGATATAGGGTGCCTATGGGGAAGCTATATTTGCCTGCGGAGTTGGGTGGACTGGCGGTGCCCAATTTTGAACACTATTATTTAGCCTCTCAGCTGCAGTGAATTGCCTGATGGCTCTCATCACGCCATTTAGCAGACACAGCCTCATTACAACTCCAGCTAGAGCACCATGTCTTACTACATGTCTTCCATCCCTGTTCGAAACCCAGACTGCCAGAGACACTTTTACTCACAGTGGCTTATAAATGCTTTCGTAGGTGCCTTTTCCTCACCAGAACTACCACCCCATATGCTCCTGCTATCCCATTACTAGGAACACCACGAGGGGATATTCACACCACAACAGCCGAACTGTGGCACTGTGCTGCGGAGGGCATCCAGGACGTGGGAGATCTTTTTCAAGATGGCTCACTCATCCCATATCAAGAACTCATAGCTGAAGAGAATCTACACCGGGACAGTTTTTATTGCACCGGACACTTATAGTCTTGCTGTCCTCTAAGTGGGGTACGCTTGCTCAGGAACCACCCACACACCACACGATGCAGTATCTACATGTGATGGCAACTGGGGGGCATTTTACTCAGTGGTTCGCATCCTCGCTTCGTCAGCACACAAAGGCTAATCTGACCCCTCAGAAGCAATGCTGGGAGGAGGCCTTGGGGAGGGCATTCACAGGCAGGGTGTGGATTGTTGTCCAGGGTAGTCCGACACACATTCCGCGCAATCAGCGGTTTAAACAAATTCAATTTTTTGTGTTACACCGGGCTTATCTCACCCAAGCTCAAATTAATAAGTACTTCCTCAGAACAGACGCTGCCTGCCCTAGATGCCGCCAGCTAGACACGGGCATCCTTCATATGTTGCGGCACTGCCCAGTCTTAAATGAATATTGGGGCAATGTGACAACCACACTGGCTGCTTGCACATCCCGCAATGTCCCATCTCGGTGGGAGGTACACATATTACACCTATTCAGCAGGAATAAGAAAAACAGGGCCACCACCCGTTTTCATGATCTGGGGCTAATCGTAGCGAAGCGCTTGATCAACAAGCGATGGAAATCCCCTCTGGCATCTCACACATTAGCCTGGCGCCGGTCACTACTCAATTGGGCTAGGGCGGAGGGAATGGCTCTGCACAGAGAGGACTTGCTTGGCATCCATAAGTTCCCCCTAGCGTCCCAATGGGATGCTATGGTGTTGAATCTGCAGGGCATGGTCACTTGCACTGGGGAGCTTAGGGACGGCGACCAGGTCTGACACACAAAAGGCACACAATTGATGGACGGAATGCAGAACAAATCAAAACATTCACCCCTAGTCAAGGGATCTGGGATAAATCCATCATTCTTTTGCTCACTATGCCATACCAGTTTAGACCTGGCCATATATGCAAATCAGACTTGACCCTGTGCCTCATGGGAAAAGTCCAGCCCGAACTGCCAAGCCAGGTCCTCCCTGGACTGGAAACAAGCATCCTAGGACCATTTTCGGGGTTTCACCCCTCATCAGCCAGGATAGCTTGAATCCAGTAGGACAGTAAGCCCGGGGGCCACGTCTGGGCATACTCGACGCACTTAGGGCGAGAAAGCAAAAGACACACAATTGATGGACGGAATGCAGAACAAATCAAAACATTCACCCCCAGTCAAGAGATCTGGGTTAAATCCATCATTCTTGTGCTCACCATGCCACCCCAGTTTAGACCTGGCCATATGCAAATCAGTCTTGACCCTGTGCCTCATGGGAACAGTCCAGCCTGAACTGCCAAGCCAGATCCTCCCTGAACCGGAAACAAGCATCCTAGGACCGGTTTCGGGGTTTCACCCCTCATCAGCCAGGATAGCTTGAATCCAGTGGCACAGGAATGGCATGGCATGGTGAGCAAAAAAACTATGGATTTAGGCCGAGATCTCTGTACTGGGGTGAATGTATGACATTGTTCTGCATTCTGTCCATCTATTGTTGTTTTTGCATTTGTCACCCTGAGTGGGACGGGTATGCCCAGACGTGGGTCCCGTGCTCTTCATGCCACTTGAGTCAAGCTATCCTGTCTGAAGAGGGGTGAAACCTCGAAACCGGTCCTAGGATGCTTGTTTTCAGTCCAGGGAGGATCTGGCCTGGCAGTTCGGGCTGGACTGTTCCCATTGGGCACAGGGTAAAGACTGATATGCATATGGCTGGGTTCAAATTGAAATGGCATGGTGGTCAAAAAAAACGATGGATTTAGGCCCAGATCTCTGTACTGGGGTGAATGCATGACATTGTTCTGCATTCTGTCCATCAATTGTTGCTTTTGCATTTGTCACCTCGAGTGGGATGGGTATGCCCAGACTTGATTCCCGTGCTCTCCATGCCACTGGGTCAAGCTATCCTGGCTGAAGAGGGCTAAAACCCCAAAACCGGCCCTAGGATGCTTGTTTCCAATCCAGGGAGGACCTGGCCTGGCAGTTCGGGCTGGACTGTTCCCATTGGGCACAGGGTCAAGACTGATTTGCATATGGCTGGGTTCAAACTGGAATGGCATGGTGAGCAAAAAAACTATGGATTTAGGCCCAGATCTTTGTACTGGGGTGAATGTATGACAATGTTTTGCATTCTGTCCATCAATTGTTGTTTTTGCATAGGTCTGACACTCAGCACTCGCACTTTCTGGAGCACATGTGTGGAATGGTACCGACTTTCATGAATGTATAACCCCGCTTCATAGAGCCACTGTCACTAAGCCCTGTCAAGGTTGGCCCCCTCTTTTATACCACATACGGCAGCGGGTCTCAAGCGACTTCCTTACCGCTCCTTTGATTAAGTTGTCCTCATTTTGTTGTACCCTATGTCCACAGATCTGGCCTACAATACGCCATATCAGGAACATCTGAAGACCGTTCTGTTGTAAGAATTCTTGGCTTTGCCATGCCCTCTGTACAGACATTGTCACGAGCCTTCTTTCAGTATCCTGCTTGATAACCCATCTGGTATTACATGGATCTGTACTCTGTATTGTATTGCTTGGAAGTAATTATACATGGTGTCTATGCATCGTTCACGTTGTATGATTAAAACAAGAAAAAATGTCACGAAAAATGTTTAAACAAAAAAAAAAAGAAGGTTATCCTCCCAGTTGCTGCAGTACACTGTTACATCATGCAAGTAGGCAGCACTGAAGGACTCCCTCCTGGTCAGGAACCTGTTTACCAACCTCTGGAAGGTGGCAGGGCATTCTTTAATCCAAAAGGTATCAACCTGAATTAGAAGTGGCTCTATGGGGCCGAGAATGCTGAACTCTTTTTTGCCCCCTCAGTCAGAGCAATCTGCCAATACCCTGATGTAAGATCAAAAGTACTCAGGAACTTGCTAGCTCCTAGCCTGTCAATGAGCTCATCTGCTCGAAGGATGGGGTGAGTATCAGTCGTGGTGACTAAGTTGAGCGCCCTGTAATCGACACAGAACCTCAGTTCTATGGCGGTGCCCAGTGGGATGGCTTTGGGTAGCAGCACTGCTGGGCTGGACCAGGGACTAAGGGAGTACTCAATCATCCCCAATTCAAGCATTTTGGGGTCTTTCTCCTGAGAGGCAAACTGCCCCAATGACTGATGACCGTCCCTCTGCAGCTCTGGGGCCAGGGTAGGGGAGAGGTTGACACCCTGCAATGACTCATCTTCCTTGGAGGCTAGGAGAACGGGGAGACTTACACCCTCCTCTTCCAACCTTTCCTCAGTCACCAGGAGCATTGTGACTTCAGATCTCTCATACTTTTTCTGAGGGTGATAGGGTGGAGAGAACTGGGTTACCCCACACTGATACCATATAGACTTCATATGCACAGATCCTGTCATACACAACTTCCTTGGGGAACCCTACTCAGGTAAACATCCCCATCAGGGTCCTAGCCTCTACAGGTGCCATTGCAAAGCTCAGAGGTATGGCCTCTTGATATATGGTGGCATGGTCCAGCAAAACCAGGATAAACCTGCTGCCTATGGAAGCTTTGGGGTCCAAGGGCCCAACAATATTGATGCCAATCCTTTCAAATGGGGTACCAACAACATGTGAGACAACAAGGAGAGCCTTGAGCTTTTTGCCTGTTTTCCCGTTGGCCTGACAGGTGGGCCAGGACCTGCAGGATGCATCTGAGGCTGTCTTCATCTGTGGCCAATAAAAGTGGGTGACAAGTCGGGCAAAGGACTTGTCCTGCCCCAGATGTCCTGGCAGGTTTGTCATGAGCCCGTCCCAGTAGGAATGCTCTATGACACTTGGGGACCACCAACGCAAGGGTTGCCCTAGGCTTAACCTTAGGTTCACTACATAGGAGGTCATTCTCCCAATAAATTAGATGATCTCCAGAGGTGTCACCAACTGCCTGGACCTTACCTTGCGACTTAGAGTTGGGCTACAGCGAACGCCATGAACAACCGGCAACGCGAGATCTGCACTTTGCGCTACAGCATAGACAGCCCATGGTGACCTCCAACACGCAGCTCCAGCAACAACTATCCACGACACCTGACAGATTATTGCGCTACAGCAACGACCATCTGCGACGCCTTTGCGCTACAGTAACAAACATCCATTAATCTCTCCCTGCTCCTTATGGCCCCCACCATCACAAGTTGGACTCTTCCACCTGAACTTTGAGAAGGTAAATCTTTCTGCAGGACTAACCCAACACCTGGATCCATCTGGCACTCCATCGTGGTCGGCCAGACCATGTGACTTTCCCCCGATCTAGCACAACCAGTTAACAGCGAGAATTACTTTGTGCTTTTGGGCACTATATTTACCTAAATCTTTTAAATTGCATATCTCCCATTCTACTGGTCGGATTTTTGTCATTTTGGTGTCAACGTATTATATTTTACTCTATTGTTCTAAAGTAGTGTGAGATTTTTCTTGTGTTGCGTTATCAATTTATTAACATTTAAGTTTTGCAAAAATACTTCACACCTTTCAGTTAAACCTGACTGCTTTTGTGCCAAGCTACAGGACGGTTAAGTTATTTTTATGACTTTTGTGATTCACCCTGACAAGGATTTCTGTTTTTGTTTGATATGGGTTTACCCCCTCCTCAATCAAAAACCCTTTTTTGCAGTATCTCATGCTTAGACTGGAATCTTGTAGCAAAACATTGTTATTTGACAAACACCTCAAACAGGGTTGCAATGCATTGTTTAAAGGAAAGGGGTCCCCTAGGTACACCTTCCACTTGGGGTCCGAGAACTTACTGCAAATTCTTAAACAATTAAAACAATTAACTTTTCTCTTGCAATTTGCGACCAGAAACTTGTGAACAGATCTGCCTCTAAATGTCGTTAGGTTATTTTACAACAACGTTGCAACCATGTCTTGAAACTGGTGAAAAGTTTTTGACAAAAACCCCTGTCAGTTTTTCTGAGGACCCACAGGGGTATGGAAAAGAAAACAGGATTTTAGAGATCACGCTCGAAAAATACTGCCTTAGGATGACTCCAGTGGCGTAAGAGGGCCCTCTTGGAAGCCCTTCCCCTCACCCCCACACCCCCGGCGGCGCAGGGGCTGATGGGGCCTGCGTTATGCCCATGACTTTCGAGCAAAACATCTAAAGGACCAGAGACCCGCCCCGCACGCCTTTGGTTTCATAATCCGTTTCCCTTCCGCTCAGTTTTTAAAACGACTCGCGCGGCGGCGGGTCTAAAGATAGGAAGCTGTGAACACCAAAAGAAATCATTTACATAAATTGATTCTTTGCCCCACGCTGAGAAGGCCTCGCAGTCAGTGGCGAACACAAAGCTGCGCCTTTTTAAAAGATCAGATATTAAGCAACAGCTGTTAGGAGTTTAAATTAACATTGCCTATAATGTAAACAGCTAACCAAGTATGCACGGCACGCGAGGAATTACCATAAGAGAGGCAGCTATACTGAGCCAAACATGGAGAGAAGTGATATGACCAAGATTGTTGTTCTTTTTTTTAAATAAATTCTACAACAGGCTAGGCACTGTTCTTGATGCATTCTCAATTTTAATCAATGTGTAAAATAGAAATATTATTTACTTCGTGGTTATTTTCCATTAGAACCCCCTGTACGGTTCAATAATCGCCTCTGAGTTGTTAGTTCATTCTTTTATGCACGAGCATTCTTACTAAAGCAATTTGGGGTCGGTGTGCTGTAATGGCTGCGCATGCGGGGATGGCGGTCTGCGAGGGACAACAGACCTCTCCATCCGTGACATTCGCATTCACTGAATGCAGACTGTTTTTCAAGGCCGTCCCTGCCCCTCAAAGGGACAGTGGCTTCTTTAAAGATAAGGCATATAGCATTCAGTGCATGACTTCGGACGTCTCGTGGGCCACAGTTTTCCCTATCCTAGAAAGACACACATATTGTAGGGCCACTGATTCCGGAATCTGGGGATCACGGTTGGATCCCCGGTGCCGGCGGCAGATTAGCCCAGCAACATGCGACTCTGGGCAATAGCTTGCTTAATCTTCCAGACTCTTACGGGTGATTGTTGGCGCTTTACAAATGTGGATTATTTTTATATTCACAGGGGTAACTACCTCATTGTGAATGAGATGCCAACCTTTTGAGGGATTGGCATTGTATTGTATTGCATTCAGATCCACTAAAATTATGCGATTCTGCTGCTGCATAATCCAGAATTATCATTTTATTGCATTTTGTTACATAATCCATAATCCACTGAATAATATGCAGATTTAAACAAAAACGTGTTTATCTCAAATGGACTAAGGTTACAGAAAAAGCACCAACACATGGTACAACGCAGAAGAAGGCGCTTCATAGAGGTTAACGGCTCACCTTTCAGTTCCTTATTGATATGTTTTGGTGTTAAACTGAAAGTGCTTGCCTACATGGGTAACGATTTACACCATGTGGGATAAGTTGTTGGAAGGGTGTTTTCTCAGTTTTTGATTATATGTGGGGAGTGTTTCCATGTCATGTGTGATATCCACCAAGGTGCAGTAATCATGTTATCGTGCATAGCGCTTAGCAATGTGATAGATAAAAGGTGCGAGATATAGATGCACACTTTATGGTTTTCAGTAGGGTGGAAGCTAATAGCAGATCTGTACGTCCCTTTATTGTATTTGTTATGATCATAGTCTTCTTAGCAGGTTACTGCACTGGGTTGCCTATAGTTTATGTTGGTATCCAAGATATGAGAATATACAGGGTTTTTATTGTGTAGAAGGCACTCTTTGTGATGTTGTTGACATGTGGCAACACGGATAGGTCTCAATCCATGGTCACCCCTAGGTTTGTGACTAAACTTGATGCTGCTTTAAGGGCCTCAAGATCCTTCTGCCGTATGGTGGTAAGTTTGCATTTTTGCCATCTTCCACACGTTATGATTTCTGTCTTTGTGGTGATGAACTTTAGGTGGTTACTCATCATTCACATATTTATAGAAAAAAAGGCAGTTATCAAGTTTTGAGTTGTAGAGGTCTTCTGGGCTATCTATTTCTCAAATAATTTGTCTGCCATCTGCATACTTATAACAAGTGAGGTTGAAAGATTTAAACAGGTTTGGTAAGGGTTCCAAGTAGATATTGAATAATATAAGGGATATGATGGACCCCTGAGGGACACCACATTGTTGGGTGTAAGGAGCTGATGTGGAAGATGGTACGTAAACTACACTTTGTCTGTCTCTGAGGTAAGAAGCAATCTATTTTAGAACATTTTCACATATTCCAAGATGATGAAGTCTTGTAGTATCATGTGGTGGAGTTAGTGTAAAATGCAGCTGTTAATCCAGAAGCAATAGTGCAGCCACTCTGTTCTTGTCTAGTGTGAATTTGAGGTCATCCCACATGGATATAATGTCTGACTCTGCACCTCTGCCTGGTCTAAGACCGGACTGTGGTTTGACATTAAGTAATTTCTGTAAAATTTGAAAGTCGAGTAAACATTGCTCCTTCAAATACTTTTCCTAAGAATGGTCCATTTGATATAGGTCTGTAGTATATTGGGTGGGATGGGTCGAGGTTTTTTTCTGAGGAGTGCTCTAATGTAGGAGGATTTTAGCTTGGGTGGGAATAAACCTAATTCAAAGGACTTGTTGCATAAGCATCTAGCTACCACACCTGCAGAGGTTGTGCAATGGATACCTTTAATGATTTTTGGAGGTGCTGGGTCTGAAGGTGATCCTGATGGTCTACTTGCGACGATGAAGTCAAGGAAATATTTTTCTGAGACGGTATTGAAAGCATGTAGTGGTAGAAGATTGCTTTCGCCTTAATCTAAGTTGGTTGGGTCATGTGTTGGATGGTGTTGTCTGTGTTTTCCTTAATATAAATTTCTATCATTTTTTAGATGAATTCTGTTTTTTTTGCAGAAGTCTTGCAATTGTGGTGTTTCTGTGTTTTGACAATCTGGATTGCAGAATTCTGATAGAATCTTGTGGAGTACATTAAAAGGGCAGTTGGCTGCATGTGGAATAGTGTTGTCTTTTTGGAGTTGTGATGGTTCTTCTGTAGGCTCTGTTGTAGTGGCAGAGAGCGATTTTGCCTTTTACATCTCTTGAGTTTCTCCAGTTCAGTTGTATGTAATATGTTCAGTTGGGTATTCATTCTTTTGATGTTGTCATTAATCCATGTGATGTTCTTTTTGTGGGTAACCACGGATGTGGTCTTTATTTGTATCTGTTTGTCCAGTGCAGCGTCAATCCAGTTGTAGAAGGTGTGTATGTGTTGATCTTGAAGATGATAATGTTGTGGTCGCTCCAGGTTATGGGGCAGCTGTCTGTTACTGTGGCCCATCCCAAGGGGGTAGATATGGCATCTAGAGTATGTCGAGCCAAGTGAGTTGGGCCGGAAACAATATGTTGGAGGTTCAAGTCTTCAAAGTTGGTTGTGATAGCTATGGTTGTGGCAAGATTCTTCTTGTCAACCCCTATTTTAAGGTCTTCTAGAATGTATAGGCCTTGGTCACTGTATCCACTGAGACAACTTTAAAGTGTGCATTGCTGGGTGGTGGTCTGTATATTAAGAGAAAGGAATACGAGTGATAGTTGAATGGTTGCAACATCTTATTAATAAGGATTCACAGCCGTTGATGGTGTATTTATGAAGTGTGTTATTTTTAGAGATATTTCTATTGATGACGGCCAGACTTCCCCCATTTTTGCAAATACAATTTTAGTTGGAGATGCCAAACTCTTGCGGTGATGGCTTCATGGCATGTGGGTGCAAAATCTTCACTGAGCCATGTTTCTTTAAAGAAGGTGATTTCTGGTGTGGTTTCTGAGAGTAGATCAAAGATTTTTTTGTTCATGGATCGTGCACTGATGAGTAAGCTTTTAAGTTGTGTTTCTTTCCTCTTCATGTCATGGTGCTTTGAATGGATTGTATGGCGTAGTATGGAGGAGGAACAGGGGAAAAGGGGATTTTGATTTGGAAAGGTTGGAGGTGAGACAGGTTGCAAACATGGGTGGAGAGAAGTTTGTTGGATTAGAGAATTTTGAGGTTTGAGAGGTGTATTCATGTACGTGGACTTTTGCGTAAGGTAGCTGTGTCATAGCTGCTTTATTGTTCAGTGGTTTGAATGCTGTGTGGAGATTTCAAGGCGAAAGGTCCGATCAATGAACCTTGTGATCATACTCTTGCACCTTTCCTTGGTGTTTGGTTTTCTCTTAACAAGTGACATAGAGCCTCATTCACAAAGGTAAACTTACACTTTTGATGTAAGCTTACTATTTGTTTGCTATTTAGAAACCACAAATGTAGTTTTACATGTATTATCCCTCCGACTGTGGAGAACTCACCACATTACAAGATAGGACAGTGTTGGGACGGAAAGGTCTTCTGCATGGTAAAGACTTGTACCCCTGCCCTGAGTGCCCAACTGTATTGTTGTCTGGTTCCCTAATGCTTTTTTTTTTCATTGATGAACATGGATCATTCATGTGGGCCTCGACATAGGCCGGTCTCATGGACTGCTACCTTGTTGGACCGGGTGGGGCACCCAAAGTGCTACTAATTTTGGAAGGCTACTGCCTTAACCAGGAGTTAAAAAGCAGAATCCCGGTGGTGGCAGCTTACCATGTGATGAATAAAAGTAGTGACCAGGTCCTTTTTACACAGAGTCATTGGAGTAAGGCGTACTGGCTCACTCACCTTTTTAAAAGTTCTGCTGCTGTGTGTTTATCTTACCCTTGACCTACATCAGGTTGATGTAGAAATGTGTGCACGTAGGACAAACACTACACATGGAGTGCAGCGTAGAACAGGGTGCATATGGTAAATGTATGTGTGCTGCAGAAGGTGCTTTAGGTGACACTCTGGTGCAGTACATAGAGACAGTAGTACTGAACAGTGTGGGCAGACTGATTGCATGTGCTGCATGTGGAAGTGCTGGTGGCAGTACAGCACATGGGCAAAACAATACTAGACAGTGGAGTATGTTGTGAATGTATGCTGACTGCAAACATGCCTGCACTGGTGCACTACAAGGAGGACCTTGGGTTCCATTTTGGGAAGCCCGTGCCTGGTGAAAACTTGAGGAGTGATGAATCTCCACCAGACAGAATTCTATATATTGCTGCATTACTGTAAGCTGGGTGAGACAAGCACCTGGAGAGGGGGAGCCAGACTCACCCCGTGCATTTCAAAGGGCTCTTTGATTCAGTGACAGATCACAAGGTAAGGGCCAGGACACATCTCATGAAGAGGGAGATGAGGCTGACAAGAGAATCATTAAGGGTCAGACTGCGGGCCCGGTATTAACTTTTGATGCACAGATCACTGTGGGTGACATCTTGGTGTGAACTCTGATCACTCCCATAAATCTTGTTGTGGGTTAATCAGCTTCAGAGTCATACCTGCTGTGACAGACGTCTTCAGAAGGAAGAATGAAGGGGAGAGATGTCCATATCAGGGAAGCAGAACCCCAGAATAAAACCTCGAAGGTCTAGACCCTAAATCACATTTGGTGTCTGGAAAAGAAATATGAGTAGGTAGGTTGAGACTCCATTCTTTGTTTTCTGCTGAGCAGCCAGCCGGGCTGAATGAGGAGGGGACGCTCCGCCAGACTTCTGCCTGTGACTAGGACTAGAGGCCTACACTGCTAGTCTCCGTGCTGGGTGAGGGGATATTACCCAGAGAAACCAAGATCAGATCAAAACAAGATGTCGACTAATTGTCTAAAATTAAATTCCAGTAAAACCGAGGTTATTGTATTCGAAAATAATCGCAATTGCCCTATTCCTACCCTGAAAGCAAAAAATGTAGGGGTATTAGTAGATAACAGACTCACGTTTAGTGATCATATAAGTTCTGTGGTGTCTGCATGTTTCCTGATACTGAGAATCTTAAGGAAAATAAAACCCTATCTTTCAGAAGGAAATCTCAGGACGGTGGTCACGGTGCTTGTCATGGCACGACTGGACTACTGCATTAGCCTCTATACGAATGCCCAAAAACAGCACATCAATAGGCTTCAGATAGCTCAAAACGCAGCAGCTAGGCTGTTGTCAGGTACACCCAAATTTGTCTCTGTGAAAAAAGAATTAATTCAGCTACACTGGCTTCCTGTGAAACAAAGGGTACATTTTAAGGTGCTCTGCACAGCCTTCAAAGCCCTTAACGGAATAGGCCCTGACCATTTGAGGCAAAGGTCCCCGGTAGAACTCTTCGGTCCACAGGAGCAAAAAAGTCCAAATCCCTACATTTAAAAAAGCCAGTTAGGGAGGTAGGAGTTTCATTACATGCACATCCAAGGCTTGGAACGACCTGCCGTTCCACCTGAGGAATGCTGCAGATCTCCTCTCCTTTAGAAAGGGACTGAAGACTTGGCTGTTTACTCATTGACCTTTTTCTCCGCTAACTCACAGGCAGTGCATAGCGCCAGGACACCTCAGGGTAACCGCTGCGCTCTATAAATCCAATTAACATAACATAACATCCGCCTTAGAGTCTAGAGCACCAGTACCTGCCTGCTTGCCAAGACCGGTGTGCCCGTCGGGGACAGAAGCATGTTGGAGGGAGCGAGATCCAGAGAGGAACACAGACATGAGCAAGGTGTGAAGAACTACGTCGCACCAATTGGGCTGTTGAACTGTGCTGCACTGTGAACTTTATTGACCTCGTATGCCAGGAGGGGCCACCATGCATCAGGAACTGTGCTGCACCAATCGGGCCCTTGCCCATGTGCTGAACTGTGGCGACCCCGTCTGCCAGGAGGGGCCCCTAGGCACGAAGGACAGTGCTGCATTGATCGGGACTTTGCTCGTGTGCAGCTTTGTGGAAGTGGCGACCTTGTGTGCCAGGAGGTGCCGCAGAGGAGGCAACCTTAGGCCAGAGTGACCAGACAGTGAGGTTCGTTGGAGTGCCCCGTATGCCAGGAGGGACCACTCAAAATTCTGAGGCCAGAGGTCCGGGTCATTGCCCCTGACCCAAATTGCCCCTACAACCAAGATGAGGGAGGCTTTGTGTCCGAGGAGTGCAGTGGACAGAGGAGATGCATTTGAGCCCTGCCGAAACAAGGAGACTTCCCCCATTCCTGAGGAAGGAAGAATACGACTTACTGCATGTGTCTGGAGCCGGAGCACCTCCAATCATCAGTACACTGTTAAGCGCAGCTCAGGAAAGAGAGCCGGCACCTACCAGGAGCTGTTGTGTGAGCGCGTGCAGCTCAACTTTGCCAATCCAGGCCAGGACCTCACTGTACCGCTGCCAGGGTTCATACTGCAGGGGTGGGTTAGCTGAGAACTGGGTCTACCAGCTCCAGGGGATATACCCCCTTTGGTTTTGGCAAGCCTACTTTACTCTAAGGGACTACACCATATTGACTGAGTCCAAGAGAGGGAAACCCCCCGAACAGGGTCTAGTAGTTTACATTCTCTGGATGTTGCCACATGTGAGTGGGACAGAACAGCACACCAGTTATATGGGAACTTAGTAGCCTGGGGATTGGCCTGACAACTTCTAGGGTTCATACCACAAGGGAGACTGTGTTATTGCATATTGAATGTCGCTTATCTTTCCATGTGTATAATTTGAATTAAAATACTTGTATTATACAAAACAAATATTTGATTGCAAATTGATTAATTGTATGCGCTGCGTGCATGTTGCGTTATGAGTCGTGTTCACTGATCAGTACCTACACTTCCCTCCAAGGGATCCTTGACTGCTCGCGTTACATTACCAATTGAGAGTCAGGCGTGGAAGGAGGCACTGACCCGATTGAGTGGGATCCATAGTAGGGTGGGCACAGGGACAACAGGAATAAACTGTCTCAACCACCTCGATTGGGCTCAGTATCCACTGCTTGCCCCATGGTCCTCTGAACGCAGTTCTGACAGGCAGTCTCAACAGTCATAAAAAATACTACACATAAAACTACACTTGTAGTTTCTGAATAGCAATAGAAATGTAAACTTACACCAAAAGTGTATGTTTACCTTTGTAAATAAGGCCCATTGTCACTTTTTTGGGTTGTGGTGTTACAGTTAGTGTGTTGTTCTTGACAGACAGTGTGTTGTTCTTGATAGGGAGTTTGATGTGGGTGCGGTGATTGGTTTTGCTGTTGAAGAGGTTATATGAGTGAAGAGGGTGGCTTTGTAATACTTATTTTCACCATGTTAATGTATATGAGGGATGTGTATTTGGTATATGTAGACTTTAGGGGGCAGTAGTCGATATAGATTGTGTAAATGTTTCATTGTTTACCTGGACTTTTAAAGGGGGACATGCAGAATTTCTGGCCCTTACAGGCCCATACTGACAGCACCTTTAACAGGACTTCTGTTACCTGATACCTGTGCTGGATGCTATAAGCCCTCAGTTTAAGTAAACCTAGTGATTATGTGGCATGGGTCAATGGAAATCTGAGGGTTCGGAGCCAAGAGGATGACAAGCCATCTACCCTAACCAATAGAAGCCCTAGTTCTGGGAATCAGTAGGAGGCCAAGCCCTAAATCATAACCAATAGAAACCTTAGGTCTGGAAAGCAATAGAAAGCCAAGCCCTAAACCCTACAACCAATAGAAATTGTAGCTTGGGAACCAATAGGAATACAAGGTTCTTGCCCCTATAACCAATAGAAACGCTAGCTCTGGATCAATAGGAAAACAAAGCTGTAAGCCCTATAGCAAATATAAACCCTAGCTCAGGGACACCAATAGGAAAATGCAGCCCTACACTTAATAGAAACCCCAGCTGCAGGAAACACAATTGTAGTTGTAAAACATTCATACATTCCACTGTGATTCCATGGGAGGAGGTGATACCCCTTTCATGTCCCCACCGCCTATCGAATCTCAATTAGGCCTGGGAGAAATTTAAATGACACCAGAGTAATTCCCGTAATTGAAAGGATTTGGCATAATGCTTGTTACATGAAATTTCCGAAATGTCCGTTATGCCACAGTCCACAATTACACCCTGTTCACGCAAAATTGAATCTCTTGCATCAATTGTGTATTTTGTGTTATTTTGTTCAACGCAAAATGCGCCCTTGGTTAGAAAATTTACATGAGAATGCTTTTTGCACTAAACAGTTTGCTAAATTTTGAATTTGCATTTTGTGTGGTTATGAATCATTATACATAATTTTCACAAACTTTCGCATAATTATACAAAATCTAATTATGCAAATTTCACATACCCCTAAACTCAATCAGTCGGAAAGGAAATTTGTTCGTTATTAAATTAGTTTGCCTGCACCCTGAAGGGCTTCCCAGCGCTAACCTGCCACTACTGAGACATCCCATAACAGGCCAAAAGCCTATGCAAAAAACATCCAGGTCTTCAGCTGCTTACTGAAGGAGAGATGATTGGAGGATGCTTTCAGTAGGTGTGTAGGCAAGTTGTTCCATACCATCAGTGCTATTGCTCGGAAGGAGTGTCCTCACTCCCTAGCTAAATGAACGCGAGGTACCACCGCTAGATAAGAGTCTGCCGATCATAAAGACCTAGGGCCATATGTATGAACACATTTTCCCATAGACACAGAATGGGTAAAGCCCTTTGATACATCTGGCCTCTAGTGGGGTTATAAACCTGAAGCAAGAATGGCAGACTAGACGCACCCTGCTTGTTCACAATCGGATGAGATACTCACAACGCCTTGAACTGGATGCACTTCTCAACCGGAAGCCAATGCAGCTTACAGAGTAGCTTAGAGACTTAACAACATTCTTGTAGGTGAAATAATAATCTCCCCACTACCACGTTTCAAACAATTTGCAGCCCGTTTTTCACGTGCCTAGTGGCACCCAAGTACAGGCTGTTACCGTATGACTGTAGTCAAGGGCAGAGGTAATTGAGGACTGAACCTGGGGATGGGATTAGCCAATGACAGGTTTGAGGCTTTTAAGGGTGCCAAAGCAAGCAGAAGTCAGAGCTTTGACTTGTGGCTCAGAAGATACCGAGTTGTTGAACCAAATACCCAGGTTTTTAACAACAGATTTGGGTTTGGGAGGAAACCATAGCACACTAGGCCACCAGTGATCTCCCCACTTTAGCGATTGTTTCCCTAGCAAGAAAAAGTCTGGTTTTGTTAGCATTCAACTTTAAACAGTTAGACTGCATCCACTTGGCAACAGCTATCATGCAATTCTGGAAATTGACAGCACCATCTACAGACCCCACAGACAATGATATAATAAGCTGAGTATCATCTGCGTATGATACCAGTAAAAAACCCAAAAGAGTTCACCACATCAGCCAATGGCTTTGCAGAAACATTAAAAAGGGTGGGACTTAGGGCAGAACCTTGAGGGATGCCATGTTATAAGGTTCTCTTAGCTAATGTACTTTCCACCTTCAATGTTTCCATTATACATTGTAACATGCCTTCCTATAATCGGGATTTTTTTGCTAGGCAGAATTAACACCATGATATTTCTTACATTATCCTGAAAGTGGAAAAATATATTTTGACCTAAATCTGTTTTTCAGCTTATTTTTTAATGAAGCTCACATGCATAGATCATGCTCTATTGAATTAAGGCATACATGTGAATCAAATGACTGGACATGGTGAACAAGAGTATACAAAAATGTAATTTATATTCGCTACCATTAAGGAATCTCTTAATTAATATCAGAGAAAGTCCATATTTATTAGTCTAATTTTTTCATCTTGCAGTTGTGCAATTAAAAAAAGTTTTAAAAAAAAGGATAAATCAACAACAATCTGTAAAATAATGAATGTCTTAGGATAATTTTGCAGGTGGAAAACCTTGTATCTAACATCTTGACTCAGTCCAAGCCTGGCCTCAGTCAAAGTAAATGTGCCTCAGACAGAATAACACATTATTGGCGCATCGGCACCAATGAAAACACATTCGCACATTTATTACTACAAAGCAAAGGGGGGCCTGGGACATCTGGACCAACTTGCATCTTCACCTCTTGTAAGTCATGGTCCCTACCCACACTCAACGTTGGTAGTTAAAAGGACTTCTACTAGGGTAATGTGGAACAGAGGACCAAATTATGCAACACTGTATAGCAAAAAATTTAAATCATGGCAATATTGTATTCATCCATGTGAGCTGGAGACAACATTTTTTGATGAGATCTGCAAATTTCAAAAATGATATGGCTGA